>NW_028262358.1:32533110-33158110 GCF_047370975.1 Nipponia nippon | reverse complement strand
GCCTGTAACCACTGAAAACGATAGAGGAAGAGGAGTGAGTTTGGAGGACAGCTCAGCTGGAGCAGAGCTATATATACTCACCCTAGGCAGTAAAACTGAGATACTTACATGCTACAAGTGCATCACACTGGGTAGCGTGTCTAGGTGTCCCCTGCCCCCAAAAGGTCAGAGAGGGTCTTGGCTCTAAGAGATATACCAGTACAGAAAGTGCCCTCTGTGTGCAGCCTCACTCCCTGGACACTTCTCAAGTCTGGAACCAACATAATTTTTGCCTGGACAGAGACTCTTACATACTTTTGTCCCCCAGCTCAGTCCAGCTGCTGTTCTTCACTGTATTAAGGGTATATCACCCCAAACCTGCCTTATCATCACATCTGTTTCCATCTTCTGTGAGCCTTAACATTGAGAGCTTCCTTTGATGTGACCTCATAGCAAGTTATTCTGGCATGTGAAGACCACCACCATATTTATAATAAAACGCCAGATATTGACCTCTTATGTTGCCTCGTGGCTCTAGAGGAACTGTTTGCTCTTGATCTTGTTCCTCATGAGCACATGCTCATGTCACAGACTGCATACAGTGTCAGAAAAATAGCCTAGGGTTAGATGGGTCAACAAAACCAAACTCATGTTTTCCTTGAGTAGGTATTACTGGATGCACAGTAGAGGAATATGTGGCCAGAGTCCCTCTGTTGTCCCCCACGCTGTCCTTGTTCTAAGCATAAGTAACAAAAGCCAAGAAAAATGCAAATCGGTCTTCTCCGTATACATACACACATATATGTATGTGTAATACACAAGCATGCATTTTTTTTTGTTTGCTTATATATAAAGCATTTGCACACGCTACCCTCAACCACTTAGGAAATGTGGAACTGTTCAGCATCCCACAGGGGAAGAGCCAGCCAGTCCCTCCAGGCAAAAAAACAGCTGTGGGAAGCAGGGACCCACCACTACAGATGGCACACACTTTCTCCTCTGCCATTCAGTTTTTGTTGTTGGTCTGCTATTTCCACCTCCTTCTGTCTTTTTGTTTGTTAACTAGAAAATTACTTTTTCCTAGGAAAGGATCTGCGCCATAGAAATTACTGAATGAGAATTCACTGGTCTAGCTACCACAGCACAGTCCATTTGCATTTCCTCCTGCCCATCTTCGTGCCATGCTCTCCTGCCAGCTCCTCAAAGCAGGAGCTCTCTATTGCGCTCCATCTGTGCAAGGCCTGGAACAAGGATTTCCACTCCCAGTCGGTAACCAGGAACTAAGCAACAAACAGGTTGTAAAATGATGTTTGTACATTGCTTAGCAAATGGAGATTTTATTCCATATTGGCCCCTATACACTTAAAATAAACAGAGTTTAAATTTATCTAGGATGAAAGAGCTGTAAGAAAACAATGAGGAATTGCCAGTAGTGTCAAAGCAATTAAAATTCACACACTGCTTTATGTTTTCACAAACACTTTTTATAGGTCTTTCTTAATTAGCAAATAATCAGCTGTGTATCTAGAATACAAGTTTGTTATCTAAAGAGGGCCAGAGATGACACTGCCTGGTAAACTGTGTGCAATTTACTGCACAGAAAAACCTCTCATTTTTTGAGCATGCTTCCAGTATCCAAGCAATTGCCCCACAGGAAATTAGAAGAGAGTGTAGGAAAGAAGCAATCCTGTGGATTATCTGTTTAAGATTAATTTCTCACTGTGAAAGTTATTAAAAATAACACACAAAGCCATTCAAACTCAGACTATGGTTTCTCAAAGCACGAAGGCATGCAGAGACACCTCATAGAATGAAAAAAAAACTTCTTTGTACCTTCCTCATCTAGGGCTTGCTCAGGTCACAACTAAGTACTTGCACATTATCAGAGTATCAGGTCTAAAGGGATTTGGGTGGCTGTCCTATTCCCTTGACTACCAGACAGTAGCAGCAATTAGTAGAGATCACCCTACAGTAAAAAAACAAAACAAAAAAACCACCACCAAAAAAAACCCAAACCACTGTCAGAACAACATTAGAAAAACCTTTCTACCTACTCAGTTGTGATCATCATCTTTTTTCCACTACCATCACTTCGCTACTGTCATTCATGAAGTGAAGCCCTTCCAACCCCAGGGCAAGGGCCATGCCTAGCGCTCACTGTTCAATGGACCAGTGCTGAACGAAGCTCAGCTCAGACCTGCCTTTATGAAGAGCCAGACTGCTCTTCTCTGATGTATTTCTCACTTCTCTCTATTTCTATTCCACAGCTAGCGCAGTACACAGTATAAATAATAAGAGTAGATACCACAATAGCTTTCAAAGGACCAAATTTATATCATATCTTCAATGTACTACCGACTGCCACAGAGAATTTACCATCTAGAAAGTCAAGGGATGAGAGCCTGACATAGGTTATCAGCATAACTTTGTCTGCCAGGGCCTTGCTGAAACTCCCGAGAAGATTGCCTATTTGATGGTTCCTGTGTTTTTCTCTCTGCCAGGAAAAAAAAATAAACTGAAAACACTTAGCCAAGTGCCTTTTAGGTCCTTTGAAATCTGGTGGCCAGCTACCATGGTTTCAGCTACCACCAAGCACTACTTTTACAAAAAAAAAACAAAAACAAAAAACCCCAAACCAACAAGGGGTTTTTTTTTGTTTGTTTGGCAACACCTATTTGAGGCAGACAGACCAAAGCAAGCAGTAGATATTCAACCACCAGCACCTACTGAACTAGAATGGTTTGAGTAAATATTCAAGTCACTTCAATATTGTAGGTTTCTCTTTTTCAGACAAAAATTGAGCAAGGAGAGAGCACGTTTATCCCACTTCGCTCGTATCTGTATCATAAGATGCATCCACTTGTGCTTTAATAAGATTGCATGTGGTCCTGCTTTACATTTTGCAACCATCGTGCAAATATCCTCAGAAACATTTTTAAGGATACATCCAAGTTGCGTTACCAGGATTTTTTCCATTTCCCTTTAAATAACAAGTAGAAAGCTGAAAAAGTTGACGCTAATATAAAAGCCAATTAAACTTACTAAGACAAAGCCTTTTTGTTCGAATTTACCACTTGTAGGATGCCACAGGCTAGAATTCATTCCTGGTAAGCCCAGCAGCGAAGCAAAACCCCCCGCAGCGACCCGCAGGCAATCACCGCGTAACGGGGACCCCCGCCAGCACCGGCCTCCTGGCAGGACGCGCCGCCCAAAAACTCGCCGAACGCCGCAGTTTGGGGGAGGATAGCGGGGAACCTGAGAAACTCTTTATCAGCAGAAAGAAATCAAGGCCCGAAATAGCCGGCGATAAGCTCAGGAAAGCCCAGCTTGCCCGGAGGCAGAAAGCAACGCGGCGCTACCCGCTCCTGCTCCGAGGAACCAGCCCACGGAGCGGAAAACTTTCTCCACGCCGTGGGCAGCTTTCTCGGGGCAGGACGACGTGTGCGCATAGATACAGAGAGCAAAAGAGTTAGTTGGTTGTTTTCTTTTTTTTTTTTTTTTCTTAAGTTACTGGCAGGCAGGAGGCCAGGTTGCTGCTGTTACCGCCCGCCCCGGGACGAAGGCGGCTCGCAGCCGGGCGGGAGCTTTGCCCCGGCGCTGCCGTGCCGGCGGAGGGGCCGGCAGACCCGCGGGCTCACCTCGATGAGCCGCTGCAGGGCGGGCCCCTGCAGGCAGGTGTGGTTGGCGAGCAGCTCCCAGTGCTGCTGGAGGAGGTGTTGGGCCGCCTGCACCTCGGCCGGCCGCTCCAGCGCCTGCAGCACGCCAGCGCCCAGCCCCACATAGCCCACGTAAGCCACCAGCAGCACCGGCACCCCCCAGCGCCGCCGCTGCTGCCGCCGCGCCGCCACCATCGGCCCCTCTGCCGCCGCCGCCGCCGCCCCCGGGGCTGAAGAAGCTGCCGCGCCGGGGGCGGGAGCGGGGCCGCCCGCGGGAGGAGGGCTGCGCTGGGCCGGGCCGGGCCGGGCCGGGCAGGGCGCCCGGCCGGCCCCCAGCGCCTCCCCCGGGCCTGCCCCCGCCGCTGGCCCCTTCCCACCCCCCGCGGCGCCGAGGGAAGCCCAGCGGCGCGCTGTGCTCTGCCGGGCCGGGCAGCCGGTTCTGCCGCTTCCCCCGCGGCGGCTCAGCCGCCTCGCCACCCTCGCCTTCCTCTTCCGCTCCCCACCTGTCTTCTCCGGAGCGCAAAACTGCCCTAGGGCTCCCTTCTCCGTGCAAGGACACGGGCACCGAGTCACGCTGGCCCCTCGGAGGGATGCTACCCAACTCCCTGCCCAGCAAACCGAGTTGCTCACCTAACCAGCTGGTACCAGTTACAGATCATTATAGCAGCAGCTTGTGCGAATCTAGTTTCCTCCTTCACTCAGCTGCTAAGGTAATTTGAAAGCCAGTAAACAGGTGTTTCTGATAATGACTCTTCCATATACACAGTTGTAAAGGTAGCAAAAAGGTGAGACTTTTTATCATTTGTGGTGTTCCTATGAAAGATGGGAGCACTTTCTCTATATAAGTAGTTCCTCAGACTGATTAATGATTTTCTTGTATAGCACTGTATCAAATGTTCCCTGCTGTTCTCTCACCAGTTAGAAAAAGCAAACAAATCACTTTGGGCGTATAAAAAGTTTGTAATTTACCTATTTTGTTGTGGAATGTAAGATAAAGGGGAATAAACCCACTAAATTTCTGAACAGGATGCCTTCGTACACTCTCAGATGGTAATATCTTCTCGCACTGCCCTGTGATTTTTTTTGCCAGGGAGTGTTTGTACTATTCCAGATAAGACAGCCTTCAAACAGGTATTGCACCCCTGGAACAGTTCTGGTAATGTGCTAATTTATGTTTTTCTGGGAGGTGCTTTAAACTGACTAGCATAAACTCATGGTTTTACTGGCAAGCTGCAAAACTTAATATGCAAAGGCAGACCAATTCCAGTTTAAAGATATCATCCTGAACACAATCTTAAAAAAACCCTTATACTGCTTATTGCTCAGTCTTAACTCTGCCTTCTCAATGTATTCATTACTGAATGATGTTTAAAATGGAAAAGAAAAAAAAGCCTTCTATAAAAATATATACGAGAAAGAAAAGATACAAAGACACTAAGAAGTATATATACGCACGTTCCTCTTTCATTTAAGATCAGGAAATAGACGCATCTGAGCTACATTTTGACATTTTAACTGCATTAAATCAGATAGTTTATACAAAGCACCCTAAGTATAACCATGCTAAACATTACAGACTAAACATATAGCCTTTAATGTTTATACTAAAGATATACTCTAGAAAACAAATTACAGGTGAGACTCAGGGTTTGTAACTACAAGCAACACTGTGAAAACTCAGGACATCAAGCACGTGCTTGCTAGAAGAAATTTGGGAGGAAGAGAGGAGATCAAGATTTGTAACAAATCTTTACCGAACCATATAATATTTTAATGGCTGATTTTCTTGAGTATTCTCAGAAATGTCACTTGTGTGTCAGCCTTCTCTTCGTATTTCCAGGGAGAACGGCTCAGAGATTTGCAGATGATATTTTGGTGTTGTCTGGAAGGTACCAATATATCTGAGGGTGAGGAAAGGTTTGCTGAGTAGACTTAAAAGGTAAGTGTAAGCCTGGAAGGATGTTCGCTTCTTGTCCTGCGCTGGACTGCAAGTGGTAGCTGCTCAGGACAACGTGCTACTTTTCCACATGACAGACGAACACTGCCTCAGCCATCGCTTCTGCCATGGGCTGCAGAGCTACCTTCAAAGGCTTCAGAAGTGCTGTTTTCCATGCATCTGAGCTGAGCATCTGGTAGCAGGTTGTGTGACCTCCATTCTGTGCAGGACTGCACCACTGGTAAAATGAGTTATTAAAAGCGCAGAAGAGTCCCTTTTGTGCACTCTTCCGCCTCCTAGTAAGCCCTTGTCACTGCACAGTTGTTCCACATTATTTTTCTTAGCTGGTCAGCTGATACTTGTTGACTACTTTTTTGTTAGAGGAAGGGTATTAGAAAGCATTTGCTCCATTCATGCTCAAGAACTGGGCCAGTGTTCCCAGTATGTACCTCAAAGTAGTTCTGATTACAGATGTGCATGACCTTTAGGATCTTTACAGGATCTTGAAAAATTGACAAAGTGAGCAAGAAATTTCTATTGCTTGTGTAACACAGGAGAGGTCATCAGTATCTTTCTCTTTTCTGTTCCAACATGGCCATATGCTTGATTTAAGGTATCTTTTTGAGTCTTCCAGCAGGCAGCTTGAGAACTGCTGCAGCTACTCTCAGCCTTACTAACAGCAGCAGTAGCAAAATAATTCGGAAGATAGTCTCACCATGCTGCTACTTTGCAAAATCAGTATCAAATACAGGAGCAATATTCTGGACTGCAGTAAAAGCAATCCAAGCTCCCTGCTGTCATATGTCAAGTAAGAATGATTTTAACAAACACTTTGCCAGTAAGTGGTGCATGCATGCTTTCTATCCCTGATAAACCTCATTATCATTTTTTACGGCATGCAGCATGGTGTAAAACACTGTACAGGATCACCTTTAGACTAGTGCATGTTTTGTGGCTGGCTGTGGCTAGATAAAGTAAGGAAGGCATGGAAAAAGGCAAGGTGAAGGGAACAGGTCAGATATAGAAGTCAGTAGAACTTTAGTTTTGTCTTTCACACAAGCAGGCCTAAAATGTCTTGTAGCGTTGGCACAAGGCAGGTAGAGAGTACAGTGATGGTGATCATATTAAGAAGTGCATGTGCAAACATTATGTCTGAAGAATAGCGAATACTGAGAGAGAAAGTTTCCTGTGAGATCTGCAAAGGTACAAAAAGCCAGACAGGAGAGAGTTGGCTGCTCTCAGTGAAAGAGGCTACAAAGAAAGCCGTTGCACAAATTTATAGGAATAGCTGAGGGCATAGAGAAAGATCAGTAAAAAACAGGAGATAAAATCTGTGAGGTAGGTAGTGGTAAGGCGTGAGGGAAATCTTAGATGGGATAAGCATTTGAAAACTCAGTTTTGAAATGAGTTGAATAAAGCCTAGCTGGCATTCTTACATGCCAGCATTTCAGATTTGAGCAGCCATACTGCGCTATCCAGGAGTCAGCAACTAGCAAAGAAAACAAGCACCAAGTCAGATGTAAGAGCAAGCGTCTGTTGTGACCCTCCTCAGAAGTAAAAATCTAGCACAGAAAGTATGCGGGAAGAGATTTGTGACCTACACACGTCTCTACATGTTTTATGGACACTTTCCCAAAATGAAATATCAAAGCAGCTGCTGACAGGCTGACATTTGATGTTACTGTAGCCTGTCAGCCATAGGCTAGCTTGAGGCTAGTCTACATGCCCAGTCATATTTCACTCACACTTTACATTAACGTTCCATTTATAAATGAGTTTAAAAGGATTAATTGGTGGTTAGTATGAGTTAAAAACATACTGAATAAATAGCAGTATGTACATAATTACAAGCATACCCATGCAATGTGTTAGTGATCATTATAAACAATCTAGTATGGTACTCAATGAATGGATAATTGTTTTATCAAGTTTCTATAGTTTACTTTAATACAGAGTATCACTACAGTTTTATACCTCAGTGAGTAGCCTGTTGTAAGGGGCTTATATGTCTTTCTTTGGCTTTTCTGTTTCTTTGGAGGTGGCTGCTGCTACTTTTGACTTAGAATAACTGTGATAAAATCAAACTCCCTGTTTCTCACGGGTGACACTATGCGCATGACTGAGGATCAGATTTAACACAAGAGCCTATCATCAGCCTTATTTAGAGGCAAACGGACAGCATCAGCTCTGTATGGAGCATGATAGTTCTTCAATGAACAGGCCCAAAGCAAATGCCAGACTCTAATAATATTTGTGATCTGGCTGGAAATAAGGAAGTCTGCTTGCATTTAGATTTAGTTTAAAGTGCTGTTTTCAAGTGGCTGTGAAATGAACTGCGATAAGGATAAGGACCTGCTTTGAGCTGTCAGTTTGCTCTGAAATGAATTGTAACAGTCCAGGCAGCGCTGGATAGACACATAATTTCTGCACAATTTAAGAGACAAGCATTTTAGCCCAGGAACTAAAGAAATGGTATCATGTTATATGAAAGCTGTTAATTTCAGACAATATCAAATGAATCTTAATTGGATGGATGTCATTAAGCAGGTGGTCATTACTGTTGATGTTCCTTTGTGGGTTTGTTTGTTTTCTGATTGGAAATGAAGAAAGATTTCTGTACCTGACTTTTTCCAATTGACATTCTTGGAGACATGACTTCTCATTGGAGGTGGGAGGCAGTCACTCTGGATTTTTTGAAAACGAGTGACCATAAGAACTGAATTCCACTGGAGAAAGAGAAAGGATAATAATTGATTACTTTAAGGGAAGTTGCCTTTGTTGAGTGAGAAGTGTAAAATGAATCCTGGGACAGTTGTTTTACCATGCGTGCTACTTCTTTGGAGGTTTAATTGGCTGATGCCTACACGGTGAGTGGAAATTTCAATGCATCTGAAACATTTCCTCCTTAGGAAACAGTCCACAACCTGTGGTTTAGTCCTTTAACCACAGAGCTTGCTTAGTGTGAGGTATAGATGAAAGATCTGCTTTCAAGACTGCTTTCTGTGTACCTTGCTCAGCTAGGGATGTGGATTCTAGGCTGCTCAGGTTCATCTTCCAATTTGGCAGTGGCTCCTTCTGCCAAGCTTAAGTCAGGCTTGTGCCACTTTAGCTGAAGGAATTTTTCCATCAAGTCAGCTCCCACGTTGAAGACCAGAGCCAGCCAGGCCAAGCCAAAAACAATCCAAATCGCAGTTAGGCTCCTGTACACTGGGATATAGTGCTTGTTGGGGTTTGTGCCTGAAAAATCCAGGAAACTCTGCATATTAATCTTGACAGCTTTGGTCTGCCAGGCAGCATACATACTCATACACCCTCTCCACCCCTGCAAAAGTGTATGTTTAACAAGTTTGTGTGATCTATGAACACTCTTTTTTTTTTTTTTTTTTTTTCCCTTTTTTCTTTTTGTGTTCCAACTCTCAGGTTAAGCTTAGCACAGCTGGTATCAAATCTCTGAAGCTGAGGCTATATCATAAAAATAGCCATATCTAATGTTAATTAGGGATGCACAAAATCAAGTGTGGAAACTTGGAAACCCAGTGTTGAATCCATATTAGCCATATTTTAATCAAGAGACACATGGGATCTCCGATGATTTAGAAAGATACAGTTTACTACCTCAGTGATATTGTGATTGCTTTTTGTAGGGTGATATACCTCAGTAACCAGGATTCAAAATCACCTGGAGAATATTATATGGGAAATGCAGCTATTTTAAGTAAGTGGTTGTGGGAATTTTAATCCCCAGTTTGATATTTCCACAGCATGGACAATCGGTGCAGCTGATATGGGCACAGGACAGCACTGCAGCCATCCATCTAGTCTCTGTCATCCAGATCATCATGAAACTCCACAGTGCCCAGATTCAGCATGGGATGGGTTTTCATCTCCTTTGGGAACACAGTTACGACCTCTAGGAGAGGAGAGCTACTACTCATGAAATAACAGACCCTAGTGACTTTAACAAATAAACACACTATACATAATCTGTTAAGAGCATTTCTTCAAATAAGTGGGTGGAAAAATAGCCCCTCACATGTCTCTACTGCTATGTCTCAGCCTAGATCTCTAGACTATGTAGTCTCACTGGGTTTGTTTTCTTTCACAGGCATCCTGGGGTTGTCAGTAATATTCTCCCCACTGTAAGTACTGATCATTTCATATTTGACATGATTTCTTATTGGGAATGGTAGGCACTTGCTGAAACAAATCACTGTTAGGCTAGTGTGGTTCACAGGCTTAATATTGCCAAAGAGATTTCATTTATATTCCACCTGTCACTCATGGATCATATTTGTACCAGCTTGGACATAGTCACTGTTGAATGGGTGTTCAGTGGCATATGTGAAATGAGTTTGGTGACTCTCAGCTTAGCTGTCAAGAGAAAAATGCCCATGTCGTATAATATGTTAGCTCATTATTACCAGTCTGGCTCAGCTTGCTCTTGTACCAGATTTATATTGGAGTGGATATCTATGCTCTCTGTATTTAGCTTTATACTAGAGTAACTAATCTCACCAAAGCTCAATCCAGTTCACCTTCTTTATTACCTACTACATAGTCCCCAAATCCAATGGTGCTCAGGGTGATGAAGGTGAAGTAAAAGCCTTCTCCGTAGCTCCAGCCTTCTACGTAACTGAAGACCAGTGGTGGGAACACTAGGAAAAGCAAGGTCCCAGTGGTCAGGAAGATGGCCACTGCCAGTGTTTGAACCACCTGAAAGATAAAAGGAAGATGGCAGCTAAACAGCGCTGAGCAGTTGTCTACTGGAAACTGCTGGGTCTGTTTTGGTCTTGAATCACAAACCCACTCCAGCTGTAAGCAATGTTCAAAAAAAGAAGGATAAACCAATGCTTCCATGCACTGCAGGCTGACCTTGCTGTTTACCCTGCACATAGATATTGTACCTAATCATGAATCCAAAAAATCTTAAAATTAGGAAAAAAAGGAGGATATTTTTAAAGGTTTTTTGCAATGAGTTTTTAAGTATGCTCAAGTCATTTTCAAACTTATTATGGCAACCATAGGAAAGAAATACTCACTTTACAGTTTCAACTCAAGTGGAGATGCTCTCATAATCAATTGGCTCCTGTCTTTGAGGAAAATCACCAAGTATTGCATAACTCACGATACAAAGATTGGCAAGAACAAATTAGGGTTCTCTACACCATGACTGCTTCCAAAGATTTATAAAGTGGCTTGCAAGAGCTCAGCCAAAAATATGTTTGGATGAAATCTAAGTGAAGTCAGTTTGCCTGCTTTTATTTTTAACTTAGAAGCATTCAGAGCCGAACTGTTTTCTGTCAGCACAGAGCAGATCTGTGTCTCAGTACAAACGTCTGCCTTCTGGGAGATAAGTTACAGTGTATGTAGCTGCAATAGATAGGTACACAGAATGGTCAGTGGATGGGTCATGACAGGGGATTTCAGGAGTTTAGGACTGAAGATCAGGAACTCATGGGTTTCCAGGGAACACACTCTGGTGAACTTTTGACTGCTGATGTGTAGGCTGATGCAAACTCATTACAATTGTTTAAAAATGCCCTCAAGGGCATTCAAACCAGAGTATGATTTTCTATGCACGTGCCTATTGTGACTGGATAAAAAGCCAAATCACTGTTTATAAAGTAGAAGGTCCAGGTATCATGTTTTTCTTTCTCTCTCTGTATTATCTCACATATAAAATAGTCCACTGAGCTTGACAAACTTGGCGTAAGCCTACTGGGTGACTTTGACAAATCATTTCTATATTATGTACCATGTCTCTCCAGCTGTATAATAATACTTACCTCATTTGCAAAGCACTTTGAGAATTATTGATCAACAGGGTTATAGTTGATATCTGTTCTCATTTAGTTCATTCCAGAAGTGTGATAGCATTTAATTAGATAATAAAGTTTGCATAAAATTTTATACTGAAATGCACAATATTACTTTTTACCCTGGATTTTAAGAACTTTCTGGTACAAACTTATAACATAGGGGACAGTAAGTCAGGAATGAAGAAGAACTGATTGTAATTAATTTCCCAAAGCATGACTAAATGGTGTTTAAAAGGAGATGAACGAACTTCCTGGAAGAGGCTTTTCAGAGTGAACGAGCAGATACAGCTCCAAAGCTTTGTCTGATCATAGGAGTTCTGCCAAAAATGAGGTGTTAATTCAGGAGTGAAAAGAAAAAAAAAATCACATCCCTCAGGTGCTAGTAGAAATCTGAGGAAAGACGCAGCTATACTAGCATGAAAATCCTTCTGGTGGTAGAGCTGCATGTATTTGGGGAACAGCCATAGGTTATGCAGCTAAAGAACTTCTTGTTCATATAAAGCAATTCTGCATTTGACAGTACCTTTATAGCTTTCCCAGTGTAGGTAAAGAATGCAGTGACTCAGAGATTTTACAAATGAAAAAGAGCAAAAAACTTGTGCCAGAACTCTGAAATGTTTCAACATACCTAACATATCTAATCTCCCTTTTCCCTAACGAAAGGGGTCAATTCATTGAACCTTTACTCAGAAACATGCACTAATTTTGTTATAAATGACCTTCATGTATTTTCTGTTATCAGTGCTTCCTTTATTCCAGTACATCTGGACAAGTTCAATGACTCCCCAATAAACTATAACGAAGGAGAAGAAGTATTTATTTACATTTCAAGAAAATAAAAGGAAGTGCTAAATTGGTGGCACAATCAGGGAAGGTAATTCAAGCCAGATTGGCAGACCAATAAAAATAAGTTGTCTTTGCACAGTGTAGAGCTACATTCTGAATAGATGCTAGCATAGGCTAGATAATAAGAACTTGCTTCAGCAATGTGTGTATGTGCATGTATTCTGCTAAGGTCACTAGAGCTTAAGCACCCTCCTCAAAACTGAGGCCATGCTTGCTTAGCAGTTTTGCTGAGTCAGGTTTTAAAAAGGCAAATCTAGAGTCCGTCAAGCAAAAGCAAATTGCTTTAAAGCTATCGTAGATAAATAGAGTATATCAATTTTCTGATATAGAGGGCCACGTAATTGCTGTAGTTCAGAAAAATGTAGGCACACACAAGGAAACCCAATCTAGCAGCAGCCGTACCTATCTGAGAAGAGAGCTTTAATTAGTTTTAAAATAGTGTAAATAAATGATAGATTGACACTGTACCTGGGCACGGCCTGGCTTTTGCACCCATCTTTCCAGGGTAATCAGATGAGCATTGAGGCCTTTCCCCAACTGATTAAGGAAGGCCAGGTTGAGGGGCACCCCGAATAAGGCATAAAACACACAGAAGATCTGCCCTGCCACTGTGCTGGGGGAGAGGTTACCATAACCTGGAAAAAAGAAGAAAACAGCTGCATTAAAAGGCTTTACAGTCAGGCTGCAGGCCATCATGAGAAGTTCCTAGGCCTGGAAACTCAGCTGCGTTACCTGTGGACCTATGATATTCTGCAATTAAATCTGCCTACAAATTGCTATAGCTTATGAAGGAGCACTGTGCATTTACTGCTACTAACAGAAAATCTAACACAAAAAATATTACTCTTAAAGAGTATTGTAATTTTCTATAGGTCTCTGATTTTGTGGTGAGCACAACTGAGTGCCTCAAAGCAACCTTGAAATGTGCTGTGCATGTACAAAATGATATTGCACATACTAAGTAGGCACTCAGCTGTTTTTGCAGGTGTAATATGCTGGATACACAAGAATAACAGGTATCATTGGAAACCAATAGAAAACTGTAACCCACAGTAGTCAAGATTGTCTCGCAGGTGTATTCATTCCACCAATTGCACATTTCCAGGGGCTTTATAGGACAGCTGGAGGAAACCCCAATTTATAAGGAAAGAGAGTACCTCACCTATAGTGGTGACAACAGTTCCTGCAAAAAAGAAGGAGTTGCTGAAGTCCCAGTTACTGGGATTTGTAGAGTTTCCTTCTGGGTTGACCCCTTTTTCCCATGCTTCCATGAGGACCTGAGGCAGAAGAGGTCAAAGGAGCAAAGATGAGCAACCCATTAGACCAAATCAGGAAGAATGTCAGAAAAAAAGAGAGAAGTAAATATTGTATTCCATCTTGAGCAAGCAGAGCAATAAACAGTGTTGATAATAGGGTAGAGTTTGACTAAAATGGCCTTGTGCTGACATGGCAAAACTTGGAAATAGAGCTGGCCAGGAACTTGAACTCTTGTTACTGGAGAACTGGCCATTGAAGTAGGATAGGTTTCATAATTAGTTGAAAGCTAAGGGGAAGGGAGTGGAGGGATTCCCGAAAGTGATCAAACTGGAAAAAGAAAGTGAAGTTAGGCCATAAAAAATAAAGACAGTTCCTCTTCTCTCCTTCCCTAGTCTAGTCATCTCATTTCAGTTTTTAATTTGGGCCTGTATAAATGTATGGTTGTGTCTGTGGGGAGGGGCATGGGGAACATGCTCGTTTCTGTTTCCTCCATGTAATTACTAGTGAGGATGAATTTCTATTTTTGACTAGGTCTTCCCAATAATTTTCAATGAATATTAGGCTTCCCCTAGTCTAAAAGATTAGCTAATGAAATATTCTCTGCTGTTCCAGATAGCTCTTATCAGATGACCAAAACTACTATGTGCAAAAGAAATGCTGCTCCTATTTATGCATCAAGTATCTTGTTAGCTGCCTTAGTGGAGATTGTGTTCCTTTGCTCTCCCTGAGGATTTCTCTGAAGGAGACTGGTTACCCTCTGCTCAGTGGCTGGGGTTTCAAGAATCCCCTTGTTCGTTACATACCAATTTTGAGGTCTAGGTCACAGCCTTCATCATTTTGCCAAATGCCTGAAGGAATTACTTGTTCATCTCTTCTAGAGACTTTTGTATGATGCAAGACATGAGCAGGATAGAACAGCAACCCCAGCTTTATTTGGTTCCAGAGTATGAGACCAAAGAAGATATTCTTTCTTGATTCAAATGTTGATCATTGCCAGAAGGATTGCTTATCTGGTGAACATACCCACTACAAGGTTTTGCATAGGTTCTGCAAGATTAGCTGATCTGTGCTGGTGGATTTAGTATCCTAAGTTTAATAGCTAATGTTATTCCTTTGGTAAAAAATCCTACAGCATTGGTCAAGTCCATCAGATAGGGCTGCTAGGCATCGTCACATGTGATCTCATGACTGAAGCGTCAGCAGAGTTTCTTTTCAATATGACAAAGAACTTTACATTGTCCATTAAAAGCCTGTTCTTAGAATGGGAAGAATTTGACATGTCAAATTATCTAGAGTTGACTATTTTATTTGCTGGTTGGAAGGAACACACAGAAGCTACTGAGGTGTGAGTCTTTTGAAATGTCTAAAATAATCACAGGTTTAATTCATACCTGTAAGGAACACTTGTCAGTTCTATCCATTTCAATGCACAAGAGTTCAGAGGAGCTATATTCACAGCATGAAAACCAACATGGAAGAGTAAGGCGACGCTGAGTGTTGGACATAATCAAAACAGGGACTTAAAAAGGTACTTCTCTACTCAATGAATCTGCTTCTCAGTTATGCTGTCAGAATGGCATAATTTCCTGACCAAAGCATGTTTACCAGAGACACATTAGATCGCAGAGTTTGGATCTGTACTTTCCCAAAGCTCCAGGCTGTTCAGCTCAGGAGCTGCAGCTCGGGGCCACCTCTCAGCTAGGCAGTTTTAGCCAAGCAGAGCCAATGCAGTTTATGAGCATGGAATCGCAAGAATTTGCTTCATGTACAATCAAGCCAAAGTGGTAACTCTATTATTAGTGATAATGTATATGCAAAAAGAAACCTGGGTTGATTCTCAGATTCCAGGATTTAGGTTTAAAGAACTGGCCATAAGACAAGACACCTTATACTTGTCAGCTGAGCAGACTGAATCTAGTGGCTGTGTCTCACCACAGCCTGAATACTGTGACTTTTCAGACTGGAACTTCTGACAGAATGAACAGGCCTCCTTAACCATACAGTTAAAACGTACAGAGAGATGATTGCTTCACGGCAGTAGTTTTAGACTTAGAGATTTAATATGGAAAGACTTCTATTCTCTACTCTTAGCAAGAGTTAGACAAATTTCTTAAGAGGTTTTATAAATGACAGGTGAGTCAGAGGGCACCTGCACTTAATCAAGTCCAAGTACTTTGAAGCTTGGTGCATTGTAGGTGATAATTTGGTGCCCTCAGCTGGTTTTGTCTGGAATAGCTTACAAGTGAAATGTATCTAATTCGGCAGAGATGCAGCAAAATGTGATTCTCCGAGTGGCACAGCAGTGCTAAGGAGGCTCCACTGGAGCCAGAGGGAGGAGGATCTGGACATGTGTGAACCCTCCCTAAGATTTCTAGGGTACCAGAGATTTAACTAAAGCTTTCAATCCTATGAAGTATCTGGTGAAGCTGAAAAAAACAGACGTGTTTTTAGGCATGCAAGTTCTTGGAAACTCTAGTCATTTTCTGGCCAATGCCAAATGTTCCACAAGAAATATATCACAGTATTAGTAATCAGAACATTGTCCTTGTAGACAGAGGTTCAGGCACCTTCCCTTCCCTTTCTGATCTGGACTTCACTGTTTGCTTAAATCCATTCACAGAATCTGGGCCTTTTGTTGTTACCTTCGTGGAAGTCCTCTGACTTGGACAGTGCAAACTTACAGCATGTTCAGAGTTTCTATCAGGTTTAATGACGTGGTAGAAAGAGTTCAAACTGTTTAAGCATCCAGCTCTGCAACTGGATAAATTTTGAGCACAAAGAAAGTGGTAGTTCAAGGATTTCTATCCAGTTCTTGCAATACTAGAGTGACAATATGTCTATAATAATACCAAGAAAGGTCTAGTAATTTATCTCCAGCCAGTTTTGAGGAATAGATTAATATGTAATTGAAGATGTCATTAATTGACAAAGCATATTGACCAAGAGCCCTTTATCTCTTATTATAAGTGATAGATAACAGTTCATGATGGTTGACTTATCTTTTCTTTAGAGGCCTGGAAGCGCAGGACCACCTTCAAAAGCAGTAGACAATTTCTAGTACAAAAGAAGGGCAGAATTTGCACAGGTGTGGAAACCTTGGAAGGGAAACCTACTTCTTCTAGGTTTGATTCTTGTTTTTTGTCCCCATGCATAATTCCCATGTAACAATTAATGAGAGAGCTGAAAACAATGAAGTTGAAATTATTGCAAGGTAGCACGAAGGTGCATCAGCAGATTTGCATCTTTTGGGAGTTCATGACTGGGAAAAGAAAGAAGTGCAATAGATCAGGATAAAGAGGTACGTAAATGGGCTTGAGAAACCTCTGCCTTTCTCTTGTACAGTTAGTCCTTTAATGTCATGGACAGCAGATCAATTGATGACATGCTTGGCCACAACAGTATAATTTCTTCTAACCAAAATAATGCTTGAGTCAAAATAATGGGAGCCTGTTCCTCTTACCTGTACAAACTGCTCCAGGGCTTGCCTGTCCAAGCACGTGTAGTTCTGCAGGAACTTGAGCTTCTCCAGCTGGAACTGGTCCCGAAAGTGGTTCTCTGCCTGTTTCTCCAGCAGCTGGAACACCATAGCGCCCAGGAGGAGGTAGAAGAGATACCCCAGTACCAGCAGCGGAGTCCAGCTGATCTGCCGGTTGTGTATGGTGAGGAGGGGCATGCTGCTGCTCTGCTGCTGCCAGTCCCTGCTCAGTACTTAAGAGGTTACTCTCCCAAGATGTGTGCTACCCAGAACACCCAGGAATCACACACTGATGTTCCCAGCTACTCCCCTGGAGAATTTTTTAACAGAACATACAGGTATCAAGCCTACACAAAATGAGACTAACAGGCAAATTTTCTTCCACATCTTTTCTCTGTCCAAAATAAAGGGAGAGCATTTATGGCTTAATAAGAATGTGAATCATAGTGTTTTTCTCCTATTAAAACAACTTTTATCCAAAGATCTCAATCAAATGAATGAAGCCTGACACAAGCCCTCTGAGATTGGTATTGTTTTCCAGGCTGGGAAGCTCAAGTAAAACTGTGGTTGAATGACTTACCCAGGGTCATACGAATATAGAGTTACAAATAGACTCTTAAAGTCTTGACAAGTAAAGCCTTACTCTAAACACTAGACTTCTGTACAAGAAAACACTATAAACTCTCTAATTACAGCAGACTTCCCAGAACAAAGAAGAGTATGGAGCTGAATAAATGGAAAAGTCAATAGCTGCCTTCTGTACCATACAAACATTGCTGGCACCAGTGAAAGCAGCATGATGAAGCTCATGAACATCCTGAATTCGCCCTGGTCACAAGACAGACCTTCCCTTTCTTTTCTAACCCTAATAATATTGGTCCCCTCACTGCCTGGCCTGCCGCTCCTGAATTCTTTGTCAGATGACTCCACCCTTTAGTCCATAGAGTTAGAGAATGAACCACTCATGCCTACTGCTTTCAGTCTCTGTATTGCCCTTTTAATCCAAATGCACAAAGGGGAAGGAGGGCTTAAGGTTAATCGTTAGCTAAAAAAGTATCAGAGGTTCACTCATGGGAGCCTTAATGATTATCATGCACTGGAAATGAGCTGGGCTTGCATATTATTCTGTAGGAAGAGCTTTATGGCTAGTGTCATCTATGCCACACTGCTTCTGAAAGAAAACACACAGAGCAAGAAGGTCATGTGGCCAGGGCTGCAATTTTGTTATTAAGCTCCCTTCCCACTAAAATGTTCTGGGTACAGATATTGCTCCTTCGCTTAGTATTCAGATTGGTTTTCACCTACCTTCAAACAGGAGGTAGTGCTCAGAGAAAAAGACTGAAAAAATGGTTTCATTCATATCCATGTCTGGGAAAAGCCCTGTACTGGCCATTTGAACTGCGCTCCTAGCCTAGGGCCAGCCATCTCCACCCAGAAGAGGAACACTGACTGGCAGCAGGCGGCCACTTGTCACTCTGAAAAGTGAAAAGTATTGTGGAGAACTCCCAGAAGAACTTCTTGGTCTTTGTCTGGGACCGCTCTGTTGCTGTGGCCGGGGGACAGAAAGATTTCAGTAGAGAAGTGCAACGTGCAAGAACACAGAGCCTCGGTGCTCTGGTGTTTCTTTTCAGCTGAAGTGAAACATTTGGGAGATGATAGAAGCTATAGCAGCAGTGATATTACCGAGCACTGCAATGATATTATGAAACAAACTGATCTGAAGCAACTGAGATGTCCAGCTTATCACTGATGGAAGGCCTTCTCTTGGTCTGTGCTAAGGAGGACAATTACTTTCAGAGTATTTAACAAGAACTTCTCTCTTGCGCCTGTTTTCCATAATTAAAAGGTACAGCTTGTTGTTCCATACCTTGTGAAATGCTACGGGTAGACAAGCCTGGGATGTTGCACAACTGCCTGTTACACTAGCAGGGCTGTCTCTTGTGACAGATCCAGATGTTTGTCATGTTGTAGTTTATAGGACCTATGTCTACCAGTTCAAGAGAATGCTAGCCTACTGGTTTTCTGGAATGGATGCAAACACGTGCATAGCTGGGCTGACGCAAATTCCCACAGTTGAAGTAGGTTTCACAATTAAGGGTATGAAACTATTAATTAAGTTATAAATGAACAAATATGGCACTGAACCTCTTTTATGTGCCCTTCTGTTCTGTTCAGTTCAGTTCAACAAAGCATTCCAGCTGCCAAACTTGGCAGTCTAAATTATGCCTTAAGAAAAAATGTCCGCTTAGGCTTACTTTTAGGATCTTAATTTTTTGAGGGTTTTGTGAATTGAGTCACTAAAATTGTCAAGGTGTGTTTACTTCTATACTTTAGATATTCCTGCTTAAAGTACTTCAACATTAATGGTGTATCCTATTTGGTTGTCCAAGTGAAATGATTTCTAATCAACTTTCAGAGGAGGTGTTATCATCTTTACCATGACTATTATTTGAAAAGCATTTAAAAAAAAAGGAAAAAAAAAACCAATTAATGGCTAATATAACAAACAGCTGGAGAGAACTTCAAGAGACACATGGGATATGTGATGTGTCCTGGGGCTGATGTAGAAAGCAGTGTTTCTGCAGAAAGATGCAAAAATAAAAAAAAATCAATTGTATGTGCACAAGAAACTGCAGAGTAGCTATGCAGTTAGAGATGAACCACTTTATAGCTGAATGACCTTCCAGATAAAGGCAAGGGCAAAACAATGAAGCACACGTTTAAGGAAGTATTTTCATAAACATGCACAGTTCCATACAGATGAGCAGAGTAGTGTGCTCTGAAAATGTGAAAGACAACAGTCCGTAAGTAGCTGATGTATTTACTTGCATGGAAAAGCTACAGAAATATGTACCTATAGATTTCAAGTTATAGAAATCATCAATATTCTGTTTGCAAAGGTTTTTTTTTTTTTCCCCTAGTGTCGGGTTGCAACATAGGAATAAACCAAAAGATGATTCTGTGCAGTAGCCCAGAAGTTATGTCTTGCCACAGGAAAAAAGAAACTCGAATATCTACATTTGGAAGTAAACTGAAGAATTCTGATTTCTGAGTGGGTTCTGAATCTGGAAGAGTGAGCTCAGCTTGGCTTACCACATTGGAAATGAAATCTGGCTTCCAGGTAAAAAGGCGTAATATACAATATGCCGACATAACAATACTAGCAGATCCCTTTTGATGATGGGATGACAAAGCACGCTGTCTAATCTAACTTCTCTTGTTGCTCTTTTAATGTTCTTCTGATTAAAAAATAAACAAAACCTGAGTTCACAAACATTAGAAACAAAAAATGCTGAAATCAAAATCTTCCTGAGAGTAGCTGAACTTGGAAGTTGACTGTTACTTAGAGGTCCTTCTGTTCCAGTGCTCCCTGCCAATGTTAATCATAAGAGTGCCTTTGGTCTCAAAGCTAAGGAATGAATTCTCACAAAACATATTTTGAATCCAGAACTGAACATGACCTCCTTGATTACTTCTTCACTTATCATATCTTCCTCCCTCAATGCTGTTGTAATATGTGACTGACCCAGCAGGATCCAGCTTTTCCCAGAGAAAATCTGAGCTGTTCTGGAAAGGACAGATACCAAAATGACATCCTGGTCTACAATCAAGATAATTAATCACTTTACATGTATTACCTGGAGCAAATCAAAGGATTCAGGGTTCTCCAATTGTTTACAGTCCCTAACAATTCTTAAACATGGACAGATGCTAAATAAAAGATAGGCCAAAAATAACTGACATGGTTTCCTCACTCTGTATTTCAAAAGCCAGAAAAAATACCATTGTGATCAGCAGGAGTATAATTTACATAAACACAAATAAGCTGTTTCTAAAATAAGTAATTAAATGGTTAGATACCTTGGCTGATCCTGTCATCCTCAAACTTCTGATGAAGAGTAGATTTTTGGACTAGTTTTTCTGGAAGAAATGTCTCTGTACAGAACCAGATGACAAACTGGATGCAAAGATCCAGGAACCCATTCTTTCACAGGGTATGCATTTCAGCCTGAACAGTTTGTACATGGAAATACTGAATTGTTTTGAATTTGCTTTGCTCCTTGAATGACTTTTAAACCCTGCACTTCAGAGAAGAGTTAAGGAAATTATTTTAGAATCGTGTTAAATATAAATAACAGTAACATTGCATTTGTTCAGGCGTGACACTGCCATCTGGCAATTTTCTACTTCTGATTTTGTTCTCACTCCAAATTTAAACCCATCATTCTGACTTCCTGATTTACACTCACAAAGATTTCAATAGTATTTTTCTCAGACAGATTCCATGAAAATAAAAAAGTTTCCTTGAATTCTGTAGTTATTCTATTGGAAGTAGACCTTGTTGTTTCTGTTCTTTATCTGTATAAATGCATTTGGGTAAACCCACTGTTGGCCCACAAATACAAGTATTTATTTAGTTCACTGTTTGTGTCAAATGAAGCACCTCAGCTGCCGCAAAAAAATGAACAGAAGATAATCTTTAGAAAATCTCAGGTGCAGCCCCTGAGATTTCCCTCAAGGGAAAGGGAAAACAAAGTTTTAGTCAAAAGTCTTCAATTTCATTGTGGTGGTGTCAAATCAAGGTATGGATAGTAACTATTAGAAATAACTAGTTTACATTGCTTGCCTTATTGGTGAGGTTTCAAAGCAAACATTGTAGGAAGTGAGACAGAAAAGAATATTAGAAAAAGATCATTTAACATTGATTTAAACAACAATAAAAGTGATTCATATGAAATAATCTAAAACGAGAAGTTTGATTCTTGTAGTTATTAAAAATGGACTTTGAAAAGACAAACAAATTCTATATAGAGCTACCAAACACGCTATATGTAACTAGGCATTCCCAGATTTTCATCTTGTTGGCATCCATATTCACCAGCTAGATATCTGGTACAGGCAACATTTACAAGATCTTAACATTTTATTACGTTGAAGTGCTCTCAGTTTATATTATTGACATAAAACACTTGCATCTTATGATTGATTAAACCAGATAAGAACAATAAAATCTTTTGTTGGGAAGATATTACAATAAATACTTACACTGTTACATGTGTGAACCTCATTAGTGCAATTCAAAGCCTCTTTCATAAAAAACGCAGGAGTGAAAAAGGGAGATTGAATTAGGCATTGTCCATCTTCCAGGCAATGGAAACTCAACATAAGGTTATGTCATTTTCTCCTTGGAGCTCTTTGGAAAGCTGCAGTGGCCAGGAAGTGATGAAAACAGAGACAAATGCCCAAGCCAAAAGCTGGTGAGCTCAAGGATTTCACTAGGGTGGTTCCAGACTGTGTATTGATCCCTGGCAGATTCAGCATAAATGAGAACAGACCCTTTGGCCTTTATTGTAAGTCTGGGTCATATCCTGACCTTCCCAGAAGCTGTGTTGCTGTAGGAGACCAGCGAATGTCTATCTCCTCCTGAAATAAACTATATAGAAGGATTGGAAATGCCTTGAAATAAGAGATGAGATGATCCACAATGTCTGGCATAAATTAATCCTGGAAATATCTGTATGATATCTAGCACTGTAGAGCTACTTCCCCAAGAAATCTCCACAAAAAAGATATTTTAATTTATTCTGGGTGGAGATAATAAATAAATTGTATTTACCATATAAACATTTAACCAACCAGCAGCCAGATATCACAGTGAATAGATAGGAGTCAGGTATGCATGAGAATCTCTATGCTTAGCAATACTGTTTTACAGGTGGCTTAGGCAGGAATCAAATGTGGGCCTCTGATTGCTTCTTCACTGCAGTAAATGCTTGGGTTATTTCAAATTAATCTAGAAACTACATGAAGATAGATTATTAAAACAAGTAACTTTGTTCATCTGTGGCCAACCAAACTTTCTTGAAGCAATAAATGATTTCATGAAGACAAGAGAGGAAACCCAGTAACCTTCCAACACCTGTGAGAAGGCCATCAAGAAGGCTTTTGACAGTATGGCTTGTGAGAGGAAGGGAGACAACGGACAAAAAAGAAAAGTTCAGGCTGGACATAAGGAAAAATTTTTTCATGATGAGGGACAGTCAAGCATTGGAACAGATTGCTTAGAAAGGTAATGCAGTTTCCATCCTTGGAGGTTTTCAAGACCAGACTAAACAAAGCCCTCAGCAGCTTGGTTTGATCTCATAGCTGATGCAGTTTTGAGCAAAAGGTGGGATTAAAGACCTGTTGAGGTCCTTTCCACCCTGAATTTTCCTATGAACCCAAGAGGCAATCTTTGAAGAGTGGAGGCAGTTTTTAAAAAAGTGTATGCTTTACTTCTTAAGACTACTATGTACTGAATGAGCAATCTTTTCTGTCCAAGTTATTATGAAAATTTCCAAAAGAAGCAAGAAAGGCTTTATATTTATTTATATGGTTTTATATATTTATATGGTTTTCTATTATGGGATGCACTTTTGTCCAAGCTCTTCTTTTGTGTTTGGTATAATCTTAATCTCAGACCATTCTGCCAATCAGATATTACTTTGCTGATAGTGATTGAATTTCACATCAATTTTACAACATTGTAAAAAAAAACTAGAGAATTTTGAAACAGGAGAGCAAGCAATCTTTTCTCTCTGTGAGTTAGATGTGTGGCAAACCGAGAACAAAACACTGAATATGTAGTCATCAAGTAGTAGCAGTGTCACATAGATCATACCAGGGTAACGCTGAGATCCTTCTCTTAACCAGTTACTGAAAGCTATTTGGAAATGCTTCAATGTCAAAAGAAATGAGCTGTTGTACCAGTAATTCTCTTTTGGCCACCTTCAAATAAATTCATCATAATGGGGATTTTACTGAAAACTGAAAAAGACAGCTGCTTCACCCAGCAACGGTTTGGAACCTCTGGTTCTTCTTCAGCTAGCTGGGTTGGATGGAGGCAGGATGGTGGCCCTGCTCTCCTCAATGAAGCCATATGAACATTAATTCAGTGTATATTTAATGAAGTGTTCATATATACGAGAGTAAGAAGAAGAAAAATAAAGACAGACAGACAAAGATTCTGGCAGAAGGAGGATATTTTAATATAATCGCCATCAAAGCAGACATACAAAAGGGGGAAGACTTGTGGATTTTCCCACCTCTGACCAAATCCTTGAACTCTCTCTTCCCAAAGCAACAGTAGATCTGACTTTTATCTCACCTTATACATCCTAAATTCTGCATGAAGCTTACCAATTTACGTGGTAGCTGTGCTGACTTTTACAGAAAATTAAAATGCAGAAAAATGCATAACTTTAATATTTCTTGATTGATTGCATCTTAGTTGTTAATTTGATAAACATGTATCTTCTGTAGGTTTGAAAATACCAATTCACCATGAATAATTATGGATTTGCCACAGAATTAAGTACCATCAACAACTTAAGGAGATATACATCCTTGAGAATGATATGTGACTTCTGCTAATATATTGCTGTATTTTTATGTGAACAACTCAAACCCTTCCAAATGCATGACTATAAGCTTATCACTAGAATGAAAAATGATGGCTTCAATCTGGAAGTATGTATATCTCAGAGAAACAGACTGTATTTTGTATTGCATTTTTTGATTTATTTTAGTCTGATGTGTAAAATAAGTTGTTGCATAACCAGATATTATGCAATAAAGTAGTACTAAGTCAATAATGAACTTACATTGTATATAAGATACAACTGCATTTAAATTTTCACATCTCATTTGTGTTTTACAAGTATTTGCCTTGTTTTACTTTAAGCCTATTAAGTGTTATTGTTTCTTTTGAAAGTATATTCTGGGAGGGTGTATATTTTGCACAACATTTAATGTGTTCAAATGAAAAAAACAGTTGAGAAATTTTGAACTCTAGAATTAGTTTCTAATAAAAAATTATGTTCATATTGCAATGCAATCTCAGTATTCTAATCATCTGATATGAAAACTACTATTCCTTGGGGAAAAAAATAAAAATCAGCAAAATGTCTCAAATGAAATTTTATAGAATTTTGTAACCCAGATAACTACTAGTTTTGCACAGACATCTCTGGATGCCAACTAGATTGATAAAGCCTTATGCAAATCAAAGCAAACAAAACTACCATCAGTAGTAATAAGTGTTTCCCAGATTAAAGATGTAGAAGAGCATTAATACATTAGATAATTTTAACATTTAGAAAACATACAATGAATTCTCAATAAACAAACATATTTGGCAAACTCCTGACTGGTTGTTTTAGTTTTGCTTAATCTTAATGCAAGCTGAAGATACTGAGAGCAAATATTCAAATATCATTCCCCAGAGAAATGGATTTTGCTGTCAAAGACAAATAATTTCTATACCTTTACCAATTAAACCTGTACATCTAAAGTACTTATTCGTACCTGTTTCTAAACAGAAGAGGAAGGGAAAGAATAAAGGTCTTCAAGTGTTTCTAAAAGGAAATAGTGGACTGCAACAAGAATTTCATTTGTTCCCCAAGCCTGAAAGAAGATAAAGAATACATGTCAGTTTTAAAACGACCTTCAGAAACACAAAACAAAAGAAAGGAAAAAAAATCTTTTAATTTAAAGCTTTTAAGACAATAAGTCATTCATCTACTCTTCTGCATTTTCATTTCTCTACCTCAAGACTGAACAAGGTAACCAAAGCACATTTGCAGAGTAGTCCTTTTTACAAAGCTTTCCAATGTAGTTATTACAATGCTTTAACAATCCCAGCAAGCCCCTGTGAATGTACCTGCTTTAATTCCACTCTGTTTAGAAAGCTAAACAGGTAAGGACCTACAAACCCTGAGGTAATCTTCACTGAGACCTCTCATTCCCTCCCCTGCATTATTGTCACTAAGGATATTGAGCATTCCCATGCTTTCTGTTTATGAAACTTATTTTCCACTCCGCTGGCTTCTGCACACATTTATCCTTCCCCTTTGCCCCAGCTAATGTAAAGTGGGGCCCTCAGTTTGCTTCTAAGATACTGATATAACAGTTTGAATGGGTCAGGATCAATAAAGGAAAGAGCAGTATGTATGTTGACATTTTTTAGGCCTAGCAGACTTGGTTTGGCTGAACCTGTGCTTTCTCATGTTGTTTCCTGCAGGGCACTCTGTGTGTAATAATCATGCAGGGAGTGAGTACATTTGTGTGCAGATGCAGAAATGCTTATTGAACATCACAGTTGAAGAGAGTTTGGGAAGGAGACAACAGAGCACTGGTATGGGACTCAGCACGCTTAGCTTCTATATGAAGCTGTCTGACCCAGCTTAGTGGCTCTGGGCAAATAATTTCTCTCTGGTTCATTTTGTATACATTTGAAATTTATTGAGGAAAAGTTCTGTGTGAGACTGATAACATATAACTTTTTCCCCAAAAGTATTCCGTCAGAATACATTCCTTCTTCTTCTACTCTTCCTCTCTGCTTAACTCTACTTTACTTCTGATAGTTTTTCTTTATAAACAAAACCAAGTCCCCATCCCCACCCTCAGAAAGAAAACCCTCCAGTTCTTTGCTTTGTTATCGGAAACTCCATATAGCCAACGACGGTCAAACACTACAGCAGTTACTGTGCCTCTCATCTCCTTTTAGTCTAGAAACAAGTCAGGTAAGAGTGAAGTGATGTGCTCACAGGAAAAGGGAACACATAACGCTGTCACAGATATGGGAATAGTGGAGTCTCTCAGCCCATTTTGTTCTCCCAGTTAGAAAGGCTGCCACTGCACCTCATAAATGTCCTCAGGTTTCACTATGGTGCTGAAGCACAAAGTACTTCCTTAGTAGTACTAACCTGTAGATTTTACCCTCCTTCATCTTACTAAATTAGAATTTACAAACTTCTTTTCATCACTGGTTTCTGCTATCAGTGGCTCCATCCTTCAAATCTGGGAGGTTTTCCCTTTCCTCACAAGCAGTCAAGGAAGAAAAGCCACCTTTTATCTGCCAGGTTGACTCCAAATCCTTTTCAGAACTTGCTGCTGAGCTGTCTCTTATTTATCTATCTTATCCATGGCACATCAGGTCCCTACATGTTTGTAATATGCCAGTTGCACTTACGAAGCCTCTTTTCTTTTTGTTCCCCTGCCTATGCTTAGTGATTGGTTGAGTCATCCAGTGCTGCACTGCCAGGATGACCAAATGCTACTCCATTCCTTTTCAGCTGCTTAGGGCAACACGGAGCTCATCTTGTCTAACTGAAATTCAGAACAATTTTAAAAGTGTTGACTGTCCTTTGTTCTGCAAGAATACCTTTTATAACTTGGGGTCTAATAGTTGTCAATGCTGATAATGCCTAGTCCCTTCTGAAACTGATGGACAATGCTAGGAAATAGCCTGTGGCTGGAAACCAATCAGGCTGGAAAAGGCATTTGAGAGAGACATTCCTGATATGGTATGATTTAGGAGATGATCACAAGACAAGCTGTGCTCTTGTTAGTTAGATTACCATGCTCCACAGAATGAGTCAGATTTGGACCTTCTAAAGGCCTGAAAGGTTTGTTGTAAGACACTTATCTCTAACCTTCTTCTGGTGAGCTGCCTATAAATTCAACTTAATTTCATTTGCAGAAGAAACCTGACAACAGCTTTTCTAAATAAAGACAAAAGGGATCCCAAAGCCTAAGTGTGTTAAGTGTTTGCTTTGGATGAGTGTAGGGAAGCATTTTTTTCAGCCACTGTGTGTTTACCTGACAGTTTTCTGATAAGCAGTGTGATACTGAAACCCCACTTTGTGACAGTGCTAACACCATCTGCCAGGTGCTGATAGCTTGCTGAATAATGCTGTCATCAGCACTCAAGTGCTGATGGAAAGTTATTGCTTCAGTAACCACTACCGCTTTCATCTTCCATCTGGTTGCTGCCACTAAAAACTATTATTCAAAAAAAACCCCAAGAAAATCATGGATCATTTTTCTTTATCAAGATGAATTACTTTTAGGCTACCTTGCAGTGCCACCATTGTGTATTTATTGCTTTCTGCTTCCTGCCAATTTTACTTATCTACACTGTAGAGTGAACTTTATTGCCTACCTGTGATTGCTCTCAGTACCTGATTTGGTGACAAATACCCACAGAAAGTTTCACTAGACCTTGATATAGTGAAATACCTGTTAAAGGCATACTCTGCTAGACACAGTGGGCCAGTCTGCCTCATGAGACAGGGTACAGTGCAATCATTTGTGTAATCTTTATTTGATGTCAATTGTTACAGCTAAATTTGTACCAGCTGAAAACCAGGCCAGATAGTATAAAGAAAATCTATACAGAAAATTTTGGAAATATTTTAATCATCAAGAAACCACATTCAAATGCATATACCTAAGTGTAAAGAAATACACTGTGCAGGCTGCACAGACATGCATGCTCCAGAAAGTTCACCAATGGTGGCTGAGAAAAACAGACAGCCTTCATAGTTTTACACTGTAGCGTTGAGCTACTAAAATAAATACATGTGAAGAACCTCAAGTGTTTAGAACAGCTGAGAACATAATGTAATATAACTTAAGCCAGAATCAGTTCTCACTTGCGTCAGTATAAATGTGGACTAAAGCTATTTTGGCTTTAAAATGCTGTACTGGAGATTTTGGTTTGGCTTCCTATTTTTTGGCAGGATTTACCTTTCTTTTGCAGGATGTTCTGTCTTGCTTTAATGAAAGCTAGGATGTCAGCATCAGCCTGGCTGTCTCCAGTCAGAGGAATGGATGTACTTGAAGTTGGTGGGGCCCTGGAATAAGAAAGTATATTTGTGGACCCAACTGAGTAAGAAGGTTATTTTTCTATTCCATTATCTCCTCTCTGTTTTCAGCACAGAGGACTTTGTTCTCCAGACTCATTGTTAGAGATGGCACAGTTGAGAGGAGAATCAAGCTCAGGACTACTTAATGCTCTTATGTAGATTCTTAAGATTAGCCAGTATCTTTTTAATTTGGTAGGGCTACATGCTTATCAGCTATAAAACCTCTCACAAAGGGTTAAAAATATTTTACTGCTGAGTCAAAGACTTATTGCCAAGCAGAAAAGCCTAATATAGTGAGTTTACCAAAGAAATGAAGGATGTGACTATGCCATGTGTTTGTTTGCTTCAGAAAAAAATGCTGTTATTTATTTGAACAGATCACTAGTATTTTTGCCTACTGTAAGGGAATTAAGTTTTCATACATACATAGAAGTAAACAATCACATGACATGCACGACATTTGCTGACAGATGCAACTCCTTTGTGCTGCTGAGTCTCCAGTCCCAGCTGAGACCTTGTATCTATGCAGTGAAATCATTGACTTACCTCTGCTTTTGATAGAACCTCTGGTGGTACAAGATGATGTAGTACAATGAAGCTATTCTAATCAGCTAAGAAAGCTAAGAATTTGGCCCTGTGTCTTTAGCCTTGTTTAAAGATGAAGCACTAACGGTGAAATGAGAAATAAGTGATAAAAATTACAATATGGAAGGATAAGTGGAACTGAAGGGAGAAACTTTTTTTTATATATACTACCTTTGTAATTATAGTTATTTCCACTGTTCCTTACTGACTATTGCAGTAGAATGTACTTGTGCCTGACATAAACAGAAATCTGATATCTTTGTCTTTGTGCTACTAATTAAGTCCTCAGTTGCTGAATTAGTGAACCAAAATAGAAAAAAAATATAGAAATGGCTATGAACTTAATAAAATATCTCTTTTTATGTAATTTACAAGGTGATCTCAGAACACCAGTAAAGGACTATTCTCTTATTGATTTTCATTTGATTAGCAGTAATATAAAAAATAAAAACCACAATATATTTGAGAAGGTACTGTCTAAAATCCATTTAAGCTTCTCTTTTTCTTCTGTTTTTCTTAAACACAAATGCAATTTAAAACATTAGGTTTTGGGGGATGAAATTTTCCATGATTTTTTGCTGTTCTAGAAATGGACTGTTTTGGAAGATGAAAGAAAAAAACCCCTTCTGATTTGTTCTTACTAATGCATTAGGAAAAATAGTAACTTAACCATATTTTCCTAAGGACCTTAATAGCCAGAACTGTTGAGCACAATAAGAATGTAACTTCTGGAAGTATACTGACTTGGCATGATGTTTTGGTGGGAGAAAAGAACATGGAAATGAGCACACTAGAAAAAATAGAGAAGCTGTCAAAAAAAAAAAAAAGTAGTTTCTGTTAACCTCCTAAGCTAGTTTTCACAAAGCAGTACCTCTTTTGAGACAACATGACACGTAACCTTTATCAAGCCTGACACACCCAGGCTGCTGCTGTCATTTTATTTTACTAGAGTAATTTGTAGGAGGGAGATTCAAAGTATTTTAAGGACAAAAGCAAGAGAATGAAAAAATCTCTCTGTAGTTCCTGCATTCTGCAATACTTATGTACTCTGATCTCTCTTCCTTTCAAATGTTTTTATTTACTCTTTCAGAGTCCCTTTCTCACAGTCATGAGGATTCATAATCTCATGGGGAAAAAAGTCTCAAGCTAAACAAGAAACCACATCTTTAATGCTGATAATGCAGCTGCTTGGTGTAAAGCTATGGGACAGCTTCGGTGGTGTTTTGGAAGTTGGAGGAAAATCTGCAATTTCAGTTTTATTTGTGTTTTTCAAGAAGACTGTTGTTGAAGAGACTGATAATGGGTTATCTAGGCATTATATTACTTACTGGTTTGCTTTTTCCTCTGAACAGCCCAAGTATGTTTCTTCCCTTGTTTTTGAAGTAGGGTTACTAGAAGTGATTGAATTGGTTTTCCCAGCTGGATCTTCATTAGGGTTAACTCTTGTGGTCTCTGAAAAACTGGAATAGGAACAGAAATGAAGGAAAGAATATAGCCCTTGTGGAGGGAATATTAATACACGCTAAGTAACTACAAAGAAGCTGTTTTTCAGGACTTTTTTATCTATATAAAGCGCTTGTTGTTTACTGGAAGAGGATTTTCAGCTGAATTCATGTGATGATTAGGTTTATGTCGAGAACATGGCTATGAAAGAATGACAAATAAGCTCATAAAGATTATACTTTTAGTATTTGCCTTCTAAGCAGGGCTTGTAAAGCACTTTGATGTATCTGATGTACAGTTTGTAACGGTATATTTAGTTCCCAAACTGACTATTAGCCAAGTGAGGCCTTAGCTCATTTTCCGTTCTTTCTTTAGTCAGGCAAAATTATTACCGAAATCAGTGGGAGACTGGATAAAAACTCAGTGAGGGCTTTGGGATGTGGCTTGTTGATGATAGCCAAATATATCGCAAACAGCTGTTGTGCATTCCTGTCCCTGCAGATACCGTTATCAAGCAACCTCTCCACCAGGAAGGCAGATTTCTGCCTCGGGATGTCAAGGGACTCCCTCCTTTCCCCGGGGGTTGCGTATGCTGCCGGATCTGGTGCCAATCTTAGAGAGTGTGGAAACACTCAGTTTTAGGATTTTTCCAGTAGATGGCAGGATTGGCAAGTTCTTGCTTTTCTAACTCTGCAGTAGTTTGTTCATTGTTGGCTGACGAATTGATATTTCTGGCAGAGAACTTGAAAAAGGAAAGAAATTTATTACTAAAATTTTACTGTATTACACTGTGCCAGGTTCAGTTTTGCAGAAGATATTGTGCCCAAGAGTATAAGTCATTTTCAAATGAACAGCTCCAGTTTACTGAATGTTTCTCTTTAACTCCTCGAGTCCCATACCATTCGCACCTGCCTAAATGGATTAAAATAACCTCAAGACTCAGCCTAATTCAACTAAAGCAATATCATATTTAATGTTAATAATATTCCATACTTTATTACGCATACATATTACAAGAGCTAGAAAGGATGTGTGATGTTATTACCTACTATGTGGTTTAACAATATCTGGGAAGCTCACATCATAGTTCTGCTTTAGGATTTCCTGAACATTTTTTCCATTGATTCGGCAGTTCTTAAAAATTAAGTGATTTAGGGTCTAAATTCAATTTTCTAAAAGGACTCTGCGTCTGTGCCCTGAGATACCTAGGCATCCAAGTCATACAGCCATGGTTTAATAAATCACTACACATCAACTGAACCATAGCAACCGTCCATGACTCTGTTCTTAACCTGCAGAACATGTAAGGTAATGTGACTTAATGTGATCCTTTTTCATTGCTTTCTTTTAATTGAAATAAGCTTCTTTCCTTTTTATTTGCCATGAACAGAATGTATAATTTTATAAATACTGTGAGTCAGCTGAAGTAATTTATTTTTAAGCTGCAGTAGTTTATATGTTTGAACTAATTTTTTCCATTGAATTTAAATGAAAATTAGTCTCCAGGATTGTTAAATCCCCTTTTTAAAGGTGACTTAGATCCAGATCTATTAAGAAAACTAGACACGACAGGTGTGGCAGGGTTTGGCCTCTAGAGATCTCACTCTCAAGTGGATTCCTGGACCCAGGACAATATGCCAAAACTTGCCTTAGAGTGCTCTGGGAGAACTGGGCACCTGAGGAAGGTGATATTAAAAAAAACCCTTATACTGAGTGAGGTGATGCCCTGAATCAGGAAATTAACATTATTGTGCTCAGAGATGGACCTTAAACTCCTACCCTCTGCCTGTGCGGTTACAGCCACCCATTTTTGTCTGTGGGATGCAAACTCTTCTGCAAGTTAAGGAAATTTATAAGGAAGCTTATAACTATTTTTTGTAATGACTTAAAGTGCTGCTTCCATACAAAAGGTTAACAATTAAAATACTAATCTAACAAATGAGTCCCTCAGCTTGGCAGAACTCAAATCCATGATTTATGTATCCCAGAGATTTCTCTAATCCCTAAGCTAGAGGGATGGCCTGTATGGGGATAATTTATATCCTTCATACTGAAGCTCTGATAATGTTTCTATGGCATTGCAAGATACATTGAATCATAAGGGGACGAAAGAGTGTAATTTTGCTGTGCAGGGGTTTGTATGCTCAGATGCAACTTGCTCCTAGCCTGTTCTCAGAAGCCAGGACTCTCCACCTTCATCTGAGTGCTAGATGCTGTTCCAGTGATGAGAAATTTTGCTAATACTGCTCTAAATGTAATGGAAAGTCATTATGACAGCATGGGGTGGGGGTAATGATCCCTCTCTCTGTGTGTTAAGCCTGAAGGACTGGACATTTCAGGATGCCTGACAAAGCCAGACAAAACCATAGCTGACCTGATTTAGTGTGATGATAGTTCTTCTTCAAGCAAGAGGTTGGTCTAGAGATCTCTAGAGGTGCCTTCCAACCAACATTTCTGTAATGTGTAAATAGGCACTCCTGGATCACAGTTTTGGATTTGGATGGACATACAAGGTGTAGAAGTCCTGCCTCTTTGTCTGGCTCCTGAGCTCTAGCATTATTCAGGTTCTTTTGACAATGTATAATTCCCATTTTCATTCTGAAAATCTGAATCTGTCTGATTTTTCCTTGAGTTGAATTTAAGAAGTCTTAAAGCACTGTTTCCTGACAGCTTCAGTAAAATTCCTGCTTTTTCTGGAGATTAAAGATGGTCTGTCAACTTCATATGTCTCAGTTCTTTTTTTAATCTAGTACCTGAAGTTTCACCCAGTGGGCAACTTGCTTTTTTGGGGGCGTCATCTGTTGGGGCTATATGTCTCAGTCAGGCATGGGGCAGCAGCTAGAGAGATGTGCACAGTGTTGTGGCAGTGTCTCCCTTGCTGCAGGAACCCAAGGGCCGGAGACAACTGTCCCATGGACCGACCAGCTCCATCAAGCACATAGGGTAGAGGAGCTGGAGAGATGATGGGTGTCACAGTATGAATGCTTGATTCACCAGATGAAAAAAAGTGGAAAATCAGGTAGATTAAAAAGGAAAACATAAAATTTGAAGGTGTGCAACCTCTGCAATGTTAAAAAAACCTCAGCTGCAGTTCTCCAGTCATCTGAGCCTTGGACATGAGGGGAACAAATGTTCTATGTAAAGGCAGGCAAGATTTAAGCTGCTTAAAATCTGAGCATTTTAGTATTTGGTTACAAAATCAAATTGGGCCTAACTTGCAAATTCATAGATAAATTGTTCAAGTTAAATTGTTACCAACAGAATGTGAAAACCTTTGAAATGTCATTAATCAATTATGTTATTCCCAGATTATATTTTATCATCATGTAACACTGCGGAAAATTGACAGGAATGAAAAATGATTATAACAGAGAATGCTGCAAAATATGTAAACATTTCCCTTGTTTCACATAGCATTAATATAGGGAGTAAATTTTGCAATCCAGGACAATAAATGTTAAAAAATCTGATGCTCAAAGTCATCAGAGAACATGAAGAGTTATCTCAAAATATCTCCAAGGGAATCTAAAGTGACAGGAAGATTTTGAAGAAGACGATGGAGAGCCAAGGAGTCTAAGATTGAACATACTGTGGGGCTTGCTGGAATAGGACAAAGGAGATTCAGTAAAAGGGAATGAGTGGGGTTAAGAAAGATCTGACTGAATTAAAAAGGAATGCATTCCTTCTGAGAGAAGAAAAAAATGAAAAATTTTTTAGAAGATTTGAATACCTATCCAACATTTGCTTGATTCAAGGGGAATACAAGAACATTTCAACACTAGTGAAATTAAATATTCAGCGAGAGACGTAACTTAAACAGACAAGGATCCGATAAATTTCTTAAATGAAAGCCAATGTGGGAGAAGACTACATGAGGATGAACAAAACATTGTGCTTGAATTCTGAAGTGGAGCAGACAGGGAGTGCTGAGCCCGACATGCATTTTAAGACTTCTGCAGACTTGACAGGAACCCATTATGAGACATAAATGTACATACAGTGCAAGTTGCAGTTAGTACCACAGCTTTGTGGTAGAGACAATATGGACAAGTAGGGTATTCTCTTTCAAGTTTGAGGGATTTTATTAGATATTCCTTTTGAATAAAATAACTTCTTGATGATTATTTTAAGTTCCTCTTCCTTTCTCTTTGTACTGTGACTCTGGGATTGCTGATTAGACCCTTTTCTGTCTGAAATATATAGATGAGTCATTCTTTCTCCACTTTGCACAGTTGTTCGTCATTTTAAGTAATATGTTCAGATCAGATGAGATTTAATATTTCTGCAACCTTCATATGAAAGACATATACAAAGATAAATATAGTCTGGAAACCTTCTGTATCTACTCAACAGGTTAATGAGCATGAGTTTGTAAGCCTCTACAATATACAGACTACTGGTTTCAGCTATTTTAAGTATATCAGGTTTGGTAATGTGATTAACCTGCTCAAGAAATTACCTTTCTTATGCAGAAATGTTTTTTCTCATGCCAAACCCACTGATAATCCTATGTCACCATTTTCCCCACTTCAGCTCGGTAGTCACTGAAATCAATGTTTTGCTTCTTACTCTAGTGGGAGTAAGATCAAGCCAATGGCTTTCAAACCTTACTGACTAAGGCAGAAATGCTCACTGTTCAACTCTTTTATTAACACAGACTCATTTTGACACTTAACGCTTCAGCCATTTTTTTTCAGTTGAAAAACAGACATATTTGGCCATGCATCAAGTGCCTTTACATGTGTGTATCCATCTTAAGCCTCAAAAGGATTACCAGCTTCCCTTCTCTGTTATTTTAGTTATAAATTGATTTAATATAAAATACAGTTTGAGGCTATCACATTCCCTTCCCAAGGCTTAATTTTCTCCGGTAACATGACTAAGGTGTGTCAAACAATAACAACCCACATGAATCATGCACTAGAAGGTCATCAAAAGTTTTGTTCAAACACATATAGAAATCTCAACAAAGATTACGGAATATACCTGTATCCTTTATCCACTGAGATAGATAATTTATTACTTCTAATCCTGAAGATCGTATTTATATCCATTCACACTCAGGAGTTTGTCTGAATGGTTTTACTGCATACTTACTCTGTCAACAGCAGTCTTAGATTTCTGACATGCAGCCCACTAAGTTTTAGATCTTATGTCTATTGGACACATCTGTGAACTGAATTCCATCCTGGGAATAGGTTTTATTTGCACCACATTATATCAAATATAATTTGTGTCAGTTTCTGCTTTTGTGACCAGTTATTCTGCTGGGTGAAGATAGCAATATCATTTCAGAGAAAGAGATTGTTGATTTCTAGGTGAGTTAGAAACAAAGAGCCATTTGTGTCTCGGGACTATGTAACTGAGAGGCGCAATTGTAGCCTGGACTCATCCTACACAATCATGGGAACTGGTAAGTAAAGTACCTGTGTCAACTGGGGTCAAGGAAATCCTTGGGAAATAAATATTCTACCGTTTTATACTCTTAAAGCCTGTGAAATTGGAAACTTTTACTCTAAAATGTTATTGCCTCAAGTAGGGGGAAAAGTAAATTTTCATGCACAGTGGGATGTTATGCCTGCAGCTCCCGCCTCACATAAAGCAGAAATAGTGTTTCTACTTCCATATACATCAACACTGGAAATGTACCTGTGTAAAATGTGTTTAAACAGCCTACCACAAAATAAGATCAACTTTCTGGAAGTATAAGGAGGAAAGAGTAGTTAACTTCAAAAGATCATTGCAAGAATATTGATAGAGACGGGAGAACAAAACTATATTCATCCTGACTCCCTCTACAATTTAAGTTCAAGAAGATGAATGTTCTGGGTCTGTGATATGTATGCAAGGATCATTCAGTCAATCTCAGTCAACATGTCCATTACTTAGACACAGAGAAACTGTTCATTATAAAGAACAGGTGGGGCAGTACAGGACTCTGAAGTAAGCTTGGCAGCTGAAAGCAGCCAGGCACCTTCCCCCATTCTATTCAAAATGCTAAAGATATCACTCTCCTGAGCAATGCATCAGCACACCAACTGGAAATTGTTCCCAAGAACAATAGGGCAGAGAGGTTGTGCAAGAGGTCCTTAGTTCAATTCAGTACAAAGTTTAAGAGAGTGACAGTCATGGATTGCTTGAGCTAATTTGGCTGACTTTGTGCTAAGCTAGACCAAAAATGCTCTCACCTTCTGTTCCATCAGCTTTTCTGTGGGACAAGTAACCTTCAGCCTAAAACCAGAAATGAACAGCTCAAATCAGGCCTAAAACCTGCCAGCCATTTGCAAAGCAAATAGTGCCTAAGTCTTGAGAGAACACAGAACAAGAATTGAAGCAAAGTAGAGAAGACTAGAGTCGGTTTTCATCAGTTTGAGACATCTGAAAATGCCTTCTCAGACAACTTTAGAGGATTATGTGTTTCATTCTCTGTACTGATTATGGAGCATTTACTATAGATACACAAAAGTTTACAATAAAAATTAGAATATATTTTACAGTTTTAAGAAAATCCAGTATTCATTATTTAATGGTATGTAGGATATATTATGTTTGCTGTAAAGCAGGAAACATCATTTATGCAGAGTATTGTTATAAAATTGTAGGCAAAGCCACTCATCAGAGAAAGATTAACTGTATAATGAGAAGGAGAGGGGGAGAGAGAGAGGGGAAGAAAATGAGAGCAAGAGAGAGGTGGGGGGGGGAGAGAGGAAGAGGGAAGGAGAGAGAGCACCTCCATTTATTGTCAATGAATATGGAAACCTGCACATTCAGGTATGTGTTTTCCTGCACTCTACTTTGCTTGAAGCCTATGAAAGATGTATTACTGCAAATTTAAATTAGAGGTTTTGAAATCAGAAGTGACTGATGATGAAACAACCAAGATGATTACATTTTTCTACTTTAGAGGATGCACCAGTGTTTTACAATATCAAATGCAATATCGTCGTGGAATAATATGCTGCATAAATGTAGCACCAGGGCATTTTTCAACAGCAAATCTATCTAGGCTATATATTAAATCATTTTTTAATCTTTTTTTGGTTTGCAGCCCCCTGAATACATTCCAAAGGAGATATAGTTTCCTCATAAGCAAAATTGGCTGATAACAGGCTTGCTTTTCTTAGCTATCTATCATGGGGTCCCTAGTGACAGGTTTCCAGGGTCCCAAGACCAACAAGTTACAATACAGAACTGAGTTACAATAAGCTACCTTCAATATGATTGCAAAATAACTGAATGATAAAAATTAATTTTCTACACAGTCATTTCTCTTGTAACTGGAAATGCAGTGTTTGAGTGTGATATTTGCAAAAGCATTCTGGTGAACTGCACTTCTATGAAAACTGCATTTTCTTACAAGTAAGTAAGGAAGAGAAAAATGACCAATTTACCTGTTACTTGATAGATGTTGCGAGGATTTGATAAACTGGGGATAAACAGTCGCAGTATTTAGTGAGCTAACCATCTCTGGCTTTTCCTTCTGGGTTTAGATTGAAAAACAAAGTTATGTCGGATAGGATTTTTTTAAGAGCGCTTAATATTGGCCTAAAGGTCTCAGCAATAACAAGGTAGGCAATGACTCCTTCAGAAAACACAAGAGTCTGAATCACACAGTATTTTCTTCACTTGGACAAACACTTCTGAACAAAGAGAAAAGTGTTTAGGATTGGTTCAAGTATTTTTAAGCTCAAGTTACAGGTTTTTAATATGTAACAGCATGTGTTTGCCAATTTGAGTTTCTTAAGGAGCTCAGACGTATAGATAGGTCAAGATCCAAGAAATCAATCCCAATTATTTTTTCCAGTTTTCTAATCTTCTACTGATGAACCATGAGAGGCTGAATCCCTGACCTCTCCTGTTAAGGGACAGAGAAAAATGTGCACCAGTGGATTCAAGAATATTACTTGCAGTGCTTTGAAAAGCCTAAATATTTAGACAGGAGGGTGACTAAAACATTGTCCTCTGCCACTAATATGATTAGGGATTTTAACCTGAGAAGTATTTTGCAACGATAACTTGCAGTTAGGCTAGTTAGGTGGCACTTTATGGATAATGGATTTCCTCATGTTAAGTTCTGTATTTACTTTAGGCTGTTTTCTTAAAAATACAGTTTAAATTCATACTCATAAGAATTAAACAAAATACTGGCTAAACAATTCTTTGTTTGTAACAACTTTTTCCCAAGGAGTAAATCTTCTCTTCCAGTTAATAATAAATGATATGGGATGGACTGCATTCAGCACTCTTTTTCATTAGGCTGATGTGCATTTCATGGCAGTGCTTTGCTGTGAGATGCCATGTCACTACTTGGAAGACACTAAAAAAGTATCAGAAGGGGAGCATAAGAAAGCTACGTTGTTGTTTCAGTTGATCACCCTCCGGACCCTCTTGTACTGTCTCCTGCGTTTGTGAAACTGTACAGCTTTCAGACTGACTGTGTTATGAACTTCTAATACACTGTTTAAAATGACATCTCTCTAGTTCGTTTTTACACAAGTCATCAAATTAGAGCACTCTGTTTCTGATGGGTTCTTAAGCAGGCAATGATGGCAGTGGTGGGCCTCAGCTAGAGAGTGAAGGGACACACGCTCTGTGCAGAGAGCTGCTGACCCTCTGGGAGTTTAGGAAGGCTGAAAGGTTACTGGAGTCTTTGCAAACAAAGGAAGCTAAAAGCCAATTATGTTTGCTGGGATTTGTCCATATTACAGCTGTGACTGCCATCTTCTAATACACACGTCATAAACCTGATGAAATCATAGTTTTGCTACCAGTAAAAAAGATCATTTTTTCCAATCATCTCCTCTATTTGTTTTATGTTCCTTCAGAGTTTTCAGCATTTTAGGACCATTCTTGGCTTTCAATCAAGTTATCTGGGGAATGTCAAAACAGAAAATAGAGGAGAAAGCAAAGGGTTTGCTTCGTTTGTGTTAGCTTCCTACAAGCGTAATTCACATTAGCTTTGCCTGATTTACACTGGCATAAGCACAGGTGAATCAGGCCCCAAATCCCATCCTTCGTACTCTTTTCTATCTAGTCAACTAACTACTTTAAAAATGATTGAAGATGTTACATTTACATGAAAAGGGAAGAAATACTAAGTTCATACCTGTAGATGTATTGCCTCTTCAGACCACCAGACTTCAAAGTCTTTTTGCAGCTTCATCTTGACTTTTTCCATAAGAAGCTGCAGGTGCTCAATCTCTACCTTCAGCCCTTTCAAGCGATTGAACATTGTTTTATAACTAATATGAGAAGAAGAAAGTGTATTACAGATCTTTCAACACATATCTGAACAAAACTTTATCCTACCTAGAACAGTTACAGATTTAAACTACGAAAGAATATATAATAATCAGAGATGCAGGGGGGAGTGGTGGTAGGGACATCTCATACTTTATAAACGCTTCACTGGACAGTATGCACAAGAAACTTATCCCACAAAGCTTTTATTTCACTAGAGAAGTTAGTGAAATTCAAATGGGATCAATATTGATTAACAATCAAAATACAGGTTCAATCAAATATGTCAATTATTTCTTTTGATTTCTCAGCATGTTACCATTAATAAACAACTGGTCATCGGAGCCTGGATTCAGGTACGAGCTGAGACTGATTCCCCTTTCAGATGGAAGCTTCATTAATGAGGCCTCGTGGCTAACATATAGTTGGAGATTTACCAGTAGTATGAAATAGCCAGAAGTTTCCTCACAGATTGCACATAACGTAAGTGCTAGCAAATTACTTAGAACTGATATCCTTGCATCTATTTTCTTTTATCCTCCTGGCTACAGTGACATTAGAGCAAGGATTGGTTAACCAATGTGTATTCTGTATATTACTTACACTTAGTCAATCCTGTATAGCTTAAAGGTTTTCCTTAGGTCAAGGAAGGCAGGGTATTTCTGAATCCACCAAAAAGGTTCACAATACATTTGGATTCAAACAGCAAGTTTCTAACACTAATCCTCAGGGAGGACATTAAGCTATTTTTATTTATTTTTAGCCATTAGCCCAAGCATAAATTTTCCCCAGTCATGTACTGTGGCATCTTACAGACAAACCAACAGCATATACACAAATTTAAAAACTATTAGTGAACCACAAAGCTGACATTTTTAAAATGTCAGAGAAAACCCTGAGGGTAGCTATGTGTGCAGAATTGTAATTGGAATATACTATCAGCATAATTTATCTTCTGAAGGATGGCAGAAGTTTGAGGCGGAAGTAATACCTTTTTTTTTCTTCTTCAATTTGTGTTCGAAGTTTCTCTTCTACTGGATCAAGTGTATTTAGGTTTTCAGAAGGACTGGAAACAGCTATAGGAGAAATGATCATATGTAAGCAATGACTATATGATGTCAAAAGAAGCAACTTTTAATTAGAATAAAAACTATTTTTGAAGAGGTAGGTAATGAAATGGAATTGTTTCTCTCTTCTGGAAATGTTTCTTCAAATTCCTTATTTAGGCCTTAGTATAAGAGACAATTGATAACTAGTGATTTGCATTAAGTTGCTTTTAATTTTTTTTTCAGTAAAGACTGGAATATTCATTTTATATGTGAATAAAAGTGAGTTTGCCACTCCATTTTCAAAGTTCATCTTTGGCATAAAACCCTACCCAATGCATGCAACCTGACAGTTTTGACTACAAAAACAAGACCAGAACAGCAAAGTTGCTGTGAAGATACAACAGTAGCTGTGCTGGTAACTGCAAATAGAGTAACAGAAAGAAGAGTAAAAGACAAATCCTGAAGGAGAAATTAATTTTGGTAAGCAATAAATTCAGCCAATTAGTATAAATAAGGAAAATGTCCTGAAACTATGGGAGAAATTTTTCAAGGTAAAGGAGAACTGAGGAAATACCTAAAGAGTAGCCTGAGTTAACCTAAGAAAGCAGCTTAGGATTTCCCTATCCTATAACAGAGCTAGTTAGCATGGAATGTGCTTATTCTGAGAGATGGCAAAACAGTCTTTCCATCATGGGTTATATGTTCGGCAGTGAAAGGAAATGTGAAGTTACCTACGAGTATTACAACAGTTTCTACTTCTAGGATGAATGAGAATAGTTTAAGGTTCCCAGGGAAACATGTTTAACCATTTTAACTGAAGAAAAATGAAAGAAATGAAAGATTTGCTGTACAATATGTGCAAGTTTCCATCTTGACTATTATTTCTGCCAAGAAAATAAATTCTGTGTCAACCTGTCATGAGGCCTGAGGAGTGCACCCACTCTTCAAGGTGAGGAATTCTGTCTGGAACAAGAGGGCAGTAATGACCCCTCTTCGCCTGTCAGCGCGCCAGCTGACCATTAATCTTTTGTTGTAGCACCCTTTATCTTAATACAGATGAAGCTGAAAAGCATTTTATTTCATTTAGAGTACTTGGGTCAAGCATGTTAATACAGATGGCCAAGGTGGACAAAGACCACGCACAATTCTCATTTCATACATCAAAAGGCTTTGCTGGATGTGCAGATTATGAAAGAAGGATAAGGTGAAGGCATTTGTGGTGGAGATGGTACCCTCAAAAGATTAAAAAATGAATTGCTTGGAATGTTAAAGTGAATGCGCAAGCCAGGAGGTGCAAACATCACAGCAGAGGAGATGCTACAACAGTGGCATTATATAACAAGCTATACCCGAACACAATGGATAATAAGGCGGCCATAAAGAACCTTTAAAGAAAGCAGTAAACCTTTCAATGATTACAGGGGATCAGGATTTTCTGATTTGTCATATTTCATCCTCAGGAGTAGGCATAATGTAGGAAAGCACAGAGCTACACAGGAAACTTGTGGGGAGACACTCACTGCAGAGCTCCTGAGGCTTCACACTTGTTCTGACCTTCATGAACACACAGCATCCAGGCTTGAAAGAACTGTGCTCTTGTGGAACAAACTGAAATGATTTAAGGAGTTACTGCCTCCCAAGTGAGCCATGCTCACAGACCATGTGAGCATCCTTAACATGTTTCCATGCAAATCCAGCCAGACTTAGCTCGAGCCGTCTTCAGCAGTGGTTAAAGGGGACTCTTCTGAGCACACCAAAGTGCATTTGGCCAATTTGCACAATCTGTTATGGCGTCTGAGTTCAGAAGGTAGCAGCTTATAATGAAGGGAAATAGTGGAAGACAGTAACATCTTAAAATGCTAATGTTTCTGAAGTGAGGACTTCCCTACATGAAAACATCACTAAATTCTGCTAGTCATTACAGAGTGATGCAAGGCCATAATATTGCAGCTTTCCTTCCCTGATTTATCTGGACACCTAGTACTTGGAAAAATATTTTTGCACGAGTTCTGAAACGGCAGCCAAACTTAGGGAGAATTTTGTCACTTATATATAAAAACACCAAAGAAAATGTTTTTCTGCTGCTGATTACATGCTGTAGAAGGGATTATTTGGTTGCAAGTTACCTTCAGAAATAATAATAAAGCATTTATATGAGATGAATACCTCTATCACACACAGGCCCCAGCATCCTCAACCCTGAATACAGCTACTCCCATTATCTCTAGTAATATGCTGGTGATGAAAGCAAGAAACACAGTTGTGGGCAAGGTGAGCAGCACAAAGTTTTGTATATGTACAGAATGGAAAGAGATGAGTACACTGCAAGTGGATGAGGCCCCAGCAACAAAAATAGCATTGGATATTTCATAAAGTAAATGACTAAAACTTAGACATCCATCACTGTGTTCCAGTCACAAAAGCAGAAGAGATCTGATCACAGTGTCAGGTGAAGTCCAGTGGTAAGTCAAGCCCAGGACAAGCCTACTTGGACACTGCTTTGTAAGTTCTCTGGTGTCTTTTCCCATGCTGTTGCAGTCTCCATTTCAGCTTTTTGTCATGCCTGCTCATTGCAATAACCTGCTTGTGAACTGAATAGCATTCTGCTCTGAAGACTAGACCTTTTTGAATCTGCCTACTGTAATATATACAGATGAACACATGGCTTTTTCCTGATGTTCCAAGCGAAAGAGATCTAGGGTCTGGTGAAGCGTATTTCAACCCTTTTGTTTGCTGCTGCTTCTCCCTTCTCTTCATTCCCGGCTACTTCTTTTCTCCCTTCTCCCCTTTACCTGAATCCCTGCAGTGGCCTCTTTCTGCCCCCGGGCCCCTGCTGCTGCTGCCTCACACCCCTCTCCTCCCACCAGCCCAGGCAATTTCAGCTACAGCTGCAGCTACGAAGCTAAGGCAGAGGTTACTGTCTCGTATCTCATGTCTCATGACAGCATTCTTCAGTATGCAGGATCAGTTATTTTAAAACAACATGAGAGGGACAACTGAGTGAACAGACAGTAAAACATAGAAAGTACATTTACTCGAAAATTTAAGATAGATACCTAAGAAGAAATACTTTCTTTTTGCTATAGGTTTTTATTGCTCTAAAGAGTTTCTTTTTATTTATATCTGCCTGCCCATGCAGAGACAGAAAATGTTTATTAAAGCATCAAATCATTTTATCTATGTATTAACCGCATATATACATGTAAACTACAAAAACCTGAAAATTCACGAGACCAACTTTTGCCCATATACATTAAAAAATTTGCAATACGTTAAAAAGTGCAGAGGTGCTACTGCTGAAATATTAACTACTAGATAGCACTTCTGCAACTGCACAGAAGAACACGAAGTGGTATCTGCTTTGTTCACTCAGGGATGACTTTTAATTCATTGATTGACAGTTTGTCATATGAAACTTGATTGTACAGTCTAGCTCTATGCTTGTAGTGCATCAACTGAGATGAGCCATTCAGCTGATGTGCAATATCACGTGCACTTTTAGTGCCCCAGTGACTTCTCCTGGGAAACAAATGCAGTTGGTGCAATTTGATCCTGGATAATGCAGACCCAGGTTTCAGGGGTGCAGGGGAGGTGTGACGTACATGTTTAGGAGAACATTGTCTCTCTGTATACTAGGAGTTTCTATTGGCATACCTCCATCCAATTCTATACAACAGAGTTTTAGCAGAAGTCAGCAATGTGCTCATAAGGAGTATTAGTTCCTTTACATTAGCGTAACATACAGCCGAGTGGCAAAACTTATGAATCCTATGTTGTGAAGTCTTTTGTTAAGAGTAATGAATCACATGATGTAAAGAAGAGATTTTGACAGAGCTACATTGGGTAGTGAAATAGCTAGCAACTTTTATGTTTATCTTCAGGCTAGATGTTTTTTGTCATCTTCAGATACAACCCATTTGGTGAAGTGAGGCACAGGATACAATTAATACCAGCTGCCTGCTTAGAGAGGAAGGTGAGCTCTGCATGAGTTGATACTCAGTTCATATCATAAGGTTTGTTTGTTTGGTTTTTTTTCATAAAGAATATTGTAAGAGGCATTTTAAGATAAAACGATTTTATTCTAATGAAAGGGCCAATTTTGGAGCACAGGAAGCAGTAAATTTTACAACACATTCCACATCACCAAATCACACAGTACCAGAAAGGAACGATACCACCTGCTAACTGGATCACTATTTCAAAGCAATATGGCAAGCATGGATGAAAAACACTATTTCCAGCATGAGACACCAAGTGTTATCACCATAGTTTACTGCAAGCTGGCAACAACTTGAAATACTCTGGCAGATTCTTGTCTACAGTCAGAAAATTTTGCAAGAAACTCTCTGTGACCCTGAACTTTATACTCTCTGGGGTGCTCATATATTTCTCAACCTGAGTGTATCCTAGAAGTCAAACTCCTAGGGATTTATTGTCTTGTGCCTCAAATAACATCGTGCCCTGCCCTCCAGCTGTACTTTTGCAGTCAAAGATTTTCATTTTTTCACTGGATAGTCTTGTGTTTATCTGCTTAAATTTATAGTCACTTGAAGTAACCAAATTTAGAATTGACTTCAGTATCCAGTCAATATTTTTACTGCTTTATTTATCAGCTTTGCAGTTTTTGGAAACTCAGGCTTTAGTGCTTTCAAACTGGAGCATATGCTGTCATTTGGGTTTTTTAAAAGGAACTACCCATCCATTGTTATTCAGGATCAGCTTACAAGTAATTCTCCCCTTCTTCTTTCTTATTCCTCCCCTGGGCCATGTAAACTTATGTTTGTCATCAGGCACCACGTGTGTACCTTATACAAAAGCAAAGATGGGTATGCACAATGAAACTCAGGAGAAGATGAAAATACCCTAATGTCTGGAATAGTTTATATTGTGGATTTTAGAGCAATTTAGCACTTATCCTAATGTAATAGGTTTTTTAAAATTTCAGCCAGCTGGTCATGAGCATACATTGAAACAAACTGTGCTATTTTCAGCACTTTACAAGTTTGTGCATGTGTGTGGGATTAAAGGAATGTGTATTTTGTTGATTTTTATTTTTATTTTAATCACTGAATTTAGTAAAAGGGTCCATTGGTATGCTGCTTTTTGTTGTATCATTGCATTGTTTATTGTTTTACTGGTTTAATATTGGCTCAAACCAACTGACTTCCAATGCACACCTGGAAAGTGGAGCTATTTTTTCCAGTCTCTGTGAGCTGTTTTGGCTAAATACAGACTCACACTACAATTCCCTCAAGTTTCTTCTTTGAAACTAGTCATCTATATATTTGCTCCTGAAAATACATGGCATATGAAACAGAAGGCGTTGCCTTCACGTCAGCCGCACTCAAGCCATGAAAGTTTCTGAAACCATTGTGGCTAAAATTTCTCTGTTGGTTTCCGAATATACAAGTACAATATACTGAAGAAAAGAAAAAAAAAAAAGGCAGCTCAAGTTTAATATGTTCCATACATGTCAGTTGATCTAGTGGAATAGTAACATAGCTGGGTCTTAGTCAGGAAACCCCTACTGACTCAGATTCTGGCCTACACTTAATAAATGCATTTCAACATTTGATTACATGAGATTATTGTTGCATCATTTATCTTCATAATATTAAATAAAACCATACCTGATATTTGAATCATCTTTCTGCCTCCCAAGAATGGGTGTGGTTTGTCATCCATAAGTGTTGAGGCTTCGTTAGCATTCATTTCTACAACATCCAAGAGCTTTCATGGAAAAAAAAAAAGTCTCTTTGCTAAGTTTTGTCATGCTCTTTTTGAAAGAAAAGGGTGGAAAATACTTCTGAAGTTGGTTGCTTATCATGAAGCTCAGACATTAGGAATACTCTGCCACCAATGTGCAGACTGCAGTTGCAATAAGACAGCACCGTAACTTTAGTAAAGCAATGCCTGGTCAAGATAAGAACTTGACTGAGAATAACATAGCACAACTTTACTGAGAATAAGAAATATTCAAGGGTGCTAAAGGTGCAGTCACACTGTGTCACAGAGCATAGAAGAGATACTGAAGCTTAGTGCATCCATATTTCTTACTGGGGATTTTCAGATAAGCAGATGTACAGTTCTCAGTTCTGAGAAGGGCCAGCCTTACTGTGCGTGAGCAATATACATAGGCATGCACAGTAAATCCTGTGCTTGCACGTCACATTTAGGAATGCAACGCACACGGCACCTGTGGGATCAATTCAGTAGGTCTAATGTTTTCTAAAAATAATGGGTGTTTTATGTGCATTCTGTGTGGAACTCTGGCTGTGGTTGTCAGTACAAACACTTGTGACAATGCACAAAAACATTTATTTTGGACTGTACACTGAATTTATAGCAATGTCATTTGAAAGAATATTAAGGAAAAGTAAGCATACATGTTTTATACTTAACTGCTTCTGTTTCAGCTGTGTGTAGGTATAGACGGGTCATGCAACTGACGTGTCACTTCAAGTTAGACAATAAAAGAGGTTTTGACCTTGATTCAAAAGTGAATACTAACCAAATAAATGTATATGGTTGTATCAGCCTGAACAATTTTGATCTTTCTGCTACAAGGTATTAGTAAAAGAAAGACATTTAATCTGCAAGAGCGAAGTAAAGGAGATAGAAAACAGAAAGGAAAAACAGACCGTTGTTGGTGAAATCAATATACTATGGGCATGGAGTTGCACTGTACAGTGTTTAGTTTAACCCCTGCCCCGAATAAGACAAAAAGTGTTGGGCCTGAAGCACCTCTGTCACAAATCTGATTTTTTTTCTGTGCGTATAGCAGAGAATATGTGCTAAGACCCCACCTCAGTTGAGTGTACAATAAAGACCGAAGTACTACAGAAGTTTTTGTTTCCACTCTCCCACCTGGCTACTCCATTAGCCCTCTAAAAGAGTTTCCTGAATGCTTTTCTAAATGTTGGTATGATGTACGAGTTTTCCAGGAAATTTCTCAAGCCACAACCATAGGATTTAATGTCAGCAGGAATGTTATTCTTTAAGAAGATTCTTTTTGATGTTGTTCAGTGTTCTGGCACATGTTCTAGATCAGGGCCATATACCACTTGGGCAGTTGTGGGGACCATATTATGTTTTTGGGACCCTCTGTCCCTGCTGGCCACACTCGTATCACGCATTGAGTGCCACACTTTTGCTGGTTCTCCCATGCACATACCCGCCAGCTGCAGCTGGAGAACAGCTAGGCTTGTCTGCGCTGGGCTACCAACTCAAGAAGGTGCAAGAAGTATACAGGCATTTAGGCACTTCTCATAACGCAGACAGCTCTTTCCTATGACCTATGAAGGAAAGGACATTGAGCTCAATGTTCTGGTAGCTGCTGGCTGAATTACACTGTACTGTATACCGAGAAGAGACAAACCTGACATATCCAGAAACAATTACGACTTGTTCACGAGATTCTTATCTGGAGAAGTATATTCAACATCTGCACATTTGTGGGACATTAGTAGTAATTACTTGTTCCAAGTCATTATTTTCTTTGATCTTAAACATGCAAAAATTTTTGAGCAAAGAAGTAGTGAATTAATTTCTTTTAGCCATTTCAGCGAAACATAAAATGGAAGAAATTTTTCACCTGATTTGCAGCTTGTTCTGCAACACTGGATATCACATTAGCCATGCTATTTCTCATTCACTCCTCATCCTGTGCTTTACATGATCAGATGGAAATTGCTATTCTAGGTCTGACCTGTACCTTGAAAAAATCGAAGCAAACACATATGTGAAAGAGCGCCATTTGTTGTTTATGGTTCATTAGGTTACAGAACTTTAGTTTGTTACAAAGAGCTCTCACGGAGGGAACCTTGACTGATACAGAACCAGTCAAGCTGCCCAACACACCCACTGGATATGGCCAGAAGAAAGAAGTTTGCAGCACCTTAAGCTGTAAGTTACTCTTAGTTATCCTAACAGCTTTTTAGAGCCAATAGAGAGAGGCTACTCTAAGAAATACTGAAGCTAGAGCAAACAAGCTTAGGACTAGAATCAGTAGACTGCTTGCATAAAACCAAATTTATTTTTTGCTCACTCCACCTCAAGTCCTGTCTCAGAATTACAGAATCACTGTGGTTGGAAGGGACCTTAGAAGGCTGCGTGGTTCAACCTACTGCTCAAAGCTGGGTGAAAACTGGATCAAACTAGGTTGTCCAGACATTTCGTGAAAAACTCCAAAAACAGAGATTCTGTAAAATTCTCTGAGGGCCTCTTTCAATGCGTAACTATCCTCATAGCATCTTTTTCCTAATATCTTAATTTTAGTAGTCCAAATTAGAGAATTGAGAGCTTCATCTCCAGATTCTGTCTTGCTTACTTACTAGTCACCAGAAGGCGTCTCCGAATAATAATGCAATTCACACTGAACTTTTCAGTATTTCAGAAGAAATACTTATTGCAAGAAAGCTTACAGAGACTGCAAGCTGTTCCAACAACAGTGAAATGCTAAATTCGATGTCAATAAAACTGAGAACTGGATAGCTGTGCTACAAGTTCATGACTCCTAATAAAAATATCACTTGATCCAAAGATGTCTTTGCTCTTCTTTGAGATCTGATAAGCTGAAGTGGAGTGGGTCACATGGGAAGCTTAATAGGAACACACGAGTAACCTCAGAATTTTCTGGCAGTTCAGGAGAACAAAGACTTCCAGTAAAGATGCAGTTCTTGAAAACACAATGAAAGAGAAAACTCATGGCTGCCTCTATAATTTAGCATTGCACCTAGTAAAACCTGCTAAAAAGAGTAACAGGAAAAAATACAGCAACAACTAAAACTACAAATGCACCCTAGAAAGACTGAAAAGAAACTTATGGAAAGAAAGGTCTGTGTGGACTTGAGGCCTGAAGAGACAGGTTTAAGAATTGTCTTTTTATTAGAATATACTCCTACAGTTTTAAACTTCATTCCTACATAATACTGGAAAAACCCAAAACATACTACCTAAGAAGAAACCTCAAATACTACCACGAGGGAATCATTGCTGCTTGTCTAGCTGCTGCTTCAAATCTGTGGTTCTTTTCCCTGATTGTGATCATCTTTACAGAACAACTTGGTACATACAAAAATACAAAAGCTCTTCAAGAGCTCAGATTTTTAGCCATATCCTCTGCGGACTTGAAGCACAAAACAGCATGTGAAACCAAGAGAGTAAGTCTGTTATGGTGTGTAACTTCACTGTTACTACAGGCTAAAGTCTAAGCTTTTTTCCTCCAAGACAAATCTGGAATAACTACAATGACTTAAATACACTGCAGTAACAAGAAGCTATAAAGATCCTCTAATCTACTTATAATATCAACGTTAATTGTCCATCAGTACTTCAAGCATTTGCTTAAAAACTGATTTGGTAAGTATTTCTAAAAGCACTTCATATGTTACACTAATTGCACAAAGCAAATCCAAAAGTATCTTTATATTTGTCAGAGTAAAACTCTTATTTTAAAAAAGCCAAAGAGGCACTGGTTTCTGAATTTTCAGCCCGTTTTGCTGTTGATATCTTTGTCTTCGCAATAGTGAAAAATCATCATTTTTTTTAACAAGCACAATCTTACCAGCTTTCTGTCAGTCTCAGAATTCCAAAGATAAACCTTAATGCAAAGCATTTCTGATTTTTTTCCTTTGAAATAGAAAGACTGAAGAAATGAAACCGACCACTGAAAAGAGTGGCCTTGATACCACTAGAGGTCACCCCAGGAATAAAATCAGTGCCCTGCATGCACAAGAGCAGCAAACTTCTACAAAAACACCGCTTCTGCTTGAGATTTCAAGCACAAATATATGGAAGAACATAACACACAGAAACATTGTGCATATCAAAATTGTGAATTTCTAAGAGAAATCTTGCCCTTAGTCTGAGGCCATTGCAAACTGACTACACTGCCCTTTTTTTGGCTAAAAATAGCATATTGTACAGACTGGAAATACATGAAGCCACCTACACTGTTTTAGAGGAAGCATCTTTGGATGCCTAGCAGCACTGGGGACATGTTACTTTATCTCTTGTAAAAAAAAATCTTTAAATTCTGGACTTCAAACAGATTATTTCTCTCACGTACTTTATTTAGCCCATACATAAGATGTAATTTTTCAGCACCAGGAATGATGGTCTTAAAACAGGCCATCTATTATTCTCCATGGACTGCGTTGGATTTGTGTGGGAAAACACAGACTGCCACTTCCCTCAGCTTCTGTCATTTTGTGATTGAAAACACTTGTGTCTCTTCATTTTATGGTATTAGTACAGATCAAGACTCTCCTACTTCATATGAACAAAGTTAAAAGGCATCTGAGTTACAAGATGTAGAGCAGTGAAAGAAACTGAGCTCATTTTATTTAAATATGGATTTATTTAAATAAGAGATTAACTCTGATGTAAACCAGCAGTTTGGAAGTGCAATTTGCTTTCCAGTCACACAGATCACAGCAGATGAGTTCAAGACAGTTATTAATTATTAGCCTAATTAATGTTAGATATGTCTGTAGGATGCTGCTATGGTTGCAGAGAGAACTATCATATACTTCCTAAACGTACCTTATATCCTCACCAAATAAAAACCACGGTGGCCCAGCCTTTCTAGTGGCATGGGCTATATTGGAAGTGTTCAAGGTGAGGTTGGATGGGGCTTTCAGCAACCTGATCTAGTGAAAGATGTCCCTACCCATGGCAGGGGGGCTGGACTAAATGATCTTTAAAGGTCCTTTCCGACCCATATCATTCTGTGATTCTATGATATCTCACTCTGGACAAGTGGGAGCAGCAGTTCCCAATTCTGCCTCTCCAGATATGCAGAAATGTGTCAGACAACATATTTGCATCCTATCAGGTACAGGATATACGGTAGTGGCATCTTCTTGGAGCACCACAAACTAGTGCATTGGAGGAATAGTTTCTTTGAAATTCTTTCCTAACACTGACTGGATTATTTCTGCAGTAGCCCCCTGATGCATTATACAGCACTGTCCGTCCCTGCTTTATTCTGGTACTGATCATGCTGCTCTTTCCCTTCTAATCAAGGAAAGGCGAGGAAGCAGAATGAAACACACTATAAAGAAACACATAGCAGGGCAGAAACAAGGAGATAAACTGATACTAATATCTGTAGAACAGGCATATAACTTTGAAAATGTAGGAAAAGATGATGTAGACAAAGCTATACGGGAACAAAGATAAGGAGAAAGCTCTCTATTTTTGCTTAAAACAAATCTGTGTTACAAATCCAAATATAGAAATAACAGATGCCCAAATCCTTGCTCTCAGGCATTTGCCACTCCAAATCAAATGCTGGTATGCATTTTCGGGGATTCAAATATAACTGTTATTTCTGACTCACCTAGTCATTTTATTTTTCATGAGGAATGAGCTTTTTCAAAGGAAGTTTGCTCAAAAAAGAACTTGGGAACAGCTCTTTGGACAACAGCAGAAATATAAAATATTATTTCTAAAAGCCAAGTAACAAAACCTGGGAAAACAAGGGTGTTTTTTAATAAAATCTGTACAAAGGATGCGGATTCATTACAAAGACCCCTATTTGCCATCTTTACCCATGTTAGATGTACTCTTTTTTTTAAATTTCAAATAGCTCTACAAAGACAATGGAGTTGGACAGAAAGAGAGAGATTAATTTGGTCCCAACAAACCTCCCCAGAAGCAGAAAGGTTTTGCCATCACTTGATGTTTTCAGGAGAATCCCAAAAGAACTGATAGGTTGCTACTAGCCCAGATTTCAAAACTTACATAAAAAGAGAAGAGAGGCTTATGGAGAACAAGATGAATGAGAAAAATATTTGAAATGGAAAGCTGCAAAACTGCATTTCAACTAAACTGGTAAAGTGTAACTGCAATTATTGATGATGAGGGGCATGCTGTGCTGAAGATGCTGCATTACTGGCCACAGACTCTACCATTCACGTTAATTTAGAAAATACATTTCATACTGCACATAATGAATGACGCTTCTGTGTATGAAGCTTTGTCAGGATCTGTTTGAAGCTGACTGAACAGCCTTGGGGACTTGTAGATTTACGAAACATATTTGCTGATACGGACAGATCAGCCAGGAGTATGTTCAAGGGTCCTCCCTAACTTCCAGAGCTGACCCAACAGAGGCCTCTACTTAAGATATAGTCGAATAGGCAAAACTGTGCTAGTCAGTTCAGTTGCTTCTGTTATGGAAAGTTATTGTACAAAACATGCCTTTCACTGCATCCCCATAGAAGTATCTTCCCATTACAATATATCATAGGATTTCCTATGTCATCACCAGGTCCAACTTAGGACTCAGTCTTCTCCCAGTGCTGGTGAATATTATTACATTAGCTTGATTGTCTGTTTGTAATCATGTTCTATCAATGCAAAACTGGAATAAGATAATGAAGAATCAGGTCCTGTATTTTACCAAAATGCTAGTTTAAAGCATCTTAAGATAATGCCTCATTGGAATCATATAAAATAGGTATTTTCCTTCTACAACATTGCAAACCCCAGGGAAACCTTTTGTTTCTACTCTTTTCTTCCACCTTTTCCACCCAGAAGCATGCTGGTGACCCAATGTTTTTGCTCTGTCAGTATTTCAATAATGTGCACATTATCTCATTTTAAATACTGCCTAAAATGCAGTTAAGCATGTTACTCTGAAAGATCTTACTGAATAAAAGAAGTTATTTGCATAATAAGGTATTCTTACAATTAATGAGGATGAAAGTCACACTGAGATTGAATCCTTGCAATTTTACACAAAGTATTCGATGTTTCTGGTTGTGTACTGAAAAACATGGAGCACTCCCTTGCCTCCAATGAAACCTCCCATCTATTTGTGCCCTTTGTTAACTCCCAGCATATGGTGTTTTAAAAGAGATAGCTAAGAACAATGGGCGAAGTAGTGGAGTTTTCCTTCAATAAGAAATCCACATCTGAAGCATAGCCATGAGGGAAACAGATCTACACTGTTTAAAATCCAACTAGAATAGCTTATTAAGAGTTTTAACCATAAAATGCTTTAAGTTAAGAAAAAAAAAAAAGGCAGCTGGAAGATGTTAACTTGGTTTCTAATTGAAACAATGGTATGTTTTATTTCATGTTGGAATTTCAACAGACTCTTAATTAGACTTTTTACCATGCAGTTTTCATTTAAAAATATCTTGATGACATTCTGGTCATCAAGCAGATCCTGGGAGACTTGACACCTGTTACTCCTTGGAAGAACATTCATCCAAAAAGGCAGGCAGGCAAATAATACTCCCCAACTCATAGAATAAATATTAAGTCAAAATATCCAGAGTATTTAAAAGAATAATGAAGGGGAAAAAAAAAGTCTGGAAAATACTTTGTGTGATCCAGACTTAGTGATGATAAGCAGATAGCAATGCTTAAAACAAAAGCCAAACACACGAGTTGCCTGCTATGTTGTGGAATACTAATAGTATATTTACAGTGTGAATGTATAGCTGGTAAAGTCACTACTATGTCATTTCCTAAGGACATGAAAAAATTATGCTTACCTATTTTATGAAAAGCAGCTTAGAAAGTTATTGAAAACAGCATTTGCAAGACAATTTTCTATATAGTAAGGAATCAGTATACAAGACCAGATGTTATCATGCAGATTGAAACACACAGTCACTTCATTTTTTGAAACACTGAATAAGGAATTCTCATAAATGGCATTGCTATGATTCATCTTGATGTAACTTCTTAAAGTGGCATAAAATTAGTAAATAGACAGTGTTAAAACCTGGACTGAATTAAAGAAAGAATTCCATGTTATACTGAAGATATCACCTTTAGATTGAACTTCAGATACTGCAATAGGATAGGATAGGATAGGATAGGATAGGATAAGATAGGATAGGATAGGATAGGATAGAATAGAATAGAATAGAATAGAATAGAATAGAATAGAATAGAATAGAATAGAATAGAATAGAATAGAATAGAATAGAATAGAATAGAACAGAACAGAACACAATGCAACAGAACAGAACAGAACAGTTGGACGAGACCTACAATGATCATCTAGCCCAACTGCCTGACTACTTCAGGGCTGACGAAGTTAAAGCATGTTATTAAGGGCATTGTCCAAATGCTTCTTAATGGCATTGACCACCTCTCTAGTAAGCCTGTTCCAGTGTTTGACCAGCTTCTTGGTAAAGAAACATTTCCTAATATCAAGTCTGAACCTCCCCTGATGCAGCTTTGAACCATTCCCATGTGTCCTGTCACTGGATACCAGGGAGAAGAGTCCAGCAACTCCTTCACTTCCCCTTCTCATACTGATCAAAATAAACTGAGTTTGACTCCTGGCCTTTAGTGACATGGACAGCATTAATTTTCAGTGCTGATTTTTAAATAAAAATAAAAAAGGATAAAGGTATAAAATAATATCATCATCAGAGCTTGAGATGCATGGCTAAACTACAAAGAGAAAGAGTAAACTATTTTGCTACTCTGCAGTAACTTGTTTTCCTGACTTTTGGGAGAAAAGGAAACTCCCAAATTTTCTGTCTCTTATTAAGAGACAAATACTGTTTGCTGTGTTATGTATACATAGAAATAAAACCATCAGCTGCAATCTGGTCTGAGTTAGCTCCATCTTTTGTGTGAAGAAGGTCGATGGGCACATTTTGGGATTCTTTTATGTATCTAAGTGACGGGGGCTTAAACTGTTATTGCCCCAGCAGTTTTTCTGTCACATTTTAGCTGAAGTTTACTGTCCCAGAAGTGGAATTCTCATATGAACACTCCTAGGTTGTTTCAGTACAAAGTCAGTGGAGTCAGTTTAAAGCATCCTAAACCAAAGTTGGATGACTTTACACTTATGTGAACAACTTACATAGACACTTTTAGCTTCACAGCTGTGTCAACAGAAACTGCAAGAAATAACTTCTCAACTTCTATAACTAGATGCGAAAGAAATGACCTGTATATGCCTTCAGTTCCTCTTGGAATGAGGAAAATTAGAAAGGATGTTAGATAGATTGTGGCAAAATGGCTAGAAGCTCACTCTCAGGACAAATCGATGTCTGCTAATGGGAATTCAAATCAGAGTAATCAGAAGGAAAAAAAACCTAAATATGAGGAGAGCTTAGATGTCTCTGTTCTTGTTTTGGTCACCCTGAAAAGAAAGAAAACCAATACCAACCCCCCAAACCTATAAGACTTTCGCATTGTTTTTCTTACCACCCATAAAATCAGATGCCTTTTAAGCCAAATCTCTGGCAAAGTTCACAGAGTCCATGTTTTTTATGGCACGGACTATTGTAGAAATATTGTGCCAAAAACTGTCATAGAAAATATAACCTGCCCCACAAGCAGATTCAGCCCTGAGAGAGAGCTTGTTGCCCCTAATGTATCCTATTGTATCTGAAATGTTTTATTCTTACCTAGAGCTGCCCTCTGAATGTGCCTCTGGGTTATTTCTCCTTTCAGGTGGTCTGTAAAAGACACAAAATCCAAATAGTTAGAATTCAAAATGTCAAAAATCAATAAAGTCATTGCTTATTTCCCACCATTTGAAAACCCCTGTGCTGCTGGCCAGTTTAAGGGGATTTTTTGTGATCCACAGGACAAGTGGTTTTCTGAGCTCTCTCCTTCTCGCTACTGTGAGTAAACAAGTAGGCACAATTTGGCTCTACATATCCTCAGATTTAACTTTGTCCAGCAAGAAAGACTGAAAATGAAGCTATTTACTGTCAAGCACTTTCACAGGATAATGATCTCCTGCTGCTAAATACAAAAGAAGTCCAAGCGAGGCTAGAAGACATACAGAATTCCAAGTATTTGTTCAAACAGACTTATAGGCGCTAGCAGTGAAAATGAGATATTAGGTCATCCAGTCCACCTCTTTGCCAGCGAAGAATTGGTTCCTTACAGTCTATTTTTCCCTGTTCATCCAGCTCAGTTTTAAATATCCCACGTGCTAGAGCTTCTACAAGTTCTACTACTCAGCAGAACTCACTGTGTAGATGTCATTGGTCTTCAACTGAAATTCTTCTTTAATTTCATTATCTCATTATTCCTAGTTAGGGTCCCATGCTCCATATAATTCACCTTTTCACCCGTCTTTTATTAATTTCCTCCTTGATCTATGACACTGTTCCAGTTCACCAATTATTTCAAACAATAATTAGATTACCATATGGGAAGCTATTATTCATAGATATTAATGGAACCAATAAAGGAAAAACATAACTCTAAATGTGCAATTTCAGCAGCATGTGTGTTCTGAGGGAGGATGGGATTATGTCTTTCAAGTTTTCAAATTAAAACAATTTCTAAGCAGGGACTTGTTCATAATCTTTACTAAGCTACACATCTGGATACCAGGGAAAGAAAAAAAAATTCCACGCTGCATTCACTTTTTTTCCCCAGACCTGTGATCATGTATATTATACTAGCATGCATTCTGAATTAAAAATATCCTCTCGCTTACAAGTAAAGACTTACAGAGTAAGCTAATCAGAGAAAATTAAGTCATTAATTAAAAGCTGCCAAGTGCTTAACTGGAGAATGTGAAAAACCATTTAAATTCACAGGTCATGAGAATTAGAGTCACAGTTCTATGTGCACCAAAGAACCATGAAAAATTAAACTTCTTTGGGAATTCTGAGAATAATTCTTAAGTATTTAGTAGTGTTGTAGAATAGGTATTACATGCAATACATTGCAGTATAACAGCCAAGTTATGCTTTGAATGTTTTTAGAAAACAAAACAAAACAAAACAAAACAAAACAAAACAAAACAAAACAAAACAAAACAAAAAACCCCTAGTTACTCCTTGCCCATAAAACAGATATTGCAGATTCCTATTTTTCTGCACAGGAAGTTTTATTCTTTTCAATTATTTCTATTAAAACCAATGAATTCTTCTGTACTTGAAATTATCTGTAAAGTTAAGAAAAGCCTTCAGCTACTGAGAAACAGGTTAATTGAAAGAACTAACCTCACCTACCTCAGCTATAACAAATAAATCCTCCATCTCAGCTGTACTAACACTCAACCAAAAAAACCATTCAGTTAAATAAGCTCCTGATTTCTGTAACTATGGACAAAAACACCTTGATTAATAATTTTTACCAATAAAAGCCCAGTTTAATGATCAACACTTATGCTATTCGTGCTTTGAAAGCTTTAAATAGCAACTCAGTTGATGTCAATACTCAGTGAAATGTGATTAAACATGCCAGTTTTTTTGCTCAAATTGCTTTTTGCTATTCTGGATATTTATATCCTTGTACTCTATCATACTGTGTCGCACAGGGTGATGTTACTCACTGAATATTAAGCCATGAGACAGTTATGAAACAATTTGTAGTCATCTTGAGATTCATCTCAATGGATTACCATTAACGTAGGTGCCCCAGAAAGCCACCTATACATGTATTTTCACGTAAGGGCTCCGAAACTCCCTTTCTTAAGCACTGTGCAACAGGCAACACCAGTGTCATTTGAAAAAATGGTTCTAGTAGTGAGACTATGCTGTTCATGAAGAATCAACTGAAAATAAAGGTGACATACGAGTTCTCTGTCCTGTCAATATGTTTTTAGTAGCATTATTTCTCTTTCTTTAACCTTGCTAGGAACAGATCAGCAGCAATCAAAAACATTTTGCATAAATTTCTATCAAATGGCAATGAGGTCAACAGAAAAACAGCAAGCCAAACAAGTCAATGAAAGTAAGATCTAACAGATAGGTAACAGCTTGCAGTCAATACAAATATGTGGAAACGGAAGAATATGGGGACTGTTTTTTACATGATTATAGCCAAGAGGCTGGACTTCCAATTACCTAGAATTTACTCTCAGTGCAGCTGCGGCAGAGAGCACAGAGGCTGCAGAAGCCCTACTTTTATTGCAAGCTTTGTTAGGCCAGCCAGCAAAGTGGAACTGTCCCAAATGCTCCTCCCTCCTGTCATTCTAGCCTTTGTACACTTCTGCTCCATCCATGACATGGATCATGATGTTGCAAGAAATCTCATCCTTCTTCTATTTGGCAGCTTTATGAAAGAATGAGAAGTTGGAACCCGACCACCTGTAAACAGAGGGGAACCAAAGAAAACTTCTATTTCTGCTGGAAAAATAAAAATTCAGTTGTACCATTCTTATAGCAAAAGACTTTTTCTTCTATGAATAGAAATAGAAAGGTGAGATTTATCCAATTCTCACAGTCCAAACTGCCTTTTCAGGGCAGCAAAAACTGAACTTCATTATGCAGAAAACTTCCTGAGGAGAAATTGTAATTGTATTATGGGAAAAGTAGCCCAAACAGGAATTCTGGTTCAGAGGACATGATGGTATCATGAGGCACCTGACTATAATTCCATACCAAGACTTAGCCAGATGTGATTTAATCTTTCAATTTCTTTTAATCCAATTTGAAATTTGACAGTTTATTTAGATTTCCTTTGGAAAAAAATTGGTTTTCATGTAGAAACTCTTATTTTTGACAAAACCTTAACATTTTCTGTACATGGTTTTGATTAAAGTAATCATGTTCTGTTTTCACTACAAATACTTGTGGGGAAGAATGAATGTTTCTGACCTGCTCTACTTTTCTGCCCTTGAGAACACCATTATCCCAATGCAAGGCTTGAAGTAGGGGATAGTTCCAGTATTGTTGCCTGCACAGACCTTTCCATATAAACAGAGGACTTCAGTCTTTAGTACTGCCAGTTCTACAACCTTCATAAACACAAATATTTACTGAAAGAAATACGAAGAATTACATTCTCATAAAAAACCCCATGTCTTCTGATTCAAACAGTGTAAAGTTGTAGACAAGGTAGTGTTTAAATGTGGTTTGCAAAAATTGAATTTAAGGCTTGGCAAACATCTCTCAACATATGGCTAATTATGTTTTCTGAAGTTTCACCAAACAAGAAGCTAAAAATAGGTCTGCAGCTGATACCAAATAATTTTTTCCAGTGGAGTCATTCTTCATTTGGAGATAACAGTCCCAATAAAATGTTGAATGCTGCAACTCCACATGTTTTGGCAAAAAAGTAGTTTTGGGGAATTTAAGAATTCACTCAGCATGCAGCCAGCTGTCATTAAAGCTGTGATAAATCTGTTGGTTTTGGCTTGTGTTTCTGGACACATGTACCATCCTGAGGTATGCAAAAGAGATGAACTGGCAACACAGAACTTCAGCTTTATGACAGGAGACAAAAGCAAGGAGGGAAATGGAGAAGACAAAATGGAATAGAGAAGTCTAATTAAGACTGATCTAAAGCAGTGGAAAGTATCCTGTATGTTGACTAAATATGACAGAATCCATAACTTGAATAGTATGGCTTTCCTTTAACTTCTTGTCTTTGTGTTCTTCCAGACTGTTTCAAGGAGCTGAAATTATTTTCCAATTTATTACAGACAATGAACGCCTTGACAATACTGCATATGCTTCAGGGCAATACAAAAATGAGTATGCTACAATTAAAAAAAATATTTATTTAAAAAAGTAAGTGTTTTGGTTTTGCTTGAGTCCACATTACAGGTTTTAAAACTTCCCTTATGTTTTATCAGATCTGCCATATAACACTATTATAAGGTTTCAAACACTGCTCACTTAAAGGATAAAAATACTGGACAAGCTAAGAGTACACATTCAACCTTAACTCCCTCCCTTTGAAAATATTTGTTGTTATTGATGTGGATACACATTTAACTTGATGCAGGGTCTCTTCTGTCTTAATAATTGACAGGCTGGAGCCTTCGTCAATAACCTCTCATCTCTTGTTATTTTTTAACACTTTGCTCTTATTTTACATTTTCCAAGCCTGTGTTTAGCTTAAGAAGTCATTCCATCCAGGAGATCCTGAAACCTTCACACCTCAGCTAGGATGCTGTATCTTTTTCCTTCTCCATCTTTAAATAATTCTTGGTGTTACATAAAATATCTAGCAGAACATCTTCTTATGCATCCAGGGAACCTCCAGTTCCTGGAACTCACCCTCCAGGACATTTTGGGTCCCTAATAAAGCTATATGGTCTAAGTGTTACATCTATCTTTTTTTTTCTGCTTCTCACACCACCCCAGCAGCGAGGAGGCTGGTGAGGGGACACGGCTGGGACAGCTGACCCCAACTGACCAAAGGGATATTCCACACCATATGATGTCATGCTCAGCATCTAAAGCTGGGGGAAGAAGAAGGCAGGAGGGGCTTTGGAATGATGGTATTTGTCTTCCCAAGTCGCCGATAGGTGTGATGGAGCCCTGCTTTCCTGGAGATGGCTGAACAGCTGCCTGCCGATGGGAAGGAGTGAAGGAATTCCTTGTTTTGCTCTGCTTGCGCACGCAGCTTTTGCTTTACCTATTAAACTGCCTTTATCTCAACCCACGAGTTTTCTTTTTTACCCTTTTGATTCTCTCCCCCACCCCACAGGGGAGGAGTGAGCAAGTGGCTGTGTGGTGCTTAGCTGCTGGCTGGGGTTAAACCATGACAGGAAATATGCAGCGTTGTTGTCTGTAAAGCAATGCCCCTACACATGCAGTTGGATCCAGCTATCACCCAATTATGAGGACCTACTCAAGACTCTGGATCTATTAAATTTGATTCATAAAGTTGCGTGCGTCCACTTGAGTCAGATAAGGATGCTGAATGAGCACAAATTAAAGCTGTATACTCAGCAAATAATCACTGAGATAGATAGGCTTTTAGGGACAGAGAGGAGAGTAATCACATAACTTCCATGAGCCTTGCAGAGATATAGTTTTAACTGAGCTTGAGATCAGAGCTGTAACAGCTCAAAAAGGATTTCTGAAAGTAGGAGACATTGAACCCAAATGAAGATATTTGAATGGATTAATTTCTCAAATGGAGACTATTCAAACAGAGATAGTTATTGGAAATCTTACCAGATGTGTTAGGTATTTTTGAAAATCTCGTGCTGAAATTGTATGAAAACACAACCTATGATAAAAAGTATCTGACAAGAAAAGTCATGGAATAAAAAAAAAGATTGTGTTCTAAGTCAAAATCCTATAGCACTAAGAGCAGGCAAACTGTTCAGCCTTCCTCTGATCCAGAGAAATATTTGGGGCAAATTCTGACTCTTCTTTGAAACCTTTGTACTTCTCCAATGGCAAAAACATGTAAATCGGCTCTATTAGGACAACATGCAGGGGCAAAGTAGTCTGCACCAGTAACCTGGCTCAACATTATTTCTGATGCAAATGCTCTATTTTGGGATACATGGTTGGCCAAATTCCCATGTAATCAGACAAGTCCTAACTTTGAGAAAGTCCTCAGAGGCACCAGGAAAGAATATCCTCTATTGCAGCACTCAGAGCCTCCTGACTATAGCATACACATTTTTCAAGGTATGAAATACAGCCCTCATCAGCATTAAAAATATATTAATGACAACACTTGACGTTACATACTGTAAAGTATAACCTGCTGCTGCAGATTTCTGCCTTTTGTTCACTGCAGAAACATCTGCAGTGGTTTAAGATTTTACTGGCTCTCCTTTCTCCTTTTCCCTCTCCCTTCTCTCCTTTCTCAAGGTTTGCTGTCAAAGGTTACTGCCCCCACAGCAGAACGGGTAGAAGCAAACGTCTGCCTGCGTTCTGGCCATTCCAGCACAGCTTAGCATCTCAGCACAAGCATACTGGCAATATAAGCCGTGACACTATCATCGAGTCAAACAGAATGTCTGAAATATTAGTAAATACTTTTTGCCAGCTGTGCTGGGAAGAAAGGATTGGAGATGGTAACTGTCAGCAAAGAGATGGGGCAGACCGTTGGGAGCAAGGTAGCTGACAATGTTTAGCAGAACTCATCAGTCAGAGACCCCAGGAAAGATGACAGGTTCAGAATTGGAAGCACAATCCTGACGTTCACACCAAATCCATAACTGCAAACCACAGCCTAACCTCAACACATGAACAAACACACTTGGAAATACACAGTTTTCCCAACATACTCTCATTTTTTGAAGTTTAAATATCAGAGATTCAAATGCATCCATTTTACTTTGATGTAAGATACTGCGAATTTTGAGATTACTATTTAAAATATCTGACTGGGGCATGTTCCCTTCCTTGCCATACTCAGCCGAGACAATCACAGTTTTCATCAACACATTTAATACCTTCAAGCATGATCAAATTTACAGACAGAAAGCTTATGAGACAGCAGTGTCTGTCACTCATTGCTATAGGATGACACTGTATTTGACTTCACTGATTATTCCTTGAGCTACTCAATATATAGTCCTCTAAACTCTGTCCCCATTTCTATGCATTTATTTCTAACCTCCATATTAAGTCTCCTCCCCATTTCCTACATGTTCTCGTTAGTTCTGGCCAGATTACATCATACTTTTTTTTCTCACAAGATGATTACTTACACTTTCTGATTGATGGGCATTCCTGTAACTGTTCATTGTTTGGCCTTCATTTCCACAGCACTCTTTATCCCACATTTTTTTTTTCTAATAGCCTTCCATACCTTCTGGCTGGTACAGAAAAAAATGCTTTGGTAGGGCTATACAGAAAAACTGTACAGAAACTGAATTAATTTTTCTGATGACAGCATTCTGGATCTCTCTCTTCCTCTAAGTACAGACTGCCATTGGCTGCATAGACCTTAATTGTTGAGGTGTTCACCAAGGTCCCATTTATCTAAATGAGGGAAATGCTAGCACGTACCACAGCTCCCATTCACCCAAAGGCACAGGACTCCTTTCCACAGAAAGTGGAGTATGGGAAGTGGCTAGTGCACATAACTTCCTAATAGTCCGCATACACAATACTGGGATATCTAGGATAACCAACAGAAAGCACTAAAAGCTCTGGACTGCAGTTCAACATCTCTTTGAAACTGGAACTCAGAACCTGGATGCTTTCTGAATTTAGAAACAAATGCTCAGACCTTTATTCTATCATCCCAAGGTTGGCTGGCACTACCCAGCTGGGTTTTTTTTTTAAGTTGAACCCAACACTGCCCAGGAAGTTTTAGCCAAGCATGGATGTTTAGCAGCAAGCACACTCCAAGAGACTTCGGCAGAAGGACACATCATTTCTGGATTCTCAATGGGTCGGAGACAGGCAGATCAGTCAATAAAGTAGTGCTTCTGCATGCACTAGCGAAGGCAGTTTGTTGTACTTCTCGAATTAAAGTGAATATTTTTTTTTTCCTAGATAGCTAGAGTTTAGGTGCCCAAATTTCATTTAAGCTATACCTTAGATACCAGAGTGTTATTTTAGGTGTTGTCCAAAGTTAACAAATATTCTGTGTATCTATCTTCTTTTCATATGCTGGAAAAGAGACAGAAATGATGCACATCTGGAAACTGTTGTTCTGTTGTTTATCACATCTATTTGTTCATGAATTAAATATTGAGCTGGCCCAAAAAGCATGGCTGAAAAGCAATGCCATATGGATAAGGAATCATAATATGTGAATTTAGTACTCTGGATGCTCATATGACTAAATGCAGCTTATCTCTTGATTATTTCTGAGGAATTAATGTGAAGAGAACAAATAGGGAAAATAAAGTCAGAGGAACAGCTTTGTAAACAGGTCCTCTCTCTTTTTTGTTAAATGTCCAAATTTAAGGAGCTTAAAAAATAAAGGGTCTTAAAGCACAAACAGACAAAGTCAAAGACAGACATGGTTATTTTCTGTTATAATACTGCCTTCATGTTTCTATGCAACAATGTGATGTCTAGTTTCATTTTGTGATATTTTTTCTGGCCAGGGTTGCCCAACACAAAATTAAGTATAGAGTTCCAGGCCTCACTATATACTTCAGTTTCACAACCTTTTAAAATTTTGCTATCTTACCCAAGAGATTGCCCTGGAACTGAGCTCATATTGCTGTGTGACTTCTGGTCGGATGAGACATACTTAGACTGATGTTAGGAATCTGATAGATATGACACAAAATTAAAAATCAAATAAATTAAAAAAATTATGGTGCTGGAGCTGCTTAGATATGCTACTATGTTTTGAGGGCACGTCAAGGTTTCAGGGTGATGGAAACAAGGTCAGAGTGAGAATAAGTATGACTTATTTTTTTAACGCTCTTTTACTTGTAATATATATACCAAGCCTTTGAGATATGGCTTTTTGACTGTTAGACACGTATTAGCATCCGAGTAAAATCTGAAATAGCTTCCAGTAAAGATACAGTATATATTTAAGGTATAAGTATAAGCTAAGGTCTATTTCTCTAGATTTTGAAGATTTGATTCTTCACTCATAAGATCTCAGGCCATCCAGTACTAAAGACAGACAAGATCAAGGAAAACGTTTTGTACAAAAGACTGTAGGATTTAAAAAAACCCTATAATATAGCATTAACTATCACCTAGCATCTTTTCTTTAAAAGAGCAAATTCAATAGACTGACTGAAGAACTTATTAGCGTAATAAAACTGCAAAATGCAGTGTAGAAATCCAGCAATGACTACCCATTCTCAGTCTGTAGACAGCCTACAAGCAGAAAATCTGTTACTGAGAGGTACTTTTCCAAGTTTATAGTCATGGCAGTTCATAGCTTGATTAAATCCAATGAGCTTGGTCCATTTGCTTTTAGTTATTCTAGTGAAAACCTTAAGTAAAAAGTGTTTACTTGGTTTCTTCCTGAGCATAACTTTTTCCCCTGAAAATACTTCTGTTTCTAAAGAACAGAACATCATTTGTAATAATTAGAAAATGAAAATGTTTCCTACATATGTAGATTCCAACACAGATCCAAAGAAAACATTAACATCTTAGGCCTGGAGTGACTGTTACACTAATAAGGTTCCTCTGTTTAAAGAATAGCACATCAGGGGAGCATAATAGAGCTCTTCAAATGAATTCATTCAGTTTGGTATTTTCTGAATAAGACATTTGACAAATCGTGTTTTCTCATTCTAAGGACCCATTCAGCCTATGCACTGTCACCCAGGGGCACTGCCTATTGTTTGAAAGTAAAAATAAACATATGTAAGCTACTCTGAAACAATGGACAATATTTAGCATTGGCATAAACATATGCATTGCCCCATGAAGCCAAAAGACTTGTACCTTCCAAAATAAGTTTCCTAAGTGCTGCTGCAAAGAGGATTTTATATTACCGAAGATGGTATCCTCTTCTTATAGGGAGGAGCAGAAAAAGGAGAAAGGCTGCCAGAAAGCTGCTAGGGCTCTCTGGTTCTCTCGTCAGTCTCAGCTCTAACAAAGCAGGGAAGACAAATCCTATGCCAGCTAAGGACTGACAGAGACATAGCAATGGCATCTTTCCTTCCATCTTCTCTGACAATTGCCCAAGCCATGACCCCATGCTGGCGCAGTAGCAGAACAGACAGCTCTGTTACAGCTGCCATCAATCTAGGTGTACCTCTGAAGTGAGACAAGAGTTAGGCCTATAATGTTTACATTGCCTACAGTAAGTATAGCAAAGATGGATTGTCTCTCCTGATTTCAGAAAGGCACAGTAATGCTTTACAGTCTATTACAATAGAGTTTATGTTCGTATCTGTTTTTTCTCCTGGTTTGCACATCTTACTATCAGTTTTCTGGGGACTCTCATTCAGCTAAAATTATTACTTTATTATTCATTGCCTAATCATAGGGTGTTAAGCATTACAGTAAACAAATGTAACTGCACTACTCCAGCACAACGTGAGCCCTGCTCACATTGCAAGGACTTCTGAGATTCTAAGAACAAATTCTCATGTAAATCAAAAATACAATTTGTTTATTACAAACAAGGCAGTTAATTGATTACTCTGACTGACTATGAACACTGTAAGAAACAAAAAATTCATTAACATGAGCCTTTCACTGAACTGCCAGCAAGAAAGAAAAATATATTCCTGTCACTCTCTGCTTTATATTACAAGCCAACTGGCTGCTCCTAGAACAAGAAAATAGGTTGTGAAAACTTTCATCACAGCACTGAGTCTGCCCCAAGATGGTAGCAACCAGTTACCATTTTGTAGCTATCTGCCAGGCCTGTGGGAAATGTATGACATCTATTCTGCATTACAGCACCTTGAGAGAGATCTTATAAAAGGTGCTGTGAGAGATCACAGCATTTTTATATTGTGCTCTACAGATCCTTGGCTAAACTAAGCCATAGAAATCATGCCTGAAGTGAGCTGGGCATCAATAGAAAAAGAACCTGAACAGAATCAGGGTGAAAGTAAGTTATATTTCAGCATGGAAAGAAGGAAATAAGTTAAAATGGAAGGAGTTGTAACCAAACAGAAAAATTAGATGTAGCATCCTGCAAAGTAAATCACATTTCTAACAGAGAACAAACTGCAGATGGTGACAAGGTGGTTGAGAAAATAAAAGCTGCAGAAACTCAGCTGGTTTTCTGTGTTTTCAATTCCATGCTTCCAAAAATCAAAATGTAACATTTAAAAAATAGATTCCAAAACTGCAGTCATAACGGCATGATGATTAGATATTTCTCCAAAACAAACACACATAGGAAGTATGTTTTTTCAGCATTAGGTTGCAAAACAATTGGGCCAAGAAATTAAGGAGAAAGAAATTAAGGAGAAAGATCTGAAGACTGTCAGCCATGCTGAATGGCTTCAGCTTTAACAGCTACTGCTATTTTTGGTGGACACATAAACAAGCCTCCTTTATTACAAAACTGCTTTGAAACTGACCTGGAGATCAGAAACAGACCGGGGCTTCTAGGCACTGGGCCACACTGAATAACATCCCAGCTGGGAAATTACATCTGGGGGACTGTTTGTCCCCATGGCCTGTTTTCTCTTCTGTTTTTCTCACAGATGGCTGCAGGTTTTGCCGGGCTAATGTGCTTTGTTATGTTAGTCATAAGTGACATCCCTCAGGAGTAAACAGCATAGTTACACACCTGAGATTAAATATGGTAGAAATACTACTTGTGTTCCTTTTTTCTGACGCAACTGTTGTGTCCTGAGACCAAGACTGGCTCTCTGTTAAGTGGCAGAGGACATCTGCAACATGCAGGCAGCTTCCCAGGAGAGAAGAAATCAGTGGAGGCTAAGTCTATTGAGACTTTATTTTTGTATATATCCCAGCGCTGGAACAGAAGTGGTGAAGCAGCAGGCAGGCAATCTCTTTTTTTCAGAGAGCTTCCAGTCTACACCGATGTGTACTTGCCAAATCTCCTACTTCTCATGGTAAGCTACTGTTTCAGCTTGTTCTAGATCACCGATTTGGCTGTTCATCTAGAATTTCCCAGGTACTGAGCAGTCCAGCTGCCAGGCAGCCAGAAATCGTGGACCCATAAATCATTGTACACGCAGAATGCACACAGAGTGACACTGAGCAGGCTCTGTAGAAGTTAGCTGGGCACACACAGGACATTTGACACCTACAGAACGTGCTGGATGTGTTGCACAGTACGTGCTGCGCCAGTGCCCAGTTGCACATACTCAGCATTATCCTGAGCACGTTAGATTCACCGCACTGCTCAGATTTCTGTCTGTGAAGGAAATCTGGGACCCTGAGGTTTTTAATGTCAAGTATTGATGGATATGTTAATGCTTGGTTCTCAGGGAGCTTTCCACATCAAGAATGGACCCTGATCAAAGAACAAGATAAATAACAAATAGCAAATTCTCTTGCTGTTTTTACAAGTTCTGTCTCTTGTGACACAGAACTCAGTGTAAAGTTTAAGGGCAGTATACAACACTTCCATAGGGTGAAACACTTGCTTGTAAAATAAGAAAAAGCACTTGAAAGACCACGTCATATCTGTTGTATCATTCCTGAAGACCAGGAACAAGAAAATTTAAAGATAGCCACCTTTTAAATAGAGGAGAGTCCTAAACTGACTGGCTGAGCGCACAACAATGGATTGCTCTCAAGAGCAGAAGGCGGCTGAGCAGCCTCAGTGGTATAAAGTTTGGTGAAATTGTGAATGCAGTTCAAGGAGGCAGCTTTGGAGACCTCAAAGGTGGACTATATTGCAATATATTTCACAGTATAAGCGATATTAATTTTCTGTTTAAAACAATTACTACTATATCTAATGCTTCTTGCCCTTTATCAACGAAAACAATAAAGCCAAATGTGGAAATCTTTTCAGAATTTTCTTTTCAATTCTTACACAAGTAGAACTCAAACTGACCTCAGCTAGAGTTTTTCTTGAGTGAGGATTTCAAGATTTCAAGTTCCACGGACTTTAAATGTCTCTGCTGAGAATAGCAATTCATACTAAACTACCTGAAAAATGAAATGCCATGGAATGATATTATTGAGTTATCTGTTCATTAAATCTGCATACTGAATTCATTTATTTATGAGTTTTTTGCATGTCATTTGAACCAGATTTGCCTGTGGAATGTAACCTTTCTTCTTAGAGTTTCTCAATCCCTTTTTAAATCCAGTCTTGACATTTTTCTTCTGCACTAGTAATTTCCAGTAAAATTCACTGAGCGTGTATATCAGATATAAGTCTGCGTAAGGACTTGATACTTTCTGGAATTAAACTAGAACAGTGAATTACACTAATCAGCAGCTATGAAGTCTCAATGTTTATTTCCATAAAAGAACAAGTATCTCAGAATATTACACTGAAGAATGGAATGCATGTCAAAGCAGAGTAATTTCTCCCTTATTTTAGCCTCACTTCATTCATGGCTGAAACAATGTCCAGTAGGCTAATGTCTCTGACTCAAGATATTTACATTAATTTAAAATCAACAGATAATACGACCAACAGTATTGAGCTTTAAGAAAGCAACACATTGATTTTGATTAATTTTCTTTTCATATAGGAAATCATCACAGCATTTTAATTTCATTTGCATTCCATGTAAAGCATGGAATTTTTCTTCAACAGAAAAATTCTATCCTTCCTAAGTACATATACTTCAGCAAAATTTTTAAAAATGTTTTTTTGCTCATGCATGACTTCCCTTAATCCTTTCAGTCCATATAATCATGGCCTAAAACATGCATAACATTCCTAATATCATCTTTGGGATTCTAGTTCTTAACTACCTGATTCTCCTTTCTCAAAGTAATTTATTGCCTGCATGTGAAGCTAAAACAATGTAGATATACAACATAGCCAAGAGAGTGCTCTCAGACCACCTCTTCCTGAAAAACATCGCTTCATCTTATTTCATTTCTTATCTATGCAAAAAGGTTGCTATCAGTTCCCTTCATAAAGTTGTGCAGGTATAAAGAAAGACCTTGCACAAAATATTCTTACTTTGGAGTTTAAAAGTAGGTCTACTTGGCTGATCTCCATGGGGAGGTAGAGTCACCATAACAAAATAATTTTTTATGTATACGTACATAGAGTCTTGTACTCTAGGTGATTATATATTCAGGTTTTACATTATTTAGGTTCTGATTAGGTTTTACATCTAACTTTGCATTCGCAGCATTAACAGTGCGAGGTACAAGGCAGTGAGTCAGAGTCAACATTACCCTTGAGCACTCCTATGTCTTGTCCTCACTCTCCTCCAGTCCTCATCATTTCACTGTAGCACTCTATTAACTGTGATACGTAAGGTGAATTATTTGAATAATGTACATGCAAATTAAATGAAGACTCTTCAAAAATCTTGCTTTGCAATATTAGGACATGCCCTCACTAAAGATTAGAATTGGCTTTGGTACCCTATGATCTTGTGCACTAAAATCAAAGCTTGAAATGAGGCAGAGCAGTGCAACATCTCAGCATTCCTGTGGGTATAGCTGCATCATCAACATCATGTGTACATAATCCACCCACCTACCCTTTTTCATTCCGAGAGTGCCTGTTTCCTCACACAGTTATTACTCCCACATGAGTTTGCCCTTCCCCTCCCAGCTTCAATCATAACGTTAGCTGATTTCTGGACAGACTAAAAACAACAGCTGCTTCCGTTTGGGCATTAAATACCATTTAATATGCTTTTTTTCCTTTAGGAAAAAACTAAATGTAATAGTGGTATAAATACCCCAAAATAGACAGACATTTATAGGGATGAACTGGAAATCTTTACTAATCTTAAACGCATCTAACATGTAGCACATTCTTGTATATAGGCAACTTTTTTAGTTACTAAATTCTGAATGAATATATCAATTGAATTTACACTGAAAACAGTATTTTTATTTCCCTCAACTCTAATTTGCTTTGGAATCAATGTAGTACCAGTTGGGCCTTTTTGTTGTTATTTAATGCTTTGCTGTTTGTGGAGATGTAGACTTCTTACTGTCAGAATCCTTCCACACAGAATGTTCTTGGTAATGGTGTAAAACCACCATGTTGATAACAGTGTCCTAGAAATACAACTCCTGCTAACCCTGATAAGGACCGAAGTTTTGACTTCAGAGGTTTTGTCTTTGTTTCTCACCATCCAACTCTATTTTCATTGGCAATAAAATAAATTAATTTTCTCCAACTTGAGTCTGTTGTGCTTGTGATGGTAATCGGTAAGCGATCTCTCCAACCTTATCTTGACCCACAAGCTTTTTCTTCTTACTTTCTCCACCTGTTCTGCTGAGGAAGGGGAGCAAGAGAGTGGCAGGATAGGTGCCTGGCAGCCAGCCAAGGCTGACCCATCACAATGTGCTAGGCACAATCACTCAATTTATTTGCAAGAAGAAATTCTATACCTTCACTATTCTGAAATCAAAACCTTTGCTTCAGCATCTAATTTTCTTCAGTAAGTCTTGGTAGAGACCCTAACTCTTTGAAAATGATAAAATACAAAAATACTTGCAGTGGCACAACATGTTTTTTCAGAAGAAAATAACCCTTTGTTTCTTTTTAGCCAGTGAAATAAGCATTTTTAAAGTTCTTAATGTTGGACTAGAAAGGCAAAAATTTACTTGTATGTCAGTGCTGGCCCACTTTCCAGTTCTCCTATGCTGGTTACAGAGTTCTCATTAGTTTCCTGACCTCTCAGTTATTTCTTTCCAGTTTTACTTATACTGGTTTTCTCTATTTGTCTTTTAAAGTCTAGTCTTTGGGTACATTCTCCAGTCATATGTAAACAATTCTGAATAGTTCACTCAAACCAGTCCAGACGTATCTACATGTTCAAAACCCATACCTCATTTTTCTGCCTTTTGATGGTGTATTTATGCTGAATATTGACTTTCAAACAGAAATGCTCCTCAATGCTTGCACCAAAGCCCTCTGCTCCTTTATTTGTGCCTATACAGAAGTTTGTGTGATAATGCAGTAAACAGGATCACTAAAATGAGCCAGCTTAGAAACACTTCACCTTTTTCCTTTTTCTTTTTTTTTTTTAAAGTATCAGAAAAAGACAATTTTTATCCTACAATAAAATTCACCTTCTTATTTCTAGGAGATCATTGTCAAAAGTAAGCATTATGAAAAATCTAAGACATACATATTATTTTCCATAAAAATAATTTAAAAATCTCTGTATTCTCTGCAGTGCTATTAAACGTAAAAGGAGATAGAATCCAGGAATATGTGGTATCGTAGCAAAGAGGCATGCTAGCCACAATGTCTCATTTCTGATGTTATAGTCACTCTACACTTAAACTCCAGCTTACATCTAGATATTGTTTTCCTTAATCTTTTTATGCAAGCAATAACACCAGCAAAAGCCTACCATGAAAATCTTACTGCAAATTTCTTTTTCCAGCCCTAACTTCCTGATGTTTTTGAAATGCTAGTGTAATTGAGAAGTGGTTGGAGTATTTTGTGTACTTTTTACTGCAAAACACTAATATTTCCAAAGACAGAATGAAAGGGTATTTATGACACAAAAGTTACAGCTAACTGCTGTCACTATCTCAAAATATAATCTGACTGCATGTAATAGGCTCTGTGGCCTCTGTGGTGCATAGTTTTACACTATTAAGTGTAGCTTAGAAGTAACAGAAACTGATATTGATGGGATCTGTTCTTGATTGTTCACAACAAGGCAGCCAAGAATGCTTAAGAAAACCAAAACAACAATAAAAGTAAATTAAAGATGTAGTTGCAGGCTGCAGATGACTCTCATTTCTCCTACCACATTTTCAGTAAAAGTTTGGCAGGTTAGTAACCTTACTTAGCATCTTTAATGGTCTTCTGAGTATGTATGCTATGATGAGATAGACTTAACTGAAAAATTCTTTGAGGCTGCTAAACTATATAAACTGGTGTAACTGCATTGGTTAAGCTGAATAAGCCAGAAAGTGTCATACTGGATGCAAAGATTTAATAATTGTTAGAGAGGTGCTAATAGGTAGTTTTATTGACAACGATGATCAAAAGAAGGCTGGATAGGAGAAAAGGACAGATGAATAAAATATTGTATTTATATTAACCAGAGTGCTCGTTTTCACACGCTGCATAAAGTTAAGAAAGAATTGAAGGAAGGACTATACAATATGATCACTCTCAAGCCTCAGACATCAGTGTTTAAAAACCATCCACAAAGTAGTGTACATCTGCATAATCTGCATAGATTAGCATATGGATAGCTATAAAAGGATACAACATGGATGGAATCTTTTGCTTATACAGTAGAATTACAGTATAAACTAAATGAAAATAATATGTTTCCATTTTACTACCAAAATAAAAAAAAATGGAGAGTAATGAAATTCATTTTCAATTTGAAAACACTTTACTTGTAACTGCACTTTGTATATCAAAACAAATGCAAAATGTGTAATTTTGTGCAATTTTTCTTGGAACTATGGAGACATTTCTAGTTTGATTCTTAAAGGAGCTTTTCAATATTCATGTGGACCACAAGCTATTACAATTTCCTATAGGAGGCATATAAGCATTGTCAAGTTCAGCACAATATCACTGATTTATTATCCAGCTTCTTGTTTTGTTCAAGGGATCAGTTTGGTTTTTTAGGTTACATATATATATGAAGATGCACTCAGATTTTTGTATTGTTCATGTTCCCCAAATATACTTCACTGTTTCAGTTCTAACACTGAAGAACTTAACCAAAAACAAATTTGAAAACAGATGCTTTTAATTGCAGCAAAATCCATACTTTACTGCACTATAGCTATCAGAAGTTTTGCCTAACTTACTGGGGAAAAAGCCACAGCGATTCAGTCCAAACCAAGGATTTCTTTTAGATTTTGCTGGGACCATGGAAACAGAGTCTTGAGAGGCTATACCTACATTGCTTTGTTAAATTATTTCTGAGAGCTGCTACAGTAGAGTCCTGCAAATCTCAAGGGACTTACAGACCACACAGGTCTTGTCCCAACATGACACTACAAGTGGTACCTTCAGGACTGGCATGTGTCCCACCACTTCTTGTACTGTCTCCCACACCCTCCAAACATTTGTTCTGCCCCTAAGACATTTGCAACAGATGTAAGGTGTATGTAAGGCGGCTGCTAGGCTCCTGTCTTCAAGGAGCACAGTCGCAGCCCCAAACACTGAGAAAGATGTGCTTGTGTGTGGCTGCTTATTGCTGGTGTTCACTATGCCTGCTCCAAAATTGATTTCAACTTCAGCAAGAAGTTTGACACTCAGTGCTGACTTTGGCTCTACCTCATTTAGGCCCAGAAATCTCTTGGGCTATTTAACAGACGAGTAAATCCGGGAGACAGAAGTAAATCAGGACAATGTGGACTTCAAGATGACAGCAGAGAAAAAGAGGTTGTATCCTGATGTGATGGCTCATGTTCGCACCTGTGCACACCGCTGCCCAAAAGCTGCAGGCCCTATTCACCTTGGAGATGCTTCCTGTTACTTGGAGAATAACATGTATTGTCCTCCACAGTAGGTTTAAGCTACTTTTCCAAGTTTACCAGGGGAAAAGGCCTACTTGGCAGGATTTAAGTGAGCTTATATAGACACTGGAAAGACCCATAGTTGCAAGGTGGATATTGAAATTCTATTTCCATAGGCCAATCTGTGGACATCCATGCACAAGTTCTGTACTGACATTTATGTTCTGGCCAGTCTGACGGAGAGAAATGAGCCTACTGAGAGAGGGCAGGTTGATTGAAGTGTTGTCTTATAGAAACAACCCAGTGTTCAGAACACTGCTGCAGCAGGGCTCAGCACCTGATGTCTCTGGTTCTGGATCTCTTCCAAGCATCCTTTGTGCTGTGGTTTGAAAACACAGTGCCAACATGGCTGAGGCTTTCCTCATAGCTGACATAACTTTAAATATACTGCATAGTATCTCTGAGGGACTTGTGGTGTACCCGAAGGTGATTGGGAGGGGAATCTGGCAGTAGCTACCACTCGTGACCACAGAGAATATAATCATAGCTACAGTGAAAGTACAGAACACTTGTGAGAAGTGCCATGAGATTTTTGTCCTTTCCCAGAAGTCAGCTGCTGTTACAAGACAAAAAGTGATGACAATGACTTCATTGTCCATGTCTGTGCTGGTGCCACCCGAAGAGAAAGGAGACAGAACCTGAGAACAAGGTCTACACCACTGGACCTGGATGCCAGATTACCTTTAAATCTAGTTCCTCACAGCCTGTATCTGGAAGCTTGAAGAGACTTGGTTCACCTGAATGTGTGCAAACAGGAGGACATGGATCTGATCTCCAAGGACTTCAGGGATAGAGGACACAACTGTGTTTCACATCTGACAGAGAGCCTGGATAGCCCTGGAAAGAAGCTACAGGCTTGGAATCAACAGAACTCAGAAATCAACTAGGAACATATCAACGGCTGTTAGGAGGATCAGATAAGACCTAGCTTGGGGTTGAATGTATCTGTAGGTGATTTTTGGCTTTGAACAATCTGAAACTGGAAGCCAAGCATATGCTGCTGGGGCACTAAAGCAAAAAATGATGAAACCCCCCACCAAGCTGAGGCACTCCTCAGAATTGCTCTAATTAATTTGTACAAAGGAAGTGCAGAGCGGTAATTCAACAATGAAATCTTCTTTTATCAGAAACTATATAAATTTATAGGTAAAGACAATCCTTAATCCATAGATACGACAATTTGAAATGATGTTTTTTAATCCTTTTATCCCAAAATAAAATTCAGAAAACCCAATGTTAATACCTTAACTTCTCCTTTTGAGAAATTTCAGACATCCTGTCAAGTAAAGAAGGGAGCTGTTTTTTCACATTATGGTATTTGAAATAATCAAAACTGGTACATAAAATTATTACTGCCATCATCAGCTAACAATTTACCTTATTAGAAATCTTAGTAATGCATTGACTCTTTTCTTTTAGAAACTAGGATTTCTTCCCATATCCTCTGAATGCTGTGATTTCATCAGCTAAAAGGTAAAATGAAGCTAAAATGTACTCACTTATTTTATTTCTCACTTGATTTAATTTTTCTCCAAGGCATTTAGCTTCGGTAAACCTGTCAATGCAAGCATAATGATACAAAATTATTCTAAAGAATGACTAGTTAAACTAATTGTTTACAACAATATACAGAATTACTCAGGACTACTTTTTCATTTGTAAGTAGAACTAATTGGACACAATTTCCCATCAGAAAAGATTGTCTGGTCTAAAAGAAACCATTTCTGAAAGAAGCCATGCAACGAAGAGGTTCCTAGACAGACGAAACAAATTTATTTGACTTTCTGAGTTTTAAAAATTATGTTATTTCAATTCTAATTACTTGATTCTATTAAATATTCATATTACACTACAATATTAATTTTAATATGCTACATCACTTGCAATGTTTTAACATACAGCTGTATAACAGTAAAAGAAAAAAAAATCCAAGCAAAGTCAAAACAAAATGTTCGAAAGTATTAGAACTTCTGCTTACCAGGGATTTTCAAATTTTAGCCTGTAATTTGCGTATTGCTCACAATCACTGTTTGTGTTGTGTGAAAATGTACATCCCAGTCACTAAGAAACCCCTCAAACAGAAATAGAAGAAAGTGTGACAAAACTAAATTATTCTGTTCTTCTATAGATAGTCCTTATGTGAATGCAGACTTTCAGCTACTGCTCAAACACCGATAAAAGCCAAAGCTAGCCACATGAAGATATGGAAATAGCAAGCAAGAAGCAGGCTGAGAAGGATTGAAACAAATCAATGAATCAGGCTTTGGAAACTCCCTTTTTGTGGTATGCAAATAGCTTGACCTCATATCAAGAATGGAAATGAGTTTTTTTAAAATGTGAAGTTCCCACCAGGTCTGTTCCAAATTAATTCGCTGACCATTTCCTCATTATATTCAAATAATCAAATCTTCACGTGGTATGTGAAATATTCTAATGATCAGAAGTTTCTTTTTTAGCTTGCAACATGGTGTTGCAGTGATGCTCACTTCAGTGTTATTAAGCATGCTGCTCACTGTATGCCTCGCTCCTTAGGAAATGTATCATATCTAAGTATATCCTTAAAAAACAGCTGCCTACAGAGCCTTACAAATTCACTTATATTCTCTGCATCCCCTACAGTCTGCTAGAGCTTGATGCCTTCTCCTTTTGTGCTATTTTCTGTTGGGTTTCTGATCTTTTACAGCAGTTGCTGTCGTAATTATTCTCTTACACTTCTTTAACTCAGTACTATATGAAACTGTTTAGGACAAATGGCATACATATCAGGCTTTCAAATGCCAAGTATATTCTGCTGTAAAAATAATGACAGTCAATTTAATGTACAATGGCAAAGCCTGAAGAGTCTCTGAGAGAACTGAGGCTTGTTCAAGGAAATATCCATTGTAATATTCTAAACAGTAATAGTTTAAAATGTAGAAGGATGATTTGTTGCATTATAACATTTTTTGTAGGACATTAGGCTTGACATGAAATTCTAAATTGTTACTTGGATGTGTACAAGTTGAACCTTGCTGAATGTGGAGGCAGAACTGTAATACTTAATTGTTAAGCAACAATTCAGCTGATCTGGAAGAGTCTTGGTCTAGCCAAAGTAACCGAAGACATCCACAAACTGTATTTCTGTCTAACTCAAATAATGGCAAAACAGAGTCAAGAAATATGACTTTCCCCTGAGGAGGCAGGGTTTGAAAAATTGCCTCTTCTCAATTAGCCCATTTCCCTGTAAAACTGGAACAAGTTAGAATTTCAGGTGCCAGCATTCATATCTGCTCATGAACAGTTGCTTTCAGGGCTGAATTCAACATGGCTAAATGGCTGAAGCTGCAGCGTTCCTCAGCGCTTACTGTTTCTTACATAAAGAAGGCAGAAGCCTTTGAAGCATCTGTGAGACGTTTATATAAGCTTTTTCCACTGGTGTTGACTTAAGAGCACCCAAGCCGGCCTTGAAGATTGTGTAAAGATCACAGGGAAACACTGCAAAGTACCTCTCTCTTTCTTTCCCTCAGCTCCCATGAGCCAAATACTAAGTTCATCAATTACTTAGTAATTCCTGAGGCAAATCTCCTGTTGACTATTGACTCTGATTCGTGTTCACAAAGAGATTTAGCTAGACAAGTTGAAGCCAGCTATCTATCTGGCCCTTATTCACAGGTTACTGCCAATAGTTGAATGGGCCATGCATCTGTTTCTCAAACACCACAGTTTATAAACTGGCACAATAACATAAACTGAAATTTGGCATTAATTTATGACAGTCCAACAAATTCCATCTGTGACTATGAATCATAGTCAAACAAAATAAACCATATAAAGACATAAGATTTGACTCTAATATTGAAAGGGAAAAGGCTATTTTTGATACTCCTCTAATACAAAGGTGATATCTAGCATAAAGGTGATATTGCTAAGAACAGTGATGAGTGAACAATTATACTGTTAGCTGAAAAGAGTTCATGTGTATCTTACATGGAGACCACTCCACAGAAAGGCTGAAGTTGCCAAATCATGGCTTCTATTACCTACAAGACAAATGTTCCATTGAAACCTCAAAGAGAATTTAGCCACTAATTTTAGTGGAACAAGAGTTTTTGCAAAGATTTCACTCTTTGAATGCAAATGCCAGTAATTAAAAAGTAAACATTTTGAAAAACAAATCTCTAACTCATAATGTAAACCAAGACAAACGCAGAGGCTGCCTAATGAGAGAACAGAGACATTTAGTGAATTAAATGAACATTCACTCATTTTGAATTATTAGAAATTACAACAGAAGTGACCTAAGTGAAACTCATCTTTTCTGTGAAACTCATCCATAGGTACTGAAAAAACAAGTCAGCTGCTAACCAGCTGAAACACAGAAAGCGAGGAAAGAAGAAAGTGGAAAAAATTAATGGAGAACAACAAAATGGAAACTAGTTTTACATCGCATCTGTAAGCTCAGTAGAATTTTACTACTGGAAACAGTGACTAGGATGGGATTTAAAAGCTTCATGCAGTAGGCAATATTACATTGGAGTGGCTCAGCAGGGAAGATTTCTTGGTAGTATATTTCACCAGAAAATGAGATGCATTTTTCTCCTCCTCAGAGAAACAATGCTAAGAGAACATGGTTGAATTGAGAAACAGGATATTATTAAGTTCTCTGGAAGTCAAGTATAGGAAGTCCAAATTGCAGAAATCTGATTCTGTCTGGGCATAAACACAGATTTTTTTAAGCAGGGCAGCAGTTACTAATGTACAGAAGAAATATGGAAAAGAATTCCTTTGTATTAACTGCAAACTAAGCTGTAGAAGATCACCTTTTCTATCTTACACACCCGCTTCCCATAGGCAACTGTCCTAATAGGATAGCTTGAATAGATTGTCTTTCACTTGAACAGTAAGTCAGTAAATGAGTTTCAGAGAGAAATTATCCTTAACTATATAAGTTTCCCCACTTTTTAAATCCAGAGATGGTACTGAGTTACAGTACTGAGCTATTGCCCCTGTAAAGAGCTCTGAAGTAGTAGGTGAAAAGTCTTTTGTTAAAACCAGTATTTTTTATATATGTTTTTTTTTAAAGATGACAAATGCTTTTCAGTATTTGATTTAATCAACTGATTACATTTGATTGTTTACACACAGGTCGTTATAGAAAAAATATACATATATAGTATATGTATGACTATGTATATTCACATCTATACGAATAATTTCACAGCCCAAGCAACAGTTGCGACCTTCACAGTCAAACTTCCAACTAGGCTCACTGACAGTTCACCATTCAATTAATATAAGAATGATATAATTAGCAAGCCAAGAAAATCTACCCAAAATACCCCAAGGAAAAAATAAGACAGCTAAAAATAAGTAATTTGTGAACAAAATACTTTTTGTGGTATGACAGAAGTGGTTACACAACTATAAACAAAATTATTAACATGAGAGGCCTACATATAAAGGGAAGTTATGGTAACCTTTAAACATGTGGTGTCCACACTCTTCTTCCTGTGCAATTTGAACCCTGGCTGGGTAACAGAGCTTTTGTGTAACTGGTAGTTCAGAGGCTGCATTCCAAATTACAGACTGGACTTGATATAAATCCATTTTAATGAACTCAGTAAACTTGGAGCTATAGGCATCTTTGCTAAAAATGACTGCAAATGGCAGGGGAAAACTGTCTTGCTCCAGGGTATCAACATTCACATTAGCACTGATTTCAGCAATCAGCTGATGCATATTAGAGAGGGGTTGCCCAATGCATTAGTCTGAATCTCTTTGTTCTTTAGGGAAAGCAAATCTGATGTTAAACTTTGTGGGTTCTGCCCATCTCTATTACATGTTCTGAAACCAGAAGGAAATACTGGTTTGCTTCATAGTAATAACAAACAGAGAAAATATGGAAGAATTGTGATTAACTAGAGGAAATTCAGGGCATGGCTCAGAACTGTATTGCTCCCATTATCATGCTGTGACCATGAATTGTTCTGCTTAATAGACAGCAATGCCAGAAATGATTGCAGTGTAATCATTTATGCAGTGATGCAGTGATGTGGCATCATCTGATATATTGATCAGAAGAAAGGCATTACTAAACATCCAATTTACATGGATAAATTCTTACATACATCTAATACCTTGGCAATTTGTGTCCCTGTGGCTAAGTTATAGACCCAGGTAGAAAGTTAACCGGTTCAGAAAAGTGATAAATAGCAAGATCTTCAATAAGTCACAGCGATGTGGAGATCATTTCTTACCTCAATTTCACTGAAGTAAATGAGCATAAGACTCAGTGACCCTGAAAACAATGTCTTTCGTGCCTATTAAGTGGAAAATTGTGTTATTAAGAAAGCAGAAGAAAGCAGGAGAAACCTGGAGAAGGAGAAAACCCCAGGACAAAAAAAAAAAAAAGGAAAAAGAAAAAAAAAAGCTGTTAGGGGAAATGTTAGTTACAAGGGTAGACTGAGAGATCTGCTTTTGGCATCTTTAATCTCAAAACCTTGTATTTCTCTTGCAGTACAAGGAGGGTTAACACTTGAAAAACTGACACTGAAACAGTACTGTTGTCCAATCAACATGGACAAGTGATGGTGGCTTAATTTCTGAGATGTTTAACATCTGCTTTATGAAAATTCATGTTTTCAATGTTTTGCCATTCTCACCCTCTTCACCAGATGATTTTGAAGTGTTTTGCAAGCATTAACAATAAATGTGAGGGACGAAAGTATTATTTCTGTTTTTGAGTGCAAAACTGGCAGAGAGAAACTAAAATCACTTGGCAAACAAGTTAGGAACAACAGACAAAAGCATATGTTAAACATCTCCTAGCTTACTGTCCAACTCAGTGCCAAAGCCAGTAAAGCATTTTTGACAATGGAAATTGCAGTAATTGATTCAGTCACATGGATCTTACTTCCTCTAGATAATTCATGATCATGAATGCCATTTACCACATTGCTTCAACATGGCTATGAAGATAAGATGAATAAAACCAGAGGAAAGATGCACTAAGATTCCTCATGCCACTTTCATACTCTATCCAGACTTTTATTCTGTCGCTACTCAATGCCTTCTGCATACGAAATATCTCCAGTAAGAAATGGCGAAGTTTCTGTACCAAGTTCTCAATAGAAGCCTGGGATGTCTGGTGTAAAATTACACATTCCTACCCAGACTCATAATGAACTCTCAGATGTCTGCCTCCAGCTGTATCTTGCTGTGACACTCACCTCTGTTTTAGAAGCTGCTTGCTGTCCTCAATGGTTATACTGTCAGCATAGTCCTGCTTGAAAACTTCAAAAGCTTCCTGACATCCAAGTGACATCTTTCCTCCTGCCCCAAGAAAAAAAACAACAGGGAACTACTTTAGAGTCATCAAAAGACAGACATTTTGTATTTATTTAACTCCTATTTAGACAAATATAGCAAGTCAGCCCAGGCGTCTTAAAGCACCCAGAAGACTAAGTTCAGTGTTCCACCAATGGGAAAGCATTTTTGACAAAAGATTTCTCTTATCCCACAAATTAATTTCATTTAACTTTACTTCTCTGAAGTCTGAATGCTTGGGCTGCATAATTTCTCACGACAACGTAAAATGTTCATAAGTAAAACCAAACTTTGAAAATTTAAAATATGTGAAATATTCTTAAGTGTGAGCCAGAGGTATTTTCACAATAGCAAACTGCAATTTGCTTCTATATTTCTTCATCCCTGTTTCATATTGGCCCCTAAACACACCTTAAATATTTTCAGTATTCTTGGAAGAAAAAAATTCAGGCTTCTTTTAATGATGTATAAGTTTCATCCTCCTTAGTGAATGTTTTTCATCTCCTTTTAAATGAAGCAGGTATTGTACCTACAAAAATGGTTGGTTCCTGCCTTTTACATTTTTAACACTGTGTTTTTTTCCTTTTGTGCGCCAGAAGGTCAAGACCTATTTGGCCTTCAAATCTTTTTAAAAATCACTACAGAAAAGTATTACAGTCTGTATTATTTATCAGTTCTCATTGCTAGATGATCTACAGAACCAGGTAAGAAATCATGCATCTGTATTGTCATTAACAAAAAAATTTAAAGGCTTAAGGAGAATGAAAGATTACACCAGCATCTGTGTTATCACGAGGACATATACTTCAATAAATAAGCAAAGAGAAAGGATGAGGCTTGCACTTAAATAAATTACAGTAATGAAGATAGTTCAGGAGCAGAGGAATCTCACACTCAAACTGTGTGAAAAATGCAAAATAGCTCCACCTCTAATTCAACCTCATGGTTGCAACTTAAACCTCAAAATTATATTCCTTAAATTGGAATTTGATTCTCCTCAGTTTTTCTTTCCTCTAGAGTCTTTCTTCTATCCTACTTACAGGCCTTCCTTCCTGCTTCAGAGCTATCAAGACCCCCAAATCCATTGTGCACAAGAGCTATAAAGTTTCCTGGGAGTTCTGCTGTGCAAGAGTTTTCTATACGTTTTGTGCCAATGGACCAGCATTACCAAAAACATATGTATGCCAATTATTTTCTGGGCTACCTGCTTTGCAATTTTGGTGTAAGTGGGGATGAAACTTTAACAAAACATACCTAAACAGGTTGGGATATGCAATACTGGGATGCTACACCTTATTGGGTTCTAGCTCCGTAAGCTGCATTTTATAGCCATTCCAAATATGTTCTGCTGCTCCTCATCATACTTATAAGATCAGGATTACTCCCCACCGACTTCAGTGAGATTTCTGTGGTGTAAGATATTGTTTGGAGTGAAGGCTGCTAACAAAAACTAGCATTCAGGGTTCAATAATCAGTAAAGCTTAAAAAACTTTACTCAAAATATAGTAGAAAAAATTGCCCTCTGTTTCAGTCAAAATAATCAGCACATCTGTTACTAATTTAAAAATTTTGAGTTGAAAATAGAACCACCAGGAATGTTTGAATGGCAAAGCACGCAGAAATGCTCCACCCTTTTTGAATAAGAAAATCGAAGAAAGATACAGCGCAGTCTTTACTGCTGTGTGATCCAAAGGAGGGAGAGGATTTAGGAAAATATATTTTTCTGTGATGATGGCCTGAGAATATAACGTTCATGTTTCATGCTTGCCTTGAAGAAAAACAAACAGCTTTGCAAGCAGAATTTTATAGCACATTCATCCCATCACTAGCACTAATTTTAATATGCAACCTGAATTGACCCTCTAGAATTGCTTTTGTTGCAGAAAAAGTTTCTATTAAGTGCAGTAATCCTGGACAAAATTCATGGCTGAGCCTAAAATAAACAACAAAACACCCTTACTCATACGTAACACTGCAATGTAAAATATTTAACCCTTCTGGCAATGTGCTGCCTTTGACAGTAGAAGTAAAAACAGTAGAAGTAAGTTTGGAAAACAAAACTATTACACTGATTATTGCTTCTGCCTGGCAGAAATGCATCAACCAAAATTAAAGGTAATCTTATAATCATTTTCCAGTGCTACATTAGGAGGCAGCAGATTTGTACAGCCAAACAAAGCACACAAAAATAGATCCCCAGAACTCTTGGGAACGGGAAATTTTCTGTTTTATACAGTCCATTTTAAGAAAATACAGAAATACATGAAGTAGTAAACAATCACGTTCTGAAGAAGGTATCTAAGGCAAGGAGCTTAAAAAGGACCATTAAGATTGTACCTCAGCGTAACATGAGCATAAAACAGCTACAGAAGAACGTTGCAGCCTGTGGGTAATGACAGACATTTAGGATGATAACAAGGGAATATAGCAATGTTAATACTAGTAAAAGACTGCAAGAAGCATTGGAAGCTTGATGGAGTGATTGTGTTTTCATTCTGCTCAGTAATGAAGATTATTCCTTCTCCATAGTTGATGTTGTATCTTCAATCATGCTGTTCACATTTCCTTCAATAATCTATAATCTCATAAAGTAGCTTCACCTTCTTTCAAATGGCCTCCAAGTGCAAAGGTGCACTAACATTATTGGCATGCTGTTTCTCCTGGGCCTAATTCAAGCAAATAAGCTATATGTTCTTTTAAAACAAGGTGCTATTGAATTTCTGTTTTTCTTTAGCTGTAAATTGAAACCTATGTATAGCAATATACACATGATATGAATAAAAGCAGAATTGAGAGAAGAAACCATTGATGATAACACATTTTTGGCAAGGTAGTTGAACAGTTCAGCTAAAACTGTTAGACTTGTAGAAAACAATTTCTTTTACTCTTACAGGCCAAACAATTTCTCCTCTCCCTCTTTAATACTGTGGCATAGTGTTACAAAATAAATATTTGCAAATTCTTATCTAAGGAAGAATCATCATATCCTACAGGATGAGAACCAGGAAACACATGTCATCAAGTCATTACAACGTGAACTGGAATAATCATTACCATAAAAATAACTCGGATCATCGGAAAAAGCATAAAATTTTTCTGCAATCACATTCATGAAACGCCAGGTGACAGGGTTGCATTGAAAAGTGATAAATTTTGTATCAACTTATTTTAATTATACCTTTCCTGTTAGGTTGTGTAAATTGGCTTTAATTTTAAAACACTCACAAAAACGTCCAACTCAGAATGTGAAATTTACAGCAAACTCATCAATATTTTACAGCAAATTCAAACAGCTGAAATTTTGGGAAAATTCAGGTTTGATCCACATTCTAAATTTGAATGCTTAAGAATGTTCTCATTGAAGGTCTGATTTCAGTCTGTAATCCTATCCAGTGCACTCCACCAACTTTCACATTAAACAAAAACTTTCGGTTCAATAGGTTCCTCTCTTAAAATGTGAAAACTACTGCTGTCCCACTGAACTTGGGTAAGTCAGAAAACAGAATGACAATGATGACTCACAAGCTCTGAACTAGAGCAACAAGATCTGAAATGACCAAGAAATAGAAAGCTTGCTGTAGTATTGATAAGGGGCTAAACTCTTGAAATCAGTAATAACTCAAAATACACTGAGCGAAAATGTAATAAGGGTTTTGGATGTGGCTGATTACTTTTTGAGGTGACATGAAAAGATCAAAGCAATTTCAAGACTCAGCTGTACCCCTACAGCATGTGGAAGCCTGCATATCAGCAAAGCTCCTGACACATATTATGCACCCTATTCTATCACTAACTACTTTAGAAATCATTTATTCTGTGCCATTACATGTACAAATGCTATTTACAGCCACCCCAAACAACAACTGTTTAGTGCCTCACAAACTTTAACTAGGAAAATAAGTTAAAGTAACATGTCGGGTATAGTGTGGCACTGGAGGCTCAACTGCCAGCAGAGAAATTATAGGGCTGAATGCTATTTTTAAGTTAAATAGTATCCACTGGGATTACTCAAGGACTCTATCTGAGTAGGTAAGAGCATGCAAGTGTATAAACTTAGACCCTTATTTTGTTGCCACAAGCGATCAAACATGGTTGTACATATTTAAATAACCATGCTGATTTTTAAATGTATCCAATACCCACAAATCCTATTGCAGCTTGCTTTAGTGATCCCAGTATATAAATACTGGACAATTTTTAAGGACTTCATTTTAGTGTTTTTTCATAAAGATTTCAAGACTGGAAATAGCACTTCCAGAGTGCTGAGTCTGGCCACCTTCTGTTTTTTGGTTTGTTTGTTGAAAAAGGGTTTATTGCTCAGAGGGAGAAGACCTTCATAAAGTTTAATGTGTGAAACACACAGAAAACATTTACATTGCTCTTCAGTTAAGTCTGGTAAAATTTACCAAACAATAGCACGAAATCGATATCTTCTCTGTCAGAAAGCAGAATCACAGTGTCTCCTCACAACCCCACCCCCCCCACCCCCCTTGTAACAAGATTTTGGTCCTGGTATGAGAACTCCAGGGGGGTTCTAGCAGCCCTCATGCTGGAGGCTGCCAGTTTAACCTGCAAAAAGAATTGGAAACAACTCTCCAGGAGAGAAGAACTAAGGTTGCAAGCTGAGCTGTTCTGAGGAAGGAACATTAAGACTGTTAACAAAAGCAAACTCTTGGGAATAGCTGTTCAGACCATGTATTCTGATGAGAAAGGCATCTGTCCACATATCTGCCCACATATCTGTTTTGCAGAAACTACATTTTCACAGTAGAAGACTTTGACTTTCCATTCCTACTAAGTGCTCTATTGGACAAGAATTGCCGGCGCTTCCACTGAAATCAATAGGAGCAGAAAGTCCCCCTGGCTCAAGGGAGGCTCTCAAGCAAGTGAGGGTTGTCTGAACAATTTCAGGAGGGCAGCTGGTATGAATTGTGAGTCTTCATGTTTATGAAGACTGTCAACATGTTTGTGCTATTATGTATTTCCACTTATTATCAAATAATAAAAAGGGAACTGTGGACACTTCCAAACTAAACTAAAGGCAAATTATTTGGTAAGATTTTGTAATACAACTAAGGTATTAGAAGTGTTTGCATGTAAGCATAATTCATTACATCTTTACCAGGATGCCTCGAGATATCAGAGCCATCTGTTCAGAGTAGAAAAATGTAGATGTAACAGAGCTTGGGAATAATGAATCAACAAAGAATAAATACTTAAAAATAGGAAAACAAAGCCAAGACCAATATACAACAAATACTTCCCCACTGTAAACTCAGCTAAATTCTTCACGGAAAGCATATGTATTACATATGGCTACCTTCATTAGACTGCAATTCAAAAATGGGAAGGACATAAAACAAGGTTGCTCACTGTCATCGTTTAACCCCAGCCAGCAGCTAAGCACCACACAGTCACTCGCTCACTCCCCCTTGGTGAGATGGAGGAGAGAATCAGAAGAGTAAAAATGAGAAAACTCGTGGGTTGAGATAAAGACAGTTTAAGAGGTAAAGCAAAAGCCGTGCACACAAGCAAAGCAAAACAAGGAATTCCTTCACTCCTTCCCATCAGCAGGCAGGTGTTCAGCATATCCAGGGAAGCAGGGTTCCATCATGCATAATGGTTACTTGGGAAGACAAAATGGCATAACTCTGAATGTCCCCCTCTTCCTCCTTCTTCCCCCAGCTTTGTATGCTGAGCATGACATCATATGGTGTGGAATATCCCTTTGGTCAGTTGGGGTCAGCTGGCCCGGCTGTGTCCCCTCCCAGCTTCTTGTGCACCCCCAGCCTGCTTGCTGGTGGGGTGGGGTGAGAAGCAGAAAAGGTCTTGATGCTGTGTAAGCACTGCTCAGCAGCAACAAAAACATCTTTGTGTTATCAACACTGTTTCCAGCACAAATCCAAAACACAGCCCCATACTAGCTCCTATGAAGAAAATTAACTCTATCCCAGCCAAAACCAGCACTCATGATACCCCCGCAGTGTTGAACTGCAAAACATTTGGGAAAGTTCAAAGCCTTGAAGGAAAACCGGAATATTCAGACTCAATGAACTAACTAAAACATGGGCATAATTTAATTTCTCTGGCTCTGGAGTTTCTTTGCTAATTCACAGGGGAGGAAGAGGGTAAAATGAACAGTTTCTTGAGATTATGAGCATGTTTATTGTGGTACTGAACATTGATCTAGGCAGGTCAGACTGCACTCCACAAGTGAAAATTTCTACTGTGCAAGCCCTTGAGTTAATTGGTGCACGGGTTATTTACCACATATGGGTTATTTTATCCACATAAAATTAATTGATTGACAAGACAAACTGTTCCATATATGTTGAAATAATTTATAAACAGAAGAGAAATCACCACTAAATTAAACACTGCAAATGCCTAACAGCAAAGAACAAACTTCTACAGGAGTATGTCGGACACAAATCAAAGACAAGTACCATTTCTACTGCAATGAGTATTGATAGAGGATATGTGATCACTAAAACTCGGATTGCTTTAAGATTAATAAAATAAAAGAACAAAAATGAAATGTTATATACAATGTCAATTTTGTAAAAGTCAATTTTTATAAAGTTCAACTGGAATGTTTAAAAAAAAAACAACAACAAAACCAACAACAAAACCAAAAAACCCCAACCACTTACAAGAATCCCATTAGGAGTAGGTTTTTACATTAATTAATATTCCTCTGCAGGAGTAGTAAGGCAAATATTGAACTGTATTTCAAAAACAAAGGTTAAATGAAGTATAAACTTCATTTAAAACAAGATGAAATTGACCATTTTAAGACTGTCCAAGACCACAGAACAACAACAAAACTCCAAATGGGATATGACAGCTGAATTTAATCATGTTGACTTTCTCCAGTTTCCTTGTTTTAAGAAATCTCAGGTAACAGTACAGGTAAGAAAAATATTTTTCATATTGACCCAGCTCTGTTTTTACTAGCTCTACTTTTCCAACAAAAGCCACTTGAACTTTAGTGCCAAATGATAGCCAGAAATGAAATTTTAGGTTCCTTACTGACATGTGGTAAGTCTGATACTAGATTGAACCTTAGAGTGATCTCAATGTGACAAGATTCAAACTATTGAAATCTCTTTCTCTCATTTTCCTATTCTGGAAAACTAGTATACTAGTTTGTCTACCTGTCAAACATTGCAAAGCACAATGCCAGTGAGAATTACAGGACAAAAGAAAACTGTTAATAGCAACTTAATATACCATCATCACCTTCAGCGTCCGTATTTTCCTAGGATGTGCTAGACTTAATTAAAAGGACTGGTTTGGTCTGACTCCGTTTCTGTCAGTTACGGATTCTAATAATTTCTCAGATTACATTACATGGCTTCAAGATGCTGTAGAATATCTGCACTAGCATTAATGATTTACAGTGTGACTACTTTTATGTTACCTAGTTATGGTTTTATATTTTCTTTAAAAAGCCAATGGGCAGCAGTGTTATTAAATTCAAAGTGGGAGCAGAGGAGCTGAGGGCACAGTTAGAGGCTATTTAGCATGAATGTTTGCAAATACCAGCAGTAAGGAATGAAGTAGTGTATCTATTGATACAATCAAGTTTTTCTCATGTTCTGATACCAATATTATTGTAGAAATGTTTTACATTTCATGTATGACAGCTTGTATGTCTCAAAAGAGAAAAAATAATTTTCAGCTACTATTTGTAACCATTTACTTCTTTAAAGCTGCCTGTGAGGTCATATTTGATTATATAATACATACACACATTGAAAGTCCTTAATTAGTAGGTACAAAGAGAGAGCCTGAAATGAAGCATGGTAGGCTTGGCAGAAGCTCAGGGGGTGAATACAAAGGAAAATATGAAGTCAAACCCACAAGAACTTTAGGAGACCCACCCAACGGTGCTGCCACTTCTAAACAAATAAGATTCACTTTTGCCTATGCCAGAATCACACATTTCAGATAACCTCTCATAAAACAGGACATATATCTTACACTCCATTTTGCAGTTTACATTAAACACTGGATATTAGAAATAGACTGTGCATTTCCCTCTCTTTGTAGGAGTCTAAATCTATTCCCTTCAGCAGCTGATGCAGTTGTAAAAATCTTACTAAATATAAGGGCCAATACATTAGGCACTTGAGTCACCTATCAACTTTAAATTAGACTACAGTACTTAAGATGAAGATCTCAGTTAAGACTGAGTAATTGCAAATTAAATGTATGTGTTTTGACATCCTTCATGTATTTGCCATGTTGCATGTTGTTTTAGACCTGAAAAAGGGCTTTTATGTTCAAAAACTTGTCTGCCTTTTTCAACTAGACCAACATGTTTAAAAAGAGATAGAATACTATCAACAAAATTTGCCTCATTTACATGTTCTACACCTTCTTGAGTGATAGATACAGTATTTAAATTCTCCTTTTCCATATATCTTTCTCAATTTTAGAAAAATGGCTCTGAATGGTGGGATAAGAATATTTTAGGAGCTCTACCAAATGACAGCCTACATCAATGGAGTCATGACAGCTTGGACCAAATGCAAGTGAAGTTTTTTGTTAGGGACATCTGTAGAGATCTGCATGTATTTTTGGTGCCTGGAGAATCGTCTCCACCACCAATCTTGCCGGTAACAACATAAACCACAAAAGAGGCATATTTCATTTTCAGAGCAGTTTAGCAGAGAAAAAATGACTTGTTATAAACATCAATCTGGTTTTGGAAACTTACTGTACTTTTAATTTCATATTACATTTTAGCTTTATTCTTTATTAAGATACTGAGGTTTTCTGAAGTAGAAGTCTGTATGCATTATATCTTAGGTAGACAAGAAAAAAATGTCTGTAGTGGGTACATCATCAATTAGAACCAGCTTGGGGCTATCTTAATATTTCAGGCTATAACTACAGGAGTGCAGGAGCCACTTCATGAGAAATTGGTCTTTTTTTTTTTTTTTTTTTTTTTTTCAGCAGGAACTCCAGCACCAAAAGAATGAGGTATGCTGAGGTAGAGGGTTGAGAGGAGAAACCATGAGATACACTCCGTGGTAAGCTACCTCTTCTCACCAGTCAACAACCTAGCTTGGCTAATTTTAAAATTTGCTGTCTAAATGAATGTATCTATTTATATTCAAGATGAATGAGCTTTACCAATACCGTTGCTTATTCCTTTTGGCAGCTGAAAATTAACAACTAAGAAATGAGTGAAACTTTATTGTAAAAAAATGAACTTTGATTCTTGCTCTGTTGAACCTTTATTGGAGTTTGCCTCTGAGAATGAACAGGGTAGTCTATTGCGTGCTAATGTCCAGATTTTAAAAAGTAATTAGGCATGTTATTCCTCAGCAATGACCACACTAAATTTCAAGCACTCAGCTACTGAAGAAGCATTTTCTCCCTTCCTGAACAAGTCCTGTAACTGCTACATTACAGACAGCATCCCCTCTTTCTCACGTCATTGCTGATGTTTTAAATAACAGTGGTCAAAGCAGTCAATGTATATTACCTGTACTCTACATATACACACAAAATTGAGCCTTCAGGAGTTTTAACTAATCTTCTCAGAACTGAGGGCTTCTAGGCATGTCATAAGCTCCAGGAGTTCAGCATAGTCAAAATGGGAGTCCTGTGCACATACAACAGCAGAAGTTTAAAGAACACCCGTGTAACTTTGCTCAGGTGCCTGCATGCTCTTGAACACCTACCATGACCATAAGTTGTTGGATTCTCTATGGAATTAAGCACATTGTGCCGCTTGTGTTACACAATGGGAGCATTTTAGTATGCCTAAGTAGTTGGTAGTGCATGCAGAAAGAGAGCAGTTATTACCAGTACCTGTAATATATATATATTTCCCATTTTTATCTGTAATGGTTTTGAAATAGGAGCCAAGGTAAAAAAGGAGCTAACAATGGGACCCGGACTTATACATAAAAACAAACTGGCTAACTTCTTTCCTGAATTTTCACTTCAGCTTTCCAAAACTTTATCAAACTGTTCTTACAAAACTCTTAGCTACCTTTAGCTAAAACTTGGACTTTCCTCAGCTGTTAAAGGCTTTTTACTTCTTTTCAAAACACTTTTGACTATGTCTGGTTTATTTTTAATGCAAAAAAAACCCAAAAAACAACCAACCCTATCTTGAAGGACGAAATTGTAAAGGAAACACTAAACCTTTGTACACTGTAAAAAAAAAAAAATATTCTGAATGCTAGATACATCCTTTTTTTAAACCAGTTTTGCCAAACAAAAGTATAAGTGTACTTGCCTTCTGAATCAGTGTTAGCATAGCCTAGAAGACTGAGGAGGTCAAACTCTAATTTGCATTTTTAATAAAACATTGTGATGAATGCCTCTATTAAAAATGTTTTATTAAAAATGCAAACTATAGCTTTATTTAAGTTAGTTTTACCAAAATCCTACTACTTACTAAAAATAGGATAAAGTAAAACAAATAGCTGAGGATTCAAATCCATTTTTGCTGACAATAATGACAGATATCATGCACATTACATTTTTAAAAATGAAATTATGTAACACATTAATACTATTTACTTTTAATACTCTAAGAATGAAACCCTCAGAAACAGATTTCTTCAGCAGAAAGACAAATTTTAACTTGAACATTCTTAATATACCATAGAAAGTTTACTTAAGTTCACATGGTTTTGAGTTATAGCCATGAGCAATCATTGTTTGCAACAGGAGAAATCCTGGCTCTATGGAAATACTGATAAATTCATCAAAATGGAAAAGATTTTAAGTAGTAACAGTCCTTGTAACAAAAAATATAGAAACAGCTGATCAAATTTCTAGGATACCAAAATGCACCTATATCAAGACCTTTTGCAATAGTAATAGATAATTTCCATCCCCAGTATTTTCATTTTGTAGGGAGAAGCAAAGAATAGGGTATCTTCCCTTTGTTTTTATTAAAATTCTTTTGCCTGCCAAGACTGAAGCCATTGGTTGTTTACAGTGGCACTGGATGTTCACGTTGATTTTATGTGAGCTGTATATTAGACATATGTACTGATCTTATGTTGATGTTTAACTGTTGCATTCTTGTACTGGGTTACATAAAGTGCAACATGGAAAAAATGGCTTAATGTCAAAGACAACAAGAAAGGCTTCTATAAGTACTTAGGTGACAAAAGGAAGGCTAGGGAAAACGTGGGCCCCCTGCTGAAAGAGGCGGGGGACCTAGTTACACAGGACATGGAAAAGGCTGCGGTACTTAATGCTTTCTTTGCCTCAGTCTTTACTAGCAAGACCAGCCTTCAGTTATCCCAGGTCCCAGAGACCAGGGGGAAAGTCTGTATTAAGGAAGACATAGCCTTCATGGAAGAGGATCAGGTCAAGGAATACTTAAGCAAATGGAACACACATAAGTCGGTGGGTCCTGATGGGATGCACCCGCGAGTGCTGAGGAAGCTGGATGATATTATTGTGAGGCCATTCTTGATAATCTTTGATCAATCAAGGTGACTGGGAGAAGTGTCCAAAGACTAAAGTAAGTAAGTAAGTATCACACCTGTCTTTAAGAAGGGCAAGAAGGACCCAGGGAACTACAGGACAGTCAGTGTCACCTCAATCTCTGGGAAGGTGATGGAGCAACTAATCCTGGAAACCATTTCCAGGCACATGAAGGACAAGAAAATCATCAGAAGTAGTCAGCATGTCTTCATCAAGGGGAAGTGGCACTCTGCTAAGCAAATCAAGAAACAGTAATCAAATCTTCAACATCCTCTCAGAGACAACAGCAAGTTGAGCCCTAAAATTTTCATACCCCCAGTCTAATTTCTAACTGCAAGATTATTTCTTTCCTACCTTACAATTCTTTTTACAATTTGATAACACAACAAATTTTCTCACTTCCATTATCCTGCTTGGAAAGCTGCTTCCAAATTTCTCACCTGTGATCGTTACAAACCTTCTAATTTATTGTCTCATAGTATTCATTGCCACTTCACACCAATTTGATATTTAGTAATCATTGCTATAATTTACCACATATAATTTCTCTCTGCTTGATCGTTACTCCAAATAGTTTCATAATTCATAATTACATTTCCCTGCAACTTTCATTAAAAAAGTAAAGGTTTCATTAAAAAAGTAAAGGTCCTGTTTTAAAACAACATTTCCATTATCTTAAAAAGGCTCTTTTCAGCTATTGACTCAGCTTCTTCATTTAATCCAAAGTGCTTAGATGTAAACACGACATTCTAAATGACATCTTACCCATGACTTGTTAATTGAGCTAATAAGCAACAGCTCTTTCATTAGATCCTAAGCTCATGACTTTGCAGTTAGTGCTATTTGATTTCATCTCATTTTGCCTACTGTAATCCACAAAATCATGTATTCCTTCCTGCAGAATGATCCTTTTGGAGGTCTGCACCACCAAAAAAAAGCCAAAACCAAAACAAAAAACCCCAAACTCCTGTATTTTTTGTCATAACTTTTTAATGCATAAAAATATCCTTGCTACATGGGAACTCCAACCATGGACATATATCACACTTTCATTTTGAGCTTGCTGAAGAATTTTGCTTTTGTGATTTCACAGAAGAAAAGGTTCTGATAAAACTTTCCAGCCATTCATCTCCACTCCTCTTCCACACTGGCTAGCAGAATTGTTCATGTGAGTACTCCCTAACTTGTTTCAGTCAAAATTTATCAATTTATTTTAAATAGCAAGTCTTTGCTTATCTAGTAAAAAGCCCAGATGGGTGGATAGGACAGGAAGTCTGGCAATTATAAGCAGCCAGGGACAGTAACCTCAGCTGGAAGAGGAGCTGTATCTATTATAACCTCAAGGAAGGCTGGTGAGAAGGAGCCATGTGTTAGACGTAAGTGGGACTGCATGGTAGAGACATAAACTCCAGCTGTATGCTTCTTTTGCCATTCTTTTAATACAGCTCAGGCTCAAGAAATTCTAATATAGATCTGTGGCTTTCTTTACATATTAGCTTACAGAAAACTTTGAAAAGTTGCATTTTAATAAAAATGCAATCAGACTCTACTAATATATCAACCTATGCAGAGAAATAATCATGTATACTGAATGGAAATACTGCTCTTATCACCAAAAATAGAACTGACAACACACTCTATGACAGCTAAGCGCTTGTGAAGTGATTTTTCTTTCTGGTTATAAATTAATAAGACATTAATTATTGTTACTGAATATCTACTTACAGGCTTCTAAGTTCCTAATGTGACAACAGAGTTCCTATCATCTGATTATATTCACTGATATCCCTCTTTAATTACTTTAGGTATGACAGTACTTTCGCTCTGGCAATTTCACAACAACAGAAATTAAATTGTCATTGTAAAGCCACAGGACAACTGCAGAAAGTGAACTATGTGGATGTATTCTTTTCTTAGTGTTATATAACAAATAGAATACTAAAAATGTGATAACTTCCTGTTTCAGTGCAGTTCAAAAACTGAGTTAATAAAAAAAAAAACAACAAACCAAACCAACACCTAAGTGTTTGTGCATGTTTGAGTGAAGGAGGATGGAAGGAAGTTGGGCTAAAGTGTTATCAGGATCAATGGAAGTTAGTATTGCACCACCCAATCCTATATATCAGCTAAAGGCCTCTAAAAACTTGTGTGTGATAAATTTGGGACTTCCTATGTATAAGGACAAATGTACAAACACAAAATTATACAAGCAAAAATCTCATTGCTTATCTCAACACTAAAAGTAATATGTGATAACAATTATGTTTTTGTGGTGTCTCTAGATTGCTTGAAGGAAATAAAAAATGCTTGAGAAATTTCATTAATATTACAGAAATATTTCTGGAATTCAAGCAAATATCTTTGTTTATTCCTCTTGGCACAGGCACTCCTCACAGACGACTGAGAAACATTTGGAAAAAACAACCAATATGATTCTAACAACCCATCTGATTTAGAAGCAATACTTAAAACTCTCTATGTTTTAAATTGAAGATGTAATTTAAAACAGGAATGTTAAGTTCCCCAACTAGTACTATCACCTGATGAGCCTGGAAACTTAGTTTTAATTTAGCATTGGTGCAATTTCTGTCTGTCATTTTCCCAAACTTCACTGCTATGCATTTTGAAGTGCATCACTACAAAAAAAGATAAAAGAATTTGCATTACACAAAACAAAACAAACAAACAAAAAACCTCACCTGAAATACAATCTTTAATTTCTAATATTATTGTGAAAATATCCACTCAAATATAGAGATATGTCTAGGTTTTAAATTAATAAGACTGAATGTGAGAGCTCCCCACTGCCAGTCATGTCATCTTCAAATAGTTAAAAATGAATTATTCTTTACTACATAGTATGTCTAACCCTTTGCAGTCAGACCTCAAAGTCTCTCCCCTTCAATCCAGGGATTCACCTGGACCTTCACCTCTTTGCACATCCAATTTTGGGGCATGGTACATCCACACCAGGACGATGAATGAGGAACACCTTTTATGTCTAACTACAGTACTGCTCCCAGAATTGAGAAGGAACATAAAGGGGAACAAAAGAGGAACATATTCATTAAAAATCAATTCTCCACCTGACAACTTTAATGCATTTTAATAAGGAACTACTACTTAATTATAAGAAACTTTTCTATTTTGAGCTTAGAGTCAAAAAGCTATGAGCACTGTAAAATGACTGGACAATTAATTCCCACTCTCCCATACTCTGCAGGTGAAATCCCACTGTGGATATTGGGCCACTGAAATGATTAAGATACCTTCTTTGAGGGCAGGTCTGCTGCAGAGAATGGATTTCTCTGTCTTACGAAAGGGAGAATGAATAGGCAGAGACAGCTAAGACCTCATAATTGCTGCCAAGTTGACCAAAAGATCTGTGCTATTCACATTATTTTCTGTCCTCAGAGAAAACATTAGAAATAATCATCATTATGTCAGGGTTTACAAATATCATTTTGAAACAAAAGTGTACATATTAACTCCAAATTTAATCCCTGAAACCTCACCATGGTAAAATTAATTCAACTTTTTGATCCATCTTTAAGTTTCCAACTTAAATTGTCCCTAGAGGCAGGAAGTGCCTTCTACCCTGTAGTTATGGGTTGGTGTAGTCTATCCCATTAACAGTAAGTCCTGCTGCCATAACAATAAATATCCACATTTAGCAAAACAATCATTCCTTGTCTTTATGTGCAGCAACCATTCCCCATGCAATAAAAGTCAGAGAGCAATTTGATACTGCAGTGTGGTAAAATAAAGCCCAGGATTTGGCAACATCTATTTGCTTATAATAATTCACAGAATGTTTGTCTTCCAGAAACCTATCAGTGCATCTTTAGCAATTTCTTGACCATTTCTCTGTTTGTCTTATTGGAGGATTACTATTTATAGAAATATATATTATATTTTAAATTCCATGAACTACGAAAGATTATAGCGGTTACAGATCACTTACTATTAGATGGATACCTACACTACATGATTATACATTTTTTTGCCATCCTCAACATGGATGATAGAAAATAAATTAATTTAGAAGCTAAATTCCTGATCCTGCAAATAAACATGCGCTGGCATTTCCCCCCCCTCCCCCCCCAGTACATTCATAGAAATCAGAGAGACAGCAAACATATGTACATGCATGCATGGATAAGCATGGCGATGCAATAACTTTCTCCTTCCTGACGGTGAACAAGTAAAAAAAAAAATCTCTAATATTAGAAGGCAACCTTCATTATTTAAAATACAAATTATTTTTCTTTTATAAAACATGCATACAACTGCACAATAACATGCAACACATTTCACATCACTTAATGTTCTCTACGGAGTCCGCTCCTACTAATTTATTGTCAGCTTTAGTTATTCTGACTATAGTCTCCACAGCAGACAAAAAAAGGAAAACTGTAATTATTCTTATGATGTCTAATACATGTCTATTGTATTAAAATTGAGAACTAAAAAAAAGCCAAGTAATCTGCATCCTTCTGCATCTTAATTATTGTCTTTTGTTTCTGTGATTCGAAAAACTCGGTTTAATCAAAACTGATGACATTCTTGTCCCAGTGATATTAATGGCAAACCTGATTGCTCACAGAGGCAAGTCTCCCCTGTTGTCTCTCTGACTCATCATACGACAGAGGTTTTCTGGTGAAAATTCAACGGTCTCAGTAGCTATATTAGGGAACTTCACTTAAAAAGAAAAATCATGTCATATAAAGTATTTGAGCGAAATTCCATTTTGTATTGGCATAATTCCCACTGTGAAATGCTACTTCTTTCAATTCCATTTCAACCAAAGTTTGTAACCAACCACATGATTAATATGCAGCAAAGGATCAAAAGATAATTTTTTGCACCAATAACCTCTGTAGCTTTAAATCTGCTTATGTCAAGACATAGAATTAAGAGTGGTTTTGCCCCTTGGAAATCTGTTGAAATAAGTGACTATCAGTAGAAAAATAGCATAATTCTTCCTGAATGCCAAGTACACTATGTTTATTTGATGGCTTTAAACTGCTTGTTTTCCTTAAGATCAAAATGGGACAATATATTATGGAAATTCCTTGTCATACAAGCTTACTTCAATATTAAATGTGCTGTATCTTAGAGCTATGAGCTCTTGTATTAGGCTTTAGTTAATTAAATAAACCTGCTGAAAATCAAAAGGATGTCTGGCCGGAACTCTGACTTTTTCTTCTAGAATTCCCTTATGTAAAGTTGTTTTAACACTCCTGATACAAACCCGAGACATTCTCCTTCTGTTTCCAAACCCTGGCCATTATTCAAACTGATGTCACTGTCTCTCTGTACACTTAGGGATTAAAGGAAATTTCTGAAATATTTAGAATTACTTCTCCCCATAGCTAAAGCTGGATGTAAATGGCATAAATAAAGAGAGGTGATCAAAGTGGGGAGGTGTTATGGAAGAAAGGATTCATAATAAAAAATACAATCATTTTAACACTCAGAATTTTCCCAGCTCAGTCTGAGTGCTTTACTCTGCTTTCTTTTACTGAGCAAGTAGAGATGGCTTTGCATGAAATACATTTGTATGCAGCTTACACTTAGAGTTTACAATAAATATCAAACATACTATAAATAGAAATGTTCACCCATGCTTGCTTAGAATTTTAAGTAGCCAACATAACCTAGATTTTCAACAAAGCTTCCCAGACAAATTAGCTATCAATAAAGAGAAGTAATTTCAAGAGCTGTGTTGCAACAGTTACACTGACTGTAAATGAAGAGTCAAGACTTCAAGATTTTATATTGGTTTCTGCTTCTAATTCACTGTCTTACTTTCACAAATCATTTCATCTGCTCCTCAATGTTAGAAAAACAAGATTTTGCACTTACAGATGGCCTTTGAACATAAAATCTCAAAGTGATCAAGAAAGATAAGCCACTTTAATTTATTTTACAGTTGAGGAAACTGGTTCAGAGAGATGAGGTCACTTGTATAAGTTCACAAACTTAGTAAATAATAAAAAGTGAAATAAAAAACAGATGCCCTGCATCCCAGTCTGAGATCTTATTCAATGCGATGTATTGCCTCTATAATGCAATGGAAAGCTGAATTGTTTTATTTATAATTTAAACCCACACAGCAGTAGAAGCATGCAAATAATAGTGAACATGAACTAAAAATATGACAAACAACAAAAATAAGATTCCAAGTCAGCTAACAACCTCAGCCAGACAATATACTTTATCACAAGTATTCAGTGAAAAATCAGAAACGTACAAAGGCAAAAGTTAACAGAAGCTCATACATTATTCAGAAAATATTCTTACTAAGAAGTTTCATTTCTTTAGGAATAACACGACTGGCACAAGCAGTCAGTTGGCACAACTGCAAACAAGACAACTGTCTGAAGTTTCTCTGAGTACGTAATGAAAAAGTGAACAATACAAAACCAAAAAAAAGATGATTACATAAAGAATAAAATAGTGAAAGAAGTACTAAAAATAAAAAGGGAAAGGCAAAGCTTCCACCCCAAAACAAATTTACTGCAGCTGCCATTTATGATATAGCAAGCACAACCCATTTGGGAAAGGCATACAAAATGTTTTCTTATCTCTACTCGTGCTTTAATTATTGCATCGAACTGCTTCCGAAGCATTTTTTCTTGTCTCTTCATCCACTAAAAGAACCTTCAATGACTTGACAAAAATTCTACATAAACCAACATCTATACTAAGTTGTTTCATATATTGTCTTTCTATTAGTACCCAACTAAATCTATTACTAAAAGGTATATTCTGGTTTCTCCATTATCTGTGAACTTTGTAGCATTTTTTCTGACACTAAGATTTCTTCTGTCATAAGTATTTCCTTTTTTTTTCCTCTTTAACTTTAACTTTAGGATTTTACAATATTATTTAAAAAAAAATGGTATTTTTTTCAAGATTCCCATCTGATGCATCACAGTATGACTCATTGCTACTACATTTTTCAATGTACTGTTTTCCCTATTAGCAATTCTGAAATAGCCCCTCATTTGCAATAATCCTTTAAAAAAACATTTGATCCAAACCAGCTTTTGAACTGCTGCTTTTCAAGCATCTGAAAAAGATCTATGATTTGACTCTAAGATTAAGAGAAGATGAAGGCTGTGCTTATATCATAGGCAGCTATCCAGCACTGTGAGGAAGGTTGCAGGCACTGTTAGTGAAATAGTCAGGATAGCAACTTTAAGAAAGTAGGAGCAAAGGGAAAAAATAAAGCGTGATTCAAACCCAGCAAGTTAGACTAGAAAAAGATGAATTTGCAATAGCATAAAAAAATAGCACCTAACCAGCCAGATAAAATTTTCATATTTTTAGCAGAATATGTTTAATGTTACATCAACTCATGTCTCCTTTTTAACTGAAAATTACACCTGACAACATCTATTCTCTTTCCATTTTTTCATTTTTTGTGGCAGTAAATAGAAGCTTTACTAAACCTCAGGTTGCTAATAGGCCTCTATAACCTGTGTGGTCATACAACACATTCTCTTGTATCTCAACTACTTTATGCCTTGCCAATAAACACTAAATGCTGCCTCCTTTTTTCCAGACATAGAATGGACCACTGTGAAATGGACCCTAGTAAAGATAATAGTTTCAGTAATTATGTACAGTTAGGCTCAACAGATATTTAAGATTCTTTTTATTATACAAAGAAACTATCAATTTTAAAAAAATAAATTATATGACGCCATTGTGACTGTGTCTAGAAAAAATGGAGTTTGACAATTTGGGCAAACTTCTTTTTAGAGGCTTTTAGGGGTGATCTTTCCTCTACCCCTTAACATCCCTCTTTACACTTTCTTTCCTAAAGTCCACATTTGCAAAAAAGCAGATTCCAGGAAATGAAGTTACTTGTTTGGATACAACTGCCAAAGCCACTTCCTGTACGCACTTGGCAGAAGTGCTTGGGTAAAAAAAGCCTTATGACATTTTTCAATCCAACCAAGATGGGCATTCCATTCAGCCACACAAAAACTCAATTTAGCCCCAGAACTGTATGCCAGTGTTATATATTTGACTGCTCGAAGTATTACAGTCCAGTAATAATAAATTGAATTTTACATTTGTCAGGAAAAATAGCATCAAACAGGTTCCGAACAAAAACCACACCGACTACTTCATCCATGACCTGATATTATTCCATTTTTGGTATTTTGCTGTTTTTCCTCGCTTCTCTCTGTACTGCCTAGCACGTGAATGCACTGTAAAGAGTAACGTATGAGAAGTCTGCAAAGAGAACGTTGATTGGAACACGGCATAACATAGTCATTGTTATATTTGGCATTGACACTATTTACGCCTCATTCGGTAGCAGATAGAAAAGGGAAATTTTATGAGAAAGCGTCTATAACAAACACCTGGGCTGCTATAACAGAAAAGCATCAAATACATTATAGTCATCAGATGAACTGAACAGGCTGTCAATGATCGAATCTTATTTTATTGGACTTTTTGAACAGGTGTTTCACCGGGCCTTGCCCTGCACAATCTCTATTATGACAAAGTTAGGTCTTTGTGACAACATAATTGTTCTAAACAAAGTGATTAAAATTATATATAAAGGAAAAAGTAATCCGCTATTAATCTGTTTGGTTTGACCCCAGACCAACATGTTTACCTTAAAGACTAAAAAATTTGCCTAAGGGATAGCAATTAGATATGAATCAGTGTAAAACTGTAACTCTTCTTTTTACAGCCCCCCTAATTTAATGAAGCTCCAGTTTAGGCCCCTGTCTTTGAGCCTTCAGTTTTTTGAGGTTAACAGCTAAATTAAGGAAGACAAGCAGTCACTTCCCAACTACTGTTTTTGTTTTATTGTACATGTCACTTCAAAACACATATGACTGTATTTTCTCTCTAGCCATTTTCCATTCAATAATTCTCTTGGGTTCACATTTTGTTGCCTAGTAACTCAGATCGTGCTTCCCTCTAACCTACGGTCTATCTCGTTCCTCATCTCATTCCCAGCTTCATCACGAATACATCCTAAGCCACACATCTCTGCCCTTTTCCACCTTATTAATCAAAAATAACTCCAATCCATCCCTGCCCTTCCCTTTTTACCCCTTCCACATAAATTTTCTCCTCCCACTCTTTAGGTAGACAAGTGTGAGGCACCAAAACTACTGTAGTATCAGTATTTTCACAAGAAAGACAAAAAATAGTATTCAGAAACACATTTTCTATTTGTAACCAGCACATGGTCTCTTAATGTATTCCACCAAACAGATTCCTGACATTTGAGTGAAAAAAGCCCAGAAACAGAGCGTGAGAGAGAAAATAAAAGGCCTGTCATCTTTTTCACTTTTTCCTTTTGCTGAGTCCCCCTCCACTGCTTTAGACATTATCACAGAAATTTAAAACACAGCATTAAAATTAATTTACTCAAAAGACCAAGACAAGTTGTTTTTTTTTTTCACCTAAATATAAATTCAATGATTTAATATTAAAAACTACAGCTAACAAGTTAACTCATAGGAATATAGAAACATATAACCCCTTTTATAGTTAGCATCCTTCAATCTATTTCTTCCTTCTAAAATCTGGAGAAAAGCAGACTTGGAACAGTGTGGAAAGCTAGTACTAGAAAGCTCTGGGGCACCTCATGAGGACGCCAACAGAGAAGACAGTTCCGAAACACTAGCCTGACCACAGATCTTCCCTTTTGTAATAGACGCAACTTCTAGCAGTGTTTCTTAAGGAGGCAGGTCCCAAATGTCTGACATTTCTTAGGCCAAGGGCTTCACTTCAGAAATATCTGCAAAGAAGGAATACTGTAGAACTGTGCCATCACATATACGCAGAGACCACTTCTATTTAACAGACAAGCAGCGACTTTTTACACCAGATTCGGTTTCTAAATGGTTTAAAGTTGTAGCTCTATACAGAGTACACTGCAGGAATCAAATCTAGGGCAACAAACACATGGAATAGTGTAGCAAAATCCCTTATTTGAAAAAAGCCCTATTCATTCAGTGCTTGTCAGTCATAGATTAAAACATGCTTATTTATAGTATGTACTCAAATGAGCTTGGAGTCTCAAAATCTACAAAGCTGTATTATAAACTACAGGCAAACTTCCTCTTCAAGAGTGGTACTCTAAGCTCTGAGTAGTTCTTCCCATTGTTCCCATAATGCTGCATAATAATTATCTGGATTGAAGTGGGTATTTTAATTGTCATTTAAACCCCAATCTCAAAGAAGCATATGTTCAAAATTTTTAATCAAAACCAACCAGGCCATATTCCAATATACAGTCCTAATTGAAATCCATTCTATAAATATTCAGAAAGTTCAGAAACTGATATCAGGGCTTTTTTACTCTGAAAAAAAACCTTAAGGTTTTATATCCAGCTTTATTTAACCTTAAATTCACTCAGACATACCTAAGAACAACACATGAGGGCAACCTGCAATGATTCATGAGGGAAGTTAGGCATGGGAAAGAGATCCTTCTGACTTGACCTTGCTTCTTAAAACAGTAAGAATAAATGCATGAAAGTTCTAATTCACAAAGTATTAAAACTTTTAATGAACGTTCAGTATGTGATTAGGTTCAACTGACATCAAGGGAAATAACAACATGCTTACACGTACTTCCTCAAGAGACTAAAACAGCATTAGTGGTTTACAGAAGCCCTAACAAAAAATCCTGCTTTGCTATGCAATGTTACAATGAATCTTGTGATTGCCTTGGACTTATTCATTTTCTAAGCGCTTATCCTTTTTCTGATTAACCTTCTTAGTTTTACAGGCTATGCCCCAAACTCTAGACCCCCCACAAGAGTGGGAGATAAGACACATTGTGCCGTCCTCTTTAAGCCATGTGGATGTTTTTGATCATTAGGCCTTGACGAGGCGAAAGTCATTGTACCCAGAAAACAAGCATATAAAAAATTTAGCTATAAATGTCAAAGTACATGCACATGTACTTACATATAAACATGCACATGGACCTTCAGAAACCATAAGTGGATTGGCCACACATATATAGAATTATCATAGCAACTAAAACCTGGAGGAAATATTAAATCTTGTGCTTTAGCACTTCAGCTAAACACTAAGTAATAGATATCAACAAGAAAACAAACTGAACCAGAAGTTATCAAACACTAGTCTGTGTTGGGGTTTTATACCTTCCTGTGAAGTATCTGACATTGGAACTGATGCAGTTATTTCCAGCACTTTTATGCCCAGGACGGGGTGCTGCTGTCTGTTTTGGCAGTGGCACAGGAATATGTCCTTACAACATCCGTGTCTAAGTACTATTTTGATGTACTGCTATGCTTTTTTTTAATTTATTTATTCCAGGAATACAAGCCTCGCAGGAAAAATGAGCAATTTCAGCAGTTTAGCAGTCAGAAGTGACAAGGACTTCATAACAAAAACAAAACAAAACAATTCTCTAGCACAGCACAGGTTTCTCTGTGCTGTGTTTTCTACAAGAGAAATGAGCACTGGATCCTCATAAATGCAAAAGGAAAAAGCAAGCCTGTAAATGTGAGCTAAACATAATATTAGAAAGTATAAACCAATGCAAAGAGAAGATAGCACTACAGTTGAAGTGCTCCAGCTCTTCATTAAAAAATCCTGTGTGAGTCTGCCTTTACTTTAAGGAGAGCATATATCAGATATATACATACTCTAAAAGATGCCAAGATATCAGTCTCACTTCTACAGTGAAGATTTTTGAAGCCAAAGATTTAATAATCTTGAACTACTGATGTGATAAACCAGGCTCTCTATCTTTGTATTCTTTATATTGAGACATAAATATGGAAAAACTGGATTGATTCCTGTTTAGAAATAAGCAAAAGACAGACAGTGTCTTCCTAAAATAGTGTGCAAGTATATATGTAAATATAAATATTAAAGAAGTTAATCTCTCCATTCAGATCTTTGAGAAAGTTTATTGTTAGTTCCAGCATGACAAACTAATGTTCTTAAAGGCTTTTACCTCCAGGAAACAGCAAGCCTAAAATGGCAGCAGAAAGCAATTGTTACATTGTAATAGGCACAATGAAATAAATTGCAGAAGGTCTCAAACGTGGCATCCAATATTAACAGCATCAGATTTTCAGATTACTTTTCTACATTAGTTTTGCCTAGAGCTGAACTTCACAATATAGTTTTTGAGCTGATCATTATTTGAAGGAATTACAGAATTACAATAAACATTAAAAACACTAAGATAGCAACAGTAAGCAAGTTCAACAACACGAAGAGGCAGCAGCAGTTCAAGGGCCAGGAGATGACCAGATGGAAAAGGCTTGAGATTATTACATTCAAGACACAATAAAGTAAAAGAGTGAGAATACTGATTATAGAAAATCATTGGAAACTAGATGGATGATTAGGAAACTAGAAAAGACAGTAAAAGGTGAAATTTAGTTTTATTTGAATGCGGGTCCAGTAAAAGTATGCTGAAAATGAGGTAGGGGGCTTACATTAGGAGCAGGACTATTTGTACAAGTATTTGGCATAGCATCATTAACAACAACAAAATCTTTCAGCAAATGTTTTGCTCAACAGTCACCAGATGACTCACTTATAGAAATCACATTATCAGGAAAAACTGAAAATCGGGAAACCAGAAAAATTACTAAGGGGGAGAAGATTAATCATAAGCACTGTAATGCAACACAAAAGTAGATAGTTTAGAAGTTTGTCATGACTAGCTTCCACCATTCACTGTATCAGAGTCATGTATCAGTGGTTTGAAGAACTGGAATTCCTGCTAAATGCTTACCAACGTTAAATGTTTTCTTTAGCCACAACACTTCTGCTACAGGAAAGTGGCCATAATTACCTACATCTCAGGGATCTTTGATTGCACGCAAGTTTACAAAGAATCACTTCAGCTCTTTGTATAACTCTGTGTAATCAGTCCAACTTTCAAATTTGCCGTAACTTATGAAAGCGTTAGACCAGCTCCGTTTTCAATGTAGCTCAGTAGATGGTTATAGCAGAGCAGCTCAGCCATAGATCTGTAAGAGCAGCCCCACAATGAAAATCAGTAAGAGCTTTTACCTGACCTAGAAGTAAAAGCTACCAAACTTACTGCATAACATCATGGAAAACCAAATATCACCTCAGCTCTAATTGTATAGCTCATCTCCAATAATTTAACTCTTTTCTTTCACACAAAAGTCAATAACAGTCCAAATTTTCTCAAATTAACCTCAATACTACATAACCCCCTGCTAACATAACATTATTCTTTTAAAAGTATGTTTCTGAACTTACAACAGTGTCTGAAAATGAACAAAACAAAGGCACAGTTACTAAACAGATATTCCAGAATATTCCAGACAAAAAGATAATGTATCAGAGATAAGTGAAATGTGCAATGTTTGATTTTTTTCAGCAAAAGCATCCAAAACTTGAGACCACATTCTCACTAAGGAAAAAATTCATAGCTCCACCAACTTCAATGGAAAAATTGTACAATAACAGAAGCACAAAATTGGCCTGAAACATTTGTATAAAACTTATCTTAACCTGTTAAATGTACTGCAAGTATCAGGATAAAGAAGGGGTTTGTGGGATAGTTCCAATAATTTCTAGTTTGGTTTTATATTGAAATATGCTGAGACTAGTCTCAAGAAAATACCTGTTTCTGTAAGGAACAGGATGTGAAAAGGCATTTTTTAGGTTAAATACACAAACAAAAGCAAAACAGAACTCTAGACTATTCTGTCATTTAGCAGAATTAGCAGTATCTGCACAGAAATATCTAAAGATTAAGTTATTAGGAAGAGCTTCTAGTCTTTTGTGTTATCCATGTGTGTAGATAATGTGCATGTAGTGGCTCTATTAAAAGGCACTGTAGTCTCTTGGGACTGATATTCCTAACAATAACAATATGGAAGAAGTTTCACAGATACATTTGCCAAACCTGACAGTCTATATATAAAGGAATTCAATCACCCTTCAAGTACGCAGAAACTTTCAGAAGCATATTTTACTTCTAAAAGACTCAAGAGTTGAAGAGCTTCAGTTACAAAAAACAAAAATATCTTTAAGGAGTTAGTCTGAAGGATCCAATAGCATTTTTGGACAGCCAAAATATGGCTAATGAATGAGGAAGCCAAAAAGATTTGAAATAGTAGAGAACTTCCAGGGAACACTAGGTTACATTTCAGCAGACTAATCTGGATACGAGAACAGTAAACTAGCATAAAAATACTGGAAAGTTTCCCCATCTAAACAGACTCAAGAGGAAGGCAGTAAAAACTGCCAAAAGCATCTCTAACAAGCTTCCAAACATACGTTCCACATCAGAAGAGATTCCCAGCTGAGAAGTGGAAAGACAGACATGATGGGTATCTTAGAAAAACCAGAAATCTTTTCTAAAACTAAATAAATGTGGAGAAAGAAAAAGCTGTTGATGGTCATATAAGCAGTGAGTGGTTTTACATAACAGTATTTTCAATATATAAGATAATTAAGTTTCAACGTCGCTGAAAAATTAATTAAGTATTGTAATGATCCACTCTCCACTCTCATTAAATCCTTACAACTTATAAAATCTGCCTTTGATGTTGCAAATGGAGACCTAGCTCCAAAAAGCAAAATCTGGGCTTCATCTTCTAAAAATAACTCTATGTTCATATTTATAAACAGTTAGTTAAGATGACAAAAACCCTAACACACAGGGCTTTATCATGGAATACCAATTGCAAGAGCTCACTTAAATATAAATACATGTTGTAAGAATTTAAACTTCTTCGTAACAAAGAATAGTCATCTGTTGTTGCTTACATAGATGTTTCTACAGAGCCTCAAACTTCCTAATGTATTTGTTTTTTACTCTTCACTAATCTCAGTGAGTTCAGTTCAAAGTCCTTACTCAAGAAAAGCTCACAGTGAACTCACTGTGAATTCTGACAAAATAAAGCTCTTGGAAGTGGTACAGATAGAAGAATAGATTTTGAAAAAAAACCCAAACAAACAAAAAAACCCAAACCCCAGACGTTAGTCGAGTCTCCTATAAATTCACAGTTAGTCGTCTTGGTATTTATTGCAATCAATGTACTTTTAAAGACTGTAATTTTGTTCTAGAAACTACTTTGAATTTTAATTTTTACTTTTTGTTCATTTCACAAGATTAAAAAGGGAAATAAAACTGTGATCTTTAAGACAGAGATACCAAAATGTATAAAAGCACATGACAAATTCAAAAATTCCCACAATTACATGATACAAAACATGTGCCTGAAGATAGACATGAGTTCATATTTATGACACAAATTGGAGCCTTAGCAATACATGTTTTGTCTGGTGACTTGAAATACCAGAAAATAACTTTGTTAAACTTATCAGAAGTAAAGCCCCATAAAGTTGTTCAAAAGCATATGCTGACTGTTAACATTTGCTGAATTTATTTTGAAGGCTTTTTAAAATACCTAAATCTTAAGCAGTGAAGTCTGATACTTCCTGCTTGGTCCTTAAACTTGGCAATAATGAAAAATTTATCGTAGCAAATAATCACTCTACATTATAGGAAATATTCAATGCTTAAGAAATTAGCAAAACAACACATTTTAAATATTAGTTACAAAAGTTTAACAGTAGCAATGAAATATTCACTACATCTTACTAAGAGCTGGTAGAAGTTTGGCTGAAGAGCAAACGGAATATGTATTTTTTCCTGGACCTGTAACAGAAAATGTAGCACATACTTTCTTTTCTGACTAATGAGAAAGATCAACAGTAAGTCTGAACAATGCCCTAAATGCATCAGTGAGCTCTTTTGCTGACCAAATAGCAATAAAATGGGTACATCTGTTTGTTGACAAAAGATCTGTCATGAGCACAGTGCCATGCGTCTGTCCCCAGATATCCCAAGGCACTACCGGACACAGAAAAGACTCCAAGAAACATCTAGGTTTGCTAAGCACTTACTTTTTCTGGAGGGTTGAGACCTGCCTTTTTCTGAACTGAAGGACATAGAAGAGATTCTGATGGAAAACCTCAGTTAATCCCATCCATTAGGGAACTTTCTGTGGGTTTTCCAACAATAGAAGGAAGCTTTTCCCCCGAACTATTACATAAATATATAAAATAGCCAAGATAAATATTTTGAGAAGTCTTAATACAAGATGAAAATATTTAGCTTTCAGACTTGAGCAGTTGGTGTGTTATCATCACTACTTTCCCGCTATTCATAATCACTATCTGTTTATAGAAACCATTTCTCACCTTTCATTTTAAAGTCAGATTGTCAGCCCTACAGTAGGAATGCTCTTTTTAGTACATGCTTGCATAGTGCCTAGTAAAAAGTGATCTTAAACCCTGAATGGAATACATAGCAAGTAAGTTCTTCACCAAACTCTCAAAAAACCTCACAACTTCTCAGTGAAAGATAAAGGAAATGGCTACAAATGGTCAAAACACAACCCTAATAAAATCTTTTGTGAGAGCAAAATAATCCCTCTCAAGCCCATCAGTATATACAACTATTTGAAGCTATTATTACTAAGATTTATTGTGTTCTTTGAATGTCACAATATTCACACTGTTTTCTGGTAATGAAAGTGTTTATATTTCAGGAGAAAAACAAATCCAACAGGAGGAAAAATGGTATCATACATCTCTTACACTAACAGAATTATGCTAGAAGCAAGCAGCAGTCTGAGACCTATTCCAAAATAAGACTTATCTGTACAGAAGAAGTGATGTGATAAAAGTAAAATACAACAAAATGTTTATCACTCCAGTGAAATGTATGATGAAGTCTGATTGGTGTTTTTTGTTTTGCCAGATTCATTCATACTTTGATTTATCCTAAAACTACTAATTTGTAATAATTGACACCATCTCCTGAGAAAGATTATATGTAGTTCTACATTTGAATTTTGACTTCACATACAATGTCTCTACCAGATATGAATTATGAATAAAACTAAAGCTGCAGTAGAGACTCTATGATGAACTAAATTATTGTATTAAAAATAAAATCATTGAAGCATTTGTAAAGCTCAGGTTATTATGCCAATAACTTCTCTTTGCATTTTCCGGAATGTTCATCTAAAACATAAATTAAATTCATAGCCAGAGAGTTATGCCTGTTTCAGATTTATGGAAGATATTATGATGCAATAAATAACAGCAGCTACTGAGTACGTTAGAGTGTTTTGCTCACTCTTACTCATGTAGTCATGGATTTATAAATTGCAGGGTTCTGTGATTAAGATGGGTATTGAAAAGTAAGTTCTCCTCTTTCATGGTATAACACTTGGACTAAGATAAAAAGTCCTGGTCTGGTCACTCTAAGCTAACTGTCTTATGCAATCTGTAAAAGCTCCTCCGTGATGGGAGCTGGCTTGCCAAAATGTCAGCAGCAGGCAGCCTTCCACTGCTTCCAGGCAGCCTACCTACGACTCCCTCCTAAAAGAAGTCTTTTGGGATCCAAGAAAAACAAATCTGTCAGCATGTACACTGGTACAATGTTCAGCTGAAGAATTCAATGCTATGTAACCCAATGTCATCAGCGAAACCTAGGGCATTACTAGGATGCTGTACTTGTGTATTCCTCTGCTCTCATCATCAAGGAGAACACCCTACTACAGACTGTAATATACACTGAAAAAAGCACAATACAAAACAGAGCAACAATCCACATGTCCAATTTCTGTCGTTCTTATTAGGTTTTTCACTGGTATCAAACCTTGTGGTTGACAATATTTTACTAACAACCTTACTTTTAATATGAGCCCTGATATTTAAACAAGCAGTTAAAGACATACCTGTTCAGAAAAAATACCATTTAACATTAAACCAACTCTTTACAACTTAGTATTTATTAATAGTTGGAAAATATAATACAATGGTGCCCAAACATCTACTTGGAAACCCAATCTGGGGTGTGAGGCTTTGTTTGTGTTTGTACAGTTATTACTATTAAAGGCTGCTATTTAGAGTTTCAGGCATACAGAAAGTGGGCAAAAGATACAATGTCTAGGAAGATAAATATTACAATATGTCAAGTCTTTGAAGATGTATTATATTCACCCACTTTCTTCTGAAATAGCATGCACATTCAATGCAGCATGGAATAAAAAAAAATCATCACAGGCATGCCTATATAGATATGTATAGTTGTAGAAGTCACTCATTCACCTTCCATGCGACAAATTTGGTCCAGGAGTCATTTTACTGCTGTAATGAGCTCAAGATAATTTTCCTCTTAACACAGATTATTACCTTAGGCTCAGCAGTGAAACAGTATGGCTACATTTCTCCTGCTTAAATCAATGCCTGGATAGGAAAGAACAGAAACGTGATTACCTGTATCTTTCCACACAGAAATGGCCCTAGATCATATGGGAAAAATGGTAAAAATAAGTTTCACCATACAGAGATAGCAGTTCTATGAGACAATACATTTTTTACCATACAGAGAAATACACTTTGCCAGTATGTCGACAAGGCTGCCTGTACTATTATCATAAGCCTGCTTTTCATAAATTTAGCAGCATAAATTACTTCTTCTGATGGACTGGTAACAGGTGAGCAAATCTGGACATTTTAGGAAGCAAAAGCACCAGTAAATCTAGCGTGAGAGTAACAGAAAGAAATTATTCTGTTTTCTATCACACAGTAGTAAAGATCTGTTTCTGGGCAAACAAATGTTAAAGCTACAGAACTTATCAGCTGCAAAATAAATAAGAGGTTCTAAGTTAAGTAATTTGTCTTCTAAGAAACTAAATATTAGCTAGACTCTCCCACAACTATTTCACTAAACTAAATATTTTGTTCCTTACTTTCTGCTGATTTCCTAGTTTAATTGTTTTCAGGATAAGGAAGTGAGATAGGAAAATGGAAAACACATTAGAGACGTGATTAGAGACATGAGAGACACTAGAAATACCACTTTGTATCGCATTAAAACAGGCTGATTGTAGAGTTGAGACAACAGAATTAAAAAAAGAAAGCTTGGAAGCTAACTAAACTCTTAAAATAGTTAACATATGCATAGCCTACATGCTGTAAATTGAAATCTTCATAAATAATGTAAGGTATGGGAAGTGTTCAAATTATGAAGAATAGCTTTAATATTTCACTAAAGGTTCTACTTGGGAGTTCTACCCTGGCTCAGGGCCAAGCCCTTTCACACATCTTTAGCAAATCCTTAATGCCTATAGACAAGAAGACGTAGGTATATAGTTCAGATGGACTTTGAAAGGAATGGATAACTTTACCACTATGAATATTATTTGCAGGTTTGCAATATGTGGAAAATGAGGCTCTGTGCTCAAGAGAGAATTATGCTTCACTTCCACTTTTCTTCTATTTGATGAAATGTCAGGACAGAATTCAGTCAGGTCATCATCCAAACTTTTTCTGAAATATCAGTCTGTGCCAACGCAGAGTGCAGGAGATAAGGTTCAACAATCCAGTCATTTGAGCTGACACGCTGGTTCCTACTTTATGTTCAAAGAAAACTCACGTGTACATACGCACACAACTGCTCACAAAAAGAGAGCACATAGTATTGAAGATGAGAATTTGCTAATGCTTCTGAGATTCTTAAAGACTAAAGAATAAGTGGCATTACATAAAAGACGTAATTATACTAGTCATTTGTTGATAAAATATAGCTACTATTTGCTAACATATTTCTGAGGTTATCAAAAGCTTTGTGTTATGAGGACATAATTACATTTAGTTAATACTATTATGACATCAAATCAAGCAAATTCTTCCTATACAATGAGAAGGAGCACGATAAATAGAAAAAGCAGGAGGCAAAGGGATTTCCTCAGCAGCTGAGTAACTTGGAATGGACAGAAGCAGTAAGGAAGAGTATTCTAAACAGAAACAGGAAGGGGTATAAGCAAGGAATCACCAAACAAATTCTCAATCTCTCCTTCGTTTTAGGAGATATATTAAGAACAAACACACACAGGCATTGCCATAAGGGAACAGATGCAAGATCAATCTAGCCTAGTATCCTGTACAGTAAGTAGTAGCATGGCAGTATTAGATAATTCTAAAGAATATGCGAAGCACCCACTGTAAAAATCCATTATATAAACTTCTGTAGGATTCATCTGATTTTTTTAACACTGTACTGGTATAAAACATGAAGAAGAAGTTCTAATATTCTCTTTTTTGATAGTATTTAATAATTTTTAAAGAAGTATTTTATGCCCAATTCCTGACTACTCAGTTTTATCAATAGCCTCTCGTGTGGGATCTCATCACACCTTTTGGTAGTCCCATTATGTTAATGACTTCTTAATTCCCTTCCTGAATCACACATTTAAACAACTGCAGAGCTTAAGAAGGGATATGTCCTTTGCAGAAACCAGGATAACTAGAACCTCTAAAATTTCAATTTCTCATTTTTTCAGCATTCTGTTCTTAGACATAGTTCTGGTTCTTTCACATGTATGCAGCTCATAATATAAAACTCTTGTACATTCATCTGTTCCTTCTAACTTCTCTCCTGCTTATTGTCTATGATAATTTCTTTCCCATTCCTGCATGCAATCTCCTCTACAATAATTAGTAGAGTCACAATGCTACTAAAGTTTTAGAGCACTCAAGGAAAACAACTGTGACAACTGACTGCTAGTTCAATTACTAAGCATTTTTAGGGGATAATTGGCAACCTTAAATAGTTTAAGAAATCTATTCACATTAGGACACTAGCAAAATCTAAGTTTCTACTTGCCAGCTGTCCTGTTTGAATTTCAAGTTCAAGATTCTCTCTCCTTTCTGTTACAAAAATTCTCACAAATTGCATAAAAAAACAGTATATAGAAATGTAAGTCATGAATATGTAAAAGTTATACATGATAATCTAGGATGAGGCATGTTCTTCTTTACTAAGGAAAACATAAGCACTTTTCTAGAACATACTGACACCAATGAATCTTTCTATTTGAACAATTCAATTAGGAAAAAAGAAAACATGCAAGAATAATCTGTCTACAGTTATTGGAAGTTGTTTTATGTGGGTTTTGAAACTAATAATTTGCAAGAATATTGTTATTTATTGTCATAAATAACCAGCGCAGATGATCTAAGGAAAGATAACTGCAATGCTTAACAGTTAACCCTTTTCAATTAACCACTATAAAAACCCCCTTACTTACACAGTCCATGCTAACTGGTCAATATAACTTGCATCATTTGAGTTGCTGTTTCTATACAGATTTAAGCACATACTTAAATCCTGTGGTATTACTTATAAAGTGAAACATGTCCTTAAAATCTTGTAAAATCAGGTTCTAGGAATGGTTTCAGATAGTTCTGAAAATTTAGTATGCAGAAGAATACGTTTTCCAAAATATTAACAGTAAATATTACTTGTATGCCTGTATCTTTTAGAACTCACTCTTCTGGAATCTAATGTTTCGAATATTTAATCTTGTCTTTTAAGGTGCATGATTCAGTATTTATAACTTTTGGGGTTGACAATATAAGTTTCTGGAATTTCTTTAATAGCCATATTAATTGAAGAGTGTAAGATAGTATTAGAAATAGTTATGAGTCCTGACGAGGTCTATGGTAATTCCTAACTTTTGAGAAGAGCACTTCATACTTTTGTAATGGTCCTTATCAAACTTCTTTCCCATTATTGCACAAGCCCCCCCAGTCAGTAGACAATTTCATCACTGCAGTAAGCCTGTAGCTGTCAAAAACTTACCGTGATGAGAAAGCTGTTCAAATTCATACAGAAATGTGAAGGTTCAAGGGAAAACCTTAAGTCAGAATATGTATTCAGTTTATATTAGAGTACTAAAATTACATATTTGCAAATAACATATTTTACTATGTGAGTTGACCATTATGCTTTTAACCAGATGGTGTTCTTTCAAGATATTTTTCTTCATTCTTAGACAGAACAAATGGGATCAATAAAGTCTGAAGTATACAAATGTGTCCAGGTCTTAGTCCAACAGGAAAGAGAGCTATATCCTAGCCATTAGCAGACAGAGCTAAGAGTTTTTGGCTGCCAAGGAATGTACCAATGTATCTTTGCACTGTCGTAGCTTTATAACAAAATAGAAAAATAGTAATAACCACTTGAGGTTTTATGGTACTTTGCAGCTAAGGATCTCAAAACAGTAACTTGCCTACAAAGAAAGTGGAATGCTTCATATGGATATACAGTCTTTTCTTCATGTGATATTGATCTGTAATTTATAGTTTGATTACTTATTTATTTTTTATCATGGCATAGACTGCTTGTTATAGTACTGGCTTTCTTTTTACTGACTTTGACTGTCAGAACTTTTATCTTTCTTTTTCTTGAGCCCTCTGGCCTCATTCTAATTATTACTGCATGTTCTTAAATACATGTTTTATTTTGCCTAAGTTTTGGGTCATTATCCGTTGTGGTATTTTATATATTATTTAATGTATATATTATTAAATGTAATTATAAAGACGACAGAAAAGCTCTAATACTTCTAAAAAAATTATTTAAGTTTCATTAAAATTCTTCTCCTGTAGCAAAACTTTACATCTGGTATGATGGCTTTATGTATACTGTGTATAAGTACACAGCGAGACCTTTTTCAACATTTTCTGATGAACTGTCTGCATATTTTTACAAGTGTTATATAGTGAATTTTTCTCAAACATGTCCCTTGGTACCATGGAGAATCAAACTGTGAAAACCCTACAAGCTGATTTGAAAAATATATCATCTCTAGTCTACAAGAATTTTTTAAAATAAAAAATGTTAGTTACAATATGAAGATAAATATTAAAGCTTGTTACTTTCAGAACTTTAAGAAATAAAAGAAAATTAAGAGAAAAATAAAGTTATTAATATATTAGGGAGAAAATACTGACATTTTCAGAGACACAAAGGCACGAAAGAGCCTGGACGCTCAGTTATATTCTTGCAAAGACAACTGGTCTCCTGAGGTTGGGTTTAAGGCATACTGGCAAGGCTGTACATGTTGTATTATCAATGGCGTTCCTACCACTTTTTTATGTCTGCCATTCTAAGTATTCCCTGAGCATAATAATGCAAGTATTTTAAGAAATAATGTTTTAAGCCATTATCATTATAACAGCTATACATTACAGAAGACTGTAAGTCCAAATGGCACCAACATTACTGGACTAGACTTGTAGCAGAATGTCAGGCCACTCTAAAGGAATGCAGACATATAGGGCCACCTAAAATAGTCCAAAAATAATTTTTTATTTATCTGTAGCCCTCAAGCAATACGACTGAAAAGTTTAAAAATAAATTAACTACAAGTGAACCTAAGGGAGGAGTTTCATGTTCACACTTAGCATCTTGGTTATTGAGGCCTTAATTGTTTTCATGTCCACATGGAAAGACACAGAATATCAGAACCTGACCCAAAACTGATTGAAAAGAGGACTGGAAAGAAGGGAGTAGGTTTCCAGCTACTTTCAGAATGAGAGAATCATACAATGTGCAATCCAATCATATAAAGAAAGTCTCATCTCAAAACACACCACCTTCTCATCCTAGACAGATGGCCATTTAAAACTCATTATCCAAACAGGATGGGAATCAATTACATTTACTTTTACTTATTGATTAACCAAAGCCAACACTTCATCTTTGTGGCAGATTCCCTGTGCCAACCATCTGTCCCAAATAATTCTTTTTTCAGTGAACAGTATTTGATATGCTCACCTATAAATTCTACAAAACAAACAATTAGAATAAAGCACAAATAACAATTAGAATAAAGCACAAGTAACAATACACTGGCTTTACTATAAGATATAACAACCTTTTATCAGTTATCTACAGACAAACAGTACTCATCTGCTGACAAAGGCACGGCACATGGTAAAACAGTGTTGAGTGTGTTAGCTATCCTAAATGAATGCATTATTTATGAATTCAGCTCTAACTTGTTTGCAAACTGTATGAATTATTAAACCACTTCAGAAACAAAATACATATTTTAAAAATACATCAGCATAAGAATTTTTACTTTGTTCACACTTAACTGAAGTCTTGCTCCAGAAAGGTACCATTTCACTAAAGCTACGCGCATGTACAAAAATGGAGCTATTTCTCATTTCTGGAAGTAAGGCCTCAGTTCACTTAATCACATTATTTTTTTTTAACAATAGAAATAATCACCATGGTTTATTAAAAATGTTAAATAAAGCTCAGATTATCTAAAGTTTATAATATAAAAAAAAATATTAAATCTAATCACAAAAAGAAAAAAAAAATTGTGTCTATTGGTGTTTAGGGATACTGTGCAATTAATAATGCCTGCACAAAAATTCTCTCAGTATCTGCAGTTCCGGTTTAGATTTCTTTTTTGTTAAAAGTCGGTATTTTCAAATCTTCCAGGGGAAAAACATTATTTCCTAGTATTTGTTAATGAATTATGCTCAAAAAATCCTTTTCTGAGAATTCACTCAAAGATTCAAGGGCCTGCAACTGAATTTATACTCTCATTTTGTAGGACTGTTCAACAAAGTATTCACATCAATTTGTAAAAGCCATCAGCACCTCAAGAGGGCTATAAATTTAAATCCCTGCATTTGTGGATACAGAATTAGCACAATACGGCTGATACTGAAAATAAAACTTTCCTGTTCTGGTACACATTTGAATGATATGCCATAAATCATATTGTAATAATCCAGTAAATGCTCACTTAATTTATTACACTAACCTGCTTGTCCAGAAAGAAAAGGTAGTCTGGGAACTGAAGAGCAGAAATCTTTTGCCTCTTTCAGACTAAAATAGCTAGATGGGCTCCAACTGTCTTCCAAGTTTATAGAAAGAGACTGCTCCAAGACGGTAGAACCAGCAGAGGCAGCATTAAGCTGAAAAAGAGCATCTTGTGCTTTCTTTTTTTCTTTTTTTAGCATGTTTACCAGAATATCTGCATATAAATTAAGGAAATCATTAAGGACCTCTTTTTTATAAAGTAACAATCATCTTGGTTTATCCCTAAGTCTTTTTTTTTTTTTCCCCCTAAGTGAAACAATTCACTTTATGGAAGCCTATATGTGAATGTGAATTTGGAGTTGGGCATACTCTTTGTAATTACAGTCATCCACCTTAGATTTTCCAAAGAGCAGATTTATTTTTACTAAACAGTAACAAATTCACATATTGACCAGAATTGTTGATCCCATTCAATCAACGCCTGATAAAAGCATTTACAGACAAACAGGAATGAAAACTCTAGTATCTTATTGCCATTTTGTGACACTCCCTTTTTTATTTTTTAAATTCTGTAATAAACAAAATTTCCAAACAAAAGAAAAAACTCCTTAACTTACAGGTAGCCTGGCAAGCGCATCACATCTGTAAGCTTTTCACAATAAGAAGGTTTACTAAAATGCAGAACAGGACTTTAGAAAATTTCTTCCAATAACACTATGTATTTACTGGAAGTATATTTGGTATAAATACATTTTGCCTAAAAGCTTATAGAGGGGGCTTACAATGAAAATCCTATGTGCATTCAGCCAAAAACACAGGAGTCCCTGTGATATGTTTTTCGATATGCTATTCATTTTAATCCTAATTAATCTTCTAAATGAACAGCAGAAAATCTAGGTAGTCTTTGGGGAATTTTATTAACTGGACTAGGTAGTAATAGTAAAACACTTGACAATTCAGTTGTTATGATAGCTCCTAGCTACCATAGGCAAGAAGGACTTCATTGTTTATTGACTAAACAGTTTCCATACTTCCCACCACTTCATCACATTAGACATATCATTAATTTTCTAATGATGATGTAAAGTCACTTAGCAGCTGCAGACTCTGTAAATCAGTTTTATGTTCAAAGTCTTAATTTTTATATTCTTTCTATAGAACTCTAACATGGATTTACACAAGTTTCTTCCTTGTACTTCTGCAAAGCTGTATATATCTATCAAGCACAGATGCATTTCATAGAGAAGTTTTGCTTTTTTTCATTATCAATGTCATATTAATGAAATCATTTATTTCAGGAAGAAATGTTTCTGGGAATCCAGATCTTAAAATCGACATGAAAATTGAAGAATTTTTTTAAAAGGAATGATAAGTCAGTGTTACAGTTAAATTTATTTGAAAGTGCACCTTGGAAAATGAACATCTTATCTTCTATGACAGAGTAGAAATAGAGAAGCTTTCCTGCCACCTCAATTCAGGCTGGTAGCATGCTACACCCTGATGTAAAATGCCATTCTTATTTGATATATAAAATTGATCTGGAATTGTTGAGCACAAAGAATGCAAGTGAGTTTGCTTTTTACTAATAACTGTGAAAGAATCTCTGTTACCTATAAAGTCAAAACCAGAAAAAAAACATTTTTTCAGTTTTCTGCCATATTCAAATTTTACCCACCAAGTAGCCACAAAGTCAGGGACACAGTGATGCTGCAGTCTGTCCACAGTTCTGTCAACCTGCTAAAAATAACTCCCACCCATCATGCAACAGTACAGCTACTCACGTGTTTCGTCTGAGGCAGTGAAATGGACAAAGCATGTCTGAGCAGTTTAGTATTTTTATATGCAAAAAAGCTTTAGCTTTAATTTTAAAATTTAAAATTGCATGTAAAGAGTACAAGTTTTATATTTATTCTAAAGGCAAATATCCCAATAGTCCCCAAAGTAGCACTTCATTTGGCTAAATATAACACTTACAGGAAATTCTATTCTTTGTAAGGTAATAAATTGGTCTTTATATAGCATCAGAGTTTCCTATTCTAAAGAATAGTTCAAGTTGCTTGAGGAGAGTGTTTTAGGCATGGCCTGATCTACAGTATTTGGATATTGGCTGGACCGTTCTAAAGCTAAGTGGTGCTTCGATCCAGGATTTCGGTTCAGGTCACAACTGAAATAGAAGCAGGTGCAAAGCAGGAGTCCTGTCACATAAAAGTTGAGAACTGAGTAATTGCTTTAACACAGTGGGGTTAGTAGAGAGAATTTCCTTCCATACAGCTAACGCCTATCTCACACACACAAAAACCATTGTAGCCAGATCAGCTCAAACATTATTTTTTTCCTCATAAAGGATACTGATTTCATTGTCTCTTTGCTGCAGAAGTTCTTTCAGTTTTTTCAATTCTTCTTCTCCTGCTTCTTTGTTAGTGTCTTTTTCTTCAGAGATGTGTTGTGAGAGCAGTTTTTTATCAGAAATCTTTGAATGATTCATTAGTTGCTATTAGGAGAAACAAAAAAACCCACACTCCTTTAACTTTACCTCCAGCTATGTATATATTCTACTCTGAGACTGTCTAGCTATGGTAGAAAAGGTAAGGCCTTTCTAGACTCTTGACAGAACAAAATCATGCCCCCAGTTGACTGTCAAGTTATATGTGTTGTGTCAAGTATGGGACAAGCTGTATTTGTTGATCTTCACTACCAAGCACACAATTTACTCTACTCTTTCTACGCAAATTCCAGTGTTCTCTAGTATCACAGAGCTTTCAGTATTAACAGTATAACTAAAACCTAATTATTTAAAGACAATAAACTAAGATCAGGGATGTATACATTATTATACTGGAAAACTATATCCCAAAATACAGAAAAGTATATATTATCTTCCGTTGCTTTCCCTGTTAATTTCACTTGTTCTTCCTAATTTAAGACTATCTTGTTTGCTTGATGATTTAGAAGGGCTTACAACACCATCAGGAAAGTTAGTGTAACAGATTCAGGGATATGGTGTTTTTACTCTTTATTTTTCTCTCTTTCAACATAGTTTGTCCAAAATAAATCCTCCTTAGTGCTGGGAATACAGATGGATACATCTATCCATATACAAATAACTTGTCTGTGTTGATTCCAATAATTTCCAGTGCTCTCTTACAATTTACTGCATGAGGAGATCCTTGTTGGGGTTTCCACAAAATGCTGCTGAATTTTTCCAGCTAAATTTCAAATTTCTATCAGTCCTCCACACACTCCAGAGTTCAATTGTTTTACCCTTTTCCAGTGCCTCTCAACTGTATTGCATTTCTTTTGATGCAAAAGAATGCAGTATTCAGTGCCAGCTGCACTTCCACCTATGTTTAAAAGAAATACCTTCACATGAATGAAGCAATACTTGATTTTGCGCATGTCAGCACCAACATCCAGAGTGCTATCAGGATCATTATCTTCCAGAAATGTTTCAATTAACTCATCCAACCTGAAAATACATAGCATTTTTAAGGAAAAAAAAGGAAAATCACAAACAAGCAGAAAACTCTGTAATGTGTCAAATGCAATACAAGATTTACCAAACTGACTGATATTGGTAGGCTATTTTCCTTAAGGGTCCATGCAATTGCAATGTACTTTTGTTCCTGATACTAAAACCTGGATTTGATACTGGAGATTCTACAACTCCATATCAGAACATACTTGCACGTTCTAAGGAATAGTTCTAGAACTAAAAGCACCTGAGAAGTAATCTTTTCTTTCTGCCATTTATTTTATAACCTTCTGTTCTTCTACCATCTCATAACTGAAAAGATCTAAAGCCTGCCCTCTCAGAAGACTAGATTTTTAGAGGCTTTGGGCATAAGATTTTTTAATATATATGATTATTTGTGCAAAAGAAAAATCTACTTCCTTTTCTATGACAAGAGTCATCAGATAGCATAGCTTTCATACATAAAATTACCTGCTCCAATCACCAAGCAAAGCAACCTATCTTTTGATGCAGATATTTATACATCTCTCAAAGACCTACTGCTCTTCTGATTAATGAAATGTAGTTAGTATTTTATTCTCTTGCAATTTGCTCTTATTTAACAAACATCTGACAACGTCTTCCTTAGGGAGGAGCAATTCTGATTTCAGTAATTCAGTCTTCAGAAGGAAATCTGGCACACAGAAGCATGCTTTTGCTTTTTCAAAACCAAGTTACAATATTCAGACTGGAAACCTACACAGGCATAATATACCATGCCTCTGGGTCAGATGTCACAGCTATGTGGATAGAGTCAGATATCCTCTTGCATGTTCTCACCAGCTCTCCAGGTCTTGCATTCCAGGATGCATGGCAGATCATCCTCAAGAAAAAGGGAAGAAGATTTCTAAACCAAAACTAGCCCTTAGCCCACTTACTACGGTATGTTTCTGGAAAATAGCAACTGCAAGTCCGAACTCCATCAACTGGTTTTACATTAAAGGCTTCCTGGTTCCTGACAAATGCTACTACCATTAACTTAGTAGGCAAATGGTAGGCAACAATGACAGCCATATGCCCTGTAAAGAGTAATTCTATGATTTTAAATGTTTATTTCGGTTATTCTCCTCAAAAGATGAACCTAGGTTCTGAACCTGAGTGAGCCAAGGTATCTAAGCTACCTGCATCAAGTGCCCAACTGCCAAAGAAGGGCAGGAGTTCAGAACCATCTCTGGGCCTAGTGTTGCTTTTGGACTAGTTTCTTTCAGCTCCTCATATCTTGTGTAAATCCATCAGAAGAAAGCCTTCTGAATGTCACTTAACAGCCATTTATCCTCTTCAGCTACAGGATTGGAAATCTTGTTGGCATTTGATTATCTGAATCATTTTGTTGTAGCCACATAGCAAAATTTTAGGCATTATAATATCACAGTATCTAAAGTTGACCCTAAAGTAGGTGGTTGGGATATTGCCCTGCTTTTGAAGACTTTATTACTGAGATTCCTCACATTGCTGTACTGTAATACCAATTCCCTGCTGGAGGGTGAAACAATGAGATGCACAACAAACAGAAAAAAAAAAAAAAATCATTATTTTCAGGAGATAAATATCTGAAAATCAGGAGCTGTAAGACCAGGATGAAAATTGGAAAACATTACAGATAGGTTTGGTTATTTATCTTCTCCAGAGTTCACCATGGCAAAGTGTCAATTCTCAAAACAGGAGAAAAAGGAGAGAAAGGAAGAGAGCAACCCTTGGTTAGTTTCAGATAAACTGTGCTTCCCCGTTTTCATTATTTCAGTTAAAGAACAAGAGACAAATATGTTGTCTATACCATTCATTGTATGTGCAAAATTCACAACTTCTGAATTTATAGAACACTCCCTGAAGTTAATGTAAGCTGTACATGTGGAAGGCTTAAAGGAGAGGATATTTAAAGAGGAATATTAGTTACAGAATCATTACTGGCATTGACTTGCTTCTTAAGTTAAGAGACTACAAAAATTACTGGGTAAGAGAGACCAAAATTTTACTTATTGCTACATGATTTTTTCTGCATGAAGAGTCCAACGGAACAGAGGCCAGTAGTACAAGAGGTTGTTCATACTGTCTGCAGACACACTAAGCACAATGAGCAGGAGAATTAATCCTTCATACATGGAGGCAGGCATTTGTGTAAGCACTAGGAAAAGAGAGGCATTTATACTACTAATGAGAATGCTATAGTGATTACACAGACACAGAGAAAGTCAGTATTTGTCACTATCTTAAGCACCTTATTGATTTCAGTGAGTAAGAGTAAACAAGTAAAAAATATTTTTTATAACTAGACTGTCTTGACTGACTGTATGAAGTCATCTGTAAAAATGGGCCTTTAATCTTAAACTAGAAATTAGAAAGGTGATATTTTAAACTCACTAAGATGACCTGTTTGCCAGGGATTTACCATACTCAGATTACCACAGATTTAGGCTATAGGAATCAGTCAAAAAAATTACACTAACTTGCACCATTACCAGAATAACACCAGAGAAAGTTAAAATATTTCAAATGAAAGAAAAAGAATACATAATTCTTGTAAAATAATGCTCTATTTTTGAAAATTATTATTATTTGCCAGTCAAAAGTCAAGGTTAATTTGTCAAGAGTAGCAAATTAGACAACCTGTAGTTATGAGCTGCTATTTCCTCTCTCTTACGTTACCTTTAATGTGTTTGGTATTCTTGAAAAAACACAACAGCCCAATTCATTTTTTGTGTCCCAAGGACTACATGGAAGCCAAAACAGATTTGAGCACCAGGAGATTGAGTCAGGGCTGAAACAGCAGAACGTAAATCAGAAGTTATAAACCAATTCAGCCTTTTTGCCAACTCTGGGAAACAGCAGAATCTTCAGTGTATTTTTAGATACATTTTTAAAATTTCATCTTTAAGAATTAGAACAAGAACAGACCAACCTACTTTAAACACTATGGACAAAACCAAGAAAAATCAAAAAAGAAAACCAACAATGAAAACCCCCATGAATACAAGCAGAAGAAATCACTGCATCCCTCACATTTTTTTTTTGTTTCCATGTAAAAATTACCAGAACTCTTTCTAAAGTAAACACACAGTCTGACAACGCTCTGGATATTCTGGGAGTTCTTCCAGTATATGGAAGTATTAAACAAAGGTAAAAAATAAACTGACAATGTGATACAGATGCAGCTTGAAGTTTCTCCTCTTAATGAATAGATCTTAGTTGATGGAAACCTTTTTTTTTCTTTTCCAAGTGATTTATTGGCTCAAGAATTGTGAAAACAGTTGAAACATTCTCCTATGAATTTATACAATGGCAAGATTTGCAGTTTTACAAATGAAAAAAAACCCAATGTTACTTCCAATTAATTTCCAGAGGTGTTCACAGAATAAATCAAGGAGACAATAAAGCATCACAGGAGGAGGATAAAAAAAGACACAGAATAAGAGAAAAAAAAAGAAATACTGACTGTACATTTTCTTTTTCCTAACATATATTAGACAAGGTAGATCTGCTTGCTAGGTGACTCGGAAACAAAGGACAATACAATTCTACATGATGAATATTCTTTTCCTTCTCATATTCCTGACTCAAACAGTTTATTATATTTACCTCTATAAATATCCATAAAAATAAAATTAAATATATAGAATATATGAAAAATAGAGCACAGAATTATATAAAATAGGGCTGTAAAAGATTTCAGAAACTCATATAGGGCATCTACCGTTACAACTCCGACACATTCTTTCTAGTCAAAACATCATGCACAGGCTGTAGTTGTCCTATTAAAAGAAGCAGAGTGAGAAAACCCTTTTTGTAAGTAAAGGAGAGTCAAAATGGCATTTGGTTTTCATTCAGTTACCTTCAAGAGATGGATAATATCTTTCTCCTTAGCAATAATAATATCTTCCGAGATAGTCACCTAATCTCTGATCCTTAGTTCTCTGCCAGAGGAATGCATATTAAAGTTTTCCTCCGACCAAAGACTGTTGCAAGAATATATATCAGCAAGAATCAAACCAGAAAAACACATAAAATGGCCCAGCACTGAACAAAGTTGGGCCTAGATGTTCAAGAGGAACAATAAACCCATAGAGAACAAGAAATCCAGAGAACTGCCTAGCAAATCTTGCTTTAGTTGCCTACTCAGAGGCATGCATATGTGGCAGAGCAAAGGTAATATGAAATCATGAGGTAAAATAACAATGTCCTTTTTATCAAGGACTTTTTTCACCTCAGTTGTAGTGGATTAACTAAAAAAGCATAGGAAACAAAGTCTTTTTGCTCAGTTGTTGTGGCTCAGCCCTGAGACCATATACCTAGACCTCTCTTAGATAGTGAGTACATTCTATTTCCTGGGAAAGTTGCTAACTATAGTTTCTTTTCAAAAAGATCCAGGCAATAAATCCTTACATTTACTAATGATCAGCTTCTGCTACTATGCCAAGCATAATGGTTAATATTTGCATGCCCTGTTAAAACAGAAATTAGGAAATAAAGCTGTCCAAAGAAGGGAGTTTTGAAAATGAACTTGCAAAAGGAATGAGCATGCTTGGCACAGAATACATAGCATATTTGAAAAACTTCTAAGTTTGTGACTGAGCTTTTCTTCTCCCAAAACATCCCAGGCTGAACGTTAATTTCCCCACTACATCCATTGCCAAAAGTCAATGGGAAAATTATTTAGAAAAATCAAATATGTTCATGTACGTAGGTTCTGTGGCATGGCTGAGTGTGCCAAGGTAACTCAAACTAGAGGGGAGAAAAAGGCCCAACACACTTTTGATAAAGCTTACGATGAAAAACAGATAGGATCAAGCAGAAAAAGACAAATCAACGGAGAAACATACAGAAAACCCCTTCCATAGTATTTATGAACACTGTTGCATGCAGTACAAGATTTTTTTTTTTCTTTCTTGATTTATTTATGAAGACTAGCACTACAACAGTGCTGGACTTTATTGTTCTTATATGAGAGATGGACTGCAAAAGAAATAAGTTCCTGTTTTGGTATTCTATTTCTTTATTATCAACTTACAAAATGAGCTTATTACAAGCCCTTTGACAGACACCCATCAGTAGCAAACAGAATAATCCCCCAACTAAAATTAAAATTAATCAACCCAAAGACCTAGTAATGAAACAACAACAAAAAGCCTAGTAACAGATACCTCTCACTCACTGGAGCTGAAACCTGAATAAAGAGATCATCTCTATAGTATCATCTGAAGATCAACACCAGGAATTCTATTTCACACTGGAGAGACCTTTATAAAAAATACGTAGGCCCCTGCCTTCTCACTGCTCAGCTTCGAAAGTCAAAGTGCACTCAGCTTGATGGGAAAAATCAATGATGGAAACTGTTTAATTAACTCAAATTCAATGGAAACCTAATTATGGGGTTAGCTACAAACACAGAATTGAAAATTACTGAATTGCTTACAAGTCACAGTTAATTGCTTCAGTGGAAATATGCAGCATGTACCTTTATTTCAGAATTTGATACTCTTTTAATGTAAGATGGTCAATTTAAGTTATTTAAATTTAAGATGTTTTTGTTTTCTGGTGAGTTACATAGAAAAGGCTACATTAATCTGAAATAGAAGTACCTAGCCTCAAGATACTTGCACTGAAAGTACTAAACTAACATAAAAAAACCCCTAAAATTATATTTTAGAAATGTTAAAATCTCTGTCTATGTGGAAACAAATATTAAACTAATAGTCTTTTATTTGTTGTAGTTAATAACATTAGCAAGCCAGCTGCTGCATTCTTCATTAGTTTTAGCTTACTAGGGCTCTCAATAATGTTTCCATGCAGAATTTGTGCTAATCAAATCTGGAGAATGGATAATCATAGCTAATTTCACATGGCAGGAAAAAATATTTAAGATCAGTGTCAGATGAAGATGTTTCTTCTAACTTCTGGAGATCCAAAATGGTTCCCTTTTTTTCCTTTTCTCTTGTATGTTGTTAGGTAAAGGAAGTTACAGACCATTAAATATTTATTATTTAATATTATTACAGTAGATGAAGCCTAAAAAGAGGATTTTTCATGTCTCCATTCTTCCTTTTAGGACTGCGAGATTCTGCCCTAAGAACAGCAGGCCTAACTTATACTAATAAGAGCACGGGTGTGCTGAAGCCTATTGCCAGAACCCTGCTGTATCAGGAAGAATAGTTTTCCCAACAGAAATTCCCCGAAGGAGGAAGAATATGAAAGTATCAAACAAAGACCCATTTTCTGTGAAAAACAGCAGTAAACAAAGAATGGGGTTTTCTTTCTCAGTGGTCATCAGAAAAAAAAGAAAAACAAAACATGAGTAAAAAATTCCACACACAAAAAAAATCATTTTCTCTGTCAATGCCAAGGGAACAGTATCACATCATTTATGAGCTTAATTTAAAACTCATTTTGATAGTGGTCTTATACATATTAACATAGTACAAAAAGAAAGGCATTACAGTACTGATCCAGGTGAGTTTGAATCACGATACCAGACTCTGAATGAAAACACAAGCTGTGTCACGCACAAGTCTGTTCTTATGCTGATGCTGGGAAGAAAACTCACAGAAAAGCAGTCATAAACAGTTGGGATGGAAACGTGTTAAACTAACAGTGCTCTCTGGTTAGTGACGGTGAATCAGTCCTGAATTCTTGGTCTAGCATTTCCCTCTTTATAGCTTTTTTGCAAATAGTGTGAACACACACTGTACTGCAGCTCACAGGCAGCTTTTACTTTATCAACTTTATTTCTTTTCTGTTACTTTCCACCCTTCAGGAATTCTTTTTTAATGAAGGGTGCTTACCATTTAGACCACACATAAATCACAAAGCTTTCTATCCACATTACTTTAGATTCCATGCAATTTTTCTGATAGCCTGACTCCAGAATTAGATGAGCAGTGTGCTACTTCAGTTTTACCCGTTTATTAAATAACAGACTTCCATCTTTTTTAAAAAAGTCACTTCTGAATCAGTCATATGTTGCATGAACCAGAACGCAAATTACACAGCTGAAATGCATCAGAAAAGCGCTCCTAGCCAACTGAGAGTATGTTTTTAAAGTTTAGAGCTCTCAATAGCATGCAGGATGCATGGTCTCAAAACACAGATTTGGAAGGACTCATTTTGACCTTGCTTTATGTGCCATGATTCATTTCTGGGAGATCTTGCCTTTTAACCCCTGATCACTGACACTGTGTATTATGTATCAAAATTAAGTTTGCTTAAAGAACAATTAATTCCGTGTGTCAACTGTGAACTCTGTAATAAGCAAAATGGAAATCCAAGGTTATGAAAAATAGGCTGCAAACAAAGCAGCTACTGAAACACTTGAGGTAATCAGAGAGGTTGCTTCAATTAAAGAAGTTTGCTTACCTGGACTTTTGCAATAGCTTTCCTATTGGTAACATACTCCATATCAGTTTTTTTCTTTATATATTAATTTTGAAAGTTATCACGAAGTTTAATAATTATGTCTATGTTATTAAAAAAAGTAACTCCACATATTTTATGAATCTTTTTATCTCAAAATGCATGATAGCTGAAGCAGAATTGCCATTATGTTTAATAAGAGCTAACCACATAAGTTAGCTTCAAGTGTGCATCAGTATGGGAAGACCATGGATATTCTAAAGCAGCAAATTTTATCAATAATGCCACGGAAGACAGGAGAGAAAAGGGAAGGTATTTCCAGGCATTGTTGCTAATGGCATGACAAAGAAGATAAAGTACACACAATGCATCCCAGCTTGCCCTGAAAAAAGTTGTAATACATTACTGATGGGTAGTGGACATGACAGGAATTGCCTAACACATAATTGGCATATATAGAGGATAATGCTGTATTCTGTATCCAGAAATAACTGCTTAACCTCTAATTTAACAAAAGTGGGTTAAGTCCTGGGTGAAAAAATAATAATTAAGGTAACTAAATAGTGGAACTGGTTACCTAAGCCTTTGTACAATTCGCTCAGTAGATATTTGTAAGAATACTGTTATTAACATAGCCCTGGAATGGGCTGCATTGATTTGGTGCAGTCTTATAGCAGGGAAATAAGAGCAATAAGCCCTTGAGTGTCTTCTGTTTCTACAGTCTGGAAGATTTTTACACTTTTTTCACTTTAAATATCCATAACAGTGCTCTAACAACTGAAAAAATCTATTACAGGAAAATAAAGACAAAGATCCCCTTTCTGCTACTGACTGCAACGGAATGGAAGTCTAAACGTAACAACTTCATACCGAAGTGCATACATGTGTGTGTATGAGGAAGTCGAGCGATAATAAAGACATACGACAAATTCACTGGGAGGTTCAGTTTCATCCCATAATTGAAAATGCATTCTAAGCCAGTCTGTAAATAATGGTATTGAATTATACTAGCAGTTGTTCTTTAAGAAACAAAATTACGGGTGAAACTAAATTAATTGCTGCAAGTGGCAGAACTTCAGCTTTTTTTAATTTTATTTTTAGGAAATATTCTGAAACTAAAGGCTAGGTTCTGAGGCACACTTGCTTCTCAGGATTCATTCTCAATGGCATAGTCAGTCAGACAGATGGAAACTGAACTGACACTTCTGTCAGACATTCCTCCAGCTAGCCACTACAAAATAACTGTGAGGAAAAAAAAAAAAAAGAAAAAACCTCAAACACAAACACAATATTCTTGATAAGGTAAGGTGAAACAAAAGTAGGTCTGCACGAACTTTGATAAAATATGCAAATATTTATTTCATTGCAGCCCTCCTCCCAAATTATGTGTTTAAAAAAACCCAACAAACCACTTTGGGGGTAATTTTCTAGTATTTTCAATTTCTTGTTTTCATAGCACATTGTTCAAAGACAAAAAATAGTCCAGAAATGATCACACTGTTTCATATAGCCAGGCAACAGAAAACTGAATGAGAATAAGGAAATGTAAACTCTAATACTGATTTTTTTAAATCCATGGACATTTCACTTCCTTTGTTTGTACCTCAACTTGTGCACCTGTGAAACAGGCAATTATACCAAGTTATCTAAAAGAGTCACAGAATATTAGATTATGTGAGCTACATAGATACTCTAGAAATCATGCACAAGTCCAGAATTTTTAATGCGATGTCATTATATATATATTGGGACTGATCCTGCAAGATGTTAACTTAAACTCCTTAGAAGCCTAAGATAATGAGTTGGAAAGCCTCAGAAATACCATTGGAAATCAGCTGAAAGCAAAGTACTACAAACCTAAATTATTCTTGAAAACAAATGCTTCAGGTTATCAAAATTTTACTGCTGCTGTAATTTGAAGCTCTTAGAGATGATTTTTGAGCTTTCTACTATATATTAAAGTTTGGAAAACTTCTGGCCTTTGAGTCAGTATAATGAAGTGAATCCCATGATACTTCCACAAGCAAATATTATGACCTTTAAACTTTCAAGTCTCTCTTAAGCCTGAATAGATAGCAGTTCTCTTAATGGTGAAAATAAAGCTTGTGAGTAAGATTTGAATAATGTTATCAATACAGTAATGTTCCTGAAGAGGAAGTCATGATATCTCATGAAACAAGACAAAAAGCAGCCCAAAACCAAAGAGCCACAGACATAGTAAAAATTTTAAGTTCTCATATTTAAAAATGTAAAAAGAACGGATGAAAATAGAGAACACAGCAATACCACCAATGATTTACATGTATGGAGATAAACTAACTTTCATAAATACTGAATGTTGGCTGGTATTTATTGATCTAATACGAACATGTTTGTTAGACCAAATGGTCTTTCCTAACTTTCTATTCCTAATTATCTAATATTATCAGCAGGGGCCAAGTGCTTATAAAATAACTGACAACAGAGCTAAAGCACATCCATCCCTATTGATAATGAGTAGAAACAAATAGATTTTTGAATACCATGTGCATTTTGTTAATACTATAGGCAACAATTAGGATTTATATGCTCCCTCTTTACATAGCCAATAGGCTGGCATCCAAAGAGATTACCTCAGTTCAAGCTGGCATGGAAGATTTGGATTTTTTTTTCAGTTGTATCAAGTACAGTTATTTGAGGGTAAAAATTTTTAAAATAGGGCTTCTAATTTCTAAAGCAATCAAACAAACATTATCATACACACAGATGAATGATTACCATTAAACTCTTGCACTGCACAGTAGAGAAGCATACACCTCCTGTTACAGATATAATCCATGGTGGTTTTTTAATCAGATATATGGCCAAAGCCATTTTTGCTACTTCCTTATGTGAGGAGATTCTTCTGAATTAGATGGCTACAATGTGGCAAACAGATGTAAAGAGTTGCTACACAGCTGAAAATCATTCATTCCAATGATGAAATGCACACATATCTAAATCTTTGTATCAGTAAGTCAAGGGGAGATTTCTCATGGACTACAAAAAGATGAAGACTGGCATACAGAGGGGAAAAAAATGCCTACACTAATACTACACATGCAAAGTTTTTGCAGAGAAGAAACATGTCAAGTAGCTTGCAGAGCAGATTATTTCCTTCTTTAACAGCACTTTATATTTACAAACTAAAAGCGTATACGTAAAGAAGGGCTGCTCACTGCCAGCTAATATTTGTGGCCATAACAGTAGTCATATTCTAATCAGTAGAGTATATCTAAAAGTAGCAAGAGAAAACTAAGCTTCAGTTTACCAAAATTTGAAAAATATGAATATCTCTAAAGAGAAGGTAGCAAGAACTTGAAATAAAAAGAAAGAAAACAGGACAAGCATAAAAACTGCTCAAGGAAGTCAAAAGGGCTCTTACGGATGAACACTGAGATATTCCTACAACACCGAAGAGAGAGTTTTGAAAACATTTTGTAAAGTGTCCCTCACACGTTATTAATTAGATGTAAAAGCTCAGAAAAAAAGGGTTTTCAAAAAGTATTTAAAGCGCCAAAAGATGCAAACAGGTATTTAGTGGTACTTTCAGAAGCAACTCAGATGACCAAGCATTCAACAAATTTCAGTGAGATTCAAAAAGCTGCCATGATCAGACACTTTTGAACATATATATTTGGAAATTGGCTCCAAGATTTTTTTTAAACATCTAAATAATAAAATTCAGCTATGCTATCTTTTTTCCATACACCTCACTTATATAAGTTATACTATATTCCATTGTCTTTCTTGAAACCATGTGACATTAGATGATTGGTATACTTTTGAACATTAGAAAACAGGACATAGTACGTAGTCTCCTTTTTTTTTCCCCATGGTAAAACAAACTTGCTAATCTTTGAAAAGAACTTTAGATTACCTCTCAATAGTTTCAATGCAAAAGGTGACCAGTTTAAATTATATAACAATTTTTTTTCTACTTCTTAGGTCAGTGACCTCGCAACAAAATAGCAAGATCAAAGAAAGTATTTACACTTACTTTAAGCATCCAGCTTAGGTACCTGCACTAGGAATCTGAACTTCCTGTGCTGTCACTAAAGGTTTTATAATGTGTAAGAGAAAAAACGCCCTCTGGAGAAATACATTGATTTAATAGCATTCTAAATCAGGCATCTAAGCTAGATGTTAATGTGCGACATTTGAAGACTACTTTATAGTTAAGGTACCTTCTCTTCTCTTGACTATTGCCTACACAGCTCGTGTCAGTCAGTCTTCTAACTTCTACACAAATCCACTGTCTGCAAAGCTGTGTTGACATAAGGCAAGGTAATACGCTTCTATTTCTTCCACCTTGCAACTGAAATTGAACACTGACATCAGCAAATAAGAACATTTGCTCTGCTTTGTAAATGAAACCATTTGTTCAACAGCTTAAGTATGAGTAACTGTTAAAGCTCTATATTGTACAACAGTGCAATATTGTTAATACCATGATAGCATACAGATATCACAATGTTGAAACAGAAAAATGAAAGACAGAAAGAAGTAATGAGAAATCCAGGACTTGAGTAAGATGAACAACGTATGACTGTGGAAGTAAAAAATAGAAGTGTCTGTAATAACATATGTATCTAAAAGAAATAAGGTAAAGTTATTAATAAATTAAAGTGCTAAGCCAGTACTTCCGGTCCTGTTCCTAGAGAATTCCAACTGGCAAAGGCTCTGGAAGCGTGGGTGCTCTGGAACACAGGACCTTGATTTGAAATCCTGACTTTCTGGACACACATTGTAAATTGCTAGTGATCTCATTTATAACAAAAAAAAAAAAAATCCCAAATGATTCAAACAAAAAGGACTCTCCCTTTTACTTTTGGCATGCTTCTCACAAAAAAAAAAAAAAAAAAAAAAAAAAAAATTGAATGCCATTTATTTCTATTCTAAAGCATAATACAGAAGTCTGTGAGAGTACAATTTCCTTCTATTTGGGCTGTATGTTGTTATTTTCTATATTTTTTAAAAATAATCCAAAGTATTCCTTTTTTTTTCCCCTAAACAAGAAACTAATTCTCCAGCTCAAAGAAATATTTAGAGATCAGCCCTTTACAGCTGAGGAAGTAGATGGTAAGATCCAAAGAAAGCAATTCAGATTTTGGAAGCATTTTATGAACTACGTTCTGAACCACTTATGTAGTCTAGCTGAATTTTTTATGCTGTGCTTTTTAAATAAACAAAATGAGAGCAGCAGAATTCATGAATGTTTAACATTTATGAGAATAAAATAATAAAATAAAAAATATGACATAGTAATGTAAATGCTTACCATTTAACACAGAATTCTGAGTAAGAATTCGAGACAGCTGTAGCTTTATTCACAGGACTGATAAGTTGTGTTGTATTATAATTTAGCATTCACAAGAAAAGTCAAGAGCATTTGTTTTCCATTTTGTTTTAAACTTAGTGAATGACAATGTGACATTGTAGTGGTTATGAGGAAAGCCTATTTGACAGATGTTTTTTTCCTTCCATTAAATGAATAATAATAATAAAAAAAAATCCCTGAAGACACTTATTTGATTTAAGTGAGGAAAAAAAAAAAAAAAAGAAGAATGAACTACAGCTTATTCACATACTAACTTCAAACATCTAGCAATTTTAACTGCATTGAGTAGCCCACTGATTTCATTTGGAATGCCCTGAAAGTAAACAAGTGGAATGAAGCTCATTATTGTACAAAAAGTTTGGCATTTCTTGACTTAGTAAGTCAAGAAACATAAAAAATATCATTTTAACATAGTATTAATACTTATTTCTAGGGCAATCACTAACACTTATTTCCTGCAACATATGTAGAAAGCAAAAAACCTATGCATTACCATAACCATTTTATTAGACTAAAAAATACTATTGGATCTACACATATACCACTGGACCCAGTTTCACGTTGGCATCCATCTTCTACTGAAAAGTGCCCAAGATAAAGACTTGTGCAGAGGCAACAAAATAAATATGTACTTAGTGCATGGAGTTTTTCATTGTTTTGTACCTTTGATCATCTGTGTTCAGAATCAAAGAATAAATCAAAAAAATTGGCACAGAATGTTTTCAGAAGATTAATTTTGCTCTGACCTCCCTTGAAATATGTATGATGAATCAGAATAAGAAGAATTAAAACAAATCCATTTTTGATGAGACTATATTTAGTAACACTTCTCCTTACTAGTTAATTACCTTCTTTGTAATAAAATGAACCACAGTAAGACTTTTGTTAAAGTTTAAGAATTTTGAGAAGAACTATGTAAATTTGGGTTATTTTTATACATATATACACATACATATACACGTCGAGATACAGTTTATTTAAGTTTAAACAGAAGATACCCTAACTAAGCATAAATGTCTAAATACTATTTGAAATCCATAATGACCCTAATTATAATTTCCTCTCTGGGCATATTAAAAAAGCATCAATAAAAAAAAAAAAAAAAAAAAGAGATTATTCTGTCTGGAATCCCCTACATTACCATTCCCCTAAGAGCCATTCTTGGGTGGCAACTCCAAATAAAGTGCAAAACAGTATGTTGCATTATCAACCATGTTTCTTTTCCTATTCTGTCATAACAATCTGATCCATATGTCTCCTGATAAGTAATATTATTTACGTTTCATTATAGATGCAAAACTCGATGCAAACCGCAACGGACTTTTTCCAGTAATAGTAAATCATGATTTTATCAGCCCTCATCCAGGTCAATACTTCTGTTTGGACTACTCACTTGTATATTTATTCTTTAATGTGAACAAACTCTCCAGATAATGAGTAGCTCCAAACTGAGATGGCCAGTCTCAATAAACAGAACTGTCATAAAGATTTGCTGTGTTATGCATTGATTGACTCTAACTGGAGACAGAACACTTAGATGCTATCTGTTGATGTTCATAAATGCTCAGGATATTTATGGACAGGAGGCTCAGACAGATGTAAACCAGCATGGTCACAAATACCATCACCATACAAAAGCAAGCTCAAAATGCCTAAGTGTTCGAAACCACAGAAAGATATTTTCATTGAAGTAGTGGCTTTTTATACTATCATTTCATTATACTTTCATTTGGGTGTTTAGTCCACATCAGTCATTTACCTGTGAACACTCTGCTTGCAAGAACACATACAAATGCAAAACTCATAAAAACTGACATTTGATATTTTCCCCCACTTGAACTGTTTAAAAAATGATTGACTTATCTTTCAACATTCAACTACAGCATATAGTATTAATAAGCCAGTCTGACTCATGAATATGAGTTATTCTCCAGCAGTATCTTCTGCTCTCTCCTTCAAACTATGCTACCCATAAAAAACTCTGTATTTCCAATTCTTTTTTCCATTTTAATTCTGTATTAAAAATAATGGTCTTTGAACAAGGCCATTATATGGCATTTATGACTGACGAGGTTAATTGTTTGAGGTCCTCCTTCTTTATTATTGATCCTCACGAAAAGTATTGTATCTCAGTCACCAGTACTTAAGTTTTGTTCTGTATTTTAATTGCAGAGCATTTGTTCCAAGAAAGAACTTATTTCTGAAACAATGAACACATGTGCTACATGAGCCTGAGGAAACATAAATAAATTATAAATTTAAAAAACTTGAAATTTTGTGTTGTCCTAATATAGTTGAGTTCCTTGAAAGTTATTTCTCCTTCTGTGTCTTATTACGGGTAGAAACTCATTAAAGTCTCCTCCCTGCTCTTTCTGGAGGAACAAGATGCAAAATTCCTTGCTATAATCTCAGAAGCAACCTTTTCTGGCAATGTAACACACTATGTATTGTGCTATAGAGATAAAAAGGAAAAACATACAACTGATACACTTTCTAGTCACACATTTCTGAAACAAGGCCTCCCAGATGTATGCTACAGCAAACATGACCACAGTGGAAAATTTGTGTGACAGTTTTTACAATAATGTTAGGAAAGTACATCTTTAAATTAATATATAGATTATTTAAGTATATCTGAATAAAGTCACAGAGAGTCACTCATCTTCTGAAGCCCTAGTTCTGTCAGGTTAAAAAGACACTACTACATACCATACTTTTGGGCAAAAGGATATATAAATATTAATGTATGTTGAAAATGACTCAGATTAACGGTGTAAAGGAAATAATGCTATTTAGCTCCTCATCCTTGATATGGATGTTATTTAGTTTCTGAATTAAAACAAAACAATCAAACCCAAGAATTAAGAATGACAACAATCTACATGAGAAACTCAGGGTTCAAGGTAGCACCTTGTCCTCATTTCTCCAGAATCTTCTGGATGTCAGTGGAAATTGTTAGCACTGGTAATTTTGTTCTGGACCAGTTCCAAGAGAAATTAAAATAAGACTAAAAATTCTCACAGCTTTAACTCAGTTACCATTACTATACTAACCAAATAAAATCTCTAGAGAGTTACTACTTTCTTTATACAGATGAGGCACAGAGATTAAATAGGTCCATCCTACAGAATCAATTAACTTTTCACATGGGAAATGTGAATTTAGTTATTGTGAACGTTTAGACCTAAGTAAATATTTGTATGTAATACACAGAAAGTTCTTACATGCTGTACTGATCCATTACAAAAAGCTGTAAGATGTTACAACACTTACGTGAATTAATCATGCATTTTCAATAGCATGCTCAGTAAAAAATTTGAATATTTGGCTTTTAAGACGTTGATTAATTGTGTATTAGAAATGCAAGATTTCTCTTGGCCTACGTAAAACTAATACTGCAGCAGGATACTTCTCAGCACAAAGAATATTTCTTGAATTCTACTCAGATCATATATCCAGTTTTGAGAGAGACTGTTTTTTTTATTCTGCACTCTTATACAACACCCCTTTTTGCCTGGCATCTGACCGGCATTCCCATCCTTTGCGTTTACTTTACTTCACTTCCTCAAAGCTGAGGCTGCAAAAACACAGCCAGCAGCCTCATACAGCTTTTCATGGAAAACTGCCATTCTAACCTGGCACCCATCTTCACTTTATTATTCACTCAGTGAAGTTTAAAGCTCTGAGATAAATTTAAATATTTATGCCAACAAAGAAACTGATTAAAAGTATCACCACAAAAGAAGAAAATGAAAACAATGTAAGCCATTACTCAAGTAGCTCTTCTTGTGAAAGCTCTGATGTTCTTTGCTTGCCAGTCACCAGCGCCAGCTCATCCTTCAACTCCTGGATCTCCTTTTTCAGCTGGACAATCATCTACAAACAGCAAGGCATAAAACACGCATCACCTACAAATTAATAGCTAGTTTATGATTTTTGCAGTAGAAGGCTGAATTTAGGGAAATATTATACTTTGGTTTTCTCTTTTTTTAAGCAACATCTCTTTTTTAAAAACAGTCCAAATGCCCTAAATACACCAAGCACTTTTTTTCCTTTTCCATTTACAAAAACAAGAAGAGTCTTCCACACTCAGTAAACTCTACGTGTTAGAAGACATGGCTGTACAGAAAGAGTTCAAAAGATTATTTGCAAAAGAGAAAAATAATTTGCCATAAGAATAAAAAGAGCTTTCTGACTCATTAGTTTTGCTGTCAGTGATGAAAACACATTTAAAATAGAACTGATGTCTTTGCTAGGGACAGGACAACTACACACCAAAAGTGATTTTTTTTTCCTTCCCTTTAAAAACAGAAATTCCAAAACAATACCTTAGTATTTTAATCTTAACTTTTCTTTTTTTACATGTAACATTCCACTCTTATTAGAATTATAGCATACTATAATTGTAGGATGTATCAGTTGCTAACAACAAGTGAATAGTACAAATCAACATAATGAAATTAAATTTCATTAATGAATAGTAATGATTGAGAAAGTGACTTGGAGAAATGTACTAGGTTTTTAAATTCCAATAGCTCATTATTGGAGCCTGCACTTTTGGAAAAAATGTCTGTATAAAACCATATTTTACAAATCACTAGCCTCCCAAGGCCAAATTCTACAAAGCAGGGACAATATGCAAATCCCTAAGTCTAAAACATGAATGAGCAAGTTCTTCGATACTTTATGATTGATCATTTTAATGATGCATCGCCTTATAATGGCTCAAATGCATCAGGAGTCCAATGATATTTTTAGATGGATATGAGTACACTGATTCGATGTGCAAAATCAGTTTCCAAGAGAAGAATGTTTTCAAGGAAAAATGAATCACTCTTGATTGCACGCACTTTCTAGAAATAAGATTGTTGAAATTGATGACACATTTTCACTGGATGTTAAAATTCCTTCAAACATTTGTATTTCTTTTAATGTTTAAATTTAACCATGACTTTAAAAATCAAAATATTCTAAACAGACGAGTGATTATTTCTTTTAACTCTAAACTTACCAGTAACACATTTGTTACTATAAAGTATGAAAGGCTAACTTACAATATTTTATTTAAGAATCTATTAAGGTGGTGAACTGTCAATTACAGATGTTGCAAGAGTGCCATAAGAATATTGCAGGCCAGACATTTTAACCTGATTTTAGGCTGCCTCTCTCTGGTGCCACACTCTGATGTAGTCTGTGCCAATTACTGAGTCACTAAAATAAAATTTGGGGTTGGACTACAAAAAGGCAGAAAGCTGAACTGATAGTACCATCCCTGTTCAATGTTCAAATTTGTTAGCATGATTAACCTCAATCTGATAACAACAGAAATACCATTTTCAGGATATGGATAAAAAGATTGATTTTTCAAGTATTATTAAGATAAACAAAAATCTACAGAGGCATAATATTTTCATTTTTTTTTTAAAAATGAATGCCAGAGGAGATTAGATTTAATTCAGACTTAACAGTTACATTTTCAGTTTAAACCAGATGCTTTGGTCATAAGTGAGAGAGGTTAAAAGCTAAGTTGCTTAAGAAGTACAATGGGTACAAGTTCATCTTCTTAGTAAGATACACAGTCAGGAAGTCTCCATTATGAAGAATAAAGTTTACACAACAGTCACACTTAACTCAGATCTATCAAGAGGTATTATGCACTCCCTTTATAAAGCATGCATTCAACTTACAGATGATAAATACTGCAAATAAATGGAATTTGATTTTATGAAAAAAATCATAAGTTCAGCACTTTACTAAATAATCAAGTTGCACCCTGGGAATATACTTTAGTTATTTAAGATGGGCAACAAATTCCACAATGAGCACTGAGCCATATAAAGTCTAGGTACCTGTGTTCCCCTGCCTTTTCCACAAGAGGGGATGGTTTTCTAACTCTCACGAGTCCACTTTTGTTTTACTTGCTAAATGATCCTGCAGAGCGAGACATACCAAACTCATGGAGTATAGCTCCACAGGATGTAGTAAATGTTCAGGAGCCTGCATGTGTTCCACCTCAACCAAAGGCTTCTGTGGCCATGGAAGAAATGTTTTACATGATTTGCTACTATAAAGCCTACATAGGAAACAAAAAAAAGGACAGACAGACAGAAATGAAGAAGTTGTTCAGTGTCTACTGGGTTTTTTTGTTTGTTTATTTTTGGCCACTCTTTTTTTTTTGGATGCTGTTATTATTAGAAATTGTTTGGAGAAAAAAATATATAAAATAATAACAAAAAAAAAGAAAACCAGCAGAAACCCTGACAAGAATCTCCTATTCCCTTTGAACTTCAAGGACAAGAAAAAATAAAAGCACAATCATTAACGGTAACTGAAATATGTTAATTACCATCAAGTAACAATGAATGAAATAATTGACCATCTAATCCCTCAATTTTTAGACAACAAATGCTTCTTATGTTGTATAATCTAGCATTCTGTAGTCTAGCTTTCCAGAGGAAAGCGTTTCCTAGCCAGTTCAGAAGTTCATACGAGAACAAAATACATAAAACTTGTAATTAGAAATCAGTCATGAGAAATTTAGAAATACAGTAATAATTTTGCCCATTAGAAAGAACGATGATGCAATTAGTATATCAAAAAAACATACAGGACCACTGAAATGGGAATATTTAATTCAGATTTTATATTCTTTAGAGGTGCAAAGTTGTTAAAAAGTATGTTGTATATAAAGAGACAGTATTTAAAAACAGGATAATATAATAGCTTAACCTGAACTTATTTTTCATCTGATGTCTCTGTCACAGAGACAGAGGGTATGCTGAAATGCACCCATAGTTCTTTCTTCATTATGTCCATATATGCAGTTTTGGCATGACCAGTGTAACCTCCGTCAAATATTTCCCATAACAGAAAACATCTTTGATACACAGCATGCAACCCAGCTGATCCAGTAGCTATCATTATCTGAAATACTATGTTGAATTAATCAATCCTTAATAGGTGTACTTAATATTTACAAAGGAAATAAATGTTCCAGGTAGTGCAGAAAATTATATTAAATAAACAAAAAGGCCTCTTAATATAGTAGAACATATATTACAGAGCACATCTTCAAACAAATCTGGTATGTAACAAGCTAGAGGCATATAAAATCTTTCAAAGGAAAGACTAACCAAATACTAAAAAGAAAAAATAAAGTACATTTTTGTTATGCCCATGAAAAGAAGAAACTTGTTTTCTTTATGTGGCAATGCTTTGTGCTTTACCAATGTGGATTACCACCCCTGTCCTTCTCTGTACTTCCTAAATCCCCGATCCATTCTGCAGAGCTCCTCTGCCGGTCTTTGGGATGTGAACATCAGCCTAACGCTTTAGTGTGGAAATCCTATTTCTACATCTCATTTACTTGTCTTCCTTTTTTCCTAATGGTAACTTCACGGAGTTCTTTCTTCCTAGCTAAAATGTTCCTTGGACCAATCTCAAGGAAGGACTGCATCTGTATGTTTCTTAGCTTTTTAATACACGAACTGTTTCAGTGCAGCAGTGTGCCTTCATCAAGCGACTAGTAACCTTAGTAGATTTTTTTAAGAGTTTTAGGGACATCCAATTGTCTGTGACTATGATTTAGAAACTAACACCCTAAAAGAAGCAATACAAAGCTGATAATGATAGTGACCATTGCTCCTCAGATGCCTTAAGAGCTGAGAAAGCCTTTAGGGGTTTTATAACAGTCCATTTAATTGTAATTATGTCCAAAAGAAAAATTAAAAATAGTAGTTATTTTATAGAAAAAATTAGAACTTGAATCTAAAAAACAATTTAATGGGATGATTCAGTGTAAAATCCTCAACATCCATTTGACTGCTATAGATTATTAAAACTTAAAACAAGCTATCTCCTTCCCTCTGCCCCCGGTCAACTCTCACCAATCTGGGGTCAATTTCTTCATTAAGAACTGCTTCATTCTTAATAAGAGCAACTCGCTGTGCAAATCTGCAGGTTGATATAGATTCCTGGAAGAAAAAAAAAAAAACAGAAAGAGAGAAAAAAGAAAAATTTCAGTTAGCTTTGCACCAGGTAAGTAGAACAGACTGCTAATGAAGTCATCGCACTAAGTTTCTGGTTTTTTGTATATTTTATAGAACTAATCTACCATTTCATATTCCAAAACAACAATATTCAAGGGAAATTAGGTTAGCATATTAATGACAGCGACATATAAAACTGTCAAATCATAGTACATATTTTATTGACCTAGTCAATCCCTTGATCTACGGTGTTTCAAATGAGCCCCCAGCTGGCACTAAAGGATAAGAAAGCCATGCTATTCAGAAGGTAAAAACTTTTGAATAATGAAAAAAAGAGAAAATTAACTAAAACCAATTTTTTTTTGTGAAAATGGGACTAGAGAAACATACGTAAAAGAAGCTGGGAAAAGAGATGAAAGGAAGAAGAGTGGAAGTCCAGGACAAATGAGAAACAAGCTGGAAGACTTGGAACTAGGAGGCATACAGAAGAAATATGATACCAGATAAAAAACTGTCAGATGAGCTAAGATGAGGTGCATGAGGACAGGAAGGTAGGGGGAAAAAAAAAAAAGATGATACAAGACCGAGGTTGTTGAGAAAACTGTAACAACCAATGCGTACTCCCACCTAGGGCACAGAATGAAATCTAGGATCCCTAAGTATTGTTCTGTCCTTTGAGATTAGATGATGCTTATATGCCAGACCCTGCTAGAGAACTTACCTACCTAATGAATAAAAAGCCAGCATCATGCAGTAGTCTTAAATAAACAGCTTGGTAAACCGTATGATAACATTTTCTGAGATGTGCCAGTCTGCATTTAAAAATGTAAGAATTTACACATAACCCCTACATTAAGAGAAATTTACTACTGCTACAGACTTGTATTTCAGAATCAAAGTAATTCTGCAGTTTTCAGTCCTCCAACACATGAAAATACCAATTTAAATATATGATCATATATTCCTTTTTCCACAGGACTTCTGTCTCTTTCACTGCTTGGAGGGGTGGTATCTGAATTAGGGTACCATGATGACAGTGTATATATAGTATACTAGTATACTAGTGTTTATTGCCACAGACATACTATATACACGCAGAATCGAAGAGTTTTCAAGGAAAGGAAAAGAGGGCCTTACAATTAAGAGAGTTGCACATAGTCTTAGCTGGACTCTCTGTTTGCCTCTGCCATACAGTTCCTGTGCTATGATGATCAGCTAATGTGACTTTAATTAAGTTCTATACATATATTAAGTACAATTATATGTACAGTACACATATATACATTTCCACCAGACCTCTTTGCCCTGTTCAGTGTGACACATATGTTAAATTAATAAGTAGCTAATCAATTCAATCTTCAATGTTCAATATGTAAGCTTACAATCTATTTATTCAATGACATCAAAATGGTAATCAAAAGTGACAGCTACTAAATTCCTAATCTTTTTTTCTGCCATGCTCGTCATTACAGTACCTGAGGGCTTCACAAAAATTAAGCAATTAACGCTCTAGGTATTGCTTTGTTGCAAGGAGGTGGAATGACTACACTTCACAGAAGGGAAAATGAAGTCAAAAGTACCAAGAAAAGTGATATTTGATTATTATATGATCTTTTGTTCAAAACAGTTTCCATTCAACTTCAGTTACAACTATAATAATGTATGTATCTACAATTCAGAATCAACATCATCTTTCAAGCACTCCACAAAACTAGCACAGAAAATGTGATGTAGGTAATGTGAGAAGTTGTATACAAACTCTTCAGTAGAAGTAGGAATATAATTTAGTACTCTAGGATAATATTCTATTTGTCCTCTTCATGACAGTGCCCTTTCTTTGAATTCTCTGCTTCATTGCTTTCATTGCAAGAGACAGAGCTAGGTCTTTAAGAAAGCTGCTTTTATTATACAGCCTCAATTCATACCGGGGGGGCAATTCTCTCTTGTGCTTCCTTTCTGAATGAAATGTATAACCAACGGAAAAAAACAAACAAAAAAGCAAACCAAACATAACTATGCAGAATGACTCACATAATTCCAAATTAAAATTATGCAGCTATCCTAATTCTGACATTTTCTTATGTTTAGCAATTGACTTAACATCTGTCCTAATATTACTTGCACATACCAGACTTTGAGGAGCAGGGTAGGGACTTTTTTTATTTATTTTTGGAGAAGAAGGTCTGTTGTGTAGATGGTATATGTATGCTTGCATAATTACATGTTCACAAGTCTGAACAATCTGTTTTCATTTAACAGCAAAGCCCATTTTCTAAAGAAAAACAAGTCTTCAACTAGATGAAGTACAGTTTTAGTACAATGCTCTCCACTGTACTTCAGAAAACAGTCTTAGGTTTAATAGGTTTTTTTCTCGTTCATTCACATTAGAACGCTTTGATGTTATGGAAAATCAGGAAATAAATCGAATGTAAATGGCTTTGAGCAAGGTTCTATGTATTCACATCGCAACATATTTTAGTAAAAGAAGAAAACATCGCTACATATAATTCCAGTGCAGGAAATGGGTGAAGGGAGATAAAAGTATTTGAAAAATTTTCCAAAAATCCCACATCATCCCACCCAATTCCCTCTTCCCCCCAATGAACTCTCCAGCTGTCTATCATACTCAAAAAAAATCTTGGCTCCAAATAAGTCTACGAAAGTTCTACCAAGGCTTTCAGTGTGATCCATAATCTACTTATAGATCTTACCAATATGCCCTGTGGAAAATTCCTTGGAAATGCCTTTTCATAACTCAAAGATTTAGTCATCGGGGAAAAAAGTACATTTGGAAAAAAAAAAAAAAAGGTTCATTACTAGGTACAAGTTGTTTCCCAACTGCTCCTTGACTTGAGATTACTTCGAGAAAAGCACATTTCCTACAGGATTTGTCTACATCTTACATCTACATAATTTCCACTGATAAAATTATCTCCTGGAAACAAAATTAAAATGTTTTTTTTGTAAGGATAAGAATAAAAGCATACACAGTTGAATTGCAAACTGTAATAAAAGGCAAAAGATCAGGATCTTTAGAGAAGTGAAAATATTCTTGTTGAAAATAGATGGAAATAACATACATCTATATTTCTTTTGTCTATAGAGAGCGTTGCTATCATGGTAGTCAGGCAGTTTCCTCCCAGGCTGTCTCTTAGTACCGAGGTCATCATAGAGTTTCGGTAAGGAATGTGGGACCGGTTTTTCTCTGCAAGTGCAATTATTACCTGAAATAATAGTAAAAATGGAAAAGATTTTTAAATTTACATGTCTATTAATGATGGACACAGAAAGAGAAAAAAACCAATATGCTCAGGAATGTAAACTTCTGATACAACAAAACTATGCTCATGCACCAAGTTAGCTGCAAACCAACTGATTTTATTGAAATAATTTTAACTTAAATTTCAGAGTGTTTACATGTCTTTGTAGGATCTGGACCCGAAAGACCAAATAAATTTAATTTTATCATACCCTAGTTTTACAACCTCTCAGCAACATGGAAACTGAACGCAATAAACTAAAAACCACAGACTTTTCTAAGACACAGAAACTTACTGAAAATCTTCCTTGTATTTTTTCTGTCATAATAATAAAGTATGGATAGTATTCAAGTAAAAAATTCCTTGAAAAGTAAAACACAAATAAAAGGGTGCATGATTACAATGTACTGCTGGAAAGAAATAATTCAGTTTAGAATACATATGCCTTGGGCAAAAAGTTCTCAGTTTGCCTTCTCAGCTGTTTACATTATGGGACTTAATTAGTATTAAATAAAAAGCTAGATTACCCCATGACCTGTTGTGATATCAAAGATTTGAACTGTTAACTGGCCTAGCACTGTACTGAAAAACTGTAGCTATATGAGTTGTACAAGCTACCCCAAATGATGAGGAGTTGGTTTTGCTTTAACAAATGTTACGCACCAGCACATATTTTGCTGCACTTAAGAAAATTGTTATTTTAGAAAATTTAGTAGCAACTTTTTTGTTGGCACTAGTTTCTCTTAATGGTCTTCAGAAAGTTAAAATTTCTTATGGCTATAAATCTTACACTGGCAGTCCTGAGAGGAACGAATGCATAATATGAAAATTACTATCTTTAAAGGAATCTGGAAACCCATTCCTGGATCAAGGTTTTCAAATCTCTTATATTACAACTTGTGAGATGGAAATATCTTATATCTCTGTTAGTTTATAATATTGCATAGAAACCTCATAGTAGTCTAGCGTATACATTAATAAGCAGAATTCCAGTCTCTGCCACACAGAGACTACAATTTGAATAGACAAGGTGGGAAAAGAGCCATAGGGAAGATATGTTATTTCCATTAGAAATGGGAACTGTGTTACAGAGAAGTTCATTTTTTCTGAAGTTCATGCAGGAAGTCTGTAGCCCAGGTAGAATTTGAACCCTCCCATGCTGGCACTGAAAAGCTATGTGACCATCTCTCATGATGCAGAAGCCACTGTACTGTCATGCGAGACAGTCACATAACACAGAAGATGATGGCTTTAAGTCCCTTCAGTAAAACCTCACCTAAATCACTCTTTACAATCCAATCAAGGAATCTGAAATAGAAAGAGGAGAAATCTGAAGGAGAGGGAAATTATGTCCTTTCACAAAGTGACAGAGACCACTTGTACAGATCTGAACCTGGGTCTTCTAACAGCCAACCAAATGTGATAATCAGAAAATTGTCTCATTTTTACATGGTCCAAAAAAAGGTGTAATTATCATTTTGATATAAAAAAAGGTCGGTTTGTTTCTTTGTTTTTTAAATACTGGTAGGTCTAAGCTTAAAAAGCCTTTATAATATTACTGAACCAGGACTGTATCAAGATAATTTTAAGGCAGAAAGTTTCATTTTGAGTGGGCCAAACAAAGCACTTTAAGACCTAATTAATTTTTTAAACGTGGAAGCTGTCACAAATATTGTCACTTCCTGTAAAATTGCATCCTATAAGAAACGTAATAGCATAGAGCAGGTACAATCACTCATAAATAACTCCACTGAAAGATTTGCAAATATTGGTAAACGTAAAGGAAGGCCTGAGACCCACAAGTGGTTATGATATGATCTGACGTGTGCCCAAGAGTCCCTGTTCCTGTCCACATCTTGTGCAACCAGTAACTTCATACAGGGAACAGATTTGCATCAGTACCTCATGCCAACAGACAGGTAGGACATATTCTCAGAGCATCCTCAGATGAGGATTTTGGGGTGCATCATTTGCAGGTACAGAGCCATCAGCTACATCTCTATCTTGCAGTTTAGTGTATCACATGCTCTGAAGCCATATTCCTGCTCCAGAGGTCTCCTTTTTTTCTCCTCTCCGTCTGCAGCCACAAGACCTTCGACATTGCCTTTGATCCATATCCAGAATCCTTTAGATTCCTACCCACACCTCCCCACTCTTCAGATTTCTGTCAGTTAAGTCTCCCATCCCACCTCCCATTTCTAGTAGAGTTTATCACAGCTTAAGCTCTGGTCCTTACAGCAAAAAATCCATACTCTACTGCTGGTGTCTTGTAGTTAATTACAAGCATTCTTACTTTTTGGACAACATATGCTTGTCTCCAGTATATACTACAGGTCTTGCTGGAAATAATTCACCCAAAAAATCATGATTTGCCAATCAGAAACAAATGCATGTATTTCACTTTAAATTATTAAAACGTTCCTGTTTTTTCTGTTATTCTAATGTCTATATATGCTAATTAGGAAACAACAAAAATAGAAAATTACCTTTTCTATAGGATGTGGATAAATCTAGCATTTGATGTCTGGCAGTGATTTCAAACTTGATTAGCAAAAACTTTGGTAGATGTGGGTAATAATCATTCACTAACCAATACAATCTTTTGGCATTCCCTAAATGGAGCACATGTTAAGTGACAGTCAACAAGCATATCTATCAAAGCAGTGGGAACATTGTATTCTATTGTTTTGGGGAAATACATATAGTTCTAATTCCACTATAGTGTCAAATCATGTGGCTGTAGCACTGTTAACTTGTAGCTCTAAATTTGGTCTGATATACCCCATGTTGTGTATTAGAAGAGAATATCTACACACACAAAAAAAATGCAGTTGTAATTCCACAACATGCTACTACATCTTACAGACAACAAAGGCTACCTGGACATGGTAGTAGGGACTTTTAAGGGCACCTATGCATCAAATTGCTGTGGACACTAAAATTGAATTGTCCCTACTGCCATTGTAGATCAGCTGCATGACACTATCTCATCTTCATTTTGCTCTAGACATATAGGACACTTGGAGAAAAAGCGCGGTTGATTTATTTGAAAATTTTTTAACACATTGTGGATATTTAATGGGTAGACTGAGTGTGATAACACAGAACTGTGTTCCCATTGCCATCTTGACACAAATCATTTTACATTACTATTTTATTATGCAAGGTGTTTAGAAATGGCATAACTCAACACTAAAACACCAGTAGATCACTAAATAGTTGAGCATGTAAATAAGCTGAATTGAGGAATCCTTGTACTTTAATATTAGTCACTGCAAGGTCAGGATTGAATGGCCCAATTCCCACTGAACAAAAAAATATTTTTTACTGTCCTGAGTGGTCTTTTATTCAGTATTAGAAAACATTTGTATTAACAATATGCAATCCCAGACAGAATCCAATGTGCTTATCTCCAACTGTATTTATTCTAAAATAGGAGTTAAAAGTTGCATGACAAAACATTAATATTTTATGCTTCTACAGCACTTCAAACCTGAGTATCTCAAAACACACTACATAGATTATTAAATTCAACCTCACAGCAGCTCATGCAATGTTGCATTATAAATACATAAAAATAATGCAGTAAATAAGAAGGATCCTGAGTACAATTTGTATGATTCTGAAGAGGTCCATTTTAGCATCATTCACCCTTATCACTTCCCATGAGTACAACTGAATTACAGACATTTTTCTTCAAGGTAAAATTTAAACAAATGGGAGGTATGAAAAAAATTCAGTGTAATAGTAAATGACTGACTGCCACCTGCTGTGCCTTAAGCTGCTTCTTTTGACAGATGAAATATCTCTGATATTGTAGATTAAATGAAATCCAAGAGATTTATTCTTGTTAACAGAAACACACACAACGTAACAATGAAAAATATTCTTCCCAGTAAGTGGAACAATCAGTTATAATTCCTAATGGTAACTTTAAAGAATTTTCACATATAGACACCCACAAAATTTTCTGTTTTAATGGATTTTCTCAACTGTAAAATTTACTAAGTAACACATATACTGGAGTATAAATTAAAAGGGACAAATCTGAATTTTGGAGTTAAGCGTGTTTTCTTCTTTCCCTCTTACCCCCCCTTTATTTCTCCCACTAAATGACAGCCTCACAGACCTGCTATTGTTGTATGTAAAAATTTTTAAAGCATTCCAAAAAATAACAAATTTCTGGCAACAGGAACAGTGTTTACCGTACTGTGAAAAGAATATTACATATTCAGTCTTAGAAAGAACTTAATTTCTCTTACAGGTGTGACGTCTGAAATCCACACTTGAAAATCTTCAATGATTGCAACTTAATAGCACAGCATCCAAATAGATTTCATTGATTGCCAAGTGTTTCTTACCCTTGCTTGGTGTTTTACAGCATTAGAATAGAAAACATCACAGCAGATCAGGGAGACATAAATGTACTGTGCATTAAGTTTTTATAAGTAAGCGTAAATGTCTTTTAGCAGTGCCACAAATACTAAGCTGAAAAGAAACACCTGAAAGGAAGGAATGCTATGGAATACAAACAATGCCTATAAACCTGGTGGAAAGAAAAGAAGAAATACTAGAAAAGAAGATATTAGTGAGTGTGAACAGCCTTCACTATCACACTTATCACATTCATAAAAATTACGAGGTTCCTAAGATGCAACATCTTATTTTTCTAGTCATGAAGGAAAAATTATTCTATCAGATCAGTGGAGGAAAAATAATAACCCCCCAGTAATAATAATATCAAGAATTATTATCATTATTATGAACAATAATAACTATTATTGTTCATAATAATAAGAATAATAATCTGTTAACTAAACCTTTCTACTGGAATGATTCATCTTCAAAGTTTCCATTTACCACTGCTATCTTAACTCATTCTTTGTTTCTTTAAAAAAAAAAATTAGTAAGATTAATCAGGATTAATCTACTTTCTCAATATTTGCCTTTTCCAAAGAGCAAAAATAAAAAGCAACAGTGAAAGGAGGATAGGGATTTTAGTATACCTTAAATCAACAGGCTAAAGCTTTTTCAGTAACCACTACTGAGTGAGAAAGATTTGCGGAGATTTATTATTATTATTGCAGTTGCATCTATGAGTCCTATTAGTATAAACCCAATTACGGTAATTACTCCATGAATACATTAACAAAGGTAACTCCTGTCTCAAAGAGATCGAAGATTCACATTGGTAAAGGAATAAAACAACACATGAGAGAAAAGCCTAATATTTTACCACGTTACAATGCTTGAACCAAATAAAAAGCAACCACTTTAGTTCAATGATTCTTAAGTGATAAATCTTGATCCCAGCTGTGGAAGGAGGAGAAGATCACAAGAACATTTTTAGGAGAAATATAGCTGCAATCTTGTAAATATCTTTAGTATTCCAAATAAAACAAGAAAACTGTTTTTGAAATACTACCCTGTATACCTAGTATAACCTTACTGTTTGATTGTTAAGCTTTTCCTAAATTAAAATGTTATTTCAAATGAAGAGCTATCAACTCAAACATTTTAAAAAACTGCAATAAATATCCTAAGAGTAATTGAATATTGGAACCAAGATTTCCAAAACATTGCATATTGCTAAACAGGAAGCTAGTAAGGGGAGAAATGTTTCACTCTATCCCAATTTTACCTGTTCCAAATAATGTAATGACAGGTTGATATATTTGGCTTCTGTCAATAAGTGACCTCCAACTCCAGTCTTTGCAACACGCTCTGATCCAGCAAGGTCTACTAAGTGTAACTTGGAGTGTCGGAGAGTTGCAGATCCAGGTTCCTTGCTGGAGATGTGAATAGTGAAAATGCAGTGAGATCGGGATGAGGCTTGATTCATTGGTGTCTACAACGAAAAGAAAGAAAGGATCCTCAATGTTCATTTAATAAATAAATTTAGCTTTTTATAATGCAATAATCTGTCTCATTGAAATAACCTATCCAATTTTTTAGCTCTTGCACCTGTCATAAATATGCATGAACCTAAAAGGATTGGCACTCACATTCTGGCCAAATACTTGGATAACTTTGATCTGGACAAATTGCACTGCAAGCAATCAAGCAACTATCCTTGTTCCAAGATACTCTTAACAGTGAGTACATCAGCAAAGTAGCTGGCCTTACTATGCTGAGGAATACAGGTAAAGGTCAGGTCCTTTGATCAAAGGGAAAGTTACTAATTCCTGATCTCGAAGAGGTTATCAATTTCCCCATTGGTAAGCCTTTTTTTTTTTTTTTTTTTTTTTTTTTGCTAGATAGCTTATAGAAAGACTCGGACTTTCTATAATACTTTAGACTTTCACATTTTCATTACGTTTATGAAAAAATTTAACTTGGAAAAATCAGTATCAGAATTTTATGTGGCATGACAGAGTTTTCATAAAAAGTTTGGCTTTAAATATATTTATTTGGAATAGCTACTGCCATGCTTCCTTAACTAGACACACAGAAAATCTTGGTCAATTTTTAGAGATGCTCAGCTTTAGTATGACTTTAGTGGTGTTCCCAATATATTTGAAATGCAGAAAAGAGAATTTTAAACAGCTCTCAGATATTTAATTTTAGATTTCAAATGACCACATGCACCTTTCTCTTCTTAAACAACATATAAAGAAATCTTTAAGCATCTAAAGCCTCTTTTGTTTAGTTATATCAAGCTGTTGTTGGAAACTTAAAGCTAAAAGAATTCCTTATTATCCTTATTTTATAAATAGCTAAAGCTTTAGAATATATATAGAGATTATAGGTTTACCATACAAACTGTATTTTTATTTATAAACTATAAAAACTATGACTACATTGTTATCAGGGCATAAATACTTGACTTGCAGAAAAATAAGGTAGTGAAATAAATTAATAAATAAATATTATTGAGTTAGCAACTAAATCTCTACTTATTTATAGCTGTTTAAAAAGATGATAAAAAATCCCGGTTAAATTGTATACATTCATCTTGTCTATACTTTTTTCCTCTGTTATTCTAGAGTAATTATTTATCTACGCATACCCTGTGATTCAGACCAGATATACCAACATATTGCTTTTTTTTTCCATAGTCTGCTTTGGTATGAAACATTCTAGATGTTAAAATACCCTGCCCATTGCAGGTGTTGAAAGTCTTGTCTTGTTAATCCAGAAAGGACAGCTCTTAATAGAAAGACTGTAAGTTGAATATTCCTTTACCAGGAATAATATGAACACCTATACCTCTTGACTGAATTGTCTCCCCTTCAATTTCCCAATATTTTTCTCTAGCCTTAATAGCGCCAGCACAACTGAACCGTTTTTGGGAACTGATCCAGCTTAAAGGAAAAAAAAAAAAATAGTTTGCAAACCATAGCTGTTTAACCTGGATCAGTTTCCCGATTCAGTCACTGCGCAGCTGTAGAAAGCAGTTCTGCTAGAATAATGAAAAATGGCAGCATACAGCATGTGAACAAGTAGGTGGTGTGCAGGAGTAGCGTACGCTTGTAGTTGTTGGGGAAAATTCTGTAATGAAATTACAGCCTTAGCACCATTTTATTTTGGGCTGCTTTACCTAATAAAGCCAAGCTCAGAGGGGGAGGGAGAAGCGTTTTGATCATTAGTTTATACAGATGAGGAATTTTGGAATAACATAGGCAAGCCACTGGCTCTGCTTAACTGCCTGGTTTCTAAGGATCATTTCACAATCCTGTGAAGTGAGCATCAGAGTGCAGTCATATACTATGCTGTCTTCAGAGGTGAAGCTGCACAAATGAAGGAGCAGTCAGTTGTAGCATGGGAATGAAAATAAACAGGCTCAGGGAAAGGTGTCAAGAAAGAAAAATACTCCCAAACATATTTAAAATGGAGTTATACTAAGAAAAAGTTATATGCTGTTAAAATGTACTTTATTCAGCAATTGTGATCCCGTGAATAATCAGAGCCAGCTTCACTTATTTTACTAGGAGAGCTATGATTTTACTACTTGCAGCTCTGTGAAGTGGGACTGGATATTTTATTTTTCCAGCTCAAAATGCACAATATAATTAATATTTAAGGACGTTCTCAACAGAATTGATATTTGAGGACATTTTGCACTACAGTCATGGCATCAGTCACACTATACTGCAGACAAGTCTAAGCCAGATCAAATATTCATACAGGTCTAGCTGTGGAATCACAAAGTAAAGGTTGCTATGAAAGAAGCAGAAGAAATCATCATACTTGAGAATAAACATTCTTAAGCGAACTTAAGTTTCACTATACAGCAAAACCTCATGTATTTCAAAATGTGCTTTTAGGCACACCTGTTTAACCCCAACAGAGGCAAAAAAAAATAAAGCATAAAAGAAAATAATTTCAGGACTCTGAGCTCCAAAAGCTCAGGGCAATATTTGGCCTATTAGGTCTTTATTGTCTATAGCAATACACTAGCCCCAACTTGTTTTTGCATGTTCCAAGCAGATTCTGCTGGACTAGTCACTAGAAATTCCATTGGGTTTCTCTCCACAACTTCTTTTTTCTTGTAAAATGAGTGAAACTGATTTGGAAGTCATTGGCTAGAATCCCAAACTGCTATTTTTATAAAGTCCTTCTTCAGAGTAGACCATGCTTTAATCAATACACCAATACTCCTTTTGACAATATGAATCTCTCTCTACTTTGCAGTTCCCATATATAGAAAGCTCTATTAGAACTCTTCTAGGAAACATAAAGCAATAAAAATTTAAACTGTTAAATGGGATGTGATCATGAAATGTTAATTGCAGTTATAATCCCCCACACTTTGCTACTTTTACCACACAAGTAGATGCAAAACACGCAGCAACAGAAATGACAACTTGTTAGTATCTTCAGTCCAAAAATAAGCCTTTTTTGTTTGGTTGGTTTTTTGCTGTCTTACATATGCAACTTCCGAGTATCACCATTTAGCTGTTCAGAAAGTTTGAAACCAAACAAACAAAATTTTCTGGACAGTGTCTCAGAGCCTACTAAAAGGTTCCTTTAGTGGCTTTCAGAGTTCATTTTGGCTTTGTTAGCAGTATTCAAACCATATGTATATGAAATCATCCTCACACTAATTTCATGTGATGAAGGAAAAAAAAGAAAGAGGGGAGTGGCCTGGCTCTCAGCAGATGGTTGCTATTGTGGAAGTTATATATAGAACAATTGATGAGCTGCAGTTACTTACAAAGAAATAATTTTTTCCAGGAATTCTGTGACATCATAAACCACATAAGCAGACTTCAGATGCTTTGTGATATCACATGAACACTACAAAAGAATTAATGCCAGGTCATCTGTTGCTGCCCATTTGTGGCATGGTAAAAGAGGAATTCAATAACATTTCTTTCAAGATCATGGTTTGGTAAAGCATCCGTGTTTTGTTTGATCTTGGAAAATAGGTACAAGAGATGTTTCAAGCCACACAACCCAGTCTCCTTTTTCTCCAGGACCATGATATACATGTGTTTGATGAAATTGAATAAACTGTATAGAAGCTTTGTGACTTAAACCATTACATCTGTTCATACAACAGTTGCAAGGAGGTGGTTTCTGCTTAAATGAGAACCTGCAGTACAGCCATATTGCAAAAAGCGTCCGAGTTGGATGTTTCTGTCAAGGCATACAAGGTCATGAAAGGTCCAAAAACTTGCTGGAGCCTATGTTATCCACCTTAATCTAATTGTTACCTATCTTAAAGCACTGCAGGAGTTCCTCCCTATACAAGAATTTATGTATTTCCCAAATCCTTTATTTGTTGCAGTTGCTATTATAAATGTTGTTTTCACTAAGAAGAATAGCCAGAGATAGGATGCTACTGGTCTTAATAGAGTTCTTAATAATTGAGGACCTAAGAAAGAGAAAGTTTCTTAAAAAGGAGAAAAACATATGAAAAGCTGTTTGAAAATCACCATTAGACTAACAGAAGCTGCTACTATCTGGAAGAATAATGTGTTGATTATGGCTGCCAAATACACTCAGAGAGAGAAAATACAGAAAAGAGTTCAGGATAGCTGGGACAAAAAGATTTCACAGGTGATAAATGCAGTCGTTCAGCCCATATTGCAAACCATCTCCACTTGGCAGTTTATACAGTTCCAGTGGAATCTTTTCTCCTTTGAATCAAAATATTTAGACATCAGAAGAACATGATTTTCCTGTATGAGTGAATTAGTAGCTAGCCAAGGCAAAAATGAAGAAAGGCTGATTCTGAATGCTCCTATTTTGGCTTTTTTTGAGAGAATGTCTCAGTGAGAAGGTACAAAATTCTGTTTTAAGGAGGGTTATGTTTTCCTCTTAAGTTTTTTTTCCGCTTTTGTACTTTTAGGAAGAAAGGCAAGGGAAAAGAGAAAAGCACTGAGAGCATCCAAGGCTGGCATCAAATTGATTTTCTCCAATCTCAAGCTACAATCAGATGGATACCTGTAGGAAGAAGTTCCTACAGCTTCAGTCATTTCACAGTTCAGATGGTAAGAAAAGAGCCATTGTGTCCTACAAGAATGATAATAAAGCAATATAACACAGTTTGTTTCTCTGGCTGAAACTCATTCTTAGAATATTCTGTTGTTTTCGCATTGTTGGTTTATAGCACAGAACATCATAAGTCTTTGCAAGGCTGAAAGACAGAGATTCCTTGTTGAAAAACAGTGGATATATCTGTCTAATTAATATAAACTCCACCAGTTTCAACAGAACCATGCTAATATAGAAGGGTATGTAAATTGAAGAATAGGAGGTTCCTGCCTTTATATCTGGTAGATGAGTGAGACCTTAATATATCTTTAGTTTCCTTTCTGATTAATATGGTACAAGTGAAGGGGCTCTTCAGCTGTACTTAGGTACACTTGACACAGATGAAATTGCAAATTTATTACTATGAAAATATAAGGATCAGAATAGGTGCAATCAGACACTTCCCTGATTTCTAAAAGCAATACTTTACCTTTCCATATTTACTACAAGTACGGTTTCACAGTTAGACCATGGCAACTGAGGTAACTTTTAAAGTAATTAATATTCCCTGGTGAGGATATTATTAAACTTTACATTATATAGTACCTTTTATCCATATAAATCCCAAAGCACTTTAAGGACTATTCAAAGTAGTACGTATGACCAGTGATTGTTTTACCACACATGGAAATGAAAGCACCTGTGCTGAAATGATGTTGTCATTTGGTGCTAGTGATACTATAGAACAGGTTTGTCAGGGTGACACCAATGAGGAACCTAGGAAAGCAGAAAGTTGTAATTCATTCTGGAATGCAGCTCTAACATTGATAACGTGCTTTCTTGGCAAAAGTGTCATTTAATCTCATTTGTTCACACATTCAAATCCTATTTTTCATATTTCACCCAAGAAAAAATGCATTCAAACACTACCAGTGGCTTTCTAAATATACCCGAGAGAATACTAATAGACAATAACCATAAATACAAAGGGAATGAGTCCAATTCAGAGGTCACAAGTCAGTCCCCACAACTATCTTTAAATGTCTAAAAGTTTCATTCTTTCTTGAAATTAACATGTTTAAACATTGCCAAAAGCTTACTGCTTGCCCCATGTGTACTTCAAACATTGTAAATGATGGAACAAATACTGTGTAGTATGCACTGTCTTCCAAATTTAAACAATGGAGTATTATAGGTATAAAACCATGCACTAAAACATTTCCTTCCTCATTAAAATGAAGTAATTTTTCATTAGAGGAAAACCAAATGCTAACTGTACATGCAACTGCAGTGTTCAGACATATCTATCTCATACATAGATTTTACAGTTTTGAAATTGATGCATGTCCTTGGGAGGCTATCGGGTCTACCTGACTTTGCTATTTTGAAGAGAAATACTAAACAAGTACTAAGAATTCTCTAAATCACAGAAGTTCTGGCGTATTATTTCAAAGGACAGCAATCACAAGAGATTCCCATCACAAGAATTTAGAAAAGACCACTTCGGCTGAAGACGTATTAATAGTATATCTACCAAAATAAAATGGTTTGTGAACACTACCTAAATGGCCAAACTCTTTGTTTTGTACATGAGCTTTTTTAGATGCTGCTGCTACCACCTGTGTCATATGTGCAAATTGGATCTTGGAATCCTTTATTTGCATGTATTTGAGATATCAAAATCATAAGGTTGGCTTAAAAAAATATAATATAAAAAACAAATTCAGATTTTTTTTAATAACCTGTTGCTGAGATTCTTATGCATTCAAATGTAACAAGAAACTGTATTTTATGGGAAAAACGAACAAACAAAAATATAGCCCTTACAGTTGGAAGAGCTGCCAAAAAAAGAATCAGTTTTTTGGATTTGTTCTCTGCCTATTTCTCCCTGGCAAAATATAAGAGACAAAAACTTCCTATTTGGATTTTTATATTATGAAGTGTTTGTGCACAGATGTCTCCCATCTTACCATTTCCAAAACCTGTAGTACATGTCAAAACTAGAGCAAAGGATTGGTCCTATGCTGACCTATAAACCAATCCTGCACAAATTAGATTAGCTTCCTCTTTTTTCCTTCTCAGGAGCTATACAGTTATGTGTGGGAAAGAACTATTCAGTTATAAACGTTCCCTTAGGTTCTGAACATTTAATGAACGAAGTAATGTAGCCCACAGAATACTTTTAATATTATGATCACTTTCTTTTTAGCACAGTCAGTGGTGAGGGCAAAATGCAGCCCTCAAATCACAAGTTAGACTCCAATAGCAGAGGCATTGCAGAAATTAAATTGTCATTCTTATTTTCAAAATGGTCCTGCAACTCTTCAAAGAAGTGTTATCTCAGGGGTAAAGCATTAGATTTCAGTTTGAGAGGCCACAGATTTCATATGTGATCCATGACAGTCGTCTTAGTTTTTCCATAGCCAAACTCCTCCTCATTAAAACAGATGAATCAGGCATTTTACTTTCTTATCTATTTAGGTTTATTCGCATTGTGTCTTTTTCTTTAAAGTTTACTTAAATAGGGTCCTAACCTTTTTTGAGGTCAGGAAGTATTATCATAATTCAATTAAGGTTTAAAAATATGGATCTCTGGAGAAGTTATGGTTGATGTCATAAGACCTCTTCCCTAGACCTCTACATTAATCCCTCATTTCTGCAAACACTACTTTCTCATTCTGATAAGTCATCGTAAAAAGTACCACGGTCACCTAAAGCCAAAAATGCTGAATGATAATGGGTGATAAATTCTGTAACACCTAAGAAGAACCAGTACTCAGTAAGCCCACTGAACTGTACTGCAACGTATCTGCTGCAATTGCAAAGGAACAATGTATGAGAAAACTACATAAATAAAAACTTCTACAATCAAATCCAACTCATTTGAAGTTTTTGGAATCATATTAGCATTCAGACTAAGCAAAGTAAATATTGCTGCAATGGGTGGCAGTTATTCCAAGCAAGTATTCTCTGCACTTTTTTTCTTTTAAGAACTCTTCATTAAAGACCAATGAAACAATAACTTTATAGCATTTTTATAACAAAAAACTCTTGCTGCGGCAGGAGCAGCAAAAGTGACAATGGCATAGCATTTGCTAACCCAAGCCATTCAGATTAATGAATTCTCTGCTATTGGGGTCCCGTACATTCTCAGGTCTATTTTTATGTTTTCTAGCAAGTACTAGCATGCCCCAAATAAAACTACCAAGTTGTAGATTAAAAAATAAGCTAAAGGAGATTTTTCTTCACACAATGCAGTTAAGTCATGGAACTTTGTGTCACATGAGATTTCATGAGAAAAATCTGCCGAGATTAAAAAAGCATCTGGGCAAATTCATGTAAAGAAAAAATACAACAGAAGTTATTAGCTATAAATTGTCTGAACAGGAAACTGAACAGACACCTTTGGTCTGAACCATTAAAAATATTCTTTTAGTTTTACTGAGCATTACTTCATCTGGCCCTTTAATAACTTACCATCTTCATTAGTCCTGCTATTTGTTCATGACTTTTAGTGTTTGGGATATATTTTCTCTTTAGGCAACATTTTCCAAATATGTAACACAATTGCCCTTTACAATTGCTGGCCCTGTCAGCCAGCAGCACATCATTCTTTAAATATTCTGTCGCATTTTCATACACAGCTCCTCTAAACTGATCAGAGATTTCCTGAAGATCTTTTTCCATGAAATGTACTTTCTTTTTCTGTTTTCATTACCAACTATCGTGATAGGTTTTTAGGCTTCTGAATGTCATCTTTTTGTCTCCTCTATTACACTTTTTCAAGTTTCTCTCCTCTAAATTGTATCAATCTTTCCATTTCAATATCAAACTGTACCTTGCCTCAATATTCATATTTACTAACAGCCCTTAAGTACAGCTTGATTATCTCTTGCCTTAACATCGTTATGCCTCTCAAAATGTCACTGCTGAAATAGTCTCCCTTGAGAAAGAGAGAACAAATCCGTTTTTTGCCTATTTGCATTTTGTAATCAAATGCTTCTTCCCTTGTGCCAGGTATACATGGTCATCCAGCAGGAACAGAAAGCTTGACTATTTCATATACTTTAAATGTCTTTTTCATCATTGATTTATTATATATCTTTTTGGTCAGAAAGAGGAAGAAACCCCACAAATTTCTAAAATAGAATTAGCTGTGTGTTGTACAAGACACATTGACAGTGCTCACATTATACAATACACTTTTTATATTTACATTCCATTTCCAAGCATAAAGATAAGGAACTCCCCTGTGCTACAGATTTTGGATATGGAAACATTTAATTTGAATTTTCCAGAATCAGTAAAAACACCCTTGTCTTTGCATACTGGCAAATATTTATTTTGAATGTGCTTCGCACTACCATTTGTTTTTTTACGCATAACACCACATGTTTATGCCATAAGAAGAAGAAAGAGGGGACTGCTAACTCTTAATGTAACCACTTCAAAGGCAATTTAGTACTTCTGTGGGAATGGTTGACAATGCTTTGTAAGGCCATGTTTTCTAATCTTTAAATGTGTATGTATGTTGATACATGCCACATTCAAAAGTCAGTCTATGGTTTATGAGAAAAGTTTTTCTCTCACTTATTTTAATTGCAGTAAGTTATGACATCAACTACCACCAATCAGATTCACTGAGGAAAAACAGAAAGCTCTTTGCAAAATGCAAGCTATCATCAGAGAAATGCTTATTTAATTTCACTGTGGAAATACACTCAAGAAAGAAAGATACTTATTCATTTATCTCCAATGATTTCCAAAATATACATCTTATGTGGAGAACTTTATGACCATTTTAACCCTGGTGGTGTTAAGTAAGATTCGTAGCAGCAATTCTTACCTCAGCAATCATTCGGTTGGTGTCTCCCAAGAAGAGTAGGTTTAAGGCTTCCTCTTCATTGGTTGCTTGCTGAAGAGACAAGTTTTTCAGATGAATGTTCTGATCAGGGTCTTCCATTATTGTCACTTTTCTACATGAAAAAAAAACCAAAAAACAAAACCAAAATGAAAACTAGAATCATTGTAAGGTGATCTTTGTTCCATATTTTCATTTTGATTGTGCCTAAAACGTGACATCTAAAACCCAAAACTAATCATAATAAAAGAACTAAAAACATGAAGAGTAAATGATGCACATTAAAGGAAGTGCTGACTTCTTTTTAACTCTCTGTCATCTCCTTTTCATTCCTTTATTATAAACCTCCAAATACAAAAGGAATATATAAAATCTGTAACTATTAGAGAAGGCTTTGGGATTTTTTTTTTATGAAATATAGTAAAATCTCAAAAGGAAGAGGTTAGATGAATCATCACAAACAAACAATAAGTAGGGGGTTGTTGCCATTACCACAGCTATTTAAGCACAACTGATACATAAAGCATACCATAATCTTGATGAACAAATAGGCATGGAATATTTCAGAATCAACATATCTGTAGCCAACATGTTTCTAACAACTTTGCATTTGTCAAGATTATTTCTCTTTTCATTCTTCTCAAATGGTGATAACTACAAATGTAGATGATCCCTTTCTTAAATTAAAAGCAAGCAAAAAGAATGATTTTATTTCTTTCCACTGAGGCTAGAAATGCTCTCAGTTGTACTTCTTTAAGCCTTAAAGTTCAGAAAACGGAAGTTAGATGGAAGTAGCAAAGGTATGGCAAAAGCTTCAGGAGAGCTACTAAATATTACTGGAACTCTTTTTCACTTCTTTTAATAGCCCTTTTACATAAGAATTTTTTCTTTTGATCAGGTTACTGAGAGTTAAACTTTATTGGCTTTACTGAGTAGCCATTAGGGTCTCCTCAGTTAGGACATTCTATGGTATCCAACATGGAAACCAAGTAGTTGCATCACTGGATTTGGAAAACTCCCAGAGTGAAGATTGTTAAAACTGAAGTACACTAATTCTGAGGATGAATGACATGTCCTTCAGGGTGAATTACATGTTCTGAGACAACTTACAACAAGCAAATCAGAACTTTTTTAAAAGTTAGAAGGTTTTTTAAAAAAAACAAAACAATTTTTTTCCCTGTAAGAATAGAAAATACTTTATACATATATACATATAGATATATATGTGTATGTATAAGTATGTGTATATATTTTTTTTTTCATATTCTTCAAGGTTAACCACAAGAGGGAGTATGGGGCTTGAGTTTTTATCTCTAGTTCATTCTTGCATGTTAAGTACTCCAAGCTGCTTCAAAACCACACAGGTTGGGTTTTGTTCTGCTTTGCTTGTCTTTTTTTCCCCAAAACTGTCAGAATCAAATTGAGCAGCTAAGCAGCATTCCATAATATTACCCTCCTTAAGTATTAGAGAAGTAGTTCACTCTCTGATGGTCAAAACATTGGAATGGATATACAGAAATAATTTGAACACATTGCGATACGCTCACTATTTTCAAGAAAAAAAATACATGTAAAAGTACACACAATGCTTCTTTAGTAGTCATAACAATTGTTTTTCCAAGTATGATTGCCTCCCACTTACAGCCTTATTTTTGTGCAGCAGGGTAAGACAGCACTAGTACAGCCACGAAACTCTGCTTCCCCCATTCAGGGCAAAAGCATAATTCTCTATCTCACAACAATGTTTTGATAATGTCAAGTTGTATTCTGTCTGCAATTCCATCTGTGTGTGCATCACATGCCAAAGCCCAGAGTGGTTCTCATTACAGTATGATGCTTTGACTAATTTTAATATTTTGAAATTGCACACTTGGCATAGTATTTAAACTTTTAAGGATCTTTTCAGACTACATTTTGACCAATGGTTAGAAGTTATTTCCAGACAATGAAGATATTAGTTTGGATTAAAAGCTCTGGAGGATTATTATATAAAAAAGGAGACAGTGGGGACATCACAAACCAGTGACAGCCTCCTATACAGTTGCCTTGCCTTCCAAAACAACAACAAAATGATTTAGTTTATAGAGCTATAAAGTTATTGTATAATAGGATAATAGATTTCTATAGATCATTCTCTATATTAGCAAAATCTTTAAATTTCATAGCCCAAACTTGGATTTTGGAGTGGAAAAGCTCTCTTAAGTTATCCATAATGACTGAAAGAAGGCAGAGACAAGGTTTTGTTTTCTTTATAAGCAAAGAATCTTTTCCATTTGGCTTAATGGATGGAATTTGTAGCTGACTAGGAAACCTGTAGGATGGGATCAACCTTTTTTATACTGTTATTAACTCAGGCTCTTTCCTGCATCAGCTGAGCTACCAGTAATGCAAGAGAGCCTTACACATTGAATGCTTTCATTTATGAAATTCCTGTTACTGGCAAACAATTAAGTTAAAGCTTCCTTTGATTAATTAATACCATCTCATTAACTTGTGTAATATAAATAAAAAAAAACCCTTAAAAGACTTTGGAAAAGACATGACAATTTTAAAAATCAAGTTTCCTATGACTATATCTGTCTCTAGGGCTTAGAATTGAAGATATCTAAAATAAGGTAAAAAACCTTATAAACATTTAAAAATTAATCATAATGATGTAAACAAATAATATATGAGGATACATATGTTCTATGACAATACATTAGCAGAATATAGTGATACTACTTCAGCATGAGGAGGAGACTATGCAGCCAATAATAAATTGAGGAAAAGGATAAAAGAGAAAAGCAGCAGAAGCATGCATCTTGGAGTCTGTCCAGAAGAACAAAATAAACTAATGGGTAACTATACCTAATCTTTGTGTAAAGTTGCAAGGAGCTTTAGGTTTTAAGAAAGAACGACCAAGATCATCATTTTATATATCATCCAAAAAAAAAAAATATCTTTCAGAAGTATAGCTCCCTGAATACCACATCAGAGGACAAAGTCAACACTGATTCAAGAGGCAAGGTTACAAAGTTATTCCGCCACCAGCACAGCTTTCAATAGCACAGAGGTTTGACTTTCCATTCAAGTATAGACCTAGAGCATAATCTCTTAGCTTGTCAGACATGACAGAACTATGAGATGAGTAAGTACTGGTGCAGACTGTTCTCCTGACACGTCATATTGTGATAGGAAACCCTTCCTACTGTCTCCAATGAATTCTACATGTGAGACAAGAAAACACAGTTTGCTTGTTCTACACTTTATGGACATAGGAGTGTATTGATACTGACTGAGAGACCATTGCACATTTAAGAGTTAGTGATCCACACAACAGTTGACCTGAGCAGGCGCAGCCTGTGCTGTGCTGCACGCACAGCGTGGCATTCGGGTCTTGTGTCATGCTGCACAGACCCCTCGGATGCAGGATAAATTCAGCCAGGCCATTGTAACAGAAGAGCCTGCAGGCAGGTTCCACATGGTCATCGCACCACCTGTGTGGCCTTGCCTTTATCAAAACATGCCGCAAGAAGTTCTCATTAGAACACCATTAAGAAATGGAGCTCTTTTCTTGTGAGGAAATTCTATAATAGCTAGAATGACCAAAAGGGAGAGCTCCTCTCCACAGACAGGATCTGCGCTGCTCTGTGCGGTGTGCTGCGGGGAAATCCATTCAGGCTCCGTCTGATGCTGCATGAACACGGGGTGCCCAGCATCTGATGGGATGCAAGATTTACTTGCCATCTATATTCCTCCTCTTATTCTGTCTTATTAAAGCAGTTACCTTACTAAGCCATTTATTGTCAGGCCTTTCTTACCGAGACCTGGAAAGAGCCCCGCACCAGCTCTCTCTCCTCCCTCACCCCACCGAGCAGAACAAGGAGTCAGAACTGAAACAAGGAGACTGGTCGTTCATGTACATATAAGATCTGTTAGAATTTGCAGGCAACTGCAATAATCTCACTTAAAAAAAAAGGTTTGTTAAATAATACTTTGATATTCAAAAGTAAAGGTGCCTTGAAAAGCACAGCAATAATCTGAATTAATTTACTCATCCAATGCCTTTAGAAAAGTCACCTTAGAAGTTTCACTCACTTCTTCCTACTAGCTTTCAGGAAACAAATCAACATAAAATCTGGATGGGAATAAACAATACTCAATGTATGCTGAAATTGTTTTACACATTTAAAGTGTAATTTGTTTGAACTGTAATGAACAAAACATAGTCTTTGAAGAAATGACTCAGAACAGTTTTCAGCTGTCTCCTCATTAACAAACAGGAAAGCTTCAGTTTACAAACCTTTGTATTCTCCTCATGTTTAGTATTCAGTAGTAACACACTGAACACTTCATTTTGAAAGAATGTATTTCATATTAAAAGACTGAGCTAATATTATTATTCGCCTTAGAAATTTTAAAACACTGGTAATTCTCAGAACACTGAAAATACAGTTCTTGAAGATCTATGGATGGTGGCCAGTTCCTACATGACATAGTTGGTCAGCCATTGAAAAGGGGAAGCGCTGACATTAACCCTGTTAATCCTGGGGATAGGCAACAGGTTTATCTGCATCAAAAAAATCAGATTGAATAAAATATATTTCCTATATGTTGAAAATTATTCCTTTAGCCTTCTTTTTTCTTTTTTTCTTCTTTGTTAAGCAGCACAGGAATTATTATACGAGTTGGTTTAGCTTTGCCTGTCAGCAGTTTGGTAACTGTTAAAGCCCTTGGAGGGCTGTGGAGAAACAGAAGAGTATAAACTCATTTGAGATAGTTAACCAATATTCAGTTACAGAATTTTTTTTTTTTTTTAAGTGAAAATAGTTTACACTGACCTCATGGAACATAACAGTTCTGCATGCTACTAATATATATTCATATAGGTATTGTTGATGTTTGAAATTAATTGGCTTTTAGCTTAAAGTGTCTTCCTTTTTTATGGAATTGTGTTCACTTAATCTATAGTTCAAGTAAACTTCATCTTTCTGGAGCATAAGCTCGGAATGAATTCTCAGAGGACTCAAAGTGAATTAGCTGGTTGGGGTTTTTTTTGTTTGTTTGTTTGTTTTTTTAAGTCTGACAACATCACACTAAATCTTATATATTTCCCTATGAAAGAGGACTTTAAAGAATCTTCATACAAAAATGTGGAATCACTTATGCTGGCTGGAAGTTTAGATTACATTTTCCCCTGGCCACATCACTCCTGATTAACGGTTGTCTGAGCTCCCTAAGAAGTAGCTCCTCAACTACTGCAGTTTAAAGACTGACATTTTAAGGTAAAATAGCATTAATTTTAGTTTGCCTTCACATGTAAGAGTGTCACCTGCTGTAGTTTGGACAGGTAAAGAGGTAAATTATTGGTTGTCCTGACTTAATCTACCACTAAGGGTTCTATAATCTCAGTCTTTACTTTTGTGTTATTGTTCATCGCCAAGAAAATTCTTACTTCTTAATAAATAATACAAACTAGTTAGGAAGAGTTTGTACTGGTAGGTTATAACTAAAGTGAAATTGGTTTGATTCAGTATCATGGAGTTATACAAATTACAAATACACTGCACAACAGAGAACCTGGTAGAGAAGAAAGACTCTTGCACAACCTCAGAGCAAATGAAGAGCTTCAGAAAAATTTTCCTAATTTGAACAGTCCTGCAAATCTTTTATGAAAACAAGAGATGGCAGTAAGAATTCAAATAGTCTTCTACCAGCTATATTTTATAGCAATAGTTTTATACTTTTTCCATGTTTGAAAACAATCATAATTTCCTTGTATAAACATGGAACTCTCTACAGCTACAACCAGAATTAAATTCAATTTTTGCATTCTAATAATTAAGATTCTTCAAATGTATTTGCATCTCCATATGCTGTGTTTCAGCTACAGTGTCATGAAGTTAAAACACTGTTAGCTTTGCATAAGCAAAACAAGTTACAATTGTAAACTAAGGCGTATTGTATATGAAGTATTAAGGTATATCAAATGTTATCTTCTATGGGCTACATGTAATATGATAACAACTAAACATCACGAATACTGTTTTTTTTTCCTGTGAAAATAAAAGTTCAGTGGGATTTCAAAACCAAACTTAGTAGATGTATAAATATCTGTACCTGTTAGAAGTGTGGTACATATTTAGGTATACATATATAAATATGTATATGTATACATATCTCTACATATGCAGAACTATGTAATTCTCTATATGACTCTATCTATGTATACATATAGACAGACATATAGATATATGAACTACATTCACACATTTGTCAGGAATTTATTTCCAGAAAAGTAGTGATTTTTTGTGAGAGCCTCTTCCCTTCTTATCTGGCAGACTAACGAAATGATTAAGCAGTATTAAGATGAAAATTTAATAGTCTACAGAATATACAAAGAATGTCTACACACGAAACCTTGACTTCAGGAGCTGAGATTCCAAATCTAACCATGCAATGATTAGGTGCATCAGGCAATTTTTAAAATTTTTATTATTCACTTTTCTTTAAACATCAAACACAACTTTAATGTCTCGTTTTTCAAGTACTATCAACAAGCCTGTTGTGCACTTTTCATAACTTCTATTACCTGAATGGCATCACTCCGTGTTTATTCCTTCCGTTGAACTGATAATGTAGTCATTAACATAGAGCTTGCTAGGCAGAAGTACAAATCTTTGATTCAAATTGCACCCCCTTCTTTTGCAGGAATAGGGATAACAATACTGTTCCAAAACAATCTGCATACTTTACGAGGCTAACTAATCTTTTGCTTACTCTTCTAAAATGACACATTTCTTCAACACTTTTCTTGTCCATCTTATACACTTGGGAGAATATCAGCACAGACTGCTAATATTTCCCTAAGCATAGAAAACCTGTATTTGACTTTGTATGGTGCTTAAAACCTTGATAATCCACTGTGGAGTTCAACAGGAAATTGTGCATAATATGACCCTTTTAAAGTACAAAAAACATAAGTTCTTTTTAATATTCTCGTTAAATACATGCTTTCAAACAAACTTGAAGAAGCTAGATTATTCTGTATTTTGCTTACTACCACTAAAATCTTAAAAGGTCTTAAGCACATAAAATTATCAGAAAAATGAAATATATATTATGTAATAAACACCTGATATGTTTTAAAATTTGATTCCTATTTCCTTAAGTGTAACTACTACTTACTTTGTCATTTACAAAAATTAACCAACTAAAATATAGTTAATCATGCAACTACCCTTTCCTGCAATTTCTACTCCCTTTTTAGCTCAGAATGACACTATATATTTTTAAATTTTCAATCCCTAAATTACTATCTTAAAAGATAAACAAAAAATTGTATTAATTAAACATTTTTATACAATGCTAAATATGAGTGGTGAAGGTATAGTTTTAGTGTACAGTACATATTTTTTTGCCAAATGATGTACTGGAAATAATAATGACCATGTACAGCAAAACCATTAAGCACTTATTAAGATTACTTTCTACAGAAAAAATTATTATCTCACTAAAACCCATCCTGCAACAGTATACACTACATAAGTTTACAGGTAATTACTATTATTTCAGTGTGCTTCCTTCACAACCAAATTCTCTGTCATCTTTTACTTTTTAAAAATAGACTAATACATAACAAGGAGTTATTCTTTAGCATAATTGAATCACCATACACAAACCAATTTAAAATTCATTATTATTACTAAACATTCAGAATATAGTTTTAAAAAGTGACAAGTTTTCCAGGGCATATGACCCCCAAATAACTGTTTCAAATAAAGTTGCAATTAAACTAATCAAATTCAATTTAGTTAAATTGAATAACTTCAATTTAATAAAATGAATAAATTGAATGAGTTCAAATAAAATATTGCAAATAACTTAATAAATGAAATTAATAATTTAATAAACAAATAATTTAATAGCATTAACTTTAATAAGCTGAATAAAAGTGTAACAGACTATTTTTTACACATAACTGCGAAAAAAACTGCACCTGTAAAAATGGGCACCAAAATTAAATTATTATCCAAATTAGTCTCTGATTTAGAATTTTTCTCTGCATAGCACAGGGAGCAGATAATAAAACAAATTAGATCCTAAACTTTACCATGAAAGACATCAGTAAATACATCCAGTCCTTATAGCACCTATGTGTCATAAAGTGATAAAATTTAGTTCTATTTTACAGATGAAGAAAGCAAAGCAATAAGACCAGCTTACAGCCCAGTCTCATACTTTGAATTTGTCTGCTGCCTTCCTTATCTCTAGATTAGCTTGTTTTATAAAGATCAGTCTTGAAAGGTTTTGTAGATATACATCTTAGGTACAACATATCTTGTAGAAAACTAAAGCTATATTTTAATACAACTTGGAATATTTTTTTTAAATAAACAAAATGGGTTTAATATGTTAATAACATAACTAGCTATTCTGATACAAAATTCTACTGATTTTTCTGTTACTGCTCCATTGGCAGTTTTCAGTATGTTTCCTGCTCTTGTATCAGCAGTGCTCTAATTGCTATTTATATGTTTCAGTCACCATCATGTTGAGCGAGAAAGTTTATGATTCCCAGCATTATTTCAGGGCATTTGCAAATCCAAGCAGTCAACAACTCACTCATTTATATGTATTTAATGTTTGCTGAGTTATTTTAAGAATAACACAGACGATAAACTATTTTTTCAAGAAACTTAAAAACTAGGATTTGGAGTTCCTTTAAATTATAAGATCTTTAACTTCACCAGGCTTATGTGTTCATGACCTACAAACCTTTATTTACTACCCTTCTCCAAGTATTAGTAGGTGCTAGTGTTTTATCAATGAAAACTATTATAACAATCATCCATTCTGAAGTAAATATATTGTTCTTTGGAGTTCCTTGTGGTCTTTTCTATCTGTTACCTAATTTCATAATTCATACCTCATTTCATAATTCCTTATTCTAGAAAAATAATTATCCTTGAAGGAAAAGGTCCAAGTAGAAGCAGAGAGTTTTTCTCCCTACTGTTATAAGGAAATACATGTAGTACATGTGTCTCTGCCACCCCCACACACATGCATACCATATAAAGAGACAGGCTGTCATGAGAAAAACAAGTATACCTTCTCTTTCATTTTCAGTGGCTGCTATAGATCTCTTCTGCATAATATCAACATACATTTTTAATACTTTCGCCTTCAGTTACTCCCATCTAGTTTCCCTAGCTTCTGTACATATAAAATAGGAGAAAATTTAGACAGTGTTGATAAAATTGAGAAAACAAAGTATTTTGAGTTAATTAACACTGAGATCGGTAGCACAGTTTCAAAAAAGTCCCCAAACAATGCAACAGGGCATATGAAAATGATTTCTGTTGTTGTTTTTGATGATTCTCTGTAGTTTTATTACTTACGGCAAATCTTCCAATCTGGAGGCCTCGTGTCTTGGGTTCAACAGATCATAACCACATTCATTGTAGATTTCTAAGTAGGAAACATGAGTTGTATACACTTTACTGCTATCCTGGGTAAGGAAAAAAAAAAAATAGAAAGAAGGAAGAGCTATAAAGAGAAGTCAGAGATAGATCAGAGGACAAATTTCTCACTACAGCTTTTATGTTGCTTCCTCACTGTCTCTTTTTCTTTTCTGGCTATGGTTTACATTTTCAATTTGTGATACTTTTATGTTTTCTGTTACCATATGTATAAAGGCTCAAGAAGAAAAAAGAAAAAACAACAAAAAATCCCAACCAAAACACACACGCACAAACCAAACCAAACCAAAAATTCCCCCAAAACTCCATCATGCACATGAGTTTAGTCTGGGTTTTTTTATTGGTTCCTTATATCTGGAAAAGTCTCTATACACTTAGAACATGGCAGCCTGCTTACAGAACCATGCAACATACCATTTTTCACTTCTAGGACAAAAAAAGAATGTTATTGTGGAGAGATAAACCCTCATATTATGGATAGAAACACTATGCTTAAAAAAAAAAAAGGAACAACAATGACAAAAATAAATCAAAAGATTTACTTAATTTAGAAACATCAGTGACATACTGCTTTCCACTCTCTTTATCATAACATTTAAGCACTGTATATGATGTCGGCTGTTCTCTGTAATCCTCATTTTTTTGTATAATACATTGCCAAAATGTAACTTAACACAACTGGGTTTTGCAGACAGAATTTTCTCCTGCCCCAAAGCCAAATCCAAACAACATAAACCTCAAAATAATGGGCTATGATTTCCAAAATAAAAGAAAATTAGTCACTTCTTTTCAGCAGATGAAGCCACTGTGAAAGTACTCATATCACCCTCACAGTAGCAGTTTAATAATCCAATCCACTACAGTTGTTTTGCAAAATACTTTGAGATATGAACTTTTCATTTTTATTTAATAATTATTTCCCATGGTTTTTTTATTGATAATGACAGTTCACTATTTCAAGGGACATCATTTAAAAAGATACACTACAGATGGATGGAAAAAATGTAGTAAGGAACTGTTGGCAAACAGGAAGCTGTGGAAATAGGAGAATTTCTGACCAGTAAATTAAAAGGAGATGTTATTAAAAACAAAGGGCTTGATTTGCTTCTCATTTGGGGTAAAGTTTTGTTTCCTTGGTTTCAAATTGTACTGTTTCAGTAAGACTTCAAAAGTCTTCTATCTTATGTCCCTGAATTCACTTTCTCCTGTTCCATCCTACTTAGGGTTAGGAAGCAGATGAGTCTTCTCCACTATGTCAGCACTTTTCAAAGGATAGTTGTAGATAAAAAGAAATGAAACAAAGGAAAGGTATGAAAAGAAAGTCAGGTGGAAAGATAAAATACCAAGAAGAGATGCTTTAAGATGCACCAAGAAAGAAAATGTATGAAACAAACATAAAGATTTGGAAGCACGCAGACAGAAATATCCCTATAAGCATAATTAAGTAGAGCTTTTGATCCAAAACCCAGCCTGAAAACAGAAACACAAATATTTTTATTTTTGTAGAAACTATGTGCTGAGAAGATGGCAAATAAACCAGTTATTTTCATCCTATTTTGTTTTTACTACATAATTAGCACTAGAGAAGAATGCTGGTGTGTTGACACTGTATGTTGCTGGCAATTGCAAGGTCAACCTGCTTACTTTCCATGATGAAAGTCCTCCACGGGGTCGTGTGGGTGCAGCAGGCAACATGATCACGTGGGTGTTTTTTTTTTCATTTCTACTCCCACAAGAGCAAGCTTTTGTGCACCTGCAATATGCTGTGTACATTTACCTGCCAAAGCCATGCTTTGAAAGAGCCATGGTAATTACTTAATATTGTTATCCTTTACTCAGACAGGGCATGTTCATGTGACAGATATATACCCTTACGAGTAAGAATTGGTACCCCATATTAGATGTATGGCAGAGTATAAAAGCACAGTGTAACAACTGATGTTAATGTCAAATAATATTTAAATTTGTTTAATGAAATAACTCTGTTAAAATGTGAAGATTAATCTTAAATGAGTCATACGTCTGGTGGAATAAATGAAGTGACAAAACATATATTACACCAGATTCCTCCTCTCTTCACTTTTCCCTCCTACAGTTACGAAAGCACCAGAAGGATTGACTGTGTTCACTCATATCAGTATTACTAAAAGTATACTAAAAGAAAATGAAATTTCTCGTAAACATAATGAACAATCATCAGTGTGTTACTCTGGCACATCCTTTCACTTATTCTCTCATTTCATTGCATACAAATGTCAAACTGAAATAATTCTACAATATTTTGGTTATAACCTAATACATATACACACATCCCCCTGCATCCTCCTTTAGAAAACAGTTCTTGTACCTGGAATGCCAATCACTATATCATCAGCTAGTTCTTGTTGTTTCTCACAGTGCCCTTATATGTGGCAAAAAAATAGGACATGTTACTTAAGCTTTCTTTCCAACTTGTAGGCTGCAGGTCAGCCAGAAGACTTATGATTTGTAATGACTAACTTAAAATTAACTTCTCTATTCAATGGTAAATTTTGTTGCTGACATCTTATTTAAGTTTCTGAAGCACTTCAGTTGACAATTATCATTTACTTATTAGAAAAATTAATGTAAGGAGATAATAAGAAATATTTCAGGTGTGGTAAGACTTTTAAAGTTGGAGTTTTTTTAATAATTTGTATTTATTCTGTTTCTATCATTGCTCTGAGATGTTGAGACATTACAGTGTACTTGTAGTATTTGAAATGTCACTACTAGCTTCTGTAAAACTGAACTGATGCCATGTTTTCTGTATATAAAATAAATAAGTAAGCTGCCAAATTAAGTTTTGGGTGTCTTTTTTGGGGGGAGCAGTAGATCCAGAAGAATCATACAATTAAATTGCAGTCAGTTTTCTCCTTCTCCCAAATTCTGCCAATTCTCTTTCTGCCAGGCATGATGGGGTTTTTTTGCAGAGGAAGCAACACCACTGTTTTTTTTTTTTATTCAAAGTAAAAGAGTAAAAGACTTCAAATTCAGCGGGGTACAGTGATCTGTAAATCAGCTTGATTAATTTGTAAATGCAACAATTACACTTTTTTTTTCTGCAAGGTATTTTTCTTTTTGTAATCACAAAACTATTTTAAGACTTTGTATTATTTCCCTCCCTACTTCTACAGGGCACAGCTAGAGTTGCTGAAATATATCATTCATTTTTACATCACTGGATTCACCTAAAAAGTAAGTTTATAGCTCTTTGGTTTAGGTCAGTTACCACACTGAAGTGATGTGTTTTGCCCTATAAGCTATGTAAAAATTCAGTATTCAAACAGCATTGAGCGGTCAGTGGCAGGAAAATCTGTGCAGTATTTAAAAAATGAACAGAAAAGCATTAAGAAATAACTGGGACAGAACTGTAAGACTCAGAAATACTATAAGATGAGGAAAAAAGGAAGAGACAGAGAAATCATACTGGGCAGCATTTACTACTGCCCAAATTTTTGGTGAAGCCAAATCAATATTTATATGGGTACAGCAACTATTTCTCCACCGGAAGTTTCAGATATAAAGCACATGCAAAATTGGTTTTCAGAACAGTTTACCACATTTGAAAGTGTTTTTCTAGTCACTGTTAACTAGTGTTTAGGTACTGATACTGTTTTAAAAACAGACCAAAGGATTTTTTCTTTTTTCTTCATTTTGAAAAGAAAGAAATAGGAATAATTAATAACAACAATAATAATAATAATAAAGAACATTTGTGACATTTTACTATTTACATCTTTACCTGTTTATGTGTTATTGCGGTGGTGCATCCCTCCCCTCTTCTTGGACTACTTTACAATCTCAGTAACTCCCGTCAAAAGTTGGCCTTACACATGCAATTATGTTAAGAAATGTGCCTAACAATGTTTCTACCCAACTACATTCAGTGAATCAGATTTTCATTACTAATACAATGTACACATAAAAACATTCCATACAAGTGCATAATTGGAAAACAGTAAAGAAGGAAAATTAATATGGATATCTATTTTCTCTCAAATACTTAAAGGTTTTGCATTACTGACTTTAAAAATTGCTTTTCATCATAATTAGGTGTATTTGATATTATCATTCCATAATATATTCTAGCTAATAAGTAACATTAGGTAAAATAAAGGCATTAGGCAAAATAAATAGCTGAATATTTAGAAATGCTTAATATTTGTTTTACTATTTTATGGGTTGGAGTGGTTTTTTTTGAGCATCAGTCAAGCACAAAGAAATTAGGTAACTTAGGAAGAGTGAAAGTAATGCTCCATCTTTTGTACAACATTGTTGGTTTACATAGGAATCAGAGCAATTTTTGTATGAGATGTGTGTGATGCAATGCATATAATACAAAACCAGAGCGGAGCTAATATAAGTGTTAAGACAAAGAGAACCAATTACGTGATCTGAATGTACATTTCACCGACTAAAAATAGTATGGTTTTTAAAACTACGAAAAAACTCTCCAGTGATGTGCATTATTTTCAGTTTACTGCAACAAACCAGGTAAGCAAAACTACTACCAATGTATTTTTGCATAACGTATCATGTCAAGTTAGATATTTTCTTCAGCATTAATTTTAGGGCTTCCTCTAACACTACTATAAAAACAGCCTTTTGCAATATAGTTAAGTATTTTAAACCAGACATGAAAAATAAACAGAAAACAATGTCCCGTACCTTCTGCAATTGATCAAAAACGTACGATAGAGTCCTGGGAATGATGCCTCGATCACTGTAACGTTCTGCTCCTCCTGTGATGGTAAAAGTTTTGCCACTGCCTGTCTGACCATATGCAAAGATAGTACCATTATATCCCGCCAAAACACTATAGGAAAAAAGAATGGGGACATAATTAATATGTAAGGCATAACATATTTTCCATGATCAACTTTGTATAGAACCAAGATATAATTAACAGTAATTCTTAATTACATAGCAGCTGTCTTCAGTAATACAAGAATACACTTCAAGATACGTATTCTAGATTCAATGGAATTTATCTAGAACTGAAGGACTTTTTGATGCCTTGACTTACCCCATTATTCAATATCATCATTAGTTGATCATAATCATCCCTATTTACATTACTTTTGTATACTTTTCTCTTTGGCTGATTATTTTTTGCAAGGATGATGTTCAGTCTCTTAAAAGACTGCAGATGTCAGGAATTGTGACCATTGATACATTACTAAAGAATCTAGAAATATTTCACATGTGACTTCATTAATTGTAAACAGAGAAGACTACATTATGGTTAGAAACTCATGTAACGATACAGGTTATACCAGGGGTCTTTTTTTATTCTGAGAATACTACTATACTAAACTATCAGACTACTCCTAGCTTGGATAAGGGTATGCAGGAGAACCTGTGCTTATATCAGTGTAGTAAAATCTTCATTTACTATGAAAACACACAAAACCACATTGGTAAAAGCAAATTTTTTCTGTTAGAACTGTCTCTGTACAAGAAGCTTCTGTGGAACAGCAATAGTAGCTATGCAATGGCATAGCTTGAAATGCCATTCAGACTCAATCACCTTTTTTCACACCTTTACTTCTACTTGCAGAAGTGCCGAACAAAAGTCCAGTTCAAATATCTTTCTCTAATTCACCACACTCTCACAGTTAGCTTCCGCCTGATTTCCACCAAACAGTAGATAAGCTTAATGACAGTGGTAGAGCTGCACACCATGGAGAAAACATTGGACTTGGCTGCAGCTGAGATACAGCTCAGGAGCCATGGCTGACTAAATGGAATTTTCAAGTTGTGACTAAATATAATTTGAGATTTTTGCTCCTGATTTTATTCTAAAGGAGAGGGCTTTTAATGCAATGAACAAAAAGCAGTCCCCTAAATGATGGTGATCTAGACTCCACTACTGATAAGTCAGTACAATTTGAAAGAACTATTTTTCCATGAGAATATAGCATTTTTTTCCTTATTAATATATGGCAAAATTTCTTGCACTATTTATGAAGAGAGAGTCATATTTTTCTCAAGTGAGACCCCTTTGATAGGCTGATGTTTGAAATATAAATACAACATTTCGTTTTTTCCTTGATATTAAAAGTAAAATTTCAGGTATCCAATGTTTAAAATTTCTATTGATACTCACAGTTGACTATCATACATTTCCCTTGTATGGCTCTCTCTCAAAAGACAAAAATACTAAAAATCTATTTCCACATTTCTAATTCCATTTCTTTTTAATTATTGTGAACTGCCCTAAACTTGAAAAATATTTTAAAGTGCTCTAAGATTTTATGCTTCACACTGACTGGCTATAAACAATGAGGTAAAAATGATGAAGGACATAATTATTTTGAATTTTCCCTTGTCTGTAAAAGCAAACAAAAACTGAATAAAATTATCAAAAATTATTAGAAACACAAATTAAATAGTGATGAAATCAGTTACTGACTGTAATATTCAGATGGCCAATCAAACCAGAACTCATAGAGTCTATAGTTGACAGGATATATGATAAAAAAATCAGATTAGACTGCCAAGCTTTTTCCTATTCCTTTCAGCAGCTGTCCATTACAAAATGTTTCCTGGATTCATCCATCTCAGAACTGTTCTACCACAATTCCAGCATCTCCCAACAAAATACATGAAAGGAGAATTTGAAAACAAAGTAATCAAGAAAGAATTATTTTCTTAATAAAACTTATCAGAAGCAAAATCTACTTTGGATTTGATTCACTATGCTTAAGGACCTACTAATTTTGCTACAGAAAAAGAAAAGCTAAAATTATTCTTGTGCATTTTGTTTATTGAAAAAGTGATAAATAAGCTAAGATCTTAAAAAATAAAAAGGGGCAAACAACCCTTGCATAAGCGGAAAAGAACCACGTATAGATAGCTGCTGGTCTGGCGCCACAAGATATGCAATGGTTCTCCAACTTATTAAAGTTTATTTAAAGGCCTGAGTAGGTGCCAAATTGCTTATTTTAATCCATTACAGTAGGATGTCAGAGACAAAAACAGAAACATGTTGAAAGGAACTACAGTGAACATCTGCTCCCAAAGACCAAAACACCCAAAGACAGAGTATATATACATTTTAGATTCCAGATGTTAAAAATCAAAACAGTTATTATTATAAAACACCTCATTCATCTATCTTAAGAATTTCTAGTGCCCACTGTCACAGTATCTGAATGCTGAAGACAGTAATGAGTTGTCAGAAGGCAGGGGGTATCAAAAGAAGCTCAGAGATGGCAGATTCAGAACAAGCAAGGGGAAATGATTCTTCATGCAAAATGTAGTTAAGCTGTGAAACTTAACCTCATTTTGGATGTTTTGGATGCCAGAAGTTCACTCAAGCTTCAGTAGAGACTGGACTAATTATCAAAAAAAAATTCTCTCCGGGCTACTATTCACAGAGAAATCAGAAAGTCCCTAAACTACAAACAACTAAGGGCTAACAGAATACTTGGGGGAAGTAGCTCTACAAGTTTACACCGTTGTTGTTTTTTTTTCCCTGAGCATTGAGTGCTAGTCCATGTGAGAGATAACATACTGGGCTAGATAGAACTTTGGTCTGACCCAATACAGTAGCTCTTCTGTTTTTACTTCTCTGCTCTTTGGCTCTTCTAGATCTAGCATTTTGCATTGTTAAGTTTTCTTACTTCTTCTCTTCTTTAAAGCTCTTAAAGGTATATATTTTCAATTACTGTGACATGGCTCCTGCAGAAAGGTGTGTTTTGCAACGTGTCTAAAAAAGTGGTAAAGGTGTGCCTGTGAACTATTAACTTGAGGTCACCATACTTCACAAAAAGCTGTTGATTAGGATCACCACACATGTAAACATAGGATAAGATGTCACATACCATACTCTGTCAAAACAGCTGCAAAAGTCAGTGAGTTTTCTTTGTGTTATTTGATCCATATATTTCTTATACTTATTGCAGTGCATCAGCACAGCTCTGAACAGTTTTCCAGAAAACACTGAAAGTTCAGATAATGTGAACATATCAATGTTAATAATGTATTCTCCAATGTAATTGTAGGTAATATTGATATTGCATTGCATAGATGCACTATGAAAGTGCTGGTTATGATTCCACAGTTGAGTTCCACTTTAAAATCCAAGATGAAAGTCAATCTTCTTTTTCATAGATGTGTGCATAATTACGTATATAATTGCATCCTGTCCATATTTACAGCACTCATTTCTTTCATTCAGAGTGTATTAAAACTAACAACCAAGTCAATTTAAGAAAAGCCTGCTTGAGATGCTAAGGAAGCCTGTCAGGAAAGAGGACTACCAATAATATCAGTGAAACTGCTGGCAAAGCCTTCTAAGAGTGAAGTGCAACCCCATGAAGACAGGATGAAGAATAAATTCCCTTTCTAAATCTAAGAAGAAAACCGCCCTTATATAAATATGACAAAGGACTAGGAGATCAAGCAGGACTGACGGAGCTCCTTTGGCTTAGAAAAAAGCTGAAGACTACGATCTTACCTCCTGAAAAGAGTAGATGGCAAGACACACTGAAAAGGAGGAGTCTCTACTGTATCAGCTTGTTCATAAGGAATTAAACTTATGAACTAAATAGAACTAAAGCTTATGTGTACACATATATGTTTATGAAAGAACAAATTTCAAAACTGAAGATGTGTGACCACCAATCGAGTATAATAATATTAATCAATATCAATTTTCAAGGTCTGTATGTGATAAAGTCTACATGGATCAAGTCATATAAAATCCATACCTGGTGTTACTAATTCAGACTTCTTTTAAGGAACTTCTCTTAGAATCAATGGGAATACAGAATGTTTTAGCAATGAGGCTTGTGGAGAAACTATTGTCACAGCAAATACTTGCTAAAGATATACTTTGCTCTTTTTCCACTTCTAAGAACTTCAAGTCAAAAATAAATACCAAACTTTACTACTCTAATTTTAGTTCATTGTCCCAAGGAGTTTTACACTGAAATGGTAACAATACGTGTAGGCGGACCAATACCTAATTAATCAATAGATCAATTAAACCAATATCTATTTATTAAATACTGAGGAATTTTAAGATAGGTACTTAGTGTTTTCAACCTAAGATGCACAATCCCTTTAGGAAAATAAAAACATAGAAAGCTTCATAACCGTTTAGCCACCCATAAAATGTTACTTAAACAACAACAACAAACTACACTGCAGTATTATCCTTGGCAAAGTGAAGGGTCTCTCAGATGATAAGAGTTAGTATAGAGAGCAGAAAATATACACATTCTCCCTTTCATCACAAAATGTAATTGCAACAGGTACCTAAAAAAGTTAGCAACATCAATTATGAGATGACAAGAAGAGAGTGTATTTTCTAAACAGCGTCCACCAAAAGGATCCTTGAAGATTCTCATCTGCAAATTAAAGCTGTCCCTAACAGTACTGGAACTGATTCTCTACTGGGAAAGGCGGTAGAGGATCAGCAGCTCTTTTCTGCCTATTCTGCAAAATCTACTTTGTAAGATGTCAGTTCACCCAGGGAAAGTCTGCATCTTTGCTCTTCAAATTCTCTGAAAAAAAATCCCAAACCTTTGTTAAAGTTAGTATTTGAAAGTACACAGGTTGACATGGTTATTGACAGTAGTTTTGTGTAAACTTCAAAATATGCATACATAAAGATCATACATTAAAAGGATATTTTCAGTCATACCCCTCAGTGTTATCACAATATCCAGAACTTTGCATTTTTTTTCCTCCCAGGAAGCTGAGTTTTGGCATGGTTAAGGAGACAATTTGTTGAATAAATTGTCTCTTTACTACTTCAAACAAAACACACCAAAGACACATAATCCAAGGAGAGGCTTTGCTGAAAAGATCTTTCATGAAGTTATGCAATGTTGTATAGCTCCCTGTTCAGAAGTTCATGGACTAGTTCCAGACAGATTAGCCAGAATGTTGCTGGAGAAATCTGTCTCCAGTATATTTTAGCAAAGTTACTCCTGTTACGATTGTCAGAGTTCCTGAAGGGCCTTCTTTTTTTAAGAGTACCAAGTTCAGAACTATAAAGCCTACTATAGAGAAAAATAAGTTTTTAAAATACGATGACTAAAACTTGCCCAAATTTGTACATTTGTTTCACTGTGTTAGGAAATTCAGAGAATTCATTTTCCTTGCATGCTAAAACATGAAGGCATATATGTGTAAAACTTGGTGATAGACTTAGCTTTTATAAAAAGAAGAGAAAGTGATATTCATCAAAAGCCACATAAAACAATCTTTACATAATAAAATGTGTATCAATTTTACCTACAAAAATATTAATAGTTAAATCAAACAAATACAGAAAAATAAAAAAGTCAGTTTCTAACAAATAATTTTTTGTTTCAGCTTTGCTTTTACTGCTTTACAACCAGGTGTGCCATGTTCCTATCCGGAAATTAAGGACCAACTTAAATGTGTAAAGGAAAAACCTAAGCTGTTGTGTGCGTGAGCAGTAAGTCTGACATGTTGGACTTCGTACTTGTGAACGGCAAAATCCATTGAATATGGACAAGTGTCATTGGCCTGCATTTCTACATGTGAAGAAGTCTCAAAAAAATTACCCAAGATCACAAATTCTGTGAAGACAAGCTTTCCAGAAAAAGATGAAATTTCAGGGAAAACACAGACATATAGTAGTTCTGCAAACAATCATATTTCAATCTCATTTAATATACTGAGCTGTCTTCATATCTTGTTATTAACGTGTAGATCTTGGTTACATGACTGCCAAGAAAGGCCCCAAAAGGTCACACTCTGGAAATTCAAATGGATCAGAAGAAGTAAACAAATTAAATCTTAATATTTTAGGTTTCACTCATGATGCCAGAATATTAGGATTTCCCAGATGGTGTAGCATAATTAATAATTGTGTCAGTACTTGGTAAATATATATTTTTAAATTGTGTATCTATTTTTGTGTTTCAGTGAAGATACCTCTGGTCAAACTATATGAAGACTCACATATTACAAATCTGTATACAATGATAAAATTGTAATGTTTGCTGGATATAGTAATTTGAAATTGAAACATGTAAGTCTATGTGACAACACATTTACATATGTATGCTGTATGTAAAGGTGTGCTGGATGACAAATTTTAGTCTTGTTGTTTTTAATCACTGTAAGAAAAGTCAATTTAAAGCAAAATATTGGTGAGGAAACATCATGATTACCTGCTAAGTATTCTGAATTCATCAACAAGTATTTATGTAATAAGCAGCTCTGGTTAGTAAAGTTGGTATCATTAAACAATCTAAAATTACACAACAAAGGTTTCCCTTGGTGGAAGTCAGAATAAGATAGAAGAAAAAAAAACACAAACAACTCCCTCCCAAAAAAAAACCCACAAAAAAAGGAAATATTCATAAACCAACAAGAAAATGGTAACAGCAACTAATATCAGTTTCAATGAAATAATAACATTAATTGCAGGCAAATAACTCCTAATCTATGAATAAGTATTGTTTTATTACAGACCTAAATCTTCTTTATCCTTTTATTCCGCAGTATAATTTCTAATCTAATTATATGCCCACTTCAAGACCATTTTAACATAGAAAAAGGTTAGATCTGTTCTTATATTTTACTCAGGGAACTGAATGCTTCTTTTCTGGTTAAGCACTGAAAAAATATTGCTGTTTTTTAGAAACACAACAGTTTGTGCTTGACCTTACAAAGCTAATCAGCAGCATTTTTTAAACACAAAGAAAGTATTGAATATGTCCTCTATATTGCATGCTATCGAAAGCACACCTTTTCCAAGTGGGAGAGAGTTTGTGCACACAACTGACTAAGGACATAGATTTGATCACACTGCTATATGAACCTAACCATACATTATGACAGCAACATAATTTAGCATGATGTGATGGGACAAATCAAAAATTTTCAAGTTTTACCTCCAAGCTATGACACAGACTACCAAGAAATCTCCCACAATGACAATCTTTGAGACAGAAATCACAATACTGTCAGTGTTTTTCTGACCAGAATATTGAAATAACCATCAGAGGTTTAGAAAACACACTGAGAAAGAGTTCTCCACCTGCAAAGTATCATTAAGTAAGACCATGACCCAAAGCTTATTCAAGTCAATGACCACCTTTCCAATCATCTCACTGAGTTTTAGGCAGGATCCAAAGCATGGGACAATTTGATGCAGATTTTTTGCTGGTGTAAATGCTTAAACACACTACAGCATTTAAACACATCCACATGTATCAAAAATACTTCTAATACTTTATGAACTCTTAACATACGTTCTACAAACTATTTTTTCCAATTCATGTGGAATACTCTCAATTCTAATACTCTTGTTTTAGAGAAGAGACATAAAAAAAAAAGCAGCAAGCTGAAGTAAATGTTCCTTAATTAGCCCACTTTCAGCACAACCTTAAAACTGCTCCATAATCCAAGTACTGTTATACAAAAGCTTACATAATGATGCTTGCTCAAGAAAATAAGTTTTGGCTTTATGAAAAATGAATTATAACATGCTTTCTCTTCTGCCCTTTAGACTTCAAGAAACTGATGAATAAAAAAATAAAAATCAATCATGATTAAAATAGTAAGGGTTCAATATTTTAAAAGTTCCCTTATCAGTGGTAAGACAGTCATGAAAAAATCCTTAAGAGTCCAGAGAAAAAAAAATTGTTAATAAGAAATGGTCATTACATGTAAGGACTTAGCCAGTGACACTGAGGAAGAATAAACAAATGCTGTAACACTGTAGCTGCATCTATGATGGTCTAAAAGTATAAGAAAAAACAGTTATTTAGAGAGAGGTAGCATCTTTTACTAGACTCACTAATATAATTGGGGGAAAACAAGACTAGGCTCAGGGCTTCAGTGGATTATTGGTTTTTTGGTTATGTTAGAAAGACCCTGTCTCTTCCCTCACAATCTTGCTAAGCAAAAGCTGTCAGTACAATGTTGTATCAATTATCAGGCATAGGACAATTCTTTCTAGTATGGACTCATATATGAATGTAGTTAAAGGAAAGCAAGGCCGTGTGTTTTTTTTTTCCTCTAAAATTTTCTTACTCAGTTATCAGTTAACTTGCACTTTCGAACTTACTCATAATTAGTGGAGATTTAAAAACATGCACAGTGAGAAATTAACTTTTAATTTAAAACTTCATTTTAGATACCTTTTTAAATAAATGGCTGTTACAGAGTCGTGTACTGGTATTTTCACTCACCCAACTGACTTGCCTTATGCCTGAAAGATGTCTAATTCCTAAATAAAGGATGTGATACAGAAGTCTAACTCATGCAAGCAATTCCACTTAAATTCATAGATAAGTTATACTTACAACTGCTTAACATTCCTTAAGTGAGAAATTCCTGAAGTGAGAGCTAGACAATTTATGGTTAGTTACTACAGTTCAAAATATCATTCAGTACTTCGTTCTTGAATATCTGAAACAATATAAATAGTGGTATAAAGCCCACTGACAGCAGACAGAGGTTGAAAGCAGACTGAGGTTGTTTTATTGTGGTTGGTTTTACTGATTACATTTTATTTTAATTTTCAGTTAATATCGTTTGTTCTGTTTAAAGTTTATGGATACAGAACTTTTCATTTGTTTCTGTGCTCATTGTTAATGAGACTTCAGGCAGGCTTGTGCCTAAGCATAACGAAGAGTTCTGCCTCCTCTGCTGCTACACTAGTTTTGCTGAATCAAACAGAACAGTTACTGTCAAAATTTGGAAAAAAAACAAAACAAAAACAAAAACAAAAAAAAACAAGAAAAAAAAAAACCACAAACTCTCCCCCTTGAGTTCTGTATCCAGTTTTGGACTTCCCAGTAGAAGAAGGATGCTATAAAGAAACTGGAGCGAGCCTGACAGAACCAAGTTATTTCAAGCTGGAGCACACCACACAGAAGGGAAAGCCAAGCGAGCTGTTTTCTATCAAACTGGAAAAGAGAAAGCTATACATGTACCTAATTACCACCTTCCATTATGCAATGGATCATTACAGAGGTGGACTCAGACTCTTCTCAGAGGCTTACAGTGGTAGGACAAGAGGCAGTGGTCACAAGTTGCAAGAGGGGAAATTCCAAGAAGGTATAAGGAAAATGTTTTTCATAGTGAGAGTAGTTAAGCCCTGGAACAGGTGCCTAGATGGGTTGTGGGATCCCCATCTTTGGATATTTTCAAAGTTCTACTGGACAATGGCCTGAGCAACCTGATCTAACCTTGAAGCTAGACCTGCTTTTCTCAGGAGATTGGATCAGATGACCTACAGAGATCCCTTCTGACCTAATTAATCTAATTTGTTAGCAGTAGGCATAATCCACGCAGAATCATCAGCAGAAGGAAAAAGTAAACAGTCCTTACCAGTCCCTGAAAACATGCTACAAACTCTGTTCTATTTCAGACTAGTCTCAATGCATCAGTTTTATAACCACCAATATGCCAGTATTCCTCAGGGAAGTCAGAGAGCTCTGATTCCTTTTGTGTTACGCCAAATTTCATAATGAAAAAGACAAAGAAATAGTAACAACTTTATTCTCAAATTTTTGACATTGGCAGATATTACAGTAAATGAAGCCTATTCAGAACACCAAAAACCATCACAGCAACGATGAATATGAAGTCTAAGCAAAAAGATTTGCTTACTCTGACACTTAATTGCTATTGCAAGACATACTTCTCAGTCTTCAAAAGGATTAAAAAATCATTTAAGTAAATGCATTTAAGCCATCTGTAATTTTTATTATTGTTTTGTTTTAAAATAAAAAAGTTCAAAGTGAAAGGTTTTTACTAAGTTTATAATGAAAAAAAAGGCCTTATTAAGTAAGGACTGAATTCTGTGAGTTTTTATATGTAGATAAGAGAAAATCCTGGAAACAAGAAACAAATTTCATCTTTAAAAATTAATTACTTTGATCTTGTTAGTTTATTTCAGCTTCATATTATTATTTTAACCTGGGTTCTGACATCTTCATTTTAAATGACTGGTAACGTAAAGGCATGTGGTTGGAACAAATATTAAGTAACTATTAAAATATTAGACTAATGAAAAAAGCAGAAAACACCAATATTTTTGATCTTGGGATACTGTCAGCCCACTCCTCACCTCAGTTCTTGCTGACCTGAAATTTTTTACCAATGTCCCTCACTTTCCTTCTTTCTACCTCAGAAATTCTCAATTCATAGTTATTTTATTAAAAAAAAAAATAAATCAACACAGTCCTGGCAAAACCACCCCCCAGATATGATATTTAAGATAAAAAGAAGGAATAACTTCATTTGCAGGATCTACAAAACAAGTTTTCAAGATTTGTCTTTAAAGGTACTCAGTGTTTAGGCATCTTCTGTCACTTGGAGCTCAGATTAAAGTTTCTTTTAATTAAAATAAACAAAGTATCTCAGTATGACATTTTTTCTTTATGCCTTTGCCAGATTTATGGAACAAATCTAATTTGGTAATGCCTCATCTTTCAAAAACAACACTCATCTCCAAATGTGCACGTAACGGTGTTTTTGAGAGCTTAGTGCCAGCACGTTTCCTTAGCAATTTGAAAAGGGCTTTCCTAAAAAAAAATAAGGTATAATACAATTTCTTATTTTAACTAAAATATCTAAATATGTTTAGAATTCCACCATAAGCACTGCAGAAGGTAAAAGTGACACAAAGATACTCTGAATCAAAGCTATCAAACTGTAACCTATAATAAGCAGCCTTCTTGAACAATTCTAAACTGTGCAATTTAAGTCAAAATAAACATGAGCAACTAATAATCATTTGACATGAAACATTAATGAAGCTTTTCACTTTTTATTACCTCATAATTGTACACACTTTCAGGAAGAACTGCTAACATTACTGCTCCAATTTCTCAATTTAGGGGAAAGTTTAAGCTACATTTGCTTCAAGCTGACATCCAAAAAATAAGTGTCCTTTACTATATATAGATTCTACAGTTCTTTTGTACCTAAATCACCCACATTAGCAATAATACAGCTGTGATGCAAGGTTGCTTGCAGGTGAGCCAAGCCACTACTTCCCACACTGTGTCACAAATACATCCAGGTCAGAATGGTTAGTTAACAAGGACTATCTGCTAGAAAATCCACGTGCTTACAGACCTGATGCTTACACCTTAACAAAATTCCAGGAAAAAAAACCCAAACCTCCACTACTACAGCATAGTTGTTTTACTAGGCATTCTTCATTTTAATCATATTAGCATGAAGATTTAACAAGTCTTTATAGAAAGGCCAGCTTTGATCGTGGTAGCAGATATTGTATCATGTTGATGGTATCACGAGATTTTAACCTGGTTGGGGAGTCACTGTGCCAGGACTATAAAAAGCAAGTAATTGACTTGTATCACAAGGGTCTTACAGCATTTTAATCATTCAATCCTTTTGTCTTATAACTTAAGCAAGTTGACATTTATATTGACATCGCAGTACCAAAACTGTACAAGTCTTTATTGAGCTCACTGCATTGGAAACAGCAACCTGCTGTACCAGCCAACAGTATCTACAAATACAGAGGGAACATGCTGCAGTTCCACTAAAGAAGCCTAAAAAGAAAGGAGGGGCAGAGGGGAAGGGAACGTGGGTAACAAGGGTGGAGGAACAGCTTCCTATACATGACATAGGTATAGACAGATGCATAAATATAAGCAAGATTTTTGGAATGCCCAGGTAAGATGAGTCCAAATAAGAACGAAAGGTTAGTGCATCTTTTAAGGAACTTAATTCAGATTATTTCCTCACTGAAGCAGAAAGATACAAGTAAGGAACCTGTACCTGTTTCAGGTCTCCTCATTAAAAAAAATGCTTTATTTGACCCGTCAAAAGGATGAGTTCTATACACTTCTTTTGAGGTGTAATTTCTTTAGAGTGGTAAATAGCTCTTAATAAGTTTTTCTGAGATGCAAAATAACAAGTAACCAATTTAATGGTGGGTTCTCGCTCTTATATAATGAATAAATAATCATGACTGAACTTTACCTTTCTGTTCTCCTGTCACATATTTTTCCTGCTGTTGTAGTTTGAAATTTTCCTGAAGACAGTTTGTACTCTTACAACTAACATTATTAAAACTATTTTAAACATGTAATATGTTGCACTTGTATAATTATACTGTTAAATACTCAAAAAAAGACCTTGTATTTCAAATTATAAAAAAGCGAACTAAAAAAAAAAAAAATCTGGAATTCCAGTTGCACAATAATGAACTTTCCCCAAAAGCCAAACATTTGCATGAAGCCAAAGTCTGTGTAATAACTTCATACAAGAACTGAAATTAAGGAGGGTCTGAAAGACCCATGACAAAGCTAAAAAAGCTAGGTATTTACCTATGTAAAATCAAATTATTGTAAGATTTCAGATATTAATCCACAATCCTATCACAGTCAATGAAAGTAAAGCACATTCATCATTACTCTAGCTTAGATGGTCAAAAGAAGAACACAATTTGAGAGAAAATCAGCATCCTTTCACAAACTACTGAAATTTCATTAGTTTGAAGAAACTTGTAGCTATTTTATTTTCCTTGAATACATAGTAAAACACAAATTCCTGAGTTGTTAGTGACAGAGAAGAAAAAACCCCAAACCCAAACAAACCACAAAACAGCAGATCCAAATACTTTTATTAGATCATCTTATTCACAGACTTAAACAGGAAGAAAAAAAAAATAATCACAGAAAAGCAAAGGATGGTCACTGGATTTCTATGAGCATATTCAGTAAAGCTAGAAATGTCCTATTAGGATGTTTAGTCTACATCCTGTGGCTTTGTATTACATGGCAATCTAATGATGTAAATATGTTTTCCAAACATTTTCAATTACTGGTGAAATATTTTCTAAAACTGGAAAAAGGGACATTACAAAATATAGTCAACATTATAATGATGCTGTTCTGCAAAATATTTTGACTACATTTTCTGCAAGAATAAGCAGCAGAAAAAAAACAGAAAAGAGTAAAGGGAAGTAGTTTGTATTACTACAGATGCTAATTCTTAGGATAAACACAGCACACTAGAAGAAACTAGTATCTGTGGCAATGGGAGGCTATCAGATCTTTCAAAAAAACATAGGTGATTGCCACCAGGTTTATGAACAGCTGAGCTGTTTCTTATTTGCATGATACATCTGAAGAGAAAATATTTTCAATGTTATTCTTTAATAAATCAAGACAAAACATTGGCCATATTAGAACTGAAACCAAAACCAATTCCAAAGCACTAAGATTTTCTACTTAATTTCTGATTGCATTCATCATCATAACACTAATATTTGAAGCATTATAAGAGTAACCTTGTTCTGCTGTTAGACTAAAGCAATGCTTAATTGTTAGCAAACTGTAAAATTAGGATGTTATTTATTTTCTCTGTTTTTAAATAGAGTAATAGTGCTGCTTCTTAAAGATCAAGTTGGCTCTGCACAAAAAAAGTATCAATACTATATATTTAAAATGAAAAGGCAAAGAGGAAAGCACAAACAAATAATAAAAAGAAACCAAGTAAGAGATGACTCAAGCATTAGCAAAATAATAAGAAAAAAAAATCAAGCAAATCACATGCTTATAATGGTTTGCAGAGGCTGGCACTTTTGACTGAAGAAGCAAATTAAATGAACTAATGTCTGGTGCCTCTGAAACCACAGGCAAGATGACAATGTAACTGGACTTCAACAGAGAAAAGTGGTGGCCCAACATCAAAGAAAGCACACTTAAAAAGAAAAAAAAAAAAGCTGCATCCAATTTCCATCCATCCAAGTACGAACTAGAAAGATTTTAGAATTCCGAACACTGCATTGCTGTTTTTAGTTTAAACAATGCCCAAGATTTTTTTTCTGAGCATTCAAGTCTAACTGAATTTTCTCATGACTGTAAGCATACATGGCAAAGAGCCTCAAAATGTTACTGAACTATTTCATTGATACCTTCCTGCTACTTTCTTTTCCCTGGCAATATACAGACAAAAACTGTTCCCTTAGTAAAGTGACTCCAGCAACAGAAATGAGGGCATTTTCAACAGTTTTTCCTTGCAAGAGAACGCTGACTTAGAAAGAAACAAATAGTGAAGAACATTTTGCTATGAAAGACTGTGGTCTTTCAGAGTAACAGGGCAATTCTTATTATCCCACAATGGAAAGGAAAATTGAGTCATTAACTATAGGGTGAAATAAATTTCAGGCACAGTTAAGGATTCCATTAGCCAAGGAACTTGATGACTATGAAGACATTTTGAAATACATATTTTTGCCTAAGGAAAGGTAAAAATGACGGAAGAGGATGAGAAACTGGAACATACTTCAGGTATTGCGTACTCTACTGTAAAAACACAAGCAAAATTATCCTTCAGCATTATCAGTAAAAATAAAAACATCAATTAGAATACAAGCTTTAACACGTGATAACACTCAGAGTGAAAATAGTCTTGACTCAGTTTAAGAATAATTTTATAAATCAATTTTAGCGTTAAAGACAGCTATTTGGAATAACTGTATGCCTAAACACCACTGATTTTAATAGCATTTAAGTATTTAAAAATCTCTAAAAATCAAAACTAAACTCTACATAATGGAGGAAATAATGTATAAAAATCTTGTATCAGCCAACATTGAAATAACAGAAAACAATACCACTTCCTGTTTATTAGAACACTGTATAGGTGAATTATTCAACTGGAAAACATTTCCATATTCTAGCAAAACACTCCAAAGGAAAAAAAAATCAGTCAGTCTGTTGCTAGTTAGCTTTGATACTCTGAGTTTTTGTTGAGGATAATTCAATCCATAGCATGTAACAACGAAAGTTTTAACCCTTCTTTTTCCAAGCACAGTCAAATAAGATACATAAGTTTTTGTCTGCAGTCACCATTAAACTCAGAAATATTTAAAGTAAATAAATTAACCTGAAGCTATATGTTATAAAGTCAGATAAGCAAAGAAACCCCTTTTGGGTGAAAGAATACAACAAAATTTTTTAAAGCATATTTAACTTATTCTAGTGAAGTTTCAAATTCACTAGCTCTTCATTTTCACTGTTACTTACCCTCCTGCTTTATGCAGGACTTCTAAGAAGAAAATAGAGGGGAAAATCAAGAAAATGAAATTGTAAAGAGCTAGGTATATTTTTACTTCCAAGTAACAATTTGAGAAAGACTAAGCATCCAACTGAGGATGTCTGTTTTCCTACAGTGTAAAACACATGGCAGTGCAATATGCTGAAGAATAACTTGCAGAATCATAGCTTAAACCAAAGGATGGCTCAGAAAATGAGTGAGAAAACTTGGTAGCTAAACTAATACTTCCCACTCACTGCAAGTTTGAATTCTGAGCAATAAGTTTGATAAAAATCCAACCAAACAAACATTATGCAGAAATTCTGCTTCCTCCAGTGTGGGATTTTCTTCCCCACTAAAATCAGTACTAACTTCAGCAATGTGGGCATAAACTGAGCAAAGAGAACGACATATTGGAAAATCCACCTGGTTCAGAGTGGCATTCAATCCGCACAATGAATGAAGAGGGCTTCTACATCAGACTTAAATGCTTGCCTTTGCAAACTCCGAAATATGAGCATTGTTTGATTGTTATAGGGAGGAGAAAAACAAAAACAGTGCCAAAATCACTGCCCTACACATTAAGACAAAAATAACAAGGGCAAAATTTGAGAATATCTCCACAGGTATTAATTCACGAGTGTCTGTAACTTAATGAAAACTAAACAGGGGGATAAGATTTTCATTAGGTTTAGCCCTTCATGGAACTATATAGGGAATACTTTTCTAATGCAATGAAGTGACCTTGTATTATAGACAAAAAACTAATTAGACATGGATTTCTATGCCTATGCAACAAAAGGGGCAACAGCAGCAGTGCTATTTTAGGAGTTAATAATGGAACCTTACCATACATAAAATTCTCAGAGGATTGTTGCATATTTCCTCAGTTGAGAGATGTCAGTATTTAGAAAATTAAAACATCAATCCACTTTTACAACAGTGAGACAAACACTTGCCAGCTCTCCTCCAAGTAATACAATGAAAGCTATTTTTGACCCTGTGTTACCCCGATTACTCACAAGATCAACAACGTACCATTCTGCTACTGGTTTGGCAATGTTGTCAAAAACCACATCTTGTTTTGCCTCTTGATCAAAAATTTTCTGAAATCTGAAAATATTAAGTAAATAATAACTGCTCAGAATCTTAAAACACTACTTGATTCATACATTTTTGTTTGTGTTTGTAATAGTCAATGTTTACATCATTAGGCTTACATAACTTAGTACAATGTTTTCCCTGTAGTCTTAACCACAGCGTGCTGTTGTGCTATTGTACATAAATAGGCTGTACACAGTGCTGCTTTGACAAGATCTGTACAATAAAATCCTCTGATAAAATGATGTGGCTTAGAAAAAAATAAACCGTATTTTAAATCTATCAAGAGAATCAGTGTTTGTAACTGGCACCACACTGAAACCTGGATAAATAGATTACACTATAACCAAATACAGCATCCCACCAGTATAGCCAGGCTAACATTTTCTTTGTAACTACTTCCTTCATTCTGCTGTACAGTTACTGTAAGTCACAAGGAGATATTTATTTCAATCTAAGTTTTGTCACTTCCTATATAAAATATCTCCAGTTGTCTTACAGAATCAAAGAATACTTCAGGTTCGAAGGGACCACCTGCTCCAATCCCCCTGCTCAAAGGAGGGTCAGCTAGAGCAGGGGTCTGTACAGTCAGGTTGTCAGTATCTCCACATCTGGAGGCTCCACAACCTCTCTGGGCAACTTGTTCCAGTATTTGATCACCTCACAGTAAAAAAGGTTTTTTGCTATTTCCTGTATTTCAATTTGTGCCCATTAACTCTTGTCCTGTTACTGGGCACCACTGAGAAGCATCTAGCTCCATCTTTATTCCCCGCCTCCCCATCAGGTGTTTATACACATTGACAAGATCCCCTTGAGCCTTCTCTTCTCCAGGATACACAGTCCCAGGTTGCTCAGCCTCTCCTCACGTGTCAGATCCTCCAGTCCCTTAATCATCTTTGTGTCCCTTTGCTGGAGCCCGGAACTGGACACAAAGTTCTGTAACTCCAGATGTGATCTCACTGGTGGTGACTAGAAGGGAAGGATCAACTTCCTTGAGCTGCTGGCAACACTCTGACTAATGCAGCCCAGAGGCTGTTGGCCTTCTTTGCTGCAAATGGTGTATTGCTGACTCATGTACAACTTTTTGTCTACCAGGACTCCAGGTCCTTTTCTGCAAACCTGCTTTCAGTCAGCCCCGAGCTTGTCCTAGTTATTCCTCACCAGGAGCAGGACTTGGCATTTCACTCTGTTGAACTTCATAAGATTCCTATGGGCCCATTTCTCCAGCCTCTTGAGGTCACTCTGAAGGGCAGCACAACTATCTGGTGTGCCAATCATACCTCACAGTTTCATATTGTCTGTGAACTTGCTGAAGCTTCACTCAGTCCCATCACCCATTAGCATTAATGACCTGATTAATGCTAAACAGTATTGGATCGCAGTATTGATTACACCACTGGTGACTGACCTCCAGCTGGACTTTGTACCCCTGATGACAACCCTCTGAGCCCAGCAGCTCAGCTCATTTTCAACACCCCTCACTGTGCACTTATCTAGGCTTTTCTGATCCCATTCCTCATACAGCTGAGGAAAAGTATACACAAAGTATAGAGGCATATATTCTATCGTGCTAACCCTTAATCAGTCAAGTCATTCAAATAATTGTGTTTGATTCCCATATAAGAAAGTAAGAACAAAGGAGAAGAATGTTTGAGGTGACCAGGATAGACAGACTGCATGAAAGTATGAGTTTCATGGAGGAAAAAGAAATGCTTGCTCCATAGCATTATTTTTGCATTGTCTTAAGAATAAGAAGGCATAGTGTTTCTCAAAATCCATCTCTACAGACTTTCTAATAAATGATAAAGTCAGAAAAAAAAATCAGCATTCATTTTGGCTGGCTTGGGCATCTGCAACCTAAGCTAGTTATGCATATTAATCTAGTTGGAGAGGGCAGCTCCTCTCTTCCCAAGCAGAACAGATTTCCTTAGCTGATGTAAAATGACATCAGTCTGAGCTGCAGATGTTTATCTGTGGCTCTTTTTTTAATAGCATAGAGCAATAAATTTACGTGATTTGATATTATAAAAAATAAAGATTATTCAACTTGGAAAAAGACAATCTCAACCTAGTCATTAGAGGTGGTTATACACCTAGCTTTCTTCATCACAGAAATTTTAAAATGTTGCCTCCAAGTTTTCTGTTGAAAAGATAAAAATATTTGATTGCTATTGCTGCTACTTATTTTTAGTTTCTAAAAACTATTTACATTCTACAAGCATGGTTTTGTTTCTTTCAACAATCTGTTTTTCTTTACTGTGTTTTCGTTATGTCTGAAACACAGTTTCTTAACAGTGTTTTACATCAAGACATCTTTAGCCAGCCTATGCCAACTCATTAGATCACAAGAGAACACAGTCTTGCATTCAATTTTCATATGCAAATTCAAAACAAGCTGTAAAAATGGAAGAACTGATAAATGAAGATGCAATCTTTGAGATGAGACTTAGAAATGTATAATGACTTGCAATGGATAGACAAAAAAAACCCCCACAACTTTATCAAATGCTATCAAACTTGTTCAGGTGCAGAGCACATGCTGGAGTATTCCTCTTGTGAATGGAGTTGCATAAAAAGAAACCTGTCTATACCAAAACTTGATTTTAAGAATAGGCTTTTTCCAGGTTCTGTAGATCTGTATCACTACACAGTGATATCCATCACTAAAGGCAGAAGATATAAAGATAAGGATTTTACTTACTTGAACACGTAGCTCTCTCGTTTATTATTGACGAACCCATCTGCTAAATCACGTGGCACAATAATCTCCAGACTGGACAGAGATTTCTCATTGTCATCAACTGAATAAATCTAATAAGCATGGATATGAATTAACAAAATGTTTTTACCAATAGAACAGCATAGTCCTTAGGTATAACACTTACATAAGCTTAGCACCTGTAACCGCCTGAAGAAAAACTTTCAGAATAGTTCTGCCTACTTCAAAAGCCCTTAGTACATGAGCAGATGCTCCTTCAGCTATTATACAACAAAACAAGCACATACTAACACTGTCTTGTTTGTTACCATGTAAACACTACAATAAGATTTGAAACAGAAACATAGCCTCTTTGACATAATTTGTTTACTAAACCACCTTAATATCTGAGCTGCTATAAAAAACAAAGCACAGCCCCCATTGCAACCCCCTCCAAAAAAACAGGAAGAATATATTAGGAAAGACTATGACAGAATGAGTAGAGCCGGTTTAAAAAGACAACAGAGACCTAAATGCACGATTTCTGAGGAATACTTTCATTATCTTTATTGTCCCTAAATACTGGGAGTCACAAGTTCCCCTCCAATGCTCAGAACAGTGTTGAACTGCATAAACCCAGCGACCAGTGTCAAATGTTTTTCCTGTGGAGCCTTTCTCTAAAAACTAGGCAGGAAAGAAGTTCCTCGCGCCCTCCCCCAATAGTTACAGCCTAAACTCCTGTACTTCGTGATTTTATTAACTTCTCAACGCTTCAGAGAACAGTACAGGGCTGTGGCTCTCTGCTCCGCACCCGACCACGTACAAACACCTCAGCTCTCACAAGCCGGCACTCACGAGACGGGCCGGAGAGGAGGGGACACACCACACACACACACGCTCAGTGCCCGCTCCCTCCCGCCTTCAGGCAGGCCCACGGGACGCCCTTTGGCTCGCCCCAGCCGCCCCACTCCACCCCCCGGCAGCACAGCAGCTGGCTCCCCGTCCTACCCCTGCCTGCTGCCGCCTGCCCAGCGGCTTCACCCGCGCATACACCCGGATGGTTTCCTTCACCATCGCTGCCCGCCGAGCGCCTAGTAACGGTAACCACGGCACGCTACCCAGCGTGCACCGCGGCGGGCGGGAGGCGGTGGCCGTCGCGAGCCCCCGTGAGGCGGGTGCGGCTCCCGCTGGGTCACCTCACGCCCTCGGGTGGCTTTGACTGGGCGCCTGTTTGCTCCCTGACGAGGCTTGGAGGAGCAGGAGGGAGCAACCGGGCTCCATATGCGAGGGGTGGCTGCCTTCGTGGACTTTAATGGTCATTCCCGCCAGATGTTTTCCCTGAGGGCGAAGTGTCACGGCTGTGAGAAAGGGAGCTTGTAAGCATTGCCGGGCTGAGAGGTGTGGTGTTTATATCGCGTGTGGATCACTCTGTTGGCGCACCAGAAATTCCCTGCCAGATTTGTGGTGTTGTGTGTTACCTGCACGTCCACGCGGCCCTCCTCTTGCTGAAACCACCTGTCTAAGGCCACTTGGTTCAAGAGAAGTGTTTGTTGTTAACCGGTTGCAAGATCTGGAAGGCAAACTGGGGGAAAATACCTAGATTACATGCAATGAAGACATCAATTTTTTTCATTCCAATGTAAAACATGTTCTGAAAAAAATGGTATGGGAAATAGCGGGTGTTGTCTTGTTACGAGAGCTAAACTTACACAGAACTAACAGTAGGGCCCCATTATTCTGTGAAGTGCTTACCAAAGTGTCACACAAACAACATGATAGTATTTTGGCCTTAGTTTTGGTGAGACATAGTGGTAAACATCAGATTACAGAAGTTACAAGTCCACTAATTTAAATTAAGTGGAAAATCAGGGACTTGATTATGGAGGAGGATAGAAATTTCTTTAACTCAGATATGGTAAAAGTATGTTGAACTTGTATTCCAAATAAGAAAAAACAGTAGGGGAAAGGTTTCCTGTCCCAACTGAAGAAATAACTGTCTCAGAAAGCATATGAGGCATAAGTAGTGAGCCTTCAGGAAATGACATGGAAAAGGGCTAATCATCAACTAAAATCTAGTGCAAAAGTCAAAGGGTAAAAATGAAAACAAATGGAAAATATTACTTGGTGATTAAATAGAGAGTGAAGGAAAAACGGGACATTGGAATGGGATAATGGAATAAATACTGAGTATCATCTCAGCATTGCTCCAAAAATACAAAAAAATTTCATCCCTTGTCAATAGGGATGGGGATGCTGAAGGTGATGTTAGAGGCAGAAGTGACTAACAGGAAGGAGGTGTGAGAGGCAAATAACTGCAGCCAAGAGGGAAGCAGAACCCACAGAGTTTAATGAATGTAGACTGCGAGACAGGGATTTGGGAGGGAAGAGTAGATAATTTCGGTCCCAGAATTCTGAAAGAACTGGGATGTTTAATTGAAGGTCCAGGAACTGTGTTTGTTTGTTGGTTTGGTTGGGTTTGTATTGAAACAGATGCAGGAGAGTACAGTATTCTTGGAAAACAGCAAATGTAGTAGTCAACTGTGTTATTTAGCAGCTTAGCTGGATTGTGAATTAACTGGGCAGTGGACATTGAAACACTGCATTTAGCTGTGTCGAAAGCCATTTTGTGTCTGCTGGTGTTCAGTAGCTGGAATATGGAGTTGGGTGAATGAGACTATATTGCTTTTGGGACAAACTCTGATCCACAAAGTGTTTAGCTGCCCTTCTTTGACACAAAGTCTGAGCTTTAAACTCTGAACCAGTGTCACGGTGGAGAGACACCCAACTGGCTTTGTATAGGACTAGTCTGAATATGATATGGCCTGCACATAGAAGCCAGTGAGCCATCTCAGAGTCAAGCTGGTTCCAGCGTAAAAGCACAGCCTGAATTGCTGAAAGGGGAGAAGGAATCCTGGGCCATGTGCAGAACGGTCACTTCTGCGGCAAGAGAAGAACAAAGATAACAGAAAGGACTCACAATTATCTTCTAAAATATCCCTGTTATTACACAGCTGTCCTTGCAGACATGCTAGAGAGCTTCTGTGTTGTGCTCCACAATATATTGCCTTCAAGAACAGCTTGTTAGCCCAGTGGCACCCAGCTCAGAATTAGCATTCTCTAGGCTTACTGGTCCTTCTGCAAAACATAAGCTGCATCATTAATTTGAGCATCAAAATTATCCAGTTTTTCTTCTTGTGTGGAGTATGTGGTATGTTGACTGCAGAAGACTGGAAATCAGTGGCAGAATTATAAGATGGGTGAGAACCTAGTTAAAGGTAATCTATTATAGTTTGTTAAGAAAAAGGGTATTCTTGGCCTGTAGGGAAATAATTAGTAGACTTTTGTGAGGAGACAGATCTTATGTAATGTTTTAATTAATAACTTTGTGCCAAAAATGGGAGTTTATATTAATTAAGCTCTGATGACATGGCTGAGAGTCATTTGTGCTGAAGAAGATCAAGATATCTAGGAGAAGATGAATGACCTTGAGAATTAGAGGAATAGATATGGATAACCATTAAATGTAGTCTAAGTTGCAAAATCAGGCAGGCATGTAGGACTGAGGACTAATGACAACATATTTTGCTACAATCTGGAATCCATTCAGCCAGAAGCATTGGAAGATTTTCTGATTGGGGAAGTCCAGATGACAGCTGCCAATGAAAAAAGGCAGCTGTGGTTCTCCAGTGAATTGGGAATGTGTCCTACAAAGGGAACAAGGTATTCACACTACTGTACAAGGTCCTGGTGAGACCTTCAGCATACTCACTGTGTGTGTTTATGGTTCTTTTTATTTCTTCAAGTTTTTGAATACAAGGGCTACTAGAATGATTAGGCTGATGGAGATTTTGCTGTAAGAGAACAGACCAGTAGCACTTGATTTATTTAGCAAAGGCTAAATATGAGATGTGTGCATGTGTATGAATACACTATGGGGAACTGATGTGGAAGCAAAAGAATCTTATAAAATAGACATAAGAAAAAATGGAAATAATTTAATGTGAGTAAATGCACACTGGAAATGGGAAGAAAATTAAAAGCATTAGGTCCTTGATTGGTCCCTTTGGATACTGGAGAAAACATGATAAAAGTTCTGAAAGAGTACTACATGATCACTTATGTTAGCAGAGGTTTGACCCAGAAGGTGAAAACAAGAACCTCTATTCCAAAAAGTCTTTTTTAAGAACATTGAAACATCTTTCTAGAACCATACAAGGAATGAGAAGGCAAAGACAGTGTGAGTACTTTCTCTTCCCCCACCTTCCCAAGGTAGAACTCAACTTCACCTTATTTTGTTGTCTTAACCATGCTAATATCTCCATGCCTGGGTGTAATGCATATATGTCTTCTGTATAAGGTCAGTGTGAATGGATAATGTGGAGTTTGTTAAAAAAACCCATGCTCTCAGTTGTAATTTTTAGGCTGTAGGGAACCTTCAGTCAGCTTCATAATTTGAAAAGCTACAAGGCATGCACTGCTCCTAATTAGATCAGTCAACAGTTGCACATTTCCCAGAAAATATAAAAATCTCCAAGTCAAAAAACTTCCATAGCTTGATTATTTACCTTATTGTGCATCTTTAGGTCTCCATTTCATCTGTAGGAAATCAACCTCTTATTTTACTGACTGTCATTTTCCTAGTCTTTAAGGTATTTGTCTACTTCAGCTTGTCCAGTACAGAAGACAGTAAGAAACTGAACATGGTTCTTCTAAATCTCATCACCGTGGTTTCCATTTTCACATGGAGCTCCTGAGGTATTTAAATCCAAAGTTCAAAATTATGTAGCAGTGGCAGCAAAGAAAGTTGTTTGCTGCTTCAAAGAGAACAGTAGCGCTACTACTCACCAGAAGGCTGAGATACTTTCAGGTTAAGAGTTGGTAGAACATTTTATGTCAGCCTTTTAAGGCAAACCCATACACTCAAGTATGGTCAAGAAAGAAAACAAATGACAAAAATGTTCCTCAGTTGGTTGAATCATTCCAGCATGTGAAGAACAAAGTCCATTGTTGTCTGCGCTTATTTCAGTAGGTGGAATGCAGCTTCTCTTGTGCTTAGGAGCAAGAAGTGCTGATAAGCACTGTAGGGGATTCAAAGCAGTTTCAGAAGAGTTCATTTTGTCCTTGAGAGAGATTATAGTTCAATAAGAAATTTGATTTGCTTTAGGAATTAATGGACAAAGTTTTATGTTGTGTGTTATACAAAAGGTCAGATTTCATAGCTTTAAAGATACTTCCAATTTCAAGCTAGATAACTTCTAGTTTTTTGTATCCTTGAGTTATAACTAGCTTATATGAGAGTATTTTTTGTATAGGATTTGAAAAGGGTCAAGTGAGGGAAAATTTGTGCCATTGTGGAAGATAAAGGTGTAGCAGGCTCCCATTTTTGTAACTGTTGAGAGATACACATTTAAGAATGAAGACATATGGAGACCTATTAAAATACTTAATCTCCTAATATCTTGTAATACTTATGATCTCCTAGTACTTTATTTGCTGAAGTAATGTGGGTATTAATATGACTGCTACATTTTCACAGGTATTAGACCCAGGGAAATTTTCTCTAAACTAGCGTTCTTTTTCCAGAGAAGTTATATAAATTATCAAAGTAGTATGTGCAGGTATATATGAGGACAGAAACTATTCTGTACCTTTAAAAGCTAATTAAAGGATTAATTAAACTAATTCTTTTGTTTGAAGCTGTAAAAATAACACAAGTAACAAAATGATAACAAACCCCCCCAAAATAACACAAAACTTTCATTAGCCAAGAGATTAAGACATCTGTCTCAGTCTCTTCACTATTCCATGATATAACTTGATTTTCATACGAACAGGGATTTGATTAGAGTCCCCACTGTGATGAGTATACACGCCATGTCCAGTGCTTGCTAGAAGCAAGAATCTTCACACTTCAAAGAAAAAAAAAGGAGAGGAAAAAAAAAAAAAAAGGGAACAGCAGATAGCAGATTTCCAACCTCTTAAGAGAAAATAAGGTAGAAAGATACAAAAGGAATATGATGAACAAAAGCCATTTTTTTTTAATCCACAATTACAGGGTTGCTGATTAACAGCAATCTTCTCTTGAGGCCTAGCTAAAGAACTAAATTGGCTTTTAAAATTTTCCTAGGATTTGGAAAAGAGGCCTGTTATTAGATGTAAAGAGCTGATTACAAAGACGCAGGATTTGTAGGACATCTTTCTGTTATTACCAAACAAAAAGAACTGTGTTCAGCATTTGTGTTTCCTAGAGCTTTGAAGAAGGTCTTGAAAAATGGAGCCTGAAGGTGACAGCTAACGGTTTCAGATAATGTACTGGTCTAGAGATTGCATCTTATGCTGGAGGCCTGGAAAGTTTTGGTTTGCTTTGAATTTACTGTATTTAAGATCTTCTTTCTGTTTTCCCTGGGAAATTACCTTGTATTTGAAGAATTTTCAGCATTTGCATTTATGCCAAACCTCAGAGATAAGTGTCAAACGTCCTTCAGCTCTTTCCTTCAGTGAAAGTGCACCACAGAACACGAGCAACCTATAGGCTTGAAACAATTATGTGACTGTATGCGTTACAGGATCTGGCAATTACATGTCTTAGAAAGGTCAGCCATTACATTCTGAATTAATAGTTACAACATCACAACTAATCATCTGCCTTTACTCTTGTAGTTTTCTTCCGATTAAAAAAAGAATACAGGTCATATTATATACTGGAGCTGGCAGTTCAAGGACTTGTGCTCCATTATGTCACCTAGCAACTTAATATGCTTCCAAATAAACAGCCCTGTAAGTTTTACAATAGCCAAACTTTCAAGTCCTTTCTTTTTTTTTTTTTCCAAAGGTTTACTTTTCATAGACTTTACTTATTCTTGGCAACTATCATGCCATTTGGCTGAGATAATGATTAGAAGCTAGAACATTAAAATCTTTCCATAGATCAACTGGGCAGGATGAAGGGCCAAAACTCTTGCCAAAGTCTGAGTTTGTCTCATCATCCAACTCCTGGAAACATTAGTGCCAAATGTGTATCTTCTACATGACCAGAAACCCTTTTTAAATGACCAGAACTTAAGATCTGAAACTTGGCCTGAATTTATGTATAATATCTGTTGAGTATGTTATATGAGCTCTGCCAGAAAGAGTACAACCTTTATTCGTAAAAGGTGTGGTAATAGAGAAACTTATGTTTCTATATTTGAATGGAAAGTGAAAAAGTTGTGGCAATATTTTTTAATATTTCAGGTATCATCCTAAAGCCCTGTAACCTTTGTTTTTTCTGCTGAAGTATTCACTATTAAAATGTAAATTCATGTAAACTGCCTTGTTCAGCTTTTAATAGTCCAGCCCTGTGAGAAAAGCAGGGATGTTTCTGTCTTTTAGGCTACTGTTACAATCTGTTTCTTAGAAAACAGTGCTGCATCTTCATGTATGTTAGAATCACATTTGGAAAGTACCTTAAAATTTCACTGCTGTTCTGACATTCTTACCAAACACGTTTGTATGTTTCTTAAAAATTTATATCTTTGTAGACTCAGCCAAGACAGAAAAATCTTAAAATATCCTCCTGAAGTCTTATGTATATGCATACATGTATACATATATGTATTTGTTTGTTTGTTTTAGAGTAAACCAAATTCCATGGAGAAATTTAGGGATCCTTAGGACTCTTGAGTGCAACAGGCAACAAATCTTTTTTCCAAGTCGGGTTTGTTTGTTTTTTTCATCTTCTAAATGGTAAACTGCATCCTTTGTTGCAAACTACAATGTAAGAAGTGTTAGCAGGAGACATTAACATACTTTTAATGCAGTGCTGATGTTATCTGCACAATTTTCTCTACCTCCCTCCCACATTTATCTTTAGCATTATAGTTTTTTTTATTTGTTATTTTGTCATGAAACCTTCCAAAGACCATTACTGATTTGTCTCTGACCAAGGGACAGATAAAATGCTAGGTAACCATGAGTAGAAAAGGCTGTGGGGGTTTGGGTTTTTTGATCTGAAAACTGGTGAGAAATTTAGATTCTTGTGTTCAGTTCTTCTCAAAAAATAATTCCTTTTATAGTCATTGTTGTTTGAAGAGGATTACAATCCCATCAGCTTCAACTGAACATTATGAAACATAATAATTAGTCATCATTGATTTATGTTAAATCTTAGAAATTGAAGCTGTAGATTAGAAGTTTTCTTGGGCACTGTGTAAGTTTAGAGGAAAAAAAAAAAAAAAAGGGAGAATTATCCTTGTACCAAACAGCTCTCGCTATGCAAGTTTAGGACAGGAGGCAATACAGGAAAAGAGGAAAATAAAAGGAAATAACATGGATAATATGAGCTCAGTAGTCAGAGGTTAGGATTATCCTATCAAGCTGTTGTACAGACATTACCATAAAGAGGATATAAAGAAAGGCAGTTATGTAATTTTACAGATTTTTGTGAAGACCTCTTTTTGGGAATGAAAACTAGCATAGCAGAAAGCAGGGAAGGATTTGTTTGAAAGTGTAACATGAAGATGATACCATCGATTGATTGTGGACGGAAAGCTACCTATCTGCAACTTGGTCATGAATAAGAATGGGCAGGGACCTTAAGGATAAAGAAAGTAATGTAATAAAGAAGAGAAGAGGAGGCACAACTAACTGCAGCATTATCATAGTGATAACTGAAAGGATGATATTACCAACAGCATTCTGAGAGTCTGTATGTGGGGTGGGGAAGGACAGAGGTTTTCATTCATTGGGGCTAGGTAGGAGGAAAACACAACAACATGATAGAAGGTGGTTACAGCCATGGAGTAAAATTAGTTTTGTAGTTCAAAATGGTAAGGATAAAGGCCTGGATCTCAGTTTCACATTTATCATTAAGTGAAAATAGAGGGCATGGTGCAGGGAGGTATATTGAAGGAAGCTCTAGAATATAAGCATAAAGGAGAACTCCAGCCAATAAAAATAAGCTGCATGTTTTAGGTAATGTAAAAATGAAAAGGAGAAGGGAAAATGAAGTATTACTTTGGAGGCAAAGGGAAACAAAGGTAGCAGACCACTTGAGGGCTCTTTGTTCTGCCAGTTTATTTGGATGGAAAAGACTGAAGTATGGTGTTAGTGTGGGGAGAGTGAAGAAACACAGGAGAGTGAGTAATTAAGAAAAATACAGAAGGATAATAGTTGATCTCACCAGAAGGTGGATTAGGATGAGGTGAGTAGTACTTGAGTAGGTGAGCAGATGAGAAACTTTTGTATCTACAATGAGATGGAGTTGTACAAGAAGAGAAGGCCATCTGTAAGGAAGCAAAAGTTTTCATCATAATCTAAGTAACATAGCATAGCTAAAACTAAGGGAAATTATACTTCCCAGGTACACTGATCTCAAGAAGCTGCCATAATGAGTGTACATAAGTACTTACACAGGCTCACTAGTGCTTCAGTGTGGATATAATAATATGCTCCAGCCAGGCGTGCCAGACATTAACACGTTTAGCTGCAGAGTTGGTACATGCCTTTTTCTTAGAGGAGAAAATTAAGACATGGAGAAATTGAGCAAGCACTGCCTTCAGTGAAGCCAGAGAAAATGGTGTCTTCAGTACAAAGCCACTAAATACCTTAAAAGACTAAGACCAACCTTCCCACTAAACTTTCCATGTATTTGCTTACTGTTGTAAACAAGGGACAAACAGGACAACACACAAATCCATGCAGCTGTGTTCATGTGCTGTCATTTGCAAAGTAGCTGGTTTTCCCAGTGTTTGGTTTTGAATACTGTTTTCCCCTCATGTAATTCTCTGAATAGCTACAATATATGCATGCTGTTACTGAAGCATACAGCATCCCAATGGCTACGGAAAGTAGTATTTCCAAACTAACAAAAAAAAAAGAGTTGTAGAAGACTAACATCAAAGCAATGTAAAATTAAGAAGTGCTCTTGAACTGTTTGAAACCAAATAGAATAGCCGTTATTTAAGCACATTGCGACAGTATTTGCAGTCTTTTTTTTTTCTTTTTCTTTTTACAAGGCTACTTATTTTCAAGTAATGAAGGAAAAAATGAGGTTTAGTTTGTTTTGGTTTGGTTTTTTTTTCCAACGTCCAGTTTTTTAGTTTAAAATAAGCCAACTACTATTGCTCATTCAAGTCTCAAATGCCAGATGCGTTTAAGGCTGGGTGATTTTGTCACATGCTGATGTTGTGCGTCTACAGTTGAGAAATCTTATAAATGGGTTAGGGTTGATATCCAGGGACTGCAGACATCAGTTATTTACCAATGTGAAGAGGCAGACTTCCTGTGTGAGTCACTACATTAAAATACAAAATGTTCTTTTACCCAATATTGATCTTATATCTCTATCTTGGCCATGGATTATGTATTTAGTTGTTGTTTAGACTTTCCTAGCAACTTAAACTTAAAAATCCCCAAGCATGTAACGAGTTAGTGAGTTTCAATTCTCTTTCATTTGGAATTAAATGGTCTTCAAATTGAGACTGAATCTAGGACTCTAAGATTACAAGCTCAAGCAACTATATGTATTTTACCTGGTTTTCATGTATGACTGAAGAACACAGAGGTAAATTGGCCGAAGTTGAAAATAGAATAAACCCTCTTTTCTAAGTTAGTAACTGTACTGTACTTTATCTCCATTATTTCTTCACTGAATCAAAGTCTTATTGTAAGCACTGTCAAGAATTTTGATCTTTCACATATAGTTTATATCCAAGATGGTGAGTTATAAATTTGACAACACTGTGTACACTGTGGATCCTTGTTTCAGAAAGTGAGGTTCCTAAAGACCTTGGAGGTAATTTGATAGACAAATATATACCAGCAGTGTTTGTTCATGTTAAGTTATTATTAATCTCTTAGTATATCTTTTACTGTGACAAAAACAGAAGCTTTGTAGTTTTTGCTCAAGTTTGCATTGTTCTGTGACTCCCAGGAGAGGGCAGTAGTTTGTACACACTCCAGGGAGATTTTTTCAAAGCTAATCAACATCAAGTACTAGATATGATATTTGAAAACACAGATCAATACATATATCAGATTGCTTCCATGAATAACGAGTTTCAGCTGGACATAAATTCATTTTTGAGATTTTCTTCAGAACCTCATTTTTCTTGCAAATGACTGGCACACAGATACTCACTTTTAACACAACAGATAAGATTGTTAACAGTTACTGTCATTGAAGAAACTATAATTTTGTGAACTAAGAAAAAAACACTTTTCCAATTGTATAAGTCTAGTAAGATGTGTAAGGACTCACTACAAAAGTTTTTATATTTACAGAGGTCAAGTCTGATCCACTGAGATGCATGAACAAGAAACACTACTTGAAAAAGAAAAGAAACAAAACCAAATCCCTGTCTACTGCCTATTTTCAGCTAAATAATACCTTTTTCACTAAAGAACAGAAATCCCGATATATGGAGTAGGATCAGTCATTGTCAAATGGGATACTCCAATAGTCTCACTTGAAAGCATGATTTCAGTGACCTAAAGAGAAAGAAACTGTCCTTCTAGGTGAGTCACACAGCTAGTTTAACAAACTAAATTGTTACTAGAAATATAGCATTTACCTTTCAATGGACCTCATATTATTTGCAGTATCTATTGAATGATTTATCAGAAAAGTTGCATAAGTAAAACATACAGTTTGGTGCAAATCACAAGCCACAAAGGAATTAACTATCTTGGAAGGTTAACTTGGAAGGGGGTAGTGTTATTTTGGCTCAGTTTAAATAGTTGAAGAATAGGCATGAATTTAATCCAGAAGGGCAGTTTAAGTACACTGGTTTTTAACTGCTTTTATTATTAGTTATTGAACATTTTAAATTATTTTACAGTTGTGATGTTTTTGCATGCCCTCATAAGCCTTACCTAGGCCTTAGTGTATGCTAAAGCACCTCCAGAAGCTTAATTCCACATTGTTGAAGTGAATGGGATTTGGATGTAGTCCAAGTGATGGCTGCAAGAGAAAAAATGGCAGGAAGGATTGTATAACATCTCAGAAAACAGCTAGACTGTCTGATAAGCAATTCTTTAGATTACTTATTGGAGTTTCGGAACAACACCGAGTAAAACTGAATCATGTTGGCATGAGGCGCCTTAGAAATAATTGTTTTGTATCACAATTGTTAACCAGTTTCTACAGTTATTGAAATATTTTTCGTAACATTTTAAAGTTTCCAGGTGCCGAGTGCATATCATAATTTTCTTCCACTGCACATAAAATTACTTAATGAATATTGGCTTGCAGGATTATTATCCCTCCAGCTAATTCCCAATCCAACTCAACTTGCCTTCTCCTGGGCTTCTTGCCACATTCCATTTTTCCCTATGCTGTTGATGTTATGTAGGACTGAAATGTGGAATTATCTACAGTTCATAAAAGAATCAAGTACCTTAGGCTGCTGTGTTCATTAATTATTAATGGACAGTAAATGCAAACACGAGCTAACAAAAGGCAAAGGATAAACACATTTAAGGCAGACCAGTTCCCAGAGAAATAATTTAAAAACTTGTCAAACAATTCTTGAAACATAGAAGAATGATGATTTCCCATAGATTCATTGTATATATTCTGGCGCTGTAACTTTTGCTTTATATAATTTTTTTTTAAAACTTGAATAGTAATTTCCATTGGAAGATCTCAAAGAGATTTACAGATATTAACAAAATCAGACTTGTAACACCAGTGTGAAGAAAAGAAGCTGGTCAAGCTATTTGTTGCCAAAAACATATCCTAGCCCCGGTTAGCTGCTTTGTGCTCTTCTGCCAGCACAAAATTTCACAAAATACTTCATTCACCAATTCCTAATTATTCTCCTGCATTTGGATTGCTTTTACATTCCCTAGCTTCTTAGGATGCTCATGACTAGTCTCTCAGATAAATTAATTATCCTCAGAGGGCTTGATTCTACATGAAGGAAGCCACTCACTTGCGATCCCCTCTACTGCTTACAAACATTACTGCACTCCAGTGGTCCTGCGCTTCTGGAATGGTTTCAGAGGGCTACTGTGGCTGGGAGTAATATAGAGCAGTTTTCGTCAGATTTCAGAGTTGGGTAAGAAGCAAAAATGTCTTCATCCAGGTTTTTCAAGTAAGCCAGGCATCCATGCCGGTACTTAGTTGGTAACTTGTTAGTTGTGAGTCACTGTTAGCAGTCCCCACACAATGAATCCAGTCTCTTCCTGTAGGATCACGGGCCCTGTCCTACCTTTCCGCCCTCAGTGTATTTTTCAAATCATTTAAGCTGGTATTATTTTTATCTTATCATATGTTTAAGGCTTTAGAAAATGCCTTTTGCCTCCAACTATATACTATTGTTATTATAATTTTATAATATTATAATTCTTATAATGTAACATTATATTGCATTATTGCATGTGTCAACTATAGACCATTGAGTATTCAGGTGCTTTGAGCATTTCACTTATGAGCAACTTGTGTTTTCATAAAAAAAATGAACAAAATACAGAGCAAATATAGAGCAATACCCCAAAAGAAGTTCTCTTGAGAATATATCAGTTTGCCATTTGATTACTACTAAGCCCTGCTTGTGCCTAAGTAAGGTATAACCAATTCCACAGATGGCCATAATCAATTTCCTTGAGAGTGAAGACTTTATAATTCACACTTGCTGAAGACTCCCACACAAACTTGATCTGTGGAGTGCCCTACCAATTACATGTATAAGGGAACCCAGGCAGTCCCTTTTTGCTTCATAACTGCGTACCAGTACCTTCCTCCTGAGTTGTTTTTCTGCCTGCTCAGACAGGGCCCTTTTTACCCACTACCTGAGCTGTTTCTAGCCCTACCTTTTTCTTTTTCCCAACTCCAACTTATACTTTGGAGTCCCTGACATTAGCCAGTGAAGCCTCTAACCTTAATCCTCTTAACCCTGAATGTGATACCCTTACAGCACTATCTATATCTGTCCTTTACTCAAGCCTGGCCCTGATCACTGGTGGTACTTGCTTATGTCTCAGCCTCTGGCATCCTTCCATTTTGGCATCTTAATTCTTCAATAAAATATTAATCAAACGAGATATATCTATCTATACAGTTTGCCAATTCTAAGGTATTAATGTTTGATGATGAAACATTTGCCTTTTTGGTGTTAATAATATCTGGTAGCATCAGGTAACTTGCTTGCTGTTAAAAACAGTCCTGAGCCAGACAGTGCTCCTTCAACTATGAAAGCAAAGTTCTTACCCATAAAACTCTCTGTGTTGACATAAAAATATTTCTGAGAATGGAAATAAGTAATTTTTTTCAGAAGTAAGACTAAATTCAATGTTCTTTGTCATCTTTTTTGAGAAGAGTAGTATGGGGTATCTGTGCTGCAGGGTCAGCTTGTCTATCTGCATGTGAATTTGCACCAGTAGACCTAGAAATTTCCATATTCAATGGCCCTGCACCAGCATTTCATTCTCACTCTGTAGAAGTCCTGCAGGAAGAACTTCATAACAGCTGTTGTGAAATGTGCTGAGAAGCGTATAGAGCTTGACTAAGCTGTTCACAACCTGGTAGCCCTTTCCTCCTCAAAGCAAGAATCAGGACTTACTTCTGAATTTTGGAAATTGTATGAAGAGAGATGAGTGGGATTCACTGTTAGCGTCTTCCCCACTTGTATATTTGAGAACTATTTAAATAAGTATAGTCTCTGGAAAGCAACATCTTATATTTTGTGCGTCCGATTGACTGTTTTGGCCTTTCTGACACTTGCCTTGAGTATGCATCTTTCCTGTCCTAAGAAACAGTACACTTGGCATCTCAAATCAGAAAAGTGTACAAAGACTTATGTAGTTACGTCTATACCAGTGATTTTCTCTCTGCTGTAAGCTAATTCCATGTAATTTATGTTAGTTTAACATGACATGACATGCACACAGAAAAGTAATAGCCATTTCCTTGTATTACTTGAAAGAATTTTCCTGCTATCAAAGTATTCGGGAAGACAAGCACAATCATCAGAAACAATTGCTTGGTTGTTGTCTTTAGCCCATATGAAACAAATTATCTGAAACCCTGTCAAATCAGGTACTCCAAGAACAGAAAAGGCTAAAGCAAGGAGCGTCTTCATATAAGATTATTCATCAACATGTCATACACACTTGTGTGTCAGAGACACAAGCACTGAATAAATTTGTTGTTCTTCAGTTTTTCCAGTCTGAGGAGCTCACAGATCTTTACAAAGAGGAATGAGATTAATCTCACAGCATCCATGTCAAGCACTCAATTCTGTAATTCCCATTTTGCAGATGAAGAAGCAGGCCCAGAGAACTGATGAATTCTGTCAAAGAGACTAAAACATATGTGTTTTACACAGACTGCCACTTCCATGTCTTGACTAAGTCGATCCAAATGTAATTAAATGGTTACACCTTCCTGGATCTGCCAAATTAATTTGGGGGGAAAAAAAAAGTGCAGGAGCAAAACTTCTAGTTTTTAGATAATTCCTGTGCCTAGTCAGGACAAGAATCTTCTAGTAATAATTTTTATGACATTTTGTGAAATTACACAAAAAGTTATATAATTATTTGTTTAAGCCTGTTGCCTATGCTTGAAATAATCAAAGGAAATGACAAATCAAAGATACATAGCCTTTTCTTGTGACACTGGTTAACAAAGTTGTATCTGCACTGGTTCACCACTGCTAATTTTCATCAGTGGTCCATCTTCTATAGATAGGTATATCAGAACAAAAGGGACTGATTTAAAGCACGTTTGACAATATGTTGTATCTTGGTCTTAGAATATGCTGAGCATCCTAACTTAGTTTATTCAAACTGCTTTGGGATCCTAAGGAACACATTTGGGGATTCAGGAGATCAGTGGGTTTAGACATATGAGAATTGTTATTCTAGTTAATTTTTTAGAATTTTCAGCTCATCCGGTTTTAGTGAAGTTTTGGATGGTTTTTTATTGTGTGAAACAAAATAGCCATCCCATTACATAATATAACCCTGCACTTACCCTGGTGAGGTACCTCTTTTCCTTGTGCTCCAGGGACAATTTTAAGCCCGCCCTGGTTTATTCTGTATAGTTCAAGTTCTTTTAAGCTTCCTCTGCTCAGTTCTGGTCTCTGCATCTGCTGCTGTTTAAAAATGATGAGACAAAAGAGTCCAAACTCAGATCAGTCCACTCAGCTGTGGGCCCATTCCTTTGACACACTCCCACTCTCAGCATCTTCAGCAAAGTCAGTATTTGTAGCTGCCTGCAAGATACTTCTTCACAGCTGTCCCCTCTCTTAAAGAGGCTGCAAAACTCATTTGCCAGTCTTTGTATTCATGGGACTTGAGTCCCAATTCTGTGCAGCATTTGTGAAAATAACATGGAAGTAGAACTTGTCTCTTCTTCAAAGGACAGTCATAGCTGTTCAGTTTCTCATTGTTTTGTTTGCTCTACTTCTGACACAAAAACCTGGTGCTGTGGGGATATTGAATATCTTGAACCATGGCTAAATCAACAGTATAGGAAGTATAGCAGTAGAGTAAAACTGTATTCAGGAGAGTTCAGGGATTATGCTGGTATCTCATAAATTCAGTAGGATTACATGTGCAAAAGTTTTGGAACTAATAATTTTTTTTTCTTTAATTAGCAAATAATATAGAAAGAACAACAGTAAAGAGCATAAACATTGGTAAACCAAAGCACCTAAAAGTGTGGAAGTGCCAAAATTACACCAGCAGCTCTGACTGTGTGCTCACATTTTGTAGATACTTGCTTCATCCCCTGCATCAGGCTCACATTAACTATGGCAAGAACTGCAAGGAGAAAGAGAATTGTCTTGAGCTAAATGTCTTGAACTAAAATGCAGGCAGCTGGGTCCTATCCCATGTTCTGCCACAGCTGTTTTACATGGGTAGTGGATAAACATATCCATATCATCATGTGTTTGATATCTGTCATTTTCCAACATTTTGTTTTCCAACCCTGGTATTCTTTCAGTGTCATTAAAAATGTAATGTAGTTAGCTGTAGATCATTACTCCTTTGAGGTTTACTGGTTCAACTCCGTGGGCCACTGATGTACTTGCATCCACACCCACAGAAGAGATTTTCTGAAAAGTTGTTTTAAACCATTGTAGGAAGTGACTCAGGATAATTGCTAGTCTAATAGGTTCACTTGGCTTCCTGGAGTCTTTTAAAAATAAATCCTTTGCAAGAAGTGAGAATGTCTAGGAAAGAAAAGAAAAAAATTATACCAGTCAAGACACTTAAATTTGATACAGTCCACATAATTTAACTCTCCTCCCAACCCAGGCTCCCCTGATGTTTTGTAACTCATGATGATTGCTGTTAATATGGTATACCGTCGGTGGCATTTCTGTCTGCGTGGTTGTCTACTGTGTGCATACGTTTTTTTCCCCCAAGTTGTATCTCTGGCTTCTTTGAAGCATCTGTGCTGTAAGAATTGTCAGTGCAGTATGTATGTGAAAGAAGCCAAGAAACTGTTGTCCCACAAAGCTCTCAAAGGACCCTGGTTAACCTGAATTCGCTATATAGTTTTTGGTGGAAAACAAAATGAAGCTAAGTTAGCTCTGGGAATAACTAGTTGGGCTGTGATATATTACAATAATGTTGTTTAATTCTGATATTATATATCTGCAGAACAATTTTAGTTTACAACTGTCCAAATAGTCTGGCCTGCTCAATTCTCTTTGGTCTACTTGACTGCTGCAAAGGAGTCAGAGCCTAGCCACAACTCCCTGTGTGGGACAGAGCTCACTCTTTCCTGCCTCCTCTTCTGCCAGTGGTGGAGGCAGGGTGTTCTCAGCCTGTGCTGCCTTCTGTCTACCCCCATGTATAAGTACTGTCCATCAAGGCTAAGACTGTTGCTAAATTTAGTTTGAGGAGTTCAGTCTGTCCCTCAGTCTGTGAGTTCAATTGCTGCATACTGCAGAGATGCGGGCTTTGTTAGTCTTAATCTAACAGTGCACTACTTTAAATTGGAAGCATTCCTTCAGTTGTGTGAGTCATTCTCCCCTGATTTTCACTTTCTGTTGACTTTGATACTGGAGGAAACCGAGTCTAAAATGCTGTCACTTCATTGTAAATACAGATTTACCCAGTGCCATGCATCGATTATGGTACTCAGACACTTACCATCCTCTGCACCATCCTGTGTGGCTAAAGGGACATCTCAGGCACACTGTGGTACAGTGCCAGAAAGTGCTTCCTTCCCCCTTTCCTGATATGCAGGGTACTATCCCTTGCACGGGACAAAGATAGCTGTGGCAGTGTCTTAGAATGATCCTTCTTGCTGGCACATGTTTATCTGCAACACATTGCCAGCTTCTCTTCCCATGACTTAAACTGTTTACTAGCACCTGATAAGCCATAGTACTGCTTCAGGCCTTGGAAATGAAGACATCTGCAAGTTCTGTAAGTGGTTTCACTCTGGTCAGCACAGTGGAGAATTAAATCTGGAGGCCAAAAGTACACAGAGAATAGAATTCTGTCATGCAACATGAAAGGAAAATCACCGGGTGGATTTAAAAACTATGGCCAAGGCTGTGTGCATCTGAGGACAAAGATAGAGCTCTCTGCGTGCTTTGGTGTGTGCTATTCTTTTGAACATATGCCATAACTTTGCATTTCCTGACTTCAGTGGATTGGAAAAAAAACTGGCAGGTTCCCAAAACTGAAATATATGCACAAATAACATTCCTAGCAATACCAGTGCACGGGAAAAAACCCAGCATCTGAAACAACCTCATGCTTTAGGGTGTGAACTGATCAACTGTGGGGTTCAAGAAATAATTTCTCTTCCCTCTTTACCCCTCCAGTTCTTATGTAATATTCCAGCCCACAACTAGCTGGATGTAGTGTGTTTTCCATTCTTCATGCTCTGAATCATCAGGTAGCTAAGCACTGCTTGAGGCAGTGTACTAGACTGGAGAGCTGAATGGTCTGTTCCACTATGGCAGCAAGAATAGTATTTTAATATGGTTTCATTTCCTTTGGTTTATTATTTTGTTATGTAGCACTAAGGGAGTGACAACTGGACTGCCCTATTTGCTCATGTGGACATGTATTGAGACTGATTTGGATCTGAGGAACACATGCTCTCCTGTTTTGTCAGTCATTTGCTAGCGATGCAGAGGGTCTCACTCTGTTCTCTGTTTTTTAGGGCTGAGTAATGCCTGTGCTTGTGTTGGTCTAGTGCACAAAGATGATTTTCAACCTCCAAAAATGCCTGCTTCTAGTATCTTTTGGGAGAAGTGCTGTTTTAAATCATTTATGTTTAAAATGGAGCAAATTGTACTCCCACATGCACACTCCCAGTCCAATGGAGAGGGTTCTCCTGTATAGGAAAAGTGAGTACAGATTGTCCACAGATGGGATCTCTGTGCTTTTCATATCGTGGTGTTGTGTTCTAAAAAAGGCTCCTGTTGCATCTTGTGGAAGTGAGTCTTATGTGATTCAGTGCAGAGGTTATGAAGATACAACAATACAACTGGCTATTCTTCCTTTCATTTCCATAAAGAAATGCAACAGGTTCATAGAGATACTGTCTTAATCTGCAGTAACTGGAATGTTGTAGCACTTCTGACAGGACGGATGTTTCTACTTAACAACTACATGTTAAGAGGCATATCCCTTCAGGATGGAAATGAAATGCGCTACTGGACACAGGTTAATAGCAGCTTTCCCTGTCATTGTCCATATCAGGTATGGGTAAACAGAGCATTTCAGTCTCTTGGCATTTAAATCTTGCTTCGAAGTCTTTTGAAACAAAGAAATCCCATTTGTGCTTGGGTCACACTGAAAGACAGGCTGTAGTTTTTCATGCTTTACTTCTGTGTGATAGTCAGGATTTCTGCATTCCTCCTTTTCCACTCTCTAGGGAGAAGATGTAGTATAATCCTGTAAATTAAACAGAGAAAGCAGGAGTCATGGAGTCAAATCTCATCTTCAGCAAACACCCGGAGCCTACGGTGCTTTAGAGAGTTTATTAACCACAGAAGCTGAGTCAGTGAAAGCTGCTGGGAGGTGGAACTTCCATAAGGAACAGCTCTGGTGTCCTACAGAAAAGTCCTGAATCACTCTGCCCTTCGGAGTTCCCCGCGGATATCTGTGGGACAAGCTGCCAACAGGTAGCGATGTAACTTCAGGGTTGATCTTCAAGAAGAGTAGTGTGCAGCATAGCAGAGTGGGGACTCGTGCTCTGAATTATCCTTGTTGATCTTCAGTAGACAAGTGGCAAATCTGATAGCCAGAGGGGACAACAATGGCACCTGTTCAATGCTTGGATTGCATTGTCAAAACTGTGTTCTTTTTATTATTTTTCACTATATATGAAAACATTTTACTTCCTCTGCTCGACAGAGTACTGCTTTGGGGCTGGGAATATTTTCTTGTTCCTGCATCTGCCAGATTCTTAGACCTATCTTTTAAATATAAAGGTGGAAATCTTTTCAAAGAGACACCATTTTCTTCTGGAATTTATCTCAAGGCTTTTGGTCATAGTGATGATATGGCAACATATGGGGCTAGCTGCCATTAGGAAATTATCAGAGCAAACTTGATTTTAAGCCTTTTGAAGTTGATCAGGTGATTTTTAGTGATTTCAAAGAGACCTGGCTCGTGTCCAAAGGTGATGATGGTAGAGCAGAAAAGAGAAAGCATATGTATATGAAAAAACTAATCCACACAGCCCCAAATGGTAAATTTGCTCTGCCAGTAAGTTGCACAGAAAAGAGCCTTGGCTTTGCATTTTGAAATAGCACTTGCATCTCCAAAACGGGTACCAAGACACATACTTCTTATAACTGCTTACAAATGGAAATGATGGGGTATAAAAAAAAATAACAGTTTCTTATAATAGCAGCACATTTGTAGATTCCTCCAGAAAACGTTGAGCAAGTTTTGAACTTCATAAAAAGGTCTGCCTGTAATCAGGCAAGGCTCATTCAAGGACTTTCAACATATATCATTTCACCTTCAGCATTCAGTTTCCTCATCTCTTAGATGGGACTACTGATACTTACAGGCTTATAGCCAAGCTCAGCTCCTAAATGTGAAATAAAGAGGTCTTGTCAGTCCAAATTTATCATCACTTGCCTCAGCAGGATTATACTATCAGAGAATTTCACTCTTCAATTTCACCTTAACATTAATGCTAATACTTCTGCTTCAGTTTTTGCTCTAGCATCTCTTCTCTTCTACGTAACACTGTAAGTGGCTTTCAGAGCAGGTGAAGCGTGTCATACTGTACCATACCAAAGAAATATTAGAGATAGAGATGCAAATAGGGAGAGCATAATAGAGATCTAAGATGAAATGAATTTTCTGAGCTGGTGGTATTCATCTGAGATGAGATGCTTCCAGAAGGTATTTTGAAGTTAGAACTGGCCCACATGCCTGGGAAAACATTCCAGCTGGAAGGGGTTAGTGCAAAACTGAAAGAGGATGTGGACAAGATGCTTGGAAGGGCTGTTTCACTCCTGTTTTAGTTAAATCCAGTCAAAGCCTGGACACAGCAGAGGGCTGTGGGCTAAGTGTGTGTGTGGGGGCGGGGAGACCTCTTTGCCAGGCTTGATTCAAACACTGTTTAGGCACAGCTGAGAGACTGGAAAATACCGCTTTCCAAATGGGGACTTGCATGACAGATAGTTACATCCTGGGTGTGGATATAATACACCATGGGCAGAAAAGTACAAGGATTGTCTTTTGCCAGGGACTTACACAACCTCATCTGTAGTTCCCCACCATTTCCTCCCTGACCCCTCTTGGAGGGATTTTTCTATCCAAAACTGTAAAAATTACAAATCCCAAAAAACTGCAATCTGGACTCTACCTAGAGAAACTTTAGATCGTTCATTCCATAAATATCTCTTAGAGGCTGTCTGACGTCAGAGGATTTGGAGAGAGAGGCTGGTCTGAAAGTGAAAACAGCAGCAGTTCCAGTCTCACTACAACAGCACAGCCAGCGAGGGGAGCAGCACAGGCATTCCTCTATGTGGATTACAGGACTGCAGAGCAGGGAGGAACTGCGCAGAGGCACGGGCACTACAGTGTAAGTGCAGCTGCTGCAGCAACTCTTCTTGTGTTTTTGCTTGTTTTCAAGAACAAATCTCTGCAAGTACCACTTGTCTTTTTTTTTTCTCCTCTGAAATATCCTGAAGCCAGCTTGGCAGCACACAGGATTCAGGTTTAGCTTGATTGCTTCTCCCAAAGGTATGCAGAGGGGCTGATGGTGGAGGCTTTTGCACTTTTCTGTATATGGATGGAGGTGACAGGGGATGAGGGAGGTTGGAGAGGGAGGGAAGAATGTATTTTTGGAAGACTACAAAATTAACTGAAATTTAGCTCCTTCATCTTCTGGTAGCAGGACAGCAAAATCCCAAATAAGCCCTAGGCAAAACCCAACTTCCTTAGGCAACTTCACAACACAGGATTTCTTTTTTAACTCTTTAATCCCTTGTCATATTGTGCAGCATGCAGTTCCTCTTTCCTTATGAGGAGGACAGGCAATTTCCTGGCTCCCTGACAATGCAGTTCTGTCCCACTCTGTTTGCAAGGCTACTGACAGTAACAGATCCTAACATGAGTATGGGGTGTCGCTTGCTAAATCTGACAAATTTAGCACCTTGAGCCTGTACTAGTTTGATAGTAAGGGTTCTCCAAAGAACTCACTGCTTCTGCAGAGGAAAGAGGCATCTCTCACATACAAAAACTATTGGTGACAGGATCATACATGAAGGAGGCAGCTACTACAAGGAGAATGTCCCTGTGAAAAACTTTCAGAGGTACTGTTATAGCACATGGTGCAAGTCCCAAGGAAAGCTAGTGAGTCTTAATAATTTTTTTTTTTTTACCTCAGCAGTCCAGAGATTCACAAGCCTACTCCATAAGAAGGTGGTGTTTTCAGTGGGGCACTCTGCTGTATTTATTTACAATTAAAATTCAGTGCTGCATTCATGTAACTAACCTTACCTCCCCCACCCCACACCTGGATGTCCCTTCTTCATTCCCTGTGTAGAGATGGGAGCAGTTCTGGGGACAGCTGTGGAGGCAGCTGTCCTCCTCATTGGCATCTTCTCTAATGAGACCCATGACAGAAACAGCTCATTTCCCCAGGTGGGTGGAAGAGTTTGATGCCTCATGTGTGAAGCTGACATACTTAGCTAGCACTTGTAACTTTAGAAAGCTCTTTGCCAGGGAGAGGGTGCTTGGTCTGTGCGATTGCTGGCAGGAGAGATGACGCCCTTGAACATAAACACAAAGCTGGGCTGAGAAGCAGGAGCTATGTGAATTGCACAATATAGTGCACTGTGCTGTTAGTAATTGGCTTCAGCCAACAAGCAGTCACAAGAAAGGCTGTTGCGAGTCAGCGCTCCCTGGGCTGAGTTGTTTTGGTAATGGAATAAGCCTGCAAATACTTTTCCTCTTGAGGATGGCAGTGTAGGTTGCTGGGACAGGGAGAAGGAAGTGAAGGGGGAAAGGTGAGGATTGGGAGGAGGGAGTTTTGCAGGCATCTCCCCTGCAAAATGAAATTGAGCAAGTCTAGTTAGCTGGGCTGAAAGCAGCTGCAGGTTGATGTAACCACTGTGCTGGCTAATGTAATGGGGATAGCCTTTACTGGGCAGATGTTCAAGGTCTAATCCCCACTAAAGGATGCCATGCTATGCCATGCGATGTAAAGCAAGCTAGGCTGAGCTGGAGAAAAAGCAACCGTACTGACTGCACGTGTAAGGGAGCATGTGTTCTCAGAGCCAGATCCTGCAGGGATGTATTTTGGAAGTGAAGTCTCCAGACTTGGAAGGAATTGGTTTGGGATCTGGGCTGCTTTACCATGACATATCAGAATCCTTTTCCTCTCCCCCATTTATTTCTTATTAGATTCTGTTTCCAGTAGCCTAGCAGCTCCTTTTCCAAGAAGCTGCTTTATTTTCTTAACAACAGCCTAATCACATTGGCTGGCAATGTGAAAGAAAAAAAATCCTTAAGAAATGTGGTAACTTGTTAGAAACCTATATGCCCCAATAAAAGCTTGAGAGCTGTCACAGCCAAGACAAGTGTCCGGGAGCCACAGACACTTTTACCTGGTTCAGCAATTAGTCTGTCTGAAGTGCATTGGGCAATACAGAACTAATATTTACAGAACTGCTGAAAGCTGAGAGGGTGAGAAGAGGAACTAAAGAGGAGATAATTCCAGATTTGGGGTGTATTAAGCTGACTGCTTCCTTTCTGTCTCACGATTCCTCTCTCTGTCCTCCAGCTCAGCATCCCACTAGTGAGTGACACTACCTGCAGGGGTTTGCAAATCTGGAAGTTCCTTGTGGGCTGTTAGTCATGCTTCAGGGGGAAAGTTGCACACTGAGTGGAACGGTAGGAGGAGGAATGGGGAAGGAGATACTAATCCGGCAGGAGATAAATTTAGTGTCTCATAAAAATGCATGGGTCATCACTTAACATCCTTGAGTTTAGATGAGGTTATACCAGCCAGGAAATTACTAGGTCTTCTACTGGTGGACACTGACCCTGGAAGCAAGAGAAACAAACGCAGTATGGACAGGGCACACATCTTTTCAGTTTTGCTTTGTGAAACAGAAAACAATTCCCTGTTGGAGCTTATGACAGACACAATGCAACCCTGAGGTTTTAAAAGTCTATATTATGTGTTACGAAGTGCAGTCTCATGGTTTCACAGAGCTGAGTAAGCAAATTCTCTGGATATCCTAGTGGCCTTACCACACTGTATCACTTGTCTGCTGCTATCGCTGGTGTTTATTTTAGTTGTGTTCCTTATGTGTAATGGAGATCATTCTGTTCATCTTGAAATCAGTCGCAAAAATTTTTCTTACCAAGTCCAGATGTGGCACGCACTGACTGTGTTTTATTGGCAGGGAGGCACAGCAAGAGTTGAACAGCGTCTTGAAGGCATCTCCCAGATAATTTGGTTTTGCTCCATCTGCCTTAGTTGACATAAAATTTCCCCAAGGTCCAGTGGAATCCTAGAAACCCATCTAGTCCCTTCAGGCCAGCCATCTGACCTAGCAATTGAGCAATCAGGGGACACCATTTCCTGACACTTCGGGGAAGGATGTGTGGAAGGCTTGGTTCTCAGCACTTTAATTGCTGCGAATTTTCAAACCTGGATCAATCCTATGGAGATCTGACCCTCTCTCTCTTCCCTGCCCCTGCAGCCCCCAGGCAAGCACAGCATGTTCCTAAATTAAAAGAAAGCTGACTGCTCTGATTTTCATTGGATGAAAGAGTTTACGTGTATTTTCCCATGCTTTTTGTTGTGTTGATTATTGACAGTGGTTTCTCTTATGGCTTTTCCGTTTTACCAGTTGCATTCCCTAATATCACACTCCTTTGAACTGAGGCATTTGCAGAAAACTGGTATTAGTAGGACTCCGTATATATGCACTCACTTTACATGCAGAAGATCTGTTTCGTTTCTCATCTTTCTGCAATTCCACTTAACAGTGGAGTTACTTCTGTTTGGCACTACTCTGAGTCATTATCAGGCTGAGGACTTATTATCTTCCAAGCTCTGTGTAGGTATTAAATTTCATAATGCTATGTAAATTAGTTAAATGGGATTTATTGGGTTGGATTCTCAGCCAGTACAAATAGGTATGGGGGCTCCAGTGTAGCTATCACAAATGTATTCCAGCTGAGGATTTCACCCAGTATCTTCAGACTAGTAATGAGTGACCTGAGGGACAGATAGTGCAAGTCTGCTCTCATCTGTACTAGTGAAAGTTTTTTGTAGCTCCATATTGTTCAAGAAACTTATTCCAGTCTTCAATTACAAGTAAGTTCAAGTAGCATCAGAATTTGGTCCAGAGAAACTGAGGCCCAAGTTGTGCAAAGTAACCTGTAATTTTGGCTCTTTATTTTTAGTGTCTTGTTAAGGCACCAAGACTCAAAAATTGAGACAGCCAAAATTATAAGCTACTTTTGAAATGCTGGCTGACTGACTTGGGCAAATCTACACAGTGGATTTGATTCTTCTCACATACTTTTTACAGCAGTGTAGCTCTCTGAAGGTCAGTGGAGCTACTGCTGTTTTACAGCAGTAGAAGTCACAGAGGAATGTGTCCTATGTTGCCAGAAGCTCCCATGAGCTTTGGTATGTCAGTCCTGTACTCATATTCTGTTTTTCTTTACATGTCCAGGACGTGCCTCGCTTTGATTTGCTGAGAGCCATGTAGCCACCTGCCCATGAACAGATCACATCCTGAGCAGCACTATTGGTAGTGCAGCCTCAAGCTCTCTTAGTGCTATGTGTTAAATCTCTACCTGATGATGGCCAAATAGGCTTTTCCCTCCCTTAGACTTTGTGTCTGGTTTGTATGTTGCTCAAAGTTCATGTTCCATGTTAGATTTATATTTTCAATTTGTTTTCCACATGGTATTTCAACACTTGAGATTTTGGCTTCTCTGGTGATCTCTGTGGTGTCAGATAACGTCTTCTAGTGGTAGGAGTTTTCTAGACTTGGGACAACATGGAATAACAAATCTGACGAGGCGAAGCTCATGTTTTTTGGATTTAGTAGAAAAGTTATTCTGAGAGTACGGCAGGCTTATATCAGTGATAAGGTTTCTCTGGAGTTAGGAATTAGAGAGACTTAAGGTGGAAAGAAGGAAGTAGATAAGAAAGGGAGGAGATCAGGCAGCTTGCTGGAATTCAAGGAGTGGGAGCTGGAGATCAGAAGGATGTGTTTAGACTGCATGAAAATGGAAATAGAGGTAACCTTGAGGAACTGAGGAAAACTTTGCCAGCAAGAGAGGAACAGGCTCCCTCCCTGAATAAGAAGTGCTTGCTCACTTCCCAGTTTTGCTGGCTTCAAAGTAATAATCACTGAAGTTGATATTTCTGCTCATGAGCTTTGAAGTTTGCATTTGTTAAGAGTATTTTTCTCTTCACTGTGTCCCAAGATTACTTAAATTCAGGCAATGAATGTGGCAGCCCAGCTCTTCTTTGAATTGGGGACAAAGCTGATTTGTGAGACCCAACAACTCTTCTGTCTCCTTGATATATTACTTTCTAAGGAGCCATAAACAAGGACTCATTTTTACTCTTACGGCTTTTATTATTCAAGACAGTGAACAATCCTGATTTGGGGGGCTTTATTTTGTTTGCTATTTTGAGGGGCAATGTTTTTAGCTGCTTAAACAATTGAATTAATGAGCCATGAAGTCTTAAAAGATGGAGATTTACACAGTGCCCTGTTCATCCTTGAAGAAAGTGGTCAGGTCCAATTTAACTTTTTAAGATCTGATCTGAAGATATGTTCCCAGGACATTTTCATAAATTAAATACACAAAGACACACACACACACACAAAAGGGAGAAGGAACATTTCTGCCAAGGAGCACAATCCAGCTTGGATTTCATTGTGAAGAAGTCATGCGAGGATACATTTCAAGGGTTTAATATCACGTGGCAAGATTCTCTTCTCCCAAGACAAAGCTGTGGGAAGAGATGAAAAATCTTGGAGGATAGGTCCACTGGTAGCTATTAAATATGATAATCTGGCTGTACTCCCATCTCCAAATCCTGAACAACTAAAAGGATTGAGCAGGGGTAGGATCAGACTATATATGGTATTTTTATATGCTTTCCCTAACCATCTGCAGCTGACCATTACTTGAAGATAGGGTACTGGTTTAGATGGACTTCTGATCTGACTCAGTATACGCATTTTTATATTCCTGTGGCCTTCGAGAGAGAAAACGCTGTGAAGATCCTCTGATGTTTCAGCTATTCTACGAGGGAGAAACAGTCATATCTATAAGATGTGGGCTGAGGAACCTGACCAAATACATCATAAACCTCCAGAAACTTATTCACATTTTAGAGTCCTTTAAGTGTCAAGAATGCACATGAAGAAACTATACCTTCATTTTTAGCACTGTCTGCGTCTTCTTGTCCATGAAAAAAGTGACCCGCATCTCTCCTCGTTCACCAGTTCCAGCATGGATTACAAACAGTGACAAATTTTTGCAGAAAGGATTTAATTTGCTAACACCCCTCCAGTTATTTTTAGAAATGTTTTGAATTTTCTTTTGCATTTAAGTATTTGTCTAAATCAGAACATTTCAAACAAGCTTACTCATCAATAGTATGATTGTTGCTGATATTTTAATAAATAACAAATATTTGGGATGCTTCCATATTCCAGGAAAGCTCAGTACTTTAAAAAAAAATAGGCTATTTTTAGGTGTTTCAGACTGGTCTTGGAAAATCATTAATCTCTTTGCATGCTCTTGGTCCTGCACTGTCATCTGTTTTCTTTCAAATCTCCAGAAGGCTGTGATGGAAATAAAAGGGAATTCCATGTTGTTCTGCATCAGCCTGCCAGTTCTGCTCCTTTCCTTGTCAGGTCGAAGGGAGCAATCTTTTCAAGAAGGAATGAAACTACTGTGGAGCTGTATAAGCATCCTTTCCTCTGCTGATCTGCGCGTAGAAGTTTCCTGGACTCTTGTAGAGGTGTAACATGATTTCCCTCTAATATGAAGCTATTTTTTTGCTCGAGAATATTACAACAGTCCAGTCCCTCTGAAAACGTGTAGTCAGTAAATCATCAGCCTACAATACAGTAAGTTCGGTACTTTTCACTGATCTAAGATCAAACCCTGAATGCTGTGGCTATTGTATGCTCATTAGCCAGATTGTTTCTGATGGCGCTGGGGCAATCTCAATGGACTGTTCCTATTTAATCAGTAGGAGTTAAATGATGAGAATATTTTCTTGTCTGAGTCATACACTATATAAATATTTGAGGATAAGTCACATATATATAGTTAGATAAAGTTAGCAATTTATTCTTTGCATTCAGCACTTTCCTTTGGAAAATTTCCAAGAACTTTAAAAATATTAATGGATTTAGTATTTGGGGAAACTGAGGCACAGCTTTCTCACATGACTGCAACCTGATGGGAGTCTGTACTATCATATAAATACTGTTACTGCAGGTAGGCTAGAGACCTCTCGTGGTTTAACCCCAGCTAGCAACTAAGCACCATGCAGCCATTCGCTCACTCCCCCGCGGTGGGATGGGGGAGAGAATCGGAAGGGTAAAAGGGAGAAAACTTGTGGGTTGAGATAAGAACAGTTTCATAACTGAAGTAAAACAAAAATAGAACAGTAGTAATAGTAATAATAACAATAATAATAAAAAACCAAATAATAACAATACAATAGTAATACAAAGCAAGTGATACCCTATACAGTTGCTCACCACCCACCGACCGATGCCCAGCCCGTCCCTGAGCAGCAATCCCTGCCCCTCAGCCAACTCCCCCAGCTTATATACTGGGCATGATGTCATATGGTATGGAATAGCCCTTTGGCCAGTCTGGGTCAGCTGTCCTGGCTCTGCCCTCTCCCAGCTTCTTGTGCACCTGGCAGAGCATGGGAAGCTGAAAAGTCCTTGACCAGTGTAAGCACTACTTAGCAACTACTTAGCAACAACTTAGCACTACTTAGCAAGAACCAAAGCATCAGTGTGTTATCCACATTGTTCTCATCTTAAACCTAAAACACAGCACCAAACCGGCTACCAAGAAGAAAATTAACTCTATCCCAGCTGAAACCAGGACAAGACCCATTTTTTAAAGCTATCTTTATGTCCTCTGAAGTGTTAATTTAACAAAGCTATAGCAATTAAACTAAAATATTATAACAACATCTTTATCATTATGTCGCATTTAGCCTTCTGCCTGTCAGACAAGCCATATATTCACCAAAATTATACTTCTCCCAGAAGTATGTCACCCTACTGCAGAGTGGGTACTCCTCCCCTTTTTTTCTCCCTCCCCCATATCTGTGTTCGGGCTTCCCAGAGCCTCGAGTTATAATACCCAGTTTTAATTCCTACTCTCCACCTTTTGTTTAGGTTTTTGCCTACACTGAGAATATGAAACTTAGGTGCTGCTGATTATGATTGTAAGAGATCTGCCCTAACTAGGTGGAATGGGTTTATTTGTTAGATTAAACAGCATACATCTGTAGAGAGGATTTGCCAGGATATCATTCTTCCTTACAAACGTTGTCAGGAATGGGGCCATCCACTAGTGCAGGCAGTCTTGGTTTTCTCACTGAGTCACTGACCATTAAGCTGGGATTCCTGGACTGTAAGTACCCTGGTTAAATCCATTTGGCAGAATCCTGACCCCCTCCAGGCAGGTGACCCCAGCAGCATCTGCACAACAGATGAAAGAAAGCAAGATCTTGACCAAATATGAGGGGACTTTAGTCCTTTGCTACTTTTGCAGCCATGTATACAGCAGGAACCAATTAAACTATGTTTCTAACAGCTGAATGCACAGAGAAACAGTTGGTTTTGTTCTTGCCTGTGCTCTGATCTGTCAGCATCCTCCTGCACTGTTATGCAGGGATAGAGTAATAACCATGCTAGGGCCCTGCCAATATGAACTGTCTTCCAACTGTGCCCTACTGAGATACGAACTTGCCCTCGTTGCTTGTTTCATACTTTTACTGCCCTGTGGGTCAGGCATCCCAATGAGTGAATCTCTCTGGCTCTGTTGTAGAGACCCTGAAATGTGTTGCCAATGACAGAAGTACAAAGCTTGACCTTAGCCTTTAATCATCAGCAGGATTCAGGCAGTCTGTGTGAACATTACGAAGTCTTTGGCACTCACCATTACTAAGTTATAGGGAGAAAACCAGATGCATTTTCTGACTAGGTGAAATTTTCCTTGGGGGACCTATGAATTGTTTTCCAGCTGTGTCTGGGCTTACCTAGAATAGCTTCAGGTACCTGCTGGGGGACATGTGTTAAGCTATAATTGTCCTACTGTGCCCTTCATGACACGTTTTATGTTTAAACAGAGGCAAAATTCAGCAAGCAACTCTTCACTGCCTCATCCCCTGCTTACTTACAGTGGTGATGTTTAGTATGGTCACATCTATTGGGATATCTCCAGAGGCCTATACTCTTTCTGATTTACACATCTGTTAGTGTAGCTAAGCTACTGTGAAATGGGAGTCTTATCTAAGAAAATACTGTAAATACAAGCTATAGTGGACCTAACATAATATATTAACATTTTTGTATAGTATCACTGTACTTTTAATAAAAAGCAGTTTAAGAATGCTGCTTCATCAGTCTTGAGAGTCAATTTTTCGATTACCGGCCTCAATTTTTGCAAGATATATCAACCATACAATTCAGATTACATACATACCAATATTTTGGTTTTTCTCACTTTGACATAAGAAATATTATCTACAGCTGTATATATTTTTATCCACAGAGCATGAATATTCAAATAAGAATGGACTAAATTATGATCTCTAGAATCCCATATCAGAGGTCAGGGAGATGGTAATATACCTCCGTACAATGAAATACCTAATTTGTCATTGTCAACTGCTTTAAACTAAGAGTGAAAATGGCTGCCTCATTTCAGACTGAAAAATTTATCTAATTCTGCTTCCCACTGGTCACTTGAGATGTCTTATGTTAATGTGTGACAGTACTGGAAAAAATGTGCTGTGGAGTCTGCTGGACTATGTGTCTATTATGCAGTTGTCTGTGATTGTAGGAAACAGGACGTGATGACCTTGTAGTCCTATACTCCCATGAATGCACATGACACAGAATCCAATTGACCACCCTACAGGCTCTGGTGACATGTGGGAGTGCAGCAAATTAAAATGGAAGCAGATGGCAAAAAAGTCCCCTCTGTGTTTTGCCTTGTCTTTTCTTTCAGGGATGTTGCCTTAAGTCTTTGATCCAAATAGCCTGCTGAGGAAATATGTCTCTGAGCTATGATGAAACAACAGTAGGAACGCTGTGTTCAATTCTGGGTACTCAATACTAAGTGGTTACACAGTGATGGGAGAGATAGGCAACCTTCAGTTTTCCTTTGAGCACTCATTAGTCATGGTCTCTTGGGATTCTTTCGCTCTTTCAGGAATAAACTTAATTCACAAAGAAGCTAGAGGGAGCTGGGCAGTTTGGTGCCAGACTGGGGGGCAACGCCTCCAGAGAAATGGGAAATACTCTTTGACTTCCATTAGAAATTCTGCCATTGTTAATCTTGGGCTTGCTTCTCCTGGCTGGCCACTGCCATTAACTGCAATTAACTGTTTGTGTGACTCAGGGTATGTGCTTTCCAGTGTGCTATCTGTCTATCTACCTGCCTACCTATCTGTTTGGTTTTTTGTTTGCTTGTAATGGAACAGCCCAAGCTGCATGGATGTGTAAGCTTTATTTTCTAGGTTTCCTGTTTAGACTGTGTGAGCCTAAGTCCATGAGCTCTCTAGGTTGCTATATTTGCTGCGTTTGGACTTTTAAAGCTGAAGTTCTCACCAGCATTTTGGAGGCTTGTTTCTAGGGCTGGATTTTGCCATTTGATGTGGATCATACATGCTGCATCTTGTGATGCTAATAGGGTGGGGAATAATGGGCCCTGTAGTCACAATGAAGCTCCCTGAGAAATTCACTCATGGGTGTCACAAAAGCAGTTTTCCCAGTTCTGTGATACGTAGAAGCAGTCTAAAAAGTCTCCATGTAGAATAAGATGCCATACTGGATTTGTTTACTATCTCTGGACTTCAGTTATGTTCTGAGTGTCCCATGAAGCTTTAGGGTCACAGCAAATATTGTACTGCTCCTAGGCAAATGCACCCAGACTTGAGTTTGTTCAGCGGTCATTGTGCATGGTTCTTAAAACACCAAGCTCACTTTTACATATTCACTGAGCAGAGACATAGTAATCACTGCATTATATTAGCGTCTGTATATCTGACACACCCAGTGATTTGTTTGCAGACTTTCCCACACCCTCAGAGTTGCCACTTCTTAGTTTGGGTCATTTTTACCATGGCTGTGTCAGATGTCATTTTCCCTCCAGATATTTTTGGGTGTAGCTGATTGCAGCAGGGAGAGAGGACAACACAAGTCTGCCTTTTGCAGCTCACCTGAGTTGCGTCATTAGAGAGCATTAAAACATTCAGGCAGTTGGACTAGGTGATCATTGGAGGTTACTTCTAACTCTTCTCTTCTCTGTTGATTTTTTTTTTTTGGTTTGGTTTGCTTTATTACTATGTACCTTCTATCCATATGGTTACGGTTGTTCTTTCTTTTCACCCTCCTTTCTTTACCCAGCAGAGGAATATGATAGTCCTGAAAATCTAATATGGGCCTAACTAGACCTCACCACACTGAACCACTGGGCCAACACAGGCCTCTCATCTTCTTATTGCCATTTAGTATCAGTAGGAGGATTTTGTTATGCTTCTATTTCATTGGGCCTGTCTGATGTATCAAAAAGTCTATGTGGTTATGTTTATTAGTATTTTGTGAGTTTTTTGCCTTGCTTGAAGTTTGTCAGCTATTGGAGGTCCTCTGCTGTAAAATGTGTCACAGAGCTGACTAAGTGGCCCCTTGTCCTGCCTGCTTTGCTAATTGTGCTGAGCCAAGTATTATCTATTGGATATGCAAACGTGGAAGGTAAGGAAGGGTTTTGTTAACTCAGGGAAACAAATGAGTTGTAGATGGGAGCTGTGCTGCTGTTTTGGCCAATAATTACAGGCTGCAGACTTCACAGGTTCCAAAAGCCAAGCAACCTCCACCTTGCTTAATACTTGCATAAGATACTAAAGTCTATATGAAGCAGTGCTGATCATTTAGAGGCATGTATCAATTTTGATTTGGGTTCAAGACCGAAATCTGAGGAATTTGATGTTATAGGATATCAGGAGTTTCTTGCCTGTGTTCCACAGTGCTTTTGAGCACTAAAATAGTCATCTTTGAGGGAAGGATTCAAGAGTTTAAACTACTAGGAAACATGACTTACAGAATAGAGTAACGATTTTGGTCAGTTCTTTACCTGGTTCAGTAAAATGTGTGGTTCTCAGATACTTATCATTAGGTGCACTAAGAATGGGACACGGCCTGATACAGCTGTCTTTGATTTCTGGTTTCTCTTTGTCTTCTGGCTGCTTGTTTCTGACTCTACACAGACCCTTAATAAACTGTCCCCTTCCAAAAAATGTTAATATAGATGATCCCTTGGACTCCACCCCTCTGTGTCTGAGAGTTGTGTTACACTGGGCCAATTACAGGACCACATTTACAAAAATATTTGTTAGCTGTGGATACTTCAGTTTTTGTGTTCAAAATTCATACAATTTATGATGTGACCCAAAACACCTCAGCTCTAGCAGGCATTGGCTTTGACCTGTAGGGCTTGTTTTTTCAGAATTGTTGAGCATCCACATTACCAGCTGACTTCAAAGGGAGTTGAGTGCAAAGACATACAGTCACTTGCCCAAGGTCGCACTGGCAGTCAGGATCAGAGCTCCACAGAGCAGCTCCTGGCTCCAAGTAAATAAGCACACATGACAAACTGGTAGAAGCTTTTGAGCTGTACAGGGATCCTGTGTAGCTGCAACTCCAGAAATGGGTCTTATCTTTCTTAATAAGATTTAAACAGCTACACTTTCATAATAATAACAGTTATCACCACCTATGCAGTGACAGTAACTACCAGCTGAGTAGGAACTATTGTCCACTACTGGAGTCATCTCTTCCATTGTACTGATGGTTTTCAAAATACCACGGCTTGGGAATTGCTTGGAATGTCCCTTCCTATGTTGGCTTGGCACTGACCTACCTGGTTGTAGAGTGACTGCGAGGCAGTGATTCTTGGTTTTCTTTCCTGAGGACTTAGCACAACTGGCTTTGCGCCAAAGAGGTGGGTGAACAATGCAGCAAGCCCTGCTTTTTCATGTCCACTGCAGTAAGTTTAAAGTTGCCTGGAACAGTCAACAGCTATAGAAAGCAGCATGTTGGAGTGGTGCCACAGCCTCATCCTTCCTTTCAGTGTCAGCTGAATTGGCTAGGGAGTTCTGGCTGCACCTTTTCACAAAAACAGTAATTTCCCTGAGCTCTCATTAGCACACTCGAGTGATCAGGGTGCACCATGCTGTGCAAAAGCTCCACATACTTCAGGAATAATGTAATCTAGGTTTTTGTCTGAGGTCTAAGCATGATTTGACTAATGGTGATTTAGAGCTGAAATAGAAGCAAGGCTGGAGAAATGGGCTAAACATTTTTCTCATTTAGCTGAGTTGTCTAAACACTGGGGACTAAGATGAACTTATGCAGAGCCTTCTAACATTGACTCTGACTCAGGCATTATTATCCCCGTCTTAAAGAGTACAGAGTCAGAAACATGAATTGGCTTGCCCATGCCCACACAGAATGCACAGCTAGTGTCAGCATTACAACGTGGTTACTCAGAAGCACACAGATGTGCAACATGTATCGCACTTCTTCCCAACCCTACTTGCTGTAAAGACTTCTTGCAAGGGGTCAAATGCATACTCTTTGTTCTCTTGCTGTCTTTCGTGAGTATGGTTGTTCTCTTTTGGTGTAATTTTCTTTTTAATATAAAAGTCTTCACGAGTAGAGTAATGCTTTGCAACGTGTACAGTTTCACGATCACTGTAAAAATACAGTTACTTGAGTCTGAAAGGGTTTGTACCTATGGAGCTTTCTCTTGTTGACTCTCCTGGGTAAACCAGTATACACTGGTGGAAAGTGAGAGAGGACATATGAAGGTTTCCAGAAGTGGCTGAAGGAAATTTTCCTGCTCATAGCAAAGCACAACACTGAAAAAGAGAGGACAATCAATTTAAATGAAACCAGTAGTTTCTAAAAGGTTTAGAAAACTTCAGGTTGATGCTGAGGTTGAGACTTAGGTTTCCTGTCTGTTGACAATTTATGAATGCCTTTGCCTCTCCCTAGATGTTGGGCATAACTGTTTGTGTCAACTTCCCTACGGCCCGGAGCAGAATCTGCAGGCCCTTTCCTTTAAAGCCTTTGGAATTTACATAACCCTGCAATTGTAGCAATGCAAAATGTGGCTCTGGTTACAATAACAAGGGTTTAGGGAACGCAGGGAGAGATTGTAGCGGCAAAGGCATAAAAGCAAAACAAAACAAAACCCTACATGCTGTTTTAATTTTCAGCAGCCACGTGAGAACTGTCCTGCAGTTCCTGGCTATAAATAAATCTCTGCCGTCATAGGAAGACAAAAAACAAAACAGTTCACATTCCTCCCAAATTTTCTTAAGGTTATAAAAAATAAAGGAAAGGTAAATATTTCAAAAGCAGAGTGTGTCTTTGCTGAGGAATGTCAAATTATTACTCAGGGGGGTTCATATTTGCATCAAGTGGAGAAATTTGGCATTATACCTCTCTCCCTGCTCCATCTCCACCAGCTCTTTTGAGAAAACCATGTAGGACTGCATATGGATAATGTGCTAGGCAATGCTTCTTAAAGCTCCAGGGGTTCACTGCCCTAGTGTCAGCTGAGGCAGGAACTTTCTTTGAGATGAATGAGGACTACACAGAAGCATGCCTGTTGCTTCTTGTCAGATGTTGCATCCTATTTCTGTTAAATGTTGTGTTAGGAAGATGGGGACGAGGATCACTTCATTGCATAGTGAGATGCTGTGGCACTGACAGATGCAGACGTGAATGTAGAATCAAACAGCCAGTGCTTCATACCAAAAGTAGTGCTATAGAAATAAGCAGGCCTGCTTGATAAGTAAGCTCATAGTTATTATGTGTGGCTAAACAAAGATTTGGTCACCTGTTCAAATCCGGTTTCAGTTAATCAGAATGAAAAATTGTTACAATTGCAAATGCCATAGGGTAAGCTACTTACATTTAGACTCGGGGACGAAAAGAGGTAATGCCATGTGAATTGCATGACTAAGGATAGCTCTTGCAGGAATATAAGGACAGACTGAATCATGAAGTGGTAACATAGGGAATGAATGGAGATAACCTTTAGTAGAGAGCCCTAGGATAAGCAGGACCATGTGAGGGTTTCTCTACATTAATGAATGGAAAGGTTTAGTTGAAACTTCTTTCTAGGAAGGTAAAGGTCCAAGTCTTAAAATGTGGCCTAGTGTGTCAGTGTGGTGAAGTCCCAGGCAACAAGACTGGAGACTGGGAAAGAAATATCAATACCAGCGAACTGGGAAGGAACTGCAGTTTGCAGGAAAACTGATTAATTTCAGTTGACCCTGAGCCGTGGTGTTGCTTTGAATGGGCATGAGGCCTCCCAGAATGGGATATCTTTGAATTTGTGAGTGGAGAGCGTTTGGGACTGGAACGCGTAGGAAGGAAAAACTGCAGCAAAGGAGGAGCCTAATGTTGCTGTGAAATGGTTTTACAGTGCATGATAGCATCTGCTTGACACTACCTCATCACAGGAATGGATGATGAGCCATTTGAGAGCTTGTGGGTCAGGATTAGTGGGCAATACAACAAGACCAATGCTTTGGTGGATGTCTGTTATAGATCACCTGATCAGAAGAATGAGTAAAGGAGACCTTCTTCAGGCAACTGGACGAACTTCATGACCACCTCAATATCTGCTGGAAGGGCAACGCAGGAGGGCACAAGAAATCCAGGGGGTTTCTGGAGTGATGACAACTTCGTAACACAGATAAAGGATGAGCTGAAGAGAGAAGTCTGATATTTACAAACAAGGAAGAATGGGTTGGGGATGTGAAAGTCAAGGGTAGCTTTGGCTGCAGTGACCATGGGGTGGTAGAGTTCAGGATCCTGAGAGGAGGGAGCAAGACAAAAAGCAGGATCACAACCTTGGACTTCAGGAGAGCAGACTGTGTCCTGTTCAGGGACCTGCTTGAAAGAATCCCATAATACACGGCCCTGGAGGGAAGAGAGGTCCAGGAGAGCCAAATGATTTTCAAGGATCACCACCTCCAAGCTCAAGAACAGTTCATCCTGATGAGCAGGAAATGAAACAAAGGTGTCAGGAGGCCTGTGTAGATAAACAAGGAGCTCCTGACTAAACTCAAACATAAAAAGGAAGTTTACAAGAGGTGGCAGTAGGGTCAGGTGACCTGGGAGGAATATAGAGACACTATCTGAATGTGTGGGGATGGGATAAGGAAAACCAAGGCTTACTTGGAGCTGAATCTGCTAAGGGTCATGAAGGGCAATAAAAAGGGTGTGTAAAGGGAGATCAGCTGCAAAAGAAAGATGAGGGAAAAAGTAGACCCACTGCTGAATGGTCTAGGGGACCTGGTGACAAAGGACACAGAAAAGGATGAGATACTCAAGTCTTCTTCACTGTGGTCTTTACTGGAAGTACTCGCCTTCAGAAAACCCAGGCCTCTGAGACCAGTGGCAAAGTGTGGAGTAGGGAAGACTTACCCTTGATGGATGAGGATTGGATTAGGGAATATTTAAATAAACTGGACATATAAACAAGCAAGTCCCTGGAACCTGATGGGATACACCCACAAATGCTGAGGGAGCTGTCTAATGTCATTGTGAAGCCACTTTTGATTAGCTTTGAAAGGTCATGGCCACTGGGGGAGGTTCCTGAGGACTGGAAGAAAGCAACTGTCACTTTTATCTTCAAGTGGGACAAGAAAGATGGTCTGGAGCAGTACAGGTTGGACAGCCTCCAGGGACTGCCCTGGAAAGGTTATGGAGCAAACAATCCTAGAACCCATTTCCAAACATATGATGGTCAAGAAGGTGACTGGGAGTAGTCAGCATGGATCTATAAGGAGAAATCATGCCTGACCATCCTAATAGCCTTCTATGATGAGATGGTTGGCTTGGTAGATGTGGGGAGAGCAGTAGATGCTGTTTATCTTGACTTAAGTAAGGCTTTTGAGACTTTCATGTAACGTCCTTGTTGACAAACTGATGAAGTGTGGGCTAGATAAGTGAACAGTGACATGGCTTAGTAGCTGGCTGAGCTGCTGGGCTCAAAAGGATGTGATCAGCAGCAAACAGATCAGCTGCGGGCCACACAAATGGTGTATCCCATGGTCAGTACTGGGATCCAAAACCGTTTAACATCTTCATTAATGGCCTGGATGATGGGACCGAGTGCACCTTCAGCAAGTTTGCAGACAATATAAAACTGGGAAGAAAGATTGACCAGATGGTCATACTGCTGTTTGGAGGTACCTCAATAGGAATCTCATGAAATTCAAAAAAGGGAAATGCCAAGTACTGTTTCTGGGGAGGAATAACGTCATGCACCAGTACAGGCTGGGGCCAACCAGCTGGAAAGCAGCTTTGCAAAAAAGGACTTGGAGTCCTGGTAGGGAACACGTTGAACATGAGTCCAAAATGTACCTTGTGGCAAAGAAGGCCAACAGCCTCTGGACTGTATTAGGAAAAGGATTGCCAGCAAGTCAAGAGAGGTGAGCCTTCCTCTCTGCTCAGCAGTGGTGGGACACATCTGGAGTGCTGTGTCCAGTTCTGGGGTTCCCCAGTGCAGGAGAGAGATGGACATATTGGAGAGAGTGCAACAAAGGGCCACAAAGATGATTAAAGGGCTGGTACATCTGACATATGAGGAGAGACGGAGAGACCTGTGACTGTTTATTCTGGAGAAGAGAAGGCTTGAGGGGATCTTATCAATATGTGTAAATACCTGATGGTGGGGGGAGTAAAGAAGATGGAGCCAGATGCTTCTCAGTGGTGCCCAGTGGCAGGACGAAAGTTTATGGGCACAAACCGAAATACAGGAAATTCCACTTAAGCGTAAGAAAAAACTTTTTTAATGTGGGTGTGATCAAATACTGGAACAGGTTGCTCAGAGAGGTTGTGGAGGTTCCATGCATAGAGATATTCAAAACCTGACCAGATGGGGCCCCAGGCACCCTTCTCTGGTTGACCCTCCTTTGAGCAGTGGGTTTGGAGCAGGTGATTGCTAGAGGTTTCTTCCAACCTCAACTGTTCTGTGCTCTGTGATACCTTAATCCATTTTTTTCTCATGACTGAGTCAAAACAGCTCAAGAACTGTGATCACAGCTGGCACTTACTATTTTTGGGCGAAGCACTATTGGGGATGTGCTGTCCCACATCCTCTTAAAATAAGTTATGCCAGGACAAAAATCAGGAATTGTGGTGAAAGGTTTGGGGGGGAGCGGTAGAATTGCTTCCTGTACTATATATAATTTGAGGTTGGGTAGAGGACTTCACTGTCTAGTGTTTCTAATGTGGTATCTTTCACTAGTATCAAATTCTTACAGACAAGAAAAAAAAAAAAAAAAGAGGCCTGAATTTGCCCAGTGTTTATCGACCTGTGTTAAAGTTGATATTGTTACGTCGGTGGAAAATGGGGTTAATGAAGGGAAAACAAGGCCCTGTGTTTCTGTTATCCCCAAAAGACTGCAGTTTCTATGAATAATCTTCAGGCACCCATGGAGGAACTGACAATTTTAATGATGTTTCTCTTAGACCGGCTTAGTTAAATGCCATGGGAAGCAAACAAGGAAAAGGTCACTTTAATGGTATTTCCTAAAATGACAGTACAGCAGCATTTGTGGAATGTCCTGGAGCACAATCATTTGGCTTTAATAAAAAATAATGAAAAAACCCCAACAACAAGAAAATTAGCTGAATGATAAAAGTAAATAATTCATAACAGATTTCCTCCTAAATCTTGGAAGTCATCTGTCTAGAGCAGCTGATACAAAGAAGCCAAAGCCAATAGTTCTGTATCTGCTGAAAACCATCTTTGTATATGTTAATCACACTCTGTGCAAACAAATTTGTTTCTTTTTCTCTATCACTATTCATTTATGATCCCTGTACTCAAAGTTAATGTGTAAAGTAACCAATCAACAATTTGTCTACAACACAGATGCAGTCAGTGTTGAAAATATAATGGTACATGTGAGATACTCATATTGGGTTTGATTCTAGAGCGTATTAAGAGCTCTGTTGAGTGCTTCAGCAAAGAAGCCTTAAAGTATTTTCTTGCCTTTACGTGCTCAAATAGTACCTATTACCTGCATCTTCTCTTGCTTAGTGTCAAGCATGTGCTTCAAATCATTCTGGTTTAAGACAAAGTAATTTCATCAGAACACTGGATGACCAGCCCTGTACTGAAGTTAGCAGAGACCATACAGGAACATCTGTACATATTTCTTCTGTAATTTCATTTGAAAGTGAAAAAACATTGGAGATGCCTTTTATATAGACAGACAGCTAAAAGGAATGATTTATTTGCAATTGTTTCTCCAGAAGACCATCGCTACAGTCAAAACAGCTGTACTAACTCATCTGAAGGTGGGCTCTTCCTACACGGTGAGGACCTGAACTGAACGCAGAGACCTACGCAGAGAGAGAGGGAAGAGCAAATCAGAACCTACACAGATCATCCAGGTTAGTTCTGAGTTGCATGTGGGGAATGGGCGAGCAACACAATACCAGGGAACAGGATTTTAGTTCTCTTAAACTTGTGAGGCGTTACCTACATTCACCAGGCAAGAGGAATCTTCCACCTATTGCAAGGTGGTTTTCAACTTTAGAGCAAGGTTACAGCAAACAGGACCTCACTATCCCCAATTACAGACAAACTAGGTGTGTTTAGAAGCAGCATATATCCTAATGACATAAAAATTGTAACCTCCTACCCCATCTGTTCTCTTTACTCCATCACCATTTCAACAGAACAGAACAGAACCCGTATCCAGGCTGTGCTACAAGTGTTAGTCACGCTGTTACTCGGTCTGAGGGCCAGCATATTAACTTGGTTTTGATTATAATTGTAGTCTAAACTGGAGGCATTTCTTGTAAGTTAGTAAATACGCTTACTGGAAATGATAGTTTAGTAAAGTTCTTGATTTTATGCTCTATTTTTCCTCTTTCTTTCTTTATTCTGTCCTTCATTTTTCCAGAGTGGCCACCAATTAGAAGAAAACTTAGTGTCAGCATCCTCCTCCTTGGTGCAATTTAGAATCCTTCAGGGTTTTAGTCTGTTAAGAAGAGCTTGTGCATTCAATTTGTGCATGAAGTCTAATTACATCTATGTCTCATCATTTTCAGTGTCCTTTCTATTTCTCTTGTAGTGCTTGCAGCAATCACAGAGACAAAAATAATATGAAACCTTTTCTTCCCACGGTATTTCCACTTTATGGGATCTGAAATGCTGTGAAGTCATGTGACCCAGTTCGCTACTGCCATGCACTCTGCAGCAGTATTTACATGAGTGCAATGTGAGCATAAAGCGCAGCTAAGTTAAGATGATGCATACTTCACACTGATGTAAATGAGTACACCAAGCAGCAGGGCAGTAGTGAATCAGTTGTCAGGGCTCAAGCTCAGTCATACTTCTGCTGAACTGAGCAGTGCGTTTCCTGTACTTGTCTCCATAGGCATGATCCTGCCCCTCTGTCAGTATCCTAAATAGTTCCCACAGCTGTTAGAACCTCACAGACAGCCAAAACAAAAAATACAAATGCTAAACTTCAGATTCTGTTATGTGAAACAAAGTATGATAAATACTAAAAACAAATTTTGCTCACAGCTCCAGTTCTCTAGCTGTGTATGAATATGTATTCAAGAGGAAGACATTTACTCCCCATAATTTTAAAACATTACTATTTTACATCTTTGAAGTCTTGTGGAAAACCGACTAACTAATTCTTGATTAGCTACATCCCTCAAGGTGACCAGTTTCTTCTCTGGCATGTGCAGTGGTTCGGGAGCAAACAATGATTTTAGGAGCGATCTATCTTGCGTAGAATCAGGGCCACTACCTAGTTAAATATGTGCTGCTCTCTTGGCATATGCCACATCCGCTTCTGGCTCAGGCTACCATGATGGAATTAAACCGTGCAGAATCTGGGTGTGCCGCTCTTCATATCCCAGTCAGCTGCGTCACAAAGAGAGCAATGTATTTTTTTGTCTCCAGAGCAACTCAATCTTTCTGGTAATCACACATGTACTGCTTAGCATCCCACAGGAGCACGGGTTCTCTGCATTTGCAGTGAACTGAACCATCTTGCCAAGTACAACAAGGATGGCTTACACCTTTCTTCTCCCCTGTCCTCACCCTCACAGTCAAGCAGATTTCCAAGAGAGCAAGTCAGCATCCTTGCCTAGAAGTAAGGAGCCACCTTTCCATAGGAACTTTGTCCCATATCCAGGACTCCTAAGCATACAGGAATTCCTGTAAAGAAAGCCAAGTATTCTCCAGGAAAGCATGTGTCACAAAATAGAACAGATTCTATGTGATGGAAGTTATGTCTAAGAAAAATCAGGGTGGATTAACAGTGGTGTAACGGAGGGAAAAAAAAAAACCAACCACAAAACACCAGAGCCCCAAAAGCCAGAATAAACAGCTTGGCTATCAAGTACTGAAACTAAATGGCATTTGCAATTAATTGCTATAATAAGGTCAGCTGCCTTCCTAATTGATTTCAGCTTCTTACTAAGGGATCAGTGCTGCTAATTAGTTTGCATGTAAACTTCAGAGGATGTGAATAATCAGAGTTTAGTAAGCCACACCAACCGTAACTAATTCTTCTAGCTCTTCTGCAAAGAATACACAGTAAGCAAATGTTGTCCCCTTCCCAGCACCACAGATGGAGCCAGGACTTGTTGCTTTAGCTACTTTTTTCCACTGAGTTGCTACAAGACACTCAGAAGCATGCAGAAGTGGCAACCTTGAAGTCACTTTTGAAGGAAGTGAGTTTCCTAGGTAGAATAGGAGCAGTTTGATAGCTCTGTCACCAGTACTGTAAAGAAGAGGATATTTAACTGGAGCTCCCTGCCTGCTAAACAGCTGTTTCAGGATCCGTGAGTAGCCTGTACCATTTACAAAACCCCAAGGCTATTCTAAGTTGGCATCAGGGTCTTAACATACCTTGATCAGCTTATAGACCACAGAGTCACAAGGGCAATTTAAAAACTGCCATTACTTCTTCACTCTGGTTTTGTGCTAGCCAGCAATCAACCAGAGTAAAAGATCTGGCCTAGACCCTGTATCAGAAAAAGAAGTGGAAATAACCTTTCCCTTTGCCTTTCCCTGTTCCTTTGTATAGACATTGCTTTGATTTTCCTGGAAGTCACTGAGCTCTATGTGTTCATAGCTAGAGACTGACTTATTTCTGACTGTATTGATGGCCTATGCTTGGTTGGAACAAGACATGTTGGTCTAGATCATTGCTAATTAAATACAACGTCAGGCATTCCCTAAACTCTTCCAAAACTTAAAAAAGCCCATATGCCCCTCCCCGCCATGCAGCTAAACAAATCCATGCACAAAAATAAGGGGAATAAAAGGGAAAAAAACCCAGACCATTCAGAGCCCAAACTCATTTTAAAACTATTATTAATGAAAGCCTGTGTTGCAGTGCAGCCCAAGGTGGTCTTTGAATTTTTTTCAAAAAGCCAAAAAAATCCTTCAAATGAAAAATGTTGAGGAATGTCATTATACAGACTTTTGTTGGAACAGCTGCCTAGGGACAAGTTCGCTCCAGCCCTCCTTAGTTAAGATATTTAGTAGATCTAGCCAACAACATATGGTTACAAATGTTTGTGATACAGATCACCTGTCTGCATACTGCACCTTTCTGTAAGATGAACACTTGCTAGAACATAGATTTTTTAAAAAAAATATTTCTCTGGAAAATGAGAAGATATATACAGAATAGAAGGAAGTATTAAAAAATGATGGGGAAAGCAGAGGAAGACTCCATTTTACAAATCAGTACCCTCTATTCTGCTAACTGAGAAGCAGAAAGAAACGGAAAGGATCTGAAGTTCAGCTGAATTGTTTTTTTTTTTTTTCTAAAACCATTATCCCTGAGAAAATATCATGAATAGGTTCAAAAGGGTCATAAGGTGTTAGGTGTGAACACAACCCAAGTTTCTCCAAAGCAGGCAAATGAAGCCATGGTGAAGTTGCTGGCTACAAATGTTTACAGTAGTCAGGAACTGCTAACTAACTTTAATTGCTGGCAGCTGATCAATGTTTTGGTGGCAGGAAATTTAATCTTGTTCTGACTGATTCTGTCTCCCTTGCCTTCAGGGGTCTGGGTTTGAGTTGGGCTGTTATCTGCAGAGTTGCCCTTTCAAAATGTTTGAGAAATACCAAGCAAAACTAAAGGGAGAAATGAGACAATTCCTGTAAAATTTCCACGTTCTTTTCTTTTTTTTTTTATTGGTCTTTTTAATGGTTGGAGTAATCTCTGACTTTTGCTTTCTAAGAGCTTGTAAACCTTCTCTCCTTTCTGCAGAGCAAATGTCTTTTTCCTCTTTCCATAGCTGTTCTCTGAGTTGCAGCAAATACTGGTGGCTTTTCTTTTGGGCTTGAATGTTCCCTTGTCAGCAAACAACTTGTGCGGACCACGCACTAAATCTTAACCGATACAGGAGAGAGGGTTATAATGAGCTTGAGAAGCCAATGAAAGAGAAGGAGCTGTGAACAGGAAAACCACACGGAAAAGGGTGAAATTGAAATGTGCCATCTCTTGGAAGGTCCAAACCAACATCTTACACCTTATAATGGATACAGATTTGAATGTAGTTTTGATTGTAGTTGACCTAAATTCTGTGGTGTGGGCCATTTTATAATATAGAAACCAAATCTTTTTATTTAAGAACAATTGGTAGAAGTAGTTTGATAGCTAGTACATTGATTTAAGGCATTGTCAAGGAATGTTATCTTCATGTTGAAGGCCATAACTTTCATTAAGTGCACAACTCTTGCAGATCTGATAAGGCTTAGGTTCTAGGAACCAATTTATTTACTTTTAACCATTTTTTTTAACTGAGAAAATAAACCCACCAAAAATAAATGTTTGTGCTGAGTTTGTTAGGGGCAGCTAACTGAAACATATTTTTCCATGGTGTCAGGAATGCTGCAGAAAAAGAAGTACGCCAACAATACATCAGATGCAAGCTAACCTTAACAGCAATAAGTTCTGTTGCAGTTTCACTCAAACATCTGCATGCATGCACACGTGTAAATGCATACATGCACACACAGGTATGTATGCATATTATGATTCATCAAGTGGAAAACAATCTTGTGGCATTAGTAGTTTTAATTTTTAATTACTAATGAACATTATTTCAGATAAGCATTGTCCAGATCCCTACTTTTTCAAAGTTCAAAGCAAGTTCTCAAACTGCTGTATTAACACATTGAAGACGTGGGTTAGGATTGAAAAGCTTTAATCTGAAACTTACGTATCCCTGAATTGGAGCATAGTTCCATCCTTATTCATCAGGAAGTTAGTGGGAGTGGAATCCAGCCCTTAGATCTGATGGTGTGGTCTGAGCCCAAAGATAAAAATAATTTTAGAAGAATTATATTAACTAAAAGAACGTATATGCATGTCTGTATTGTATTGACTATATATGCGTCATTTCAGTCCCTCAGCGACAGAGCCCAAAATTTCTTGTGGCTCTTTGATAAGTAAGGATAGTGATGGTTCCATCACTGTGTTACATCCAGTGTCAGTGTATAGTAGTAATGCTGCTCTGCATGTCACACTCAAGAGATGCTCAAAACATTGTGTGCTATTTTGGAGACTGGGAGACATGCAGAAACAATCTCTGTAGGGAGGGTATGAAAGTCTTGCTAGTTCTGTAGCCTGCGGTGACTGAGGAGAAGCCTTTGACCCTACAGTTGCACTGGGTGGTGGTGTCAGGCAAGGCATGCAGCCAAGCTCACAGAGCCATGGTGTTTAATCTCATTGTCAGATGGAGCAGGCAGCCTGGCACTGGGTCTCCTCTCACAATGGGCACTTTTGTTGTTACATTAGTATACCCGTGTCCTTTTGTTTTGACAAGGGATCTAACAAACAGTTTATATCTCCAGAGGTGGAGCTTTTGCTTCTGCGTTCTATAAGGAATCTGTTTTTGAGCAGCAAATAACCTATTTGTTTTTGTATGTCCCTTTCCCCTTGTCTTTTCACTATTTGACTATTAAGGGTGCTTATACATAGATAATACTATAGCTTTTTGGTTTTGACCTTGGTCATCAGAGCCTAGAAATGCTTATAGAAATAGGCAGGTGATTTCTTTAATGGTCTTATTCCTAAATTCAGAAGGAGCTGCCTTTGTAAGTACGTTTGTGCTGTCTTGGGATATAGACCTTATGTGATACACTGTTCAGAAAGAGAAACATACTTTTTTTCTTTCTTGGTAGCTTTGGGATGACTTCTGGTTTTGCTGTCCCCTATAAGCTAAGACATCAAAATAGCTCCTACTAAATGTCACCTCTTGTGTGAGCGGATTGCTCTGCAGAATCAAATATTTTTTGCAAACTGCAACACTTTTCAGTTTTCACTGAGGTATCTGCAGTTCAGTATTTAATAACAAAAAGCTGGCTTCTCTGGCATCTTTCATCCCAGGCTGTTACTAATACAAGTATATATATTATATAATACCAGAGTTTAATGTACTTTTTTGTTATTGGGGAAACATAGTCACAGAAAGAATCAGTGAGTAATCTAGTTTCATTTACTGCTGACTAAATACCGAAGCGTGCGGCAGAATTCAAATTCTATGTATGTCCTTTATTTCATTTAATATATCACACATTTCTCCTACAGCCAGTAATAGAAACCAGGAGTTGTGCTGTAACCATTAGACAATGCTCTGTCGATGGAACATCCAGATGCTGCGGTGAGAGGGGGGGCAGCTTTCACATGGGATTATGAGGAGTATAAGGAGCACCATATGTAAGGAATAGCAGATATGCTTTTTTTTATCTTGACATTTATGGTGGTTAGATCATTCTGGTCCAGTGGCACAAGCCTGTTTCCTGCTGGGCACTTTCTAGTGTTTTGCATGTTCTTGTTTTGCGTGTGCAGAGCAATGGAGCATTGCTTTAGCTCTCTCCAAGCCCTGGTTTCTCTCCATCACTGGTATCTTTGCCATTCAAATCCCCATCCACTGCAGCACCGTACTCTCTTGTCTTGTAGACAGACTCTGCCTGTTTTGAATGTCTTAGAATAACCTTAGCTGAGGCATCAAATGGATGATCAGCTTTGTCTTGAAGATGAGTGTTTTGTTAACTTTTAACTAGTGAACAAGACATGGGCCACTTATCTTGGTTACACTGTATCATAATAAATAGTACAGTGTGCTAAGGTGAGAAGGGAGATAGTGTTGATAACGTGAGCCTACCTAACCCTTGTCCCTTGGCCTGCTGCTGCAGGTTAGTTTCTAGGGCTGGATACAGGTCTCTGGCTCCAGAACCTTGGCTGAAGGAAGGAGAGGGAGGCAAGAGAAGGAATCAGTTAATCATTCTCACCTCTCCTTTCAGCTCTTTCCTCTTCCAATGAGAAACTGAGAGGGCAGAGGGGAGAAAGGGGGCACCAAGAGAGTTAGGTGGAGCTCGCAAGGTGAAGATCAGCTGCAGAAAAAAGGGGGAAACAATGAGTAAAGGGGCAGGGACTTGGAGGATGAGGTGAAGAAAGTAGTAGGCAGAGATGTGAGTGGAAAGTGAGGATTATTAGACCAATGGAAACGTGTGAACAGAGGGGAGGACTGATGGAATTATAAGATCTCTTCTACTGTGCATCACATGTAGTTTGCATGTGTAGATCATGTAAAACTTTCCCAGGCTTTGTGCGGAGAAAGGTAAGAGCATAGTACAGCTCATGCCAGAGGAACCCTGATGGGTTCCTGTGATTTAATACAAGGCTAATAATGCTGAAGATTATAATTTAGTAATGTGGCTAAATGGCTACTTAGCTTACAGGGTAGAAGGTATGCATGCCAGTAGTTAAGGGATACCTACTAAGCCTGTTTGTGAAAGATCATTAGCATTAAAAGGGCTGGAATCACCTTTTGGTTTGTACCCACCTCCTTTTACCATAGGACCAAAGAAACAGAAAGACCTCACACGGGCTTGCTAGCAGTTTGTCCCGTTCTGTGCTTATTGTGCATTGGTGTATGTGAAGGCAGAGAGGACAGGACAGTGGTCACTTGGTCTCATCTTGTTTGGTTTGGCCTGCCAGTTTGAGGGTGATATTTTTGTCCTGTAACTTGCTTTCTCTGGTCGTGCCATTAAATATATATACATCTGTATGTATATGTATGATTTTGCCTTGTGATATGTGTTGATTGGTGTTGTCATCATGAGAGTTCAGTTATTGTAATGAAAAGAAATGACTTACATGTACAGAGAGCAAACCATATATTTCCATGAGTTAAAAAAAAGAGAGAGAGAGATTTTGCAGATGGTGTCACTATCTCTGAATTTCAGCGTTACTGTTTAACAGAGAATGCGGTTTCTTCCACTGCAGACAGCAACACACCCGAGGCAGACGACTCCCCCATATTCATCTAGCTATTAATACCAGATATAGTTGAATGTGAAGTCAGAAACCAGGAAACATGGTAGAAACAGTGGTTTACATGGGATTAAAGCTATCTGGAGAACGACCGAGGAGGAAAAACTGGGAAATGAGGGCTTTTTATTTAGTTAAGTCATATCCTCTCTGTTACAGGGAGTAAAATCTCTTAAGGTCAAAATGATGCGCGTTGCCAGGGGACATCCCTAACCCTAACGCCGCCGCAGCCCGGGGGCTGGGGTGGGTCCAGCACAGCGCGCGGGGCTGCAGCGGGCGCGCTGCGCCCCTCCGGCCTCCCCGCCGCCGGTGGGACCCCGCGCCCCTCCGGCCTCCCCGCCGCCGCTGCTGCTTCCTCCTTCGCCGGGCAGCAGCTCCCACCTATGTTGCGGAGGGTGTGAAGGAAGCAAAAATAAAAAAACCGCAACACCTGAGAGCCTTGAGTGAAAAGCTGTGTAGAAGAGCGGTGTTCTCGCTCCCAAGGCAGGTAGGTAGGAAACCGTCTCCTATTGCGATGGTTGTCGCCCGGGTCGGAGGCGGCGAGCCCACCTCTCCCGCCGCTCCGGCTCCAGACGCCTCCCCGGGCAGCCCCGGTAGCTCCCGGTTCGCGTGCGCTCCTGCCAGCCCGGAGCTTGTCCCTTTAAGAAAGTGCAGCACAGTAGCAGGGGCCGGCCCTGCCTCCCGAAGCCTGCAGCGCTGGAGCGGGGCTGGGGCATGGGAAGCAGTTCCTGATCTGGGCCCGAGCGAGCGCACACAGCAGCAGCAGCAACAGCAGCAGCCACAGCAGCCGCAGCCACCCCAGCTCCACTCGCTCAGCAGCATCCAGCGTGGGGATCAGCGCTCTGCCTGGCTCCCTGACACGGGCTGGACGTTCCTGAGCACTGAGCTCAGCTGCTGTAAAAAGCAAGTAGGAAAATATACAGCTGGATAAAATTGGTAAGTCGAACGAAAGTCACATCCTCCTCCTTGGGCTGCAGTGTTCCAGTCTCTTAATTTGTAATGTTTTTTGCAGGCCGTTTTTTTATTGTCTTCTAAGCAGAGCAGCTGGGAAAACATGGAGGCAAAATAAAAGTGTAAAAACGCTTGAAGGATTTGTCAGTGTTTGTGCTCTATTTTGAAATCCTCTTTCCACATTGACGCTTTGCTGCAGGAGTGGGGAAGGGGAAACCAGCAAGTGCTTTTGTACCTGGGGGGAAAGAAAGCTGGTAAGAGTTGTAATTGGCTTTTCTTGCGGAGGTGATTAAAGAGGGAGATTTGAAAAAAAAAAAACAAAACAACAAAACCTTTCAAGAAGCTTGAAGTGACTTGTCATTTACTTTTCCAGAGTAAAAGCAAATCTCGTGTTAAACAGTTTTAAAACGCACTGGGATGTGTGCAGGAGGAATAAGATCCTTCTTAAAACTGCGTTATGAGTGGAAATCTGGATGCCAAAGTATTGCCGAGCAAATGCTGTCTATGTTTGTTTAAATTTAACTAGCTACATTGGCAGCGCTGGGAGAGCGGAGGCATCAAGTGCCGTTTTCTCTGCGTCGGACAGAGGGCGCTGTTGCTGCATCGGCCATAACACGCCCCGAACGGGGCGTTGGTAACAGTTCAAGTGAAAAATCCGAGTAGACATCAGATGTTTTAAACAATTAAAACAGAAATTGTTCACACATACAGAAAGCTACAGTATATAGCATCCAGTTAGAGCAGTCAATGTTTTTAATTTTTGTCCCCTTAAGTTGTGGGGGTAGGTTTTTTGTTTGTTTTTTAAGTGATGATCTGAATTATAAAGAAAAATATAAATTCTGTTGATCAGCTCTAGAAATTAGAGCCTGGCTATGACCCTGTTGTCATTTCTGGAATGTGTTGTGGGGTCAGCCTGGATAAAGAAGGGGAGGGAAAGTGTGGAATCTCTTGACAGAAAACTTACTTCAGTAATGGTGTGGGACATGAGGAAGAACTCTCACTCAGTGTTGATCAAGTTGCAGGCCAGAGTTAGATGTCTTATATGGGAATGTATCCTTTGTATCCAGCACAGATGTGTAGCAGAGGTTGGAGATCTATAAGCTGAATAATAAGACCTGTAAACCCTAATGACGGAACCGCATATTGTCAAGTAGTTTGGGGAAAGATGGGGGAACATGTTAAGGCAGGCATACAGCTTTCTTCCTAGAAATCCCAATACCACTACCGGTGCAAGAGGCTGATAGTTGTGCCATGTTTTACCCATGTATAATGAAGAGTTAGAGAATACAGTAACAGACTGTCCTTACCTCTGTGTATGTATACTTGCTTATGCTTACCCTGGTGTGTATAATAATATTCTGTTGCTTTGTGGAATAGGAATTTGGGTTTCCTAGAATCAAAGGCTTTAAAAGGAATGAAGGTATTATTTTAGCTGGTGCAGTTCTATTGTGAGTAGAGAAGGATCAGGGCTGTCAAGTTCCCGTCTGATACAACCTCTATTAGAACTTGATGTTTTTGTTGTGACCTGGGGCTTTGGTTGTACCTTGAACAACAAGATATTTCTGTCTGGCTCTGTTGCTGTTACACAAATCACTTGCAGTGGAGTGGAAAGATTTGCATGTTTTGAGCCCTTAATGTGAGACATGCTGGGCAAAGCAGATTAAAAGAACTGAATGACCATATGGAACGCAGTCATTCAGACTCCCTCATTGAAAAGTTTAGACTGCTACTAGTTCTGCTGAATCAGTGGAGTATGTGAGCAGAAGTCAACTTTCTTACCTGCAAGAGACAGTTAAATGGTTATTGTGAGGCAGTGCATCCTTGGGATATTAGTAGTTTTTCAGGGAAAAAGTAGCCATTTCTTTATACTCCTTATGGTTCATTAGACATCCAGGTACGAATGGCCCTTTGAAATGATTTACTGGATCAGAGGAAAGATTTCCCTCTTCAGTTCATCTCTGAACTAGCAGGCACTAGTCAGATGTCTGACTGCTGCTTCAGTAATTTATTGAGGAATATTTTTCGCTTTCCTTCAAGCAGACTACTTGATGGGATTATTCAGCTGTCCCCTGTGTGTTGTGCAGGACTTGCTGGACCCCTGGGCAGTGGAGAAAGTTCATTGAGAAAGATAGAGCTATCGGACATCCTGAGACACACTTGACCCCAGCAGATGCTTGTCTTGGTAGGAGGCTAATTTATTCACTGAAAGTGTATCTCCTCCACTGTCACTGACGTTCAGCTAAGCTCTTATCAGTTCCATCTCCCCATCTATTTCATTTGTCTGCACGACATGTTTAATATGACAGTTGAAGTGATTTCAGTTCAGTTCTCCTACTTGGCTATATTTCAAATTAAAATCTTTGCTTCACAAATGGAAGAGGCAGTTTGATGTGCCTGATCCTATTTTTACTGTGTTGTTTGGAAATTCACTTTAGTATGTGTTTTATTTTGCTCCTAAGTATTTTTCTTTGAGTTACTTTGTACCTGAGAGTCCACACTGTAAGTCTGTCCATGGCTGCTGCTGAGGTCATACAGTTAACTCCTGCAGAGTCTCCAAAACATTAGCTTAATATGACATATGTGTGTGATATCCTCCACCTATATTTATGCTAAACTAAAGAAACGGAGCTTCCTTGAATAGCTTTTTTTCATTAGACACTGCTCTTTTTACCTACTAGTAGATACTTATGATGCGGGCGGTGCTATAAATTCTGTGCCTGCCATTGGAGTGCTTGTCTACTACTTGCTTACACTAACTCTGCTGAGTGAGTCTAGCCAGAGCAAGATTCATGGTTACTCACCAAATTACTGACAGTTTGGTTTCTAATATTATTAGTTTGGGTCATTGTTTTGCAGAGCTTCAGGTTCTTGTTGTTAATTCATCTTTGAGCATCTTGTCACAGTCTGCTTAATGAAGCCTACTGCAAAATCCTTTCTCTAAGAATGTTTCTGGCTTCACGCAGTGCAGGATGTTACCGCAGGTTATGAAGGCTTGTGATGCTCATATAGGTGAGATGAATCTGGCCTTATTTTCTGTTGTAGGTAAAGCCTCTTTTTACTTTATATAACAGAAGCAGGATCCCAACTTAAAACCTCAGGTTCATATCAAAGACTCACTGTGCTGATAGCGTTGTTCTTTGATAACAGACTTCATAGACAATTTTTTACACTGAACAGTGATAGATGTGGTTTTATGTCTGATTTATTTGCCTATCTCTACTTTTGCAATCATTTGGAATGCCACATTTTTATGTTTATCAGTATAAGTGGAGACCTCTCAAGTCATTGTCCTATGCAACATCAAAAAATGTCGACTTGCAGAGAAGGTGAAGGAAAGTAAATAAGATTTAATAGCTCTGAAGGTGGAGATGGAAAGGAATTATTGCAGGAATGTGTTCCCCAAAGAATAATTTCAGTGGAGTAGATACCTGTATGCAGCTAGTCCTGACTCTTCCAGACAGACTATGTCAGACCTGCCAATGCTCATGTGCATGAGCATCCTCCAAGGAATTAATTTATTTCCATCTTCACATATGTACAGCTGTCATCTTGTGTCTGAAACAGTTGATGACTGAGCTGTTCCTTTTTCTTATCTGTAGTTCCAAAGTTCTTTTCTTCTTAACCAAATTCATCAGAATCCTTGGAAAACATCAATCTTTCTTTAATCTCAATCCATTATTGAGAGTATTATTTCTTAAATGTAAAAAATAATGAACAAGAAGTCTTCAAAAAGCCTTTAGGCACTCTACCAGTTTAATTACACTTACAAAAACATGGTAGTGACCTAATATATCATTAAATAATCACATTTAAATACTGCACTGACCTTGCCAGCCAGTAAATCAAAGCAATGGCGAAATCCCTTTTGTTCTCTTTGCTACACCCTGAAACCTGTGAAATAATCTTCTGAGCACTTAGCGAAAGTGTGTATCAAGTTGATGTGTTTTGGAGCATGAAATGGGGAAAAGAGGTAGGAATTTCTAGATTCCTAGGGACCAAAAAGGCCCTGCTGAGATCCTCCTTCCTTCTTTATAATCAGATAAGTTCAAGAGACCATGGATTGTAAAGGTTCCATATGAGAAGAGAAAACAAAGTGGCAGCTAGCAGTGCTGTTACTGAGTATGGGCTGCACTTCTCAGTGCCTTCATTGGAAAGGATAACTTTTATACTCAGGGCTGTTGCTTGCCATCTTGTCAAATTGTCCTTTTGGGGAGGGGGTGGGGGGTAACTGATTCACAGTGCAGCTGCTGACTTTTAAAGTGGAGCATAGAGCAAAAGCCGTTCTAAAGTCTTCGTCTGCATCATTTTGTTTCCTTCTCTCATGCATTGTTCTAGTAAAGAAACTTGACGTGCTGAGAAACGTGCATAAGCAGAAGGAGCATCAAATAATGAACTGTCTTTTATGCCATGTGGTGTATAACACAATATCCAGGTGCAGCAGGTAGGCTAAAGGCACCCTTTGCAACTGCCCTTCCCAGTTCTTTTCACTTGTGCTTCACTTTTTTTTTAACTGCGCATTCTGTCATTTATCCAATATGATATGTTAGCCAAATTGTGTGTCTAGCTCTGCAGTCTCTTTCTAGATGTATCAAGACCTGTAACTTTACCTACATCTGTCTGTTAACTGGCATGATCATGTAGCTGTGTTTATTTTGAAATCCATGGAAAGTACATGGAGAAACACTGTAATTTCATTTGTCCAAGAGAATCTTTTCCAGCAGCTGATGAAACCCAAGCTCATGCCAGATGAAAAGCTTTTGTGTTATCATTTTCAGTTAATTAAAAAAATAAACCCCAAATCCCTTACAGCGGCAGTTTTATAAATACTATGTGTGTGCATGCCTACACTAGTGCTTCACTCTCGTGTTGACAGCTTGTGCCTTTGACAGCAGACTGGGCATTATCATACACTTTCAGGTACAGAACGCGATGCAGGGAGGCAGGGGATGGATGGAGGATCTTATTTTGTTTTGTTTTGTTTTTTAAATACATCTTACTGCAGCTGAAACAGACCCAAAAGAAAACAAAACCTTCAGTGTTTGCATCAAATTGGTATTTTTTTGTTGTTTTTTTTTGAAGAAAACGTGCTAAAGGCTCAATTTTATCTGGGCAAACAAAATGTTTTTCTGGCAATTTGATACTTTAGTAAAATGAACAGTATCTTTGATTAAATGTGCCAAATTTGTGTATGCTAAAAGGCAGAAAGCTGGGTTTTCTTGAATAGAGAGGTGCACTGGCAGCTGGGGCTGAACCACCTCTTGGCACCCGCATCTATCTATTAAGCGCAGATCCCAGTAAGCTGAAGGATTATTATCTTTCAAAAATCTTGGACAGCTTCACCGGTGAGTTGGATTTCTTTTGTTTTCATTTTAAGAAGGCAAAATTAATTTAGTTTGGGTGAAAGCTGTTAAACTGACAGCCCTGGAAGACCGCAGTCCCTTTGTTCAGCCACAGAACAAGTAATGCCTTGAACCATGGCTGAGTCAGCTTCCCCAGTGCTGCTCTAGCTGTGCGTTTTGGTCTAGTCAGAGGATCAAAACTGAAGTGCAGCATCCTTCTGTTCAACTTCATTTTTTTGGCCAGCATTGTTAGATTGCCAACAAGGGGCTGACTAGTTAGATTTGGGATAGCTTCTTCTGTAATCTGTTTAGGTTATGCCCACAGAAGTCCTTGTAATCTTTTTGTTTCAAGTGACAAATAATACCGTGGCAAACTCACTCGCTTCTCAGGACAGCCTTGATCAATTCGTTTCACACAAGCAGCCATCAAATGGGAACGGTTTTTGTTCGTTATCCAGAATGGATTCAGCCTAGTGACCTGGTGGAAGGACATACTGTGTTCCATTACCATCCCTCTGAATCGTTCAATCACCCGATGCGTTTTTTCAGTACTCCACTTGCGTTAGACAAGTCCTGTGTTTTTAGGCTCTGCATTCTTTGCCTGATTCAGAGGGCCTTTGGAAAGTTGCATGTGGGCTTTTGCATTAAGCTCACCTAGAAGTCAAAGACTGTGAACTGCAGATGCTTCATTTCAGAGTGGAAGGTGGGAGAGAGGCACTATGTATGACAGTGGCACAGGGGTCGTGGTAGTACCGACAAGGATGTGTAATAACTTTAGTACAGACTAAACTTGTTGGCAGGGTGTTATATTTAAAAAAAGAGATACTGTTTTTAAACATTATGCAAACTTCATATTTTCATGTTTGTATATATGTGCTATTCCCTTTTTCCTGAGATTTAAACGATAATTGTCTTTTAATCATATTCTCTAGAAAAAAAATCTTCGATTTCTGTCTATAGAGTACTTGGTCATAAAAGTGTATATTTGTACTGGAAGCTGTTTTTCACTCTGCGCTGGTTATTTTTTAATTACACGTTACTCAGGTTATAGAGTGAAACTTGGCCAGGTAGTTCCAACTTCCTGTTTCTTGTTCACTTCCCTAACAGTTCTTTCATCGTCTAATACTGTACAGCGTTTGGGTTGGAAGCCCTTCAGGGATTTATTTATATTGAACAACCTTTTTTTTACACTTAAGAAAATACTCAAGAACAAATAATGAGTTCTAGTGACGTTAGGTTTTAGTCAATAATGTTGTGCTTTTGCCAGCCGTCCAGTGTCATGCTTAAGGTGGCTGACTTGTAGGTGAAATTCAAATGGAAAAATGAAAATGTACTCCAGCCAAGTTGTTTTTCTCTGTTTCATTTATCTTTTCAAGACACCTTAATTAGCTGGAAAGAAGGCAACTACTGCAGAGCTTTGACTTTGAGCACAATGGAGAGAGAAGAAGAAAGTGTGACTGTCAGGGTTTGGAGACTTATGCTCATGCTTGCTAATTTGACTTCCTTCATATCCCAAGGCCCAGACAGTCAAAATAGCTCTGAGTTACATTTTTGGCTTCTCAGCCTGAGAACCAAATGACATTAATAGTCAGGCATCTAATGTGCAAAATTCTTTAGGAAAATATAGCATCTTGTACCTCAGCAATATTTGAACTCTCTTGAAAGTCTTGTCTCTCATCTTTACTTGGTGGTTGACAGGAGTCTTTCCATATTTCAGAAAGATTTGCTAATCTGCACAGGGTGCTGTAAGATGCTTTATTAAAAGAAACTTTTTTTTAATGCCTTTACGTGCTTTAATATTATTTCTTTGGGAACCAGAGCAAAGATCAGCAGGACTGGAGTTCTAGTACAGGGTACTTGCAATATGGCTTGTTTTGCCATCCAACCTTTAAGTTGTGTTTTGTTTTGTTTTTTTGTTTTGTTTTTTTGTTTGTTTTGTTTTGTGGTTTGGTTTTTTTTTTTCCTAAAAATTTACTTAATATACAAAACACTTTGACTCTCAAAATGTGCTAGACCAACAGGGGACCAGTGCATCATTCTCAGCACTCAAAATTTCTTGTGGGACAGCAGTCACGGGGAACTGGTGGGTTACCAAATAGGTCTAGTGACTCTGCTTCTGAGGACCACTTTGTATGGAGCACAGCTGAAAATCCACTGGAACAAACCAGCAGCACCAAAAGAACTTTCTGCATTAAAAACTGTTATTCTCTTCTGCTTCCTCAAATGTGAAAGATCAGATCTGGTAAAGTGTCTTGGTGTCTGTGGACAGGGTTAGATAGCTACTGCTATACAACAGTAGGTAGTAAACGATGCGTATTTAAGAATATATAGTTGGATGAATAATGGCATATGGATACATGTAGGTATGAGAGTGATCATTGCTTTGTAGCTGTGCAGTTTGAAGGGCCTTAGGTGGATTTGATTCTACACATAGCTGCGTGTGTGGAAGGGATATACATGAAGTTATCACGCTACTTGGTTTATTGAGCCCCTTATCCCAGTGTCTGAAACTGTGATTTGTTATGCTGTGATATGATCCGAAATAGAACCACAACTCACTGTAGCGGGTTCTTTCAATCCCCTGGGGATGTTTGTCTGGCTTAAATGCATGAAACTGAAATGTGTAATACAGAGCTGCAGCTTATAGATCAACACTGACTCCATTTGTGGGAATGAATGAATACCTCATGTTTGATGTGCTGCGGGAGAGTTCACAGATGACTTCTTATGTTACAGTACTATATTTTTCATGCTTTTTCACCTTCATATGTTTTGCTTTTTCTTCTGTGTGTAGAATAGGGTGGTATTATCCTGGGTTTTTCAATATAGAAATAGAATGTGAAAAGATTTCTCCCTGCTGACTCTTCTTAATGGTTTCAGAGACTTCTTTCCAGTAAAATTTTGGTCAAGTCTGAAAAAGACAGGTGATTGCTTTTGTACCCATCCACACATTTCACAGCTATGAAACTTCTTTGTTTAACTTGGATTCTTCCTGAATGATTTGCTGTTTTAATTTTCTCACTTATCTACCCCTTTTCATAGTTCCTTGACAGCTTTAACCCCTGGATGCAGGTCTGTAAAGATAACTTCTCACAGTCTAGTTTAATGATTGCATGATAAGTGGAAAGGTTCACCTCCATGCTGTTCTTTGCAGGTAGTCATAGATATATAGAACTCTATTACTGATTCAGTGTTCCCTTATGATCCAAATTTTTACCTGAAAGTATTGAAGTCCCTATAGGTGGATAAATTCTGCTCAACGCCCCCCCCCCATAAATTCACTTAATAAAGAAAGCAGATTCACCCTTACGCTAGCTGCCCTGCTAATATTCTTGTTCTATTGCACCTCGTCTCTGGATTCTATTTATTTATTTATTTATCCTGTCTTGGCTCAGCAGAGGATGAGGTGTGCAAGGCTGAAAGAGACCTCCTGAGTCATGGAGTACAGCATTTCTGTAATTGCAGGAAATTATGTTGCAGGATTCCCTTTGTAGTTTTATCAGTCTTTGTCTCAAAATTAAATAGCTTTTGCTCCTGTTGTTTCCTATTGGGAAGCCATTCAAGAACCTCACTTCTCTGATGTTTAGGAATCTGCTTCTGATTTCCAGACTAAATTTGTTCATAGCCAGTTCATGCCCATTTGGTTTTGTGCCAACACTGGTCTTAACTTTAATAGTTCTTCCCCTTTCTTACAATCCTCCTGTGATCTGAGAGTATTCTTGACTTTCTCTCTTTCTGTTTTTCACTAAGAAAGGAATATAATTAAAGTTGTGTTTCTCTTTGCAATGTTCTTCATTATCAGTGTCATCGTGCCTTGGTTTGATAAATTCTTTAGTCTTGAGAGCTTTTTAGTCTTTCCCGTCAATTCTCAGGCAGACAAAAGCAGGAAAAGGTGGCTGTTCACATTTTACTAGGGAGGCAGACAATATGTGTAATTTTCTGGTAACTCTGGGGCCCAGGTGAGGTGGGGAGAAGGAGAAAGTGGCCTGTATGTTTTTGCATCTGTGAAAAGCTTTCAGTGGGGACTTTGTGAAGAATGACTTGGGTCTGAGGATCTGGTGCCTGGGATAGGCAAAGGCGGTGATCCTGTTCTTTCATCCAGTCCAGCTCTCCCATCCTTCTGTAAAAACCTGCTTGCAATGAGCCAGCTGATAAAACTTTTGGAGGGAATGCAACTTGCAAATGAGTTTTTGAGGGCAACTTTCCAGCTGTTTCCTCCGAAGGAATGAGGCAAGCAGCTCCCAGAGCCCCAGACGAATGCCTGGGATCTTTCTTCTCCGGAGTGTGTGGAGAGTCCCTGAGAAGAGCTGAGAGTCCGGGGGCTGATGGAGAGATGAAGCCAAAGGCCTGTAGTGGGAACCTCCTGCTGTCAGGATCCCACGCTAAGCTGCAGTTGAGGGCGGGCATGGAGGGGAGAGAGAGCTGAGTAAGGTTTGCTGTGGCCTTGTTATGTTCCCATGAAGCTTTCCTCTCTGGGCAGTGCTCAATGGCATAATTTACAAGATTCCCCAAATGCCCTTAAACTCAGTAGAAAAAAATGTATAGTCCATTCAGCATGCTACTGTACTTTATACTATACTTATCAGCATGCTACTGATCTTAAAATGGTATGATTAAGGTTGGATGTCTCTTATAAGACAGCTTTTTATTTAACGGAGTGTATCAAAACCAGGACTTTTTGCAGGGAACTATCAGACACAGTCAAACTGTCTGAGGTTTAGGGTAGAATTTTGGGGCAGGAGGACAAAGGGTGGAGAGGAGGGAGAGCCAAAACAAAAGATCTGACTCCTGGAGTAGAGCAGATGGTAGGTAGTAGGTAGGTAGAGCTGATGGTGTGAGAATAGTGGGACTTCTGTTTGGATCCATCAGCTTAAGGTGAATATGGTGGTTCTGAGCTCTTCTGAAGTCAGTGTCTGTATTTTTCTGTGTATGCTGAGTTACAAAGAACTTAAACCACCTTTTTTTTCTTTTTTAAATTTTTTTTTCCCCCGTGATGCAAAGGCAGGGAAAAAAAGCCATTTCTCACCCAGTTCTAAGTAGAGCAGCTACATTCCAGGAAAAAGGTGTTGCAATATATTTTTAAAATTCAGCAAGACTGTAGCTAGGATAGCTCTACCCAAGCAGTTTTTCCTCTATACCCTGTTTTATTGTCTCCACCATTTCTGCGGTTAAGAGGTATGCACACACAGATATGGCAGCTTGCTGCATCATGCACTGCTTGTATTCCCTCTCTGCTGGGAGTTTACCAAGTAAGAAAGATAGCTCTGGAATCCTCCTGGAATGAAGGTGCCCGGGACTGGAGGAAAAGAATATGTGGGACTTGTTCGCTGATCAGTAATTCAAAGTAACTGTCGTTTCTCTTGTCCAACAGATCTATTTAAACAGTCTTAATCATTCATTGCATGAGGTGCTGATGCTCTGATGACCATAAGTAAATACATTTTAAATTGCCTTGTATGCAAAGAAGCAGAACCAGTGTCTTTTTTTTATCCTAATGATCTCCAGCAGGAAGAGTCTAAGCTTCTAGGTAAAGTATGTCTCTAGTCAGTGCCAGCATAGACTGAGTAGAGCTAGCTGGAGGTACCCTGTGCCTACTAGATTTTTCAGAGCCCAGCATACTCTTCTGTTTTACGACAAGCCCTTGTAGTTACTCATTGGTTCTTTGCTCATTTATAAAATACAAATGGTAATGATCAGCCCTACTTATGTAAGAAAATAGGCTGTTTGAAAATCTTTCCATTTTTGGACTCAGAGTGTACCCTTATGCTCTGATTGCATTTTGTGATGGTCTCCTAAGATGAAGAAGTGACATTAATTGTACTATACCTATACTTCTGTTCTCTCATTGGAAATGTGTGACAGAATCAGGAGAGGATGCCTGACCGGGTCCATGTGTTACCCAGGCATTCCTTCTCCCATGGAGGTAATGCAGGTTTCATGCAGCTCCTGTGGTTCAGTCCAGAAGGCACAATGAGGACTCTCTGAGCCCTGTGTGCAGGCAATAGGTGCTGAAGGTGTTCTCAGGACACTAAAAAAGAGGTGGGTCCCTATGCTGTTGGTGCTTGGTCAGTACTCACCAGGACTTAGGAGGCTGAAGTTTAGCCACCAACCCAAATATGGCTTCTTGGGGACTCTAATCAAACATCAATAAGCAGTCCCTCACTGTTCTCTCTTTTTGGCTCCTCACTTACCGAACAGAAACTGAAGAGGGTCATGACAAGCAAAGGTTGCTCTCTGAGTCCTGCTGGTGAATCTTGTTAGAGTTCCTTGGTCGGGATTAGTTGTACTTTCTCCCTCCAGAATCCTGGGGAGAGGGTTCACACAGGACAGGCAGAGCCAGAAATAAATGTGCTTTAAAAAGGCAGTATAATGTCCATAGAAGGAAAAAAATGGCTGGATTCAGCTTGCAGGAACAACAAAATTCTTTGCTCTTACCTTCCACCCCAACATCCTCCCCTGGCAAACGTGATACTGAATACATTTAACAGGTTCAAACTTTGAGGCCCTGATGCTGAGCATGCCTCTGTGTTTTTTTTAATTTCTTGGTAAATATATACATTTGTGATACACTGAGCATACTGTGCATGGTACTGTAAGGCTCACTTGCAAATGCAGCTCTGTTGTTTGTCTGCAGCTCACAGTTGCCATTCCTTCAGAAGGGCAAGGCAAATGACCAAAATTATCCTTTTCCAGTGGGTAACACTTCCAGGAAGAAAAGACATACCTGAATGCTCCTAGGCATGTGGCAGCACTAATGCTGGGGAAAGGGGAGTCTTTTTTCAGAAGTAATGCAACAGGTGGTTTAAACAATGATATGAGGAAGAAGGGTAGTCTAGTCTGAGCAGAAAACAAATACTTTTTAATTAAAGAGGTCCTCATGTAATGAAAGGTTTTTGTTGTGGTTTTTTATGGGGGGAGGGGGTTGTCGTTGGGGTTTTTTGGGGTTTTTTTGACCATCTAGCTCTTGATACATAGCCTTGATGTAGCCTGAACAAGAACCTGATGGTTTGTTTGAAAAGAACAGCATCTCCATTCATCAAATCAAGATGTCGTGCTTTAAATTGAAAGGCTAGTTAAATAGTCAAAAGAGAGTATTATGAAAGTTTCATTGTTATAGAGGCTTTCAGTTACAGTGATGTTTTTAGTAGCACTGTTTTTAGACTGGATTGTTTTGGGTTTTTTTTTAGCCTCTCTGGTATTAGCAACCTGAGATTTAGTTTCCAGGTGATTTTGTCCTTCTGTTCAACAGGATATATTTCCATTACGAATAAGGACCTTTTGCTAAAATGTTTTTGTACGTGGCCTTCTTGTTATCTTTCACCATTGTGTGTTTGAGAGATATTCATGGGAGCTTTGTGCACAGCTGACTGTTTGGCCACCTCTGACTTGCTTCCTGGTAACAACACCAAAGGCATTTAATATTTGTAATGTAAAAGACAGGATTGCCCTTGACTTATTGACAGCAATCAATGCCAAGTCTGGAGTCAGAATGGCCACAGCTGTTATCAGGTGTGGAGGCAGGAAAAATCTCTTGGTGGATCTTATGCAGGACTCTCTTTAATGTGTGCTATATAGAGATTATTCCTCTGAAACACAATTGAATTTCGCAGTTAGATGGGAAATGGACTGGATCTATTCATGGTGGCTAAGGAAAGAGTTGGCAGTCAAACAAAGCTGGCAAAAATCTGGTACTACTGATATACATTAGAGCTTTGCCACTGACTATTTGTTATGCAAGATTGAAGTTTAGCTGTTGCAAGATGATTATCTTCTTGATCAATTATGTGAGTCTGACATTCAGATCTTGCCTTGCTTGAAAATATTTCTAAAAGGAACCTTGAGATTGCTGTATGTGCTTAATACATAAGACAAAGATCCGGAATATACATAGACAGCACTGTTAGGTTATGAAACTGGCTTTAGCCTATTCTGATTTTTCTTGTGAAGTAGGAATATTGGTAATTCTGGAAATGAACGTGTTCTCATTTCAACATTGTGCAGATGGGTACAATTTCCTTAATTAAGTTCTCTCATAATCAGCGTGTAGTTCTGCCTCTGATCTTTTTTTACTCATTACCAAGTCTTAATTTGTAGAGAGTTTCCTTTTTAAGTGGTTTTAGATGGAGTTCAGCTTTCCTGAGGCAGGCTGCAGGCCACTTTCTGGGAAATGTTTACTGGGTCTTTATCAACATGAACTATACCCTACCCAACCTGTCTGAACATAGTCCGGTTCTGGGTGTGTTCTGTAACCAGAGAATTGAAAATTGATGGTACTTTACCCTTTCTTACAAATGAGTAAATACCTCTTAGTGGCATCTCTGGGCCCAATCAAAAAAGATCTGTCTTATCGCAGTTCCTTTGAACAGCCCAAAAGCAGCTCTTCTTCCTCCCCTCTTGTTTTAACTTAAAACATAATTATAATTTAGTTATGAACACGTTCTCTTATGCAGACAGAGATCATGATGAGTAACAGATGGTACTCCAGTCTTACCTTTCCAATGCAACTTGCAGAAGAAACTATGCATTACTGCACTCTCTAGTCATTCTTCAAGAGAATAGCAGAGGGTCTTGGGAATCCTGACTTGCTGACTGTATTCTTGGCTTTGGGATAAGGTAGGAGGGAATACAGTTTACCAGTTAGAGTAGCAGACGGGTGACTTGGATTTCTAGTTCATTAAGTATATCCCCTGTGCTTGCCTGTGTGGTATGGAAGAGCAGCCTGTGATTCTGAAGACTGACTCGCTGCCTAACTTTGGTGAATCACCTAACTATTCTGGGTGGGATCCAGACCTCATCAGAGTTGGTGCCAGCACCCTTATTTTGGCTTCTCTGAAAGTCTATTCTTTCTCAGTCAGTGAGATTGATTTCTATGTAATCATCTTTTTGGGGGCTAGATTTTTATCAGTCAGTCATCTTGGCCCTACATGTCACAGATGCGTGTCATATTTTCCAAAATTTGACAGTCTGTTAACATTTGTTTCTCTGTCTGCTCTTTCTCTCCGTGCAAGAGTGGGTAGGCTTAAACTGGTGGGCTCAATCCATTGAATTAGGGAGACTCCCTAGGATGAAAGAAATATAATACAGCAATAGAAATGGTGAATGAGTTTGAAAGCTCCCTTCCTAATTAAAAGGGATGAAATCCATCTCCCACATTCTTTTATGTGATGGTAAGATTGTGTGTTTAGGTTAGGAGATTCAAATTGTTCCATGGAAAACTTTTACTCATCCTCACTTTTATCTTGGATGGATACACATGCGCATATGCACATATACACACGCACAGAGATACACAAGCTCTCCCTCCTTACAGTTCATGTACAATTACCTAACCTCTTCAAATCATGCTGTACAGGAATGTGTTTCTCCTATATTTCCCTGCCCACCTTAGCTAGAACTTAAGCAACTGAGTTGTCCAAAATGAAACTTTTAGGGTATTTAAAATATACTCCTTGGATTTTGATATCTTTTACAAAAATCCCAGAAAAGCTTCCATAAATCCCTGTGTCTCAGTGTCGTGGTTTAACCCCAGCCAGCAACTAAGCACCACACAGCCGCTCGCTCACTCCCCCGCGGTGGGATGGGGGAGAGAATCGGAAGAGTAAAAGTGAGAAAACTCATGGGCTGAGATAAAGACAGTTTAATGGGTAAAGCAAAAGCCACGCGCACAAGCAAAGCAAAGCAAGGAATTCATTCACTACTTCCCGTCGGCAGGCAGGTGTTCAGCCATCCTCAGGAAAGCAGGGCTCCATCACGCGTAACGGTTACTTGGGAAGACAAACGCCATCACGCCCAATGTCCCCCCCTTCCTTCTTCTTCCCCCAGCTTATATACTGAGCATGACGTCATATGGTATGGAATAGCCCTTTGGCCAGTCTGGGTCAGCTGTCCTAGCTATGCTCCCTCCCAGCTTCTTGTGCACCTGGCAGAGCACAAGAAGCTGAAAAGTCCTTGACTAGTGTAAACTCTGCTCAGCAAGAACCAAAACATCAGTGCGTTATCAACATTATTCTCATCCTAAATCCAAAACACAGCGCTCTACCAGCTACTAAGAAGAAAACTAACTCTACCCCAGCTGAAACCAGGACAGTATCCACCCCTTATTCCATACCATTTACATCATGCTCAGGTCCCACATTATCCAATACATCCTCATTAACCACCACCCCACTTATTTTATGGACCACCCCTGTAAAATGTCTGTAAAATGTCCATAAACATCCACAAATGTCCACATAATGTCCATTGAATTCATTTAGTCCGAGACTTTGGGCTCCATCTGTGATGGTGGTCACTCAGGACAGGAGAGGTGGTGTGTTACGTGGAGTTATTGGGCACCAAAGCCAGCTCAGGTTGGGTCACTGCTGCACTTGCACTGCTTCTTGTAAGGCTTCTTCTCCATTGGTTCAGGTGGTTCCTGGTATGGTAATTCCTATAACATGCAACTCAGATCATGGGTTACAACAATTTAAAGGTATTTCCATTACAATCTCCACCCCTGGCCCCTTTGGGCCAGGATTAATATTGCAAGGAACTCCTCCCCTTGCTCCTAGCCTGGCTAGCAATAAGGGGTTCTTGCTATAGTAATTCCCATAACATGCAACTCAAATCCCAGGTTACAACAATTTAAAGGTATTTCCATTACAATCTCCACCCCTGGCCCCTGTGGACCAGACCATTGGGCTTAACACTGCAATGGACTCCTCCCCTTGCCCCTGCTCCGGCTTGGACTTATCCACAGACTGCAGTCCCTTAGGGGTTTACCTGCTCCAAGCGGAGCCTTGTCTATGAGCCACAGTCTCTCCAGGGGTATACCTGCTGCGGCATGGATTTATCCACAGCCACAGTCACTTAGAGGTGCACCTGTTCCCACATGGCCTTCTCCATGGGCCACAATGCTTTCAGAGATATACCTGCTCCAGCGTGGCCTTGCCCACAGCCACAGTCTCTTCAGAAGTAAACTTGCTCCACCGTGGCCTTACCCGCAGCCACAGTCTCTTCAGAAGTAAGCTTGTTCCACCATGGCCTTACCCATGGCCACACGCTTTGAGGTGCTCCAGCATGACCTCATGCACAGCCACTGATGCCTCAAGGTGTACCTGCTGCAGCATGGACTTATCCACAGCCACAGATGCTTCGAGGTGTACCTTCTCCAGCGTGGACTTATCCTTGGGCCACAATCCCTTCAAGAGGTATATCTGCTGCGGCACAGACATAACCATGGCCACAGATGCTTCGAGACATACCTGCTCTGGCATGGGCATATCCACGTCCACAGACGCTTCGGGGTGTCCTGCTCCCGCATGGACTCATCCACAGGTCACAGTCCCTTTTGACTCGAGTTCACACTGGAGTTCCAGCCTGTCCAGTACAGCAGCACAGAAACAGCAGCGATGCCCTGGCCATCTGCCAGCCCAGGCGCATGGCTGTTGTTGTTATCAAAATGTTCCCAGGCACAGCAGAGTAAGATGATAAGCAGTTCAGCAAGCAGCAAAAGCAAAAAGCAGCCACTAACGAGCACTAGACTCTAATATACAGTAAGGCAAGCAAGCCCCATGGCAAGTACAGAAGCCTGCCGATTAATACCTAAACAGCAATACCTGCTATAACTTCCATCTAGCACATTCCAATTAAATCTGTCGTTATCTCGAACCCTTCGAGCCCCACGTTGGGCGCCAAAAAGGACTGTCGTGGTTTAACCCCAGCCAGCAACTAAGCACCACACAGCCGCTCGCTCACTCCCCCGCGGTGGGATGGGGGAGAGAATCGGAAGAGTAAAAGTGAGAAAACTCATGGGCTGAGATAAAGACAGTTTAATGGGTAAAGCAAAAGCCACGCGCACAAGCAAAGCAAAGCAAGGAATTCATTCACTACTTCCCGTCGGCAGGCAGGTGTTCAGCCATCCTCAGGAAAGCAGGGCTCCATCACGCGTAACGGTTACTTGGGAAGACAAACGCCATCACGCCCAATGTCCCCCCCTTCCTTCTTCTTCCCCCAGCTTATATACTGAGCATGACGTCATATGGTATGGAATAGCCCTTTGGCCAGTCTGGGTCAGCTGTCCTAGCTATGCTCCCTCCCAGCTTCTTGTGCACCTGGCAGAGCACAAGAAGCTGAAAAGTCCTTGACTAGTGTAAACTCTGCTCAGCAAGAACCAAAACATCAGTGCGTTATCAACATTATTCTCATCCTAAATCCAAAACACAGCGCTCTACCAGCTACTAAGAAGAAAACTAACTCTACCCCAGCTGAAACCAGGACACTCAGTGTTACTTTTTCCTCCTTCACTTTTTTATTTTTCATCTGTCAGGTTGATGGAATTGGTGCATGGAGTGTGTGGAATTGACACAGGCAGACCTTTCACTTCTCCATTCGTTTGTATATTCCCATTTCCTTGGACTTAAGTTTCATGTAAAGTGTCCTCACCTTCTCCGTTGCTTGCAAAAATCTTGAATTATATTTTTCCCTTGTCGTGTCACAGACATTGTCTTGTCTCTATGGCATTTTTGTCTTGAGCTGCCCTCTGTTAAGTTTCACAGGTGTCCAGATTCCCTGCCAAGTAGTGGGACTTTGAGAGCTCTACCTCTGAGCAGTACCACAGCCTTCTCAGATAACTGTGCTTGTCTAAATTTTACAGCCTTAAAATTCATATTCATCTCATGCATTTTTTTCCCTGGACTGTTATCCCTTGAATTCTATATTTATCTGGTCCTGACTGACTTCACCCGTCATTACCTTATGGTTTGTCTTTTGTCTTTGGTCTCATTCTCTACTTTCAGCTGTCTGTTCTTTTCCAGGGGTTGTCTTTCATCTGAACTTGAATAGCTACTGATTTTTGCTTTTCTACATTTAACCTGCTGATTGTGCCCTTTTGAAATACTTGTCCTCCCAGAATTTTTGGCTCAGATTAGTCTTCCTTTGTCACCTTTCTTCCTTTTCTTCCCCATTTGACGTTTTTCCCAGCTTATGCTTATCTGTTTGTGCATTCAGGCCTCCTGTCTCAACCTTCCATGTAGAGCAATAGTATAGATTTTCCAAAAGTTCATTCTTCCACAGGGGTATCCCTTCACGTGTCACCTTTCGAGACAGTCTTCTCTTACTGTGAGTTCTTAATTCTAAGGCAGTCTGTGATACAATAGCTGAGAAATATCATTGCTTTGATGTCCCACTGAGAATGAGTTTGAATAACAAAGAGCTTCTGAGAGCATCACTTGAGTGGATGAGTTTACAAAGCTTGATGGTTAAAAGAGGCACTTGCTCTAGTGAACATTGCTATAACATAAACTGTAATCTTACTCTTGGCCATTAACTTTTCATCCTGAAGTACTTTACAACCAACCAATTAATTTGGTGACATTGCACTTCTCTGTGAAATGATATTACTGACACTGTACAGAGGCAACACAAGTTGATTCTGTGCTGTGACGGGTACAGTACTGAATTACAGTCTCCTTTCCTTCCATCTCTAACCATTAGTATGCATGTTAGCTGACGATGAAATGAAGTTATGGAAAGCAATGGCAACTTACCAGTGTAGTATTTTTGTACCACTGTTTAGGACAGGAAATGCATGATGCACACAGACAGACCTGAGCCAACTTAATTCTGGGGAGCTTAGAAATCGGTGATAGTAAAGCTGTGGTGTCTTGAACTTGAGGTTAGCCACCTGTGTGAGTAACCTGACTTCTAAGCAGGCTTAGATAGCTTCTACAAAAGGCTCTGCTGTGATCCCTCAGTGCTCTTTTACCCAAGAAACCTAAGTTAAAGTTAGAATGCCGTGGCTTCATGTGCCACAATCAGGCCTTTCATTAAAGCTAGAAATAACCATAATTCGTCATATAGCAAGTAGATTTAAAAATACCTTGCTGCCCCTTTTTGGGGGACATAGTTCATATGTCTGTCTTCATATTTCCTTGCTTTTACTCTGCATTAAGGGTCTCTTGTTCTTCCTGTACCTCAGTTCCTCTGTGTACCCGTATCTGTGCACCTCTTTGTACCTTGAAGCTTCAGAGACTTGAAGGGCTGTGGTCAACTGTGGCATAACTCCTTTGCATTAGCCTAGTTAGCATTCACCTACACTGACCCCTTCATCGAATGACTCCAGCTGTCTCAGGTTCTCTGTTGACATACCAGGAAATGCATGGAGGAGGGTTAGAAGTCACTAGAGGTCGGCAGAGCAAAGGGGTGTTCAGCGTAAACTTCAGTGGTCTAGACTTAAAGACTGGCAATTGGAAAGCAAAAGATGAAATAACCAGTCTGCTTGTTTGGCTCCAGCTGTACAATTAAAAATCATAATACAGACACTATTGTCCTGCAAGTAGAGAATCCAAACCCAATATTAATAAAGCTGAAAAAGCATGGACATGAACACAGATGTAAATGCCCAACCAATCCTACGGTCACTGTGAAGTAACTTTGGTGTTACTGCTGGACAAATGTCACATTGAAATCCTAACAATGGTAAAAAATCAACTGCATATCTTTTTGGCAATCTTGGTCTATATAGGTGGTTCTTCAGGAAGTAGAATCTAGGATGCATGCAGCTGGATGTTAAACCTCAATTGGGTTAACTAAATCCTCAGTTGAGTGATCATAGGCTCGTGAAACAGCCCAGGTTGGAAGGGACCTTGAAAAATCATCTGATCCAACCTTTTATGGGAAAGGGAGCCTAGATAAGATTATCTAGCATGCTGTCCAATTGCATCTTGAAAACCTCCAGTGATGGGGACTCTACCACATCCCTGGGGAGGTTGTTCCAGTGAATGACTGTAAAAAAAGTGTTCTTTCTTATATCAGGATGAACAGGTGTTTTGTTTATATTTAATGTCTCGTTCTGGTAAACTTTAAGGATTACAAATGGGTCTCTAGGCATACTCTTTTCTTCTTCTGAATATCTCTATTCCTGTGCAGATTTTTTTCTCTCTTTTTTGTTTTCCTTTTCATCTCCCAGTGCTAAGAAATCCTTCAAAAGACAAAAACTTCCTTAAACCTTTACCAAACTCCTGGATGGTCAGAAGCTGCATTTTTGTTTTCCCTTCTCTTCTCTCTTTTCCTCCTCCTTCCCTCTCTCTCCCATGATAGCAAAGATCATGAACAGCATATAGCTGAACTGAGTGAAAGTGGAACAGTTTCAGCAGTGGACATCTCTCTTCCCTAAACCGCGAAGGGTACTTTTGGAACTCACTGGTCTGCAAGCATTCCCTTGATCCTGAAACCTGGTGTCTTTATACAGGACTTCAAATTCTTGGATGTTTTGTTATGTTGTTTGTCCATGATTCTTGCAGTACTCACCAGTAACAGTGAAAATTTTGACCTTCTCCTTTACATTGTGCCTCTAAATGCAAAGGTCTTAAGAAAAGGCTGCAACATCACACTTTTCATACTAAGGACACACTAATTACCCTTCTTTTATATGGCTTTCATATCTTCTCCACTGAAGCTGTTCCAAAGCTGCCATCCTCTGTAGAAGTGGCATGGAAGTGATGACACGGCAGGGAGGCAGGCATTAAAAATAGCATGACCCAGGGATCATTCCCCTTCTCCTGTGGCATCTGAGCTTGAAAAATTGTCTGGATTCTTTGCAGTCCACAGGCTTCAGAATAAAAGGGAGTTGTGCTCTTTAACTGAGCCTTGCTTAGAGGACAAAGCAGATGAAAGTGCCGCTTGGTGATTGAGACCAATGCATCAAGTTGGAGAATCTGATAACTGCTCTTGTAATTGGAGTTGCTGTCAGTCCCGTGATAATGTGTTCTTTTCCTCTCTGTACATGTGACTAAATGCATTTAGGAAAGAATATCTGTCATCAATTTGCACTTTTATCTGAACATTTTGGTGGCACTTTAACCCTGATAATGAAGCAGGAGTTTCCAATAGCACACCTTCAAGATTGGTGTAGATATTATTTGGTGCATTTTGTTTCTCAGTGTTTGAAGCAATGCATGGTGTTTCTTTTTGCTTTCAGTGTAAGCGCCCAAAACCCACCAACAAAACAACCCACCAAAACTGTGTGGCTGGAAACAGTGTTGATTGATGAATAACTATCATCCTTTAGCTGGTTTAACAATGAGGAGTCGTAGCTTCAGAGAACCCCTTCTTCCCAGCTTCCTCAGGGCATGCCAGTCTAATGCAAGGGTTGCCAGCCCAGGGCTTAAGACGTATCAATATTTGTCAGTGGTAGGGTTCCATAACAGTTGATTTCTGCTGGGAGTTTCTTGCCTGTTCAGAGTTGACAGAGATGACAAAGTCATTGTCTCTTCCCACTGCAGAACATTTGTTAGCTGGAATAATTTCTTGTCACTACAAAGCAAACCCAGCTTTTAATACTCTGCCTGGAATTCCAGTGGTGCCTGCTGAACGCTGCTTTAATGCCTGAGGCTTCTGTCATTCTGTTGGTGGATTAGAAGTTGGAGGGACAGGATATGGATCCTGTGGCACAGCTTTGGGAAGCTAGAGAAGATAGGTTCTCTGGTTTTAGGTCATTGAAAATCTTAAATTGGTAGCAGCACTGAGCAGCCAGAGTAGCTGTTCACATTTCCAATCCTTTGTTTCATTAGATAGTCTAGAATGCTCTAGAAAGTAATTAATGTCTATGAAGGAAGACACAGCACAGGAAAACACTGTTTGGGTTCCAGTTGAAGCAGCCAGTGGCTTAAAAGCATAGAGAAGCCATCCAAGACCCACAGCGTCACTTCAAAGCCTCAGTTGATTCTGTCATATACAGTGAAATGTACATAATCCTCCCCTGTTTTTATCAGAAATGACTGGATTGAATTATGAATGTCAGAAGTCCCAGGTTATTAATACAGTGCAGGCAAACTGCATAAGAGCCTGCAGAAGCCTCTGTCTTCTTCCACAGTCATCAAATGACCTCACTGTGGTTTTGACTCTGCTGGTGTTCACAGGAACACAGATTCCCAAGATTTCTCTTGGAGGATGGTTGTCCCGCGATTAAAGCATCTCCATATCTTTCAGGGTCTCAGTCTTCATGGTTTAAGCCAATTTTGGTAAACATGCCACTTTTCCTTTTTTTTTTTTTTTTTAAAAAAAAAAAAAAAAAAAAAAAAAAGAAGAAGAAAAGCTAGAGCTGTTCCTGGAATATACTATGACTTCATGTCGGCATGAGGTGCCAACATGAACATGGAATGGAAGAGCAGCAAGAAAAATGGCTTTTGCAGCTTGGGTGGTATTTCGTACATGAGAAACATCACTCTTCTGACTGCCAAGTTATTGCGCTCAGGCTCTAAATCTGTGTTTTGTATACGGAGACGAGGTAAGAATTGCATGTGTGCAAACTTGTGTTTCTGCCTTCATCCTGCCTGATCAACATGTGTACGCCTGAGTACGCGAATAGACATGCAATCACATGCTTTTGTCCTCAGATACATGAACACATGCTCATGCTCTTCATCACGGACCCGCAAGCTTCCTAGCATGATGCTGTGCATGCACGTCATTGTACAAACCCACAACCACATCCAACTCTCTCTTCTTCTAAACAGTGGGAACACACTTTTTATTTTGAGCAGAAATCATGTATCTGGGACCTTAAACATACTTTGATGTTTTTGCTGTTTTTAAAAATCCTTACTCAGCTGCTGTGTTGTGAAATGTGGCTGTGTGAGAATCTCCTGACTCTGAAATATGAGGAATTTTTTTTTTTTTTTTTTGCTGGTCAGCAGTGGGATTTTGTGACCTCCAGTTGATATCTGTACGGTACATCTTGTATGTGTGCGTTAGTGAGACAGCACAGTGCCTCCAGGAAATGCATTCTTTTGCAGTGGGCCATATGGGTAGCTTTGCATTTTTATGATGAAGATGGGAAGATAAGGTTTGTTGCTTGGTCTTTTTCCTTTCTTAAAACTCTTTTATTGCATTTTGTCCCTGCACGTAGTTGAGGCATCCTAAAAGCATGTCTGAGATAAAGCAGAGCTTAGTCCCTTAAGCGGCATTTGCAACAGACTGATAGATTTTTTTTTTGAGGTGGCTCCCCTGTTTGGAAAGACTATTTTTTCAGTCTTGGCTATTGTTAAAAAAATAAATAGCAAACATAGCAGCCTAACCTCAACAGGTAGGGAGTTGGAGACTGAAGTAGTTTTCAACCGTATCAAGACAAGGCTAAAGCAGATATTAAAAAGAACTCCAAGTAGTCTTCAATCCAAGTGCATGCAGTCACTTGTCCTGTGTTTCTGGCATGCAGAGATCTTAGGATATCAACATGAAAATTATAGGCTTCTATTGCTTTAGATAAAGAAGTAACTTGGCTACTTAGTTCTTCCTACTCAAACGGATCCAGGTGCTGGAGGGAGAGAAATGTTCATTTGCTAAGCCATTATGTTTCAATAGGAAATGGGGAGCTTATGTGGCAATTTGGACAGTCTTCCTCAAACTTGGGGAAGTAATTAGTACTGTAATAGTGCAGAAGGCTGTTTCTGGCCTGCATCTTACAGATATTACCAACTATTGCTTAAAGATAGGCAAAAGCACTACTCCAGAGCAGATGATATAGAGAAGATCGTGTTATACCAGCTTTGAGAGGAAAAAATCTGAGATCTTTACTGCTTCTTCTAAAGTCTTCTTGCCTGACAACCAGCCGCCCACTGTAAGCATGCACCTGTGTAATTTGGGGACCATTTTGTTCTGTGATTATTATGTCAGCCCCACTTGATCCTCCTTTCTTCAAATACATTCTCCACAGAGGAACCGCTGTCTCCAAACTAACAGTTGGGCTCTCAGTCTCCCACTTAAAGTTGACTGTGAATAAGAACTAAATAAAAACCTTCTTTATTTCTGTATCCTTGTTCTCCCATCCATGTCCCAAATGTTATTTTGCTGTCTTTCTCCTTACAGGAGCAGGGCTTAAATCTGGAAAAATGAGCTTTCTATGGCTGCTTTTTTTTTTTCCCCAATTTTATAAAGGGAATCTTTTCAAACCGTGCATGAAGTGAACACAGAAAACCAGAACTCATAGTTCTCTAGGACATCCCTGTTTTCCTCATTGAGAGATTTTATTACAGTTGATAATCCAGGATATTTCTCGAGTATTCACAAGTTACTTGTACAGCCAAGTACAATGTTCTTCTCTGTGTTTTCTTTAACCCCTCCCTGGTTCCATTGTACCTTCTTTTCCTTCTGACTGCGGTGGGGCCCCATATTTTGGAACCTTGAATTGGCAGCAACTTCAACAGAAATCAATATTAAATTGGTACAGAAACAGCAAGGTTAGAAAGTCCTGTTACAGTAGCAAAATGTAGCAGTTAAAGAACTGTTGTGCCAAGTGGGACCGAATAATCATTTCAGCTGGAGTCTCGTCTCTGATGGAAGCCAATGCATACTCCCCTGCATTCCTTGCACAAATAACTTGCCAGTTACAAGGGTAACTGTCCCTGCTCTCAACTTCTGATCAACTTACATCTTGAAGAATAATGACTTTGGCAAGGAAAATAGAAAAGCATTATGCTGAGGAAAGGATGAGCTAAACTTCACAGTGTTACATCCTATTCATCCTCTACAAATAACAGTTTAAGATTCCCATATTTCATACTTATTGGTAGAGATAGTGTTTCTTGTCCTGTGTCCTGGAGCCATTCAACATAGTTCCAGTCTAGGGAAAATATCTCCCTGTTTTACTTTTCTTTTTTTTTTTTTCAAGTTAAGAAAGATGGTGGACAGGACATATTCTTCCTGACTCCTGTGAGAGGTTAGCTTACATCGTGAAGGTTACAAATACAGTTTTTCATAGGCTTTCATGCTAGTTACAGTGTCTATCTCATGTCTCTAGATATTCTTCTCTTCCACTGTATACCCATAGTGCATACAGGATTTCTCTGGTTCTGGAAATACTTGTCTGTGGTGAAGATCACAGTTTGTACCAGGTGCAGTGGAGGACCCTACTTGCTGTTTCTGAGAGAAGAAACTACATCATTACTAAGTGAAACTTAATGGGATTCAGAAGACTGGTACCAGAGACCTTAGGTTTGTTCAAAAGCAACGTAGAGGAAGAGACTGTATCTCTCTCAGAACACTGAATTTTGGCCTGGAAAATGAGAAGAATTGCCTGAACAGGTCAAAAGGAAAGCCACTGGGTTCAAGTGGTGTAGATGGGAACAAAATAAAAATTAGTGGGAATTGTACCTGGTAGTTGGGCCTTAATGACTGTAGGCAATTTTGAGTCAAGTTCTTGGCTCGTTTACACTTATCATCCCATTGGGCGCCAAGGGCACCTTTGAAATACTAAGAAAATCCTGCTGAAGGCAGACATGTTTGTTCTTCTGAGCAAAGAATTTGGCCGGAGGCATCAAACTTGTAGCTATTTCTTAGTTTTGTGGTAGTGTAGATGTTTTCCAGTTGCCTCAGTCAAAAATACTGACTAGACTTGGAGGAAAATTATATTTGAGCAGGATTCCTAAATGTTTTCCCTGCAACATTTGAGAGTGGCAGCTATCTAGACCTGATAAACTGCAATTTGGTAACCTACCAGTGAACTGGATCTACCAGTGGATGTTTGCTAAGCTGCAGAAAGAAGTCTTGTGGTGAAGCCTGTATCCTGCAGATTCAAGGTTGTGTTACATTTACACAAAGGCAGGAGACATTTTAGAAGCACTCAAGTACAATGAAATTTCTAGTGGTCTGGTGGGGGTTTTGTTTGTTTGTTTATTTTTTTCTTTTTTTCTTTTTTTTTTTTTTCCTTTCAGCTCACTGCTTCACCCCAATCCTCTGCCTCTGAAAAAAACCCAAACAACTCTGACTTGACTGCTTGGATCTTGTTTCTCCTTTCACATTTAGAAGCTATAGTGTCCCATGCTAAAGGACATGCTACTTTCTCTATAACTGCAGAGTCCTACCACACCATTATATATGCTACTGGGTGAAATTCTATAACCTGTTTCAGTGATGGACAAATTCTGGGTTTTGGGGAAGGACATGAGAAGGCACTTGCGGGGGCAAACTTTCATTGCTGCTGTTCAGTATAGTGGAGGTCACAGGATGTGATTATTATTGTCCCTTCTGGACCCTCCTATGCTGCATTACCTGGTTAATTTAAAGCAAACTGCTGTTCCAAAATGGGGCTGATCTTGAAAGTAGGAGACTTAGGTTCTGTTTGTAGCTCTGCAAATCATGCTCTGTATAGTTGTAGTTTTCTGATTTCTAATTCTGTTTCTTTATCTGTGAAACAGGGAAAAGAGAACCCCTTTAAGCCATGATCTGAGACTAAATTCACTGATGCTAGTAAAGCATTTACCGATCCTTGGGTAAGGAGGGTCAAGTGGAAAGCTTGATCCAGAATTTAAATGGTTATCAAACATGATTTGATGAAGTGTTTTTGGCTGTTAAGAGACATCTCCCAGCCTTTTGTAGATGGGAGTCAGAAAAAAAACCGCCTTATACCACGCAGTGACAGCTCTGTTTCCACTTCTATGAGAGTGGATGAGAAGTTATTAAGTGAGATTCTGCAGTTTATGCTCTGCAAGAGGTTGGGTTTGATGATCATAATGGTCCCTTCTGACCTTTGTTTCACAGGAATATCTTTCCATCGGATGCTGGGGAATGTGGGCTGTGCATTTATCCATAAAGCATGAAGCTTAGAGTTGAGTTAGTGTATGAAACAAATCATGTTCTGAACATTAGTCAGAACAACACTTGCAGGGGGCCTTTACACTACACTTGAGGAAGGAAAATGGGCTTTTGCAAGGGGGTGTAATCCAGAAGGAGGAAGTACAGCCATTTTTCTGTGCCTGGCTTTTCTCTGCCACCTGTGTTACAGTGTTTAGATTCTTGGAATGGAGGACCTCATGGCATAAACCCTTGTGTGTGTAGATATTGTAACCAATAAGTAGCAGCGCTAGTCTGGTTTGGTGAACTCGGTGCCTAGTGCTTCGTATGAGTTGAATTTGTTCATTCCATTATCCACTTGTTCACTGTGATACCATTCTGAGTGGTCCAGTATTAGCAGTGTTTTGGGAAGGTGTTGCTAAGACTATATGATCATAATCAATGGGTTCAAAGGCAAACTCTTCCCTCTGAGGTGAACGATGGCTGTAACTGAGAACTCAGAACACGCACGGGAGAATATATTTAAGGTCAGAGAATTTCTGACGCTTTCTCTGGGCTTGATGCCTGGCCATAGAAGATGTTGCCAATGTAGATTTGACTATTATTCTTTGTAGCTAAGCTCCAATGAGGAGCAAAAGGAGAAGCTGCCACTGCTCCAAGGAACTTTCAGTATAAACAAGCTGAGGATCTGACACAGGAGAATTTGTGGGAACAGTACTAGTTTAAGAAGCAAAAGCAAGACTGGGGTTGTCTTTTATGCAAGAGATGTTAACACTGTTTTACTGCTTGGAGGGGGAAAGGGCTAGCATTTCATGAGCCTTGTCCAAGTGGGATTTCAGGCTGGACAAGGCATGATTGTGAGTTCCCCAAACACTTTCTATCTAAGACGACTGTCGTGGTGCATAACTGTTCCAACACACTGCTTTGGTGGAACAGAGGGTTTAGCTCCAAGGTAAACATTTGCTGGCTTCCAGTTTCCTGGGGAAAATGTTTTTCATTCAGTACTGAATTCCAATTTACCCCTAAGTTCGGTAGGAAGGTGGAAATGAACATTGTGCCAGTTTCATTTCCCAGGGCTGAAGGCGGACATGCCACAAATGAATCCCTACCCTGTCTCCTCAAACATACAGCCCTCTGACTGTAGAAGCCAGGGACAAATGAAGCCTGAGAAGTCTCACTCTGGAATGTGCAACAGCGCAATGGCACGTAAACATAAGCATAGCTTCATTCAGGGATAGACTCAAGATATAATGTTGCCTCTACTCTCTCCTCATGCTCTTTGGAAAGACTAGTGTCCTCTCATCAGGCAAAGATGGTGGTCAGGTATGACAGGATACAGGAAAGCAGTGAGGCTTTCTGCTTGTCTTTGAAGCTGTACCTGGTCTTCTGCTGGTGACATTATGTATTTGCTCTGTGCTTGCCTGGTAGTTTTAGGATGTCTGCAGCAACAAGCCTTTGAATTGTCTCAGTACCTGTCAGTGGTGGTCAGTCCAGAATTTCGGTGGTTAGCATGAAGGCATATGATACCAAAAGGCAATGAACTGCTGTAATACTTCAACCTGCACTCCTGTAGAAGAATCCAGCAGAGGAGTGTGTGTGGCATGCCTTGTGTAGGGTGGCTAGAAAGTAATTAAATAAGGAATATTTCCATTTGAAAACTTAGAGAAAAACAAGTAAGGGAGCCAGATGTTTTTTCTGCTAACAGTTGGTGAACAACAGTGAATCCAACTGCAGTTTTCTTAACACCATTTGCCATTGCATTTTCAGAAATGAAAGGGTCTTGGGCTACTATAGTTGTTCCAGCACATATAATCTAACTGAGAGGAAAAAATGTTCTGGTTTACTCAGTCATTGCATGGACCTCTGGTGTACCTATCTTTGCCTGTGTCTCTACTCATGTACCATCATTTAGTGCTGGTTTTGGACAGCTTATTCTATTTGCTTTTCTCCTCTGCAAAAATCTCAGTTCATAAAACAAGCTGAAGAATTTTAACAAGGGATGCTTCTCTGACAGCTATGTGATATGCTGCTATCTTGCATGTGAGGAATATGCACGGAGTCCTCCAAAGTTTGTGTAGACACAATCCATGTGCCTTGTGAAGACACAGGGGAATTATGTTATAAGCCTCACTTTCCAGGAAAAGTAGGATTTGAGTCCAGGCTTAACTTCTGCCTTGCTGTCTTTATGTTCCTCTCATGGCTTTCATCCTCATAATAACTAAAGGATGATCTTAACTGGAAGCTTTGGTCTGTCATTATTAAGCAATTCCAGGGTAGACCTAACAGAGCTGTGGCTTGAGAAGAGACGGAGGAAAACAGTATCCAGCAAGTATGGCAAAACACGTTTTGGCTATAACACAATGTGTTTATTTTGTAATTGGACCAGAATACCAATAGATGTGTTCTTGGATGTCCTCTGTTTAGACCCAGACAAACATGGCACTAATCAGAAAACACTGATAGGTGTCCTGTGTGCTACATAAAAATGCTTTTGAGTCGCTCTTCTATTTACTTTGCATGAATCTAGGAATCAGAAAATCTTTCCCTGCAATCTTACAGAAAGCTGGAGTTGGATAGTCCAGGATTAGTTGTTTAGGGAGCTGGAGAGAAGTGCACGTGGCTTTGGCACATGCATGTAAGATGTATCTTACAATGCTGCTGGCCACAGGGGAATTTCTGTGGGTAAATAAGATTTCTGTCTCAAGGGCTGTCCATATGGCCCCTTTCACCAGCACTAATTCCACTTAGATTAACTGCACAGCATGAATATGGGTCAAAGCCTGGATTGTTGGGAGAATGAGTTCCTGCTTGCAAACTGCTTCCCACAGAAGTACTTGTTGGCAGCTGAGATCATAGTGCTCACACTCCTCACAATAACCCACTTTGAAATGTATTTAAAGAGGGGTCTTGGCAGTCTGCTTGCTGCTTTTTCATACAAAGTGCAGGCCCTGGTTTGTAATCCCACTCAGCACGTCAAGGCATTTGCTGCTGGGCCATCATCTTCTCTGACTTTATGTAGCACAAGGCAAGGCATCTGCATTTGGACCAGCAATACTAACCACTTTGGGTAGCATTTTTCTCCTCACTCCTTAGCAAGAGAAGAGGAACTACTCTTTGAAGTACTGCATTATTTATTATAGAAAAAGCACTGGGTTGTTTCTGTGAACACTAAGCCCTGACTGCAAGTGGTGAAAGGAGACAGAGAGATGGAAGGGGAAGAAGGGAAGGAACAGATCTCATGGTGTCCCTGGCTCACATATGTCCATGGTTCCAGTGAAAATTGCTTCTTGCTTTTCTTTCTCCTTTGCCTACTCTACTGGTGGCAAAGGCCCTGCATTGCAGTCAGTCATTCCTGAATCAGCTAGTTTGGTTGTCTCCTGTTATGTCACGATTCCTTATGGGGGAAATATGAAACTTAGCCATAAATGGCCTGCTTCATAAAGTGGATCAAAGATACTGGGTGAGTAAACTTTTTTGGTGTTTTTTTTTTGTTGTTTGTTTTTTGTTTAAGTCTGAAGTGATCTTTGGATCACTTCCCAGTTTCATCTGATACATTCTTAAGTTTTTCCCCAATTCACTCATACTATTCACAAAGAGAAGTGCCTTTGACCCAGACCTGGAGGTGCTTTCAGCTCAGGCTACCCTAAGCAGTTAGAAGTACAGGTTAGAGGCTAGAACCTGCCCACACTGCAGTGAGTACAGAGGTAAGATTGTTTCAGTGCCACTAGCTCTCCTATGTTTGTCACCAGTCTCTTTCCTTCCCCTCTGGATAGACAAATTTTTGACAATTGACTGGAAAATGAGTGTAAGTCATCACAACACAGAAAACTGCATCCCTTTAGATGCTGGTGGTGGACTAGGAGGACACAGTAACATAGGCATAGTTTTGATGTGAAGATCCTTGCAGCTTGGTTAGCATAGGAGATTTACATGCCTATTTCTGGGGCTAATACTGCAGTACAGAAATACGGGAGATGTGAAACATTCCACTGGAGCTAAGGGCCTCGTGGACAAAGAATACAAGGCAGGTGTTTGCTCCTTGCTTCTGCTACCGACTTGAGTTTGGACAACTCTCCCAATCACATTCTGCTTGCATGTACAGTGCCTCCCTCCTCCACCTTTGTAGATTAAAAACACTGAGTGTTTTTCAAACAGCTTAAAATTAAGTGGACAGAGCGAAGGTGGATGCAGTTTTGAGTAGATGGTGAATCCGTCACCTTGTTCCTGGCCTTGTGGTCTTGTGACAGTGTGAAGCCTCCTCCCATCCTCTGCCCCCTTCCATTCAGTGACACAAGGCAGGGTGTCCACCGTGGAAGTGCACAGTCTCCAGTGTGCTTTGGCATCCTACCTTCTAAGCAGTGCAGACACAGCAGTCAACATACCTGAGGAAGTTTCGTTTACTTATTTTAGTACATGCAGAAATAATGATAGTTGCTTGTGCTGCATGCCGTCCGCTTGCAAAGGGATTCCTGGCTGTTGTGAGAAATTGGGTATAGAGAGTTGTAAAAATCTGAATGGCCTGCATGGCCTAGAAGATAAGCGGTCTTATAAAATAATGTATTTCCTATGCATGGTTGTAAAACACTTTGGGATCGTTAAAGGACAAATATTTTGGGGCTAGTTTTGTTTTGCTTTCTTTTTGAGAGCACACTTTTTTTGAAGCCTTCTACTGCTGTTTTGAGACCACCATACTAGGAACTTTCTTCAGTATTTTCCCATCTCTTTCTCCTCATGAATGCAGGAAGCACAAAATATTCTTCTGGCATTTGAGCTGCAGTTATTTTGAGTGGCTCCAAACAGAGGGAAATGTGTTTCTGCGGTAGTTGCTGCAGAGAAAGAATTCTGCTGAAATGTCTCTCCCCCACTGCCCTTTGGTGGCTGCAGAAAAGAAGTCAGTGTTTGAGGCCCCAGCTCTGTGCATCTGCTGGATCAGTTTAGGCCAATTTCCCCCCCTCCCCTTCCCCTCTTTCCATTAGCAAACTAGATATAAAACAGAAGCCATTGGATAAATAGGAAAAATGTGTAGCAGAGGAAGCCCTTGTGATTAGGGAGCTGTTAACCAGTTATTTCATGTCCGGCTTTCAGTGTATTTATAAAAATGATGCTATTCAGTGACACGTCGAATTACTATAAATGGCATTGGCTCAGTTGCTTTCTCGTGGAAGCCAACTTGCACTTTATTTTTAATTTGGGCCCACTGATTATTTTTAAAGTTAGTGTACTATTTGTTAAAGTGGATAAAGTGGCAGGCAAAGTGTGGGCAATATACATCAAATTTGCTCACACCCTGTCTTGCCAGTGCATGCCAGAGTCCTATGGAAGCACTTTGGGAGAGAGCAGCTTGGTCAATGTCTGTCCGTTCTGTGCTTGGCTGTTCTGGGGAGACGGCTGATTGATGTGATTAGTGGCAGCTGCAGTATTTGGTTCTGTGATGTGGAAGCTTGTCCATTAGGAGCTGGCCCAAGACCCAGTAAACTCCTCCTCCCCTTTTTTTTCCATTGATCGCCAGCAGCCGTCACATCGTTACATGCATTTATAATGTCCTTGTTGAGACTTCACTGTGTGCACATGGTTTAAATCAACAGCTTCCCAAATAGGGAGAGCAAAAGCACTAGTACTCCCTACCTGCCTCCAACAATGTGCTCGTAAACTTCAGGGACAGGGAGAAAGAAAAATACAGCTCATGGAGAACCGCCAGGGGGTTCAGAGTCTACAGTTCACGCTATGCTTTGGACAAAGAGGCGAGTCTTGCATCATGGTCTAAATGTGGTGAGGCTTAGGCTTCCATACATTTCTCCTGGAACAAATTTCACAGAACAGAAAATGTTCTGCGTGGCATTGTGGCACCTGAGGCAGATTCTCAAAGCTGGCCTTGTCACATCGAGGCATCTGGAAGGTCTAGTCCACTTGATGAACGGTGGCTAATAACTGACACCTAGAAGTGAGGAAGGAGACCACTGCAAGCCTGGGGCACAGGTCTTATCTCCCTTGCTTTATTTAGGGGGTAGATCTCAGGTCTCAACACACTTGCTGGAGTTTGTAGATAGTCTTCAGGGCTATCACTCTTAGTAAATGAAATACCTGTGGGACTAAAGCATTGTACAGAACTGTCTTAAAGACAGCTCTAGCCTGGGTTGCAACTTGGAGCTGAGAATCTTTTGCAAGTGCTGGGGAGCCATTTCCATGCCAATTCAATCCCAAACAGCAAGCATTCATTCCAATGGCACAGTCTTCTGGTTTCCAGTTATATTCCCTCAAGGATCAATACCTGTCCAGGAGCTCTACTGTGCATAAAATGGCAATACTTGAAATCTAGATTGAACTGACCACTCAACAAAATATTGTCCAGCACAGTGATTTTACAGTGGGACAAATAGAGTATACAAGCTTGGTATATCTTTCCCTTCTTTGTTTTCTCTGATTCTGAGAGATCCAGTGCATCATAGAAAACGTTGCTTTCAGAGCATTCAGCCTGTCCTTGGTAGCCATCCAGTTTGTGTGTCTTGAGAGATCCTTCTTCATGATATTTACATTTACTATTCTGATGGGAATGGAGAAGACAGCATTTGTTCATACATTGCTGGGGTGAGAAGTAGAGAGTTTCTAATCGTACTACAGGACAGCCTATTTGCTAACAGGCTGTTTTCCAGTCTCGAAATTTTATAACCTACTTAAATAAAAAGAAGTTTCTCTTGGCTGAGATTTAATAGCAGATGCATTTGTGATGTCTCGTCTGATTACTCAAGTATTGCTGTTTAAGTAGGTGAAATATAATTAAGAATAATTGAAATTAATTAATTTTCACCTGTCTTTAGTTTTACTCATACTGTAGTTGACAGCAGAATTTAGTCCTTACAGCCGTCTAACTAGGAAATGGCTTTGCCTTGCCCATGTGTCAATTTCATCGTCTGCCGGATGGTGGGATGATTATGTTGCTTTGAAATTCTGTTTACTAAAGGAATAAAATCCTTTTTGTGATCCAGTACCCCTTCCTCGCTTGTGTTTATGTGCTTACTCGCTAATTCCCTTGATTTAGTAACTTCACGATTGTAATGACCCTTCCAGTGTGTTCACTGCTTGCATGGACTGACTCGCTAGAAGGCGCCCTCTGGCATTTTGGTTAGGTAATGGAAGTATAAGGAAGAAGAAAGAAGATAAAATAAAAAGTCAGACCATACTTGGTTCAGCATCCTGCTCGCAGCCCAGCATGGTTGTGCTGGAATCCTGCTGATGGAATGTCCTGACATTTTGGTGTTTATTTCCACCACAGCCCTGAAATGTAAACAGGACATCGCTGGATGCTAATCCAAGGGACAGGAAATGACTGAGAGTCCTGGACTCTTGGGCTATTGGTAGGACACAAGGAAGTGAATTTTACAGGAGGATTGGCATATGGTACCAGCAGTGCACTGGACCATGCGTCAGAAGGGGGTGTTTTCAGGAAGGATATTTGATGTATGTTTACAAGGAGGAACAAAACCTAGCACTACTGTCAAAAGAAGTGCATCAACATATGCAGCAACTTGCAGGACATTTGGCATGTTAGGATGCTCTGAGCATCCCATACTAACAGGATGAAAGATATATAGAGAGTTTGCCTTGAGCTTGAAATGTATACAGAATAAATTGCAGTTTATCACTGTGGTATTTATTTTCCCCTGTGCCTTGTAACGCAAGAGTGAATTCAGCTGAGGAAGATGAAAGTAGCAGAGGGGGCCATGCAGCATCTCTTGCTCCAGCCCTAAAGCCCAGAGGGCATGGATGGAAGGTATCAGTCTGAGCACAGTCAGGGAAGTGTTGGTTTAAGTGGTTTGATGGACTAGAAAGCCAGCTGTGCTTCTCTTAGGCAGGCCTAAATAAATTAATGGCATGAGGACAGTATTGAACTTCCAGACACGGCTCCCTCTCCCCTGAAATGGAAAGGGGCACGTGCAACTTGCATAGGGTGGTGCCTGCTGTCCTGTGTTCGAGGAAGAGGGAGATGAGCCATGACAAAGCTATTGCCATGTGCTGCGGGGCACTTGAGACTCCTGTTGCTGGAAAGAGGCTGGCACCCCACTTTTAACCTACTAGAAGACCTTGACTCTTCCAAGGAGCAGCTGCTAATGCCTCCTCTGTAGTACCCCTTGTCATAGCAAAGACAGAACTGTGTTGTAATGAATATAAAGGGGGTCCTTTACTGAAGTTGCTAAATGCATACAGACCCTGTAATTCACGCTGGGTCTCTAGCTTGCAGACTGGCTGACTGCTGCCTGATGTTGCCGCACATGGTCTTCCTAAGTCTTGGTCTGGCGTCTGTAGCAAGAAAAGGACTGGCTAAAGAGAAAATGAAGCAAATTTTCTGTGCTGTGAGTGTTGTGCACTGTTTTTTGTAGTAACTTTCCACACACTCTGCTGGATGCATTTTGCAGCAAGGCATAATTTTATGGTAGGCATCTTCTGACTGTTTTCGCAAGCATCTTGCTGGCACGGTTGCCAGTGTTGATACCTTTTGAACAAAGTGCTCTGAATTGTGTCTCTGCTATGCCGCTTGGGCTGGGTTTCCATCCGGATCTGAAATTGGAAATTTATTACTTGGAACTGGTTTTTAAAGGTGAAACTGACACCGGTTTCTTATTACTTACCAAGTCCTGAGGGCAGAGTTACATTCCTGACGCTGCTGTAGGTGTTAATGATTTCATCAACTTGAGAAGCACAGAGCCCTGAACTCTGCTCTTGGCAGCTAGTAAAGAAGGGAAACTGACTTTCAAATATTTTGTTTTTAGAGTTGTTGGGTTTTTTTATGGTGTTTACATTAGCAAACTGGAATTTGTGGGACAGACTTACAATTGCAACTAAGAGAATTTGTTGACTACTTAGTTCTTAGAAACCAAATCGATAGTAAAGCCTCAGTAGGCAGCTGAAACTGGTCTTGCCAAGCACCTCTGAAGTTGCAAAAGAACAAGAATCTGTGAGTGGGCCTGCTGTGGGTGCAGGCCTAAGAGTTTCATTTGCTTGGTATGTTTTCTATGCCTCAAAATAATCAGGAAGGATACTATTATGCAGATCCCAAGATTTTTTCTATATTGCTTTCAGTTGCATGCAAATAGCTCAAAAACCTTGCTCTAAATCTGGAGAGATTCCAGGATGTGGTTTTTTGTTTTGTTTTTAGAATAGCTTCTGTCTTGTGTCGTGCAGGAAGATGGCATTGTGAACAAGAACCAGGATTTAAAATCAGAATTAACTGGCATTACTCTGGGCTCTGCCGCTTACTCGCCATATGATCTTAAGCAGACCATCATTCTCTTCATACCTGTATTGTGATATCCTTGTGTCTTGCCAGGTTGCCATGAGACATAACTTCTGTTTTAAACTTGAATAACTCTTTTGATCCAAGAGCTAGCTGTTTTTCAAGTGACCGTTGTACATGTGACAGACTGCTGCAGAGGTAGTAAATGGAAGGTTACAGAATTTAACATTGATTAATCCCAGGTATTGATCGATGAGACTCAAAAGCTTATCCTGTAATTATTTATAGAGGTGCTTAAAAGGTGACTTGTTGATCACCATTTATAATCAGCTATACAGAGAACACTTGGCGATAGCGTTCTTCAATCTAGGAAAAGTAAGTCAGGGCCCAGGCTCTGGGAATTCGAACTTGGCAGATAAAGCACAAATTTCTAAAGTGAGAGACAGTTTACTGAGGGTTGTGGTAGATTTTCTACTGCTGGAAATCTTTAAATCAAATGAGATGCCTATTGAAAGTTATATTCTACTTCAGGCAGGAATTAATTTATGGCAATCCTGTGGCCTGTGCTATGCATGAGGTCAGACTAGCTGATTGGTACAACCCTTTCAGCTTTATAGTTCATAAGATTGTCTATCAGATTTGTGACTGTAAGTCTCACTGAGGCCAGTGGAAGCCAAATAAACCTGAGGCCAGAGTTTTATACTGCCTTCTTTCGCATCCTTCATGCTTCCCGCCTGTATTCACTTGTTGCCCAGATAACACGTGGAAATATCCTCCTGCATTGCTTTTATCTTCTTATCACTCCATGGTGCCATTTAGCTTGCTATGTTCCAATCTGCGGTACCTTCCACATGAGCTTTAAAACTGTGGGATGTTTCTTTTTTGTTTTGCTTGTTTTTTTGAAATGGGAATTGAAAAGTGAGAAGGTTTGAGCAGATCTAAAAGGGAACATAGCAGGTTGTGGACACAGCTGGACATTCCTGCTCTGCTGTCCTTTTGGCGATGATTGATGCAGGGCATTCATATGTATTTGTATTTATGATTTTTATTTTTTTTTCCCAAGCATTGTACCATTCAAAATTGCTAAGCAAAAGAAGGAATCCTTGACTGCTGAGTTGCTAACCATGCTTCGCACGCTTCTCCAGCAAGTCAGATAGAGATCTGCTGTCACTTTTCCCCCTGTATGTTATGGCACAAGGCAACTAGCCCAGTGGGTCGTGTTTATTCTGTCTCCTACTGTTGTGCTATACTACCTGTTCAGAGTGCATGAGGCAGCTCAGGGGTAAAGTAGAACTCTGTATTCCTAACCAAACTAGCAGTAAAATGATTGCTGTTGCTGAAGGACTGCAGCTGGTAATAGCCTACAGGTGTTGAAGTTGGAGAGGATAATCACTTGGCTGCTTGAGTGAATATTCTGAGAAGACGGACTAGATCTTGGTAAGCATTCATCTCCTTTACTGACACTGGTGGTTAGACTTTCGAAAGAGCTCAGTATGTCTCATGCAAATTTTTCCATTAAGATTTTCCCATGAAAAGGTCTGTTCTCAGAATTGCCAAATTTTGAAGAAAACATAGCGTTTCCCAAATGTTTCCACATTCTTATGAGAGCTGGATATTTCAAAATTTGTGATAAATCACACCAGAAACATGTATTTATTTGTAACTATTTCATCCTTTCATTTTTATGCTGCTGAATGCTATGCAATCAATGGTGATAGATTTTTTAAAAATTCTTTTATTTATTCATTTCTTTTGGGTTCAGTAGAAGGGGAAAAGATATTGGTGAAAGGGGAAATGTCTTTGTTTTTTCTTTTCCTTTTTTTTAAAAAAAAAAATCTCAGAAGGCCTCTATAGGATTCCCAACACTAAAACAGCTTGCTTCTTTTCCAAATGATTTTTTTCTTTTTCAAGATAGCTCTTTCTCCTTTTGACCAGCTCCGTTCAATAAGCTGCACTTTTTTTGGAAATTTGCCTCCTGTTTTGTACTGAAACGGAAGCTGGATAGCTTTGTGAAAATCTGCTCTTGATGGCAAGGGTCAAACTCTCTTTAAAATTTAATTCTAATTATTGAAATTCAAGTGTGTGTTGTATGCGCATGGCAGGTGAAGTTTGCAGATTATATGTATAATCCTCTTGTAAGCAGCAGTGGTGAAGAAGGCCAGGCTGCAGAGCAGACTGGTAAGATCAGTGCATTTAGGGAAAGGATTTCTTGCATTTCCTCTAAATAGTAAAATGTTCCTTTTGTGGCATGCAATTGAACAGAAAAAGCATCAACTAATTGACATGTTCTCTTCAATTAATCCCTGTTTTGAATGAATGTCCTGAAGGGCCACAGACAACTTGGAGAGGCCAGGCTAGCTGTCTTTTCAGGCATAGTTTCAGGTAAGCCCTTAGAACTGTGTTGTACCAAATCCTCCTTACTCTTCAGGGACTAATTCCATGAGGCTAAAACTTGGACATGGTTGGATAAGCTCAGCTACTGCATGTGGTAGGCCTGGCCCCAAGGGAGGTTGGGCAATTTTGCTGGAAGGAATCTTACAGCATCTCCTGGGTGTAGTTTAGCAGGTGAGTGTCCTGAAGAGACCAAGCAGCTGCATGGAAAAGGGTTGCCTGAAGAGAGAGAACACTCGGTTTGTAGTCCTTGGGGCTACATTGTTTTTCTGGCATAGGGGTGCATGCAGCCCTTTTTAGGATAACCTGAAATGTAAGGGTTGCTCTTGTTTTTTCCCTGTCTTTTATGTCTTTAGAGATAAAAATCAAGCTGTCTTGAGAGGAAGCCTTTCTGATTTTGAAATGATTATGAAAAAGTCATCACCCGAGGGCTCTATCGGAGGCTTATCTGATAGATAATGTATGCAGCGTGGGAGGCTGGCAAGCCAGGGCCAAGTGTACACTCACTTGGCACATGGTGTTTTGGTGAACAGGAGAGTGTGTTCGATTTCAGGATCCCATGGGGAGCGGCTTTATCTGCAGTACTGGTGCATTGGTGTGGGAGTTAATACCCTTTCCCTCAGACCTGGCAGGGAGGAGATGTGCTTTGGGAGAGCCACAGGCAAGAGAATAAAGTTAGAAAGTAGTACAGGATGGAAAGTATGAGGGACTGAAGATGAGCTGCTTGCTACTGGAAAGCTGTCCTTTTCAGCATCATGGTCTCTCTAGCCAGGTTTCTGTGGAGACAGTCCCTAGTACATAAACTGTCAGATGTTTGGGGAGCTACATGCTGCTGAGCAGGAAATCATTCAAATTCCTTATCTTCCACACAACAGGCTCAGGAGAAGCCCTGCCAGAAAGCTTGCACCCAGGCCTCAGGGAACAGGGCTTGACCTCTGGGAAAGGGTTTTTCTGGGGTTTTGCTTACAAAAACTGAATTCAACTACTTTCTAAGCATTTGCCCTGAAAAGCTTCTGAAGGGCGAATACTAGATGGTAGTGGTTAGCAGTCCTGCTGTGGCTAAAATCCCATCCTGTTCCCACAGAAATCAGTGGTCAAACATCCACTGACTTCAGTGCAAGCAGCTGAGGCACACAAAGGGAACAATTCTGCAAAGCCCTAACCTTCTGGAGAATTCAAATCCAAACCCAAGGGTTTTTTTTTAGTTTGGATCGTCTCCAGTTACAAAGACTTATTCCCAAGCAGTGAAGTAATGAGACTGTAGACTAGCATGTCTAGGGAATGTCTTGGAGCAAGCCAGTGCAAAAGCAATGGTCTTGCCTTACCTGGTATGAGAACCAGTAGACGTACAAGTCCATTGTGTTTGTCACTGTCACTGCCTGTGTTAATGCAGGGACAGTGTCTATGCTGTGGATGGTACTAGAACTGGGAAACAGTTGTTTGATAAGCATTACCAGTCAAGAGCTTTTCTTTAAGGCTGCTTCTATTGGTGTTAAATTGTTTGGGGAATCACAGCTTTTAATGTTTATGACAAAATTGTGTTGTCATTAACATTTGTTTTTGAGAAAGGATGGAGCAGATGCCTAATGCAGTGGAGTAACAATCTGTGAAGACTCACCTTCTACAAATATGAAGAGTCTTTTTTTGGCTGACTGACACCCTGTCTGGGAATTTTTGTGGTGTGAGAATCTATAATGAGTTTGATTTATGGGAAAATGTATCGGTGTTTTTATTTCTAACATACCTCTTCAATGCATGGATCATTGTTCTGCAGCTTGTTCTTGTCTGTCATTAGCAGATGTTGGCTCAAGAGAGAATTTCTGCAATATTCTCTCATCATGCAACCAGTCTATATCTCTACACAGAAGTCAATCCCCTAAATGCTTATATAGAGCAGGGGCTTTGCTGGTAAGAGGACTTTTGAGAAATTTCACTCTTTGCTTAAGAAAGGTGCACTCTTTCCAGTGGTGCCCAGTGCCAGGACAAGAGGCAATGAGCATAAATTGAAGCACAGGGAATTCCATCTGAACACAAGAAATATTTTCACTGTGAGGGTGGCTGAACGCGGGCACAGGTTGCCCAGAGAAGTTGTGACTCCACCCTTGGAAATACTCAAAATCCAAATGAACATGGTCCTGGGCAACCTGCTCTAGCTGATGCTGCTTCAGCAGGGGGGTTGGACTAGGCAGCCTCGAGAGGCCCCTCCCAACTCAACTGCTGTGATCAGTATTGCAGCATTTTCTTAAGAGCCAGCTACTTGCCTGGCCCAGCCTTATCTCAAAAGCAGCAGCAGGAGTCATAAGGATTTATTGTCACATCCAGCCTGTGAACCACTTCCTAGTGCTTTCCCTTTCCTCAGGTCCACAAGGTGTGTAGTTTGTGTCTTTTGGCTCTTGACCATGTGAAAGTTTTCAGCATGTGGCTTCTGGGGCCAGGAAGTTGAGCCTTCCCTGGAAAAGATTATTGGTAGTACACGTTGCTTCTAAATGTCCTCTTTAATCTACCTTGCAGACCAAAACTATACCTTTTTCTTAAAGGGGATATTTTGACTTATCATTTCATGCTTTCCTTTTCTTTCTCTCTTTTTTCTCTCCCTCTACCAGCTGCTCAGAACTCGTTTATCAACTTCTGAATGAAAGGTGTGTCATGGCTCACCCCACCACTACCGGCTCCAAGAATTTTTTGGTCTGCCTCTTAAAAAAAACCTGTCAGATCTTTCTTGTTAATCTGGGCACTGTTTGTTTTTAATTCTATACTGCAGTGTTTGCAAAGAAAGAAAACTCTCTTTATAAGTGCATGGAAGAAGCATCATTCATTGAGAAAGACATATAAATTTTCCTCAGTAAGGCTGAAGGCAATGTTCTAATTTTTTGTCTTCCTTTCAACCATTTTTTTTGTTTCCTTTTCTTCTGTATATTTCATATAGATTAGCCTCTACTGCCTGGTAAAATAATGTGGACTTGTAACTTTTTTGCCTTTCAGAGATGGACGGAATAAAATGTGTGGTTTGGGATTCAAATGTCCTCTTAATGGAAAAATACGGATTGAAGCATAAAATGGGGCATCGGAGCCTTGTGAGATGGGGCTCTTTGTGTGTAAACCCATTGTGGGATCTAATACTTGAGGGAATCCTGACCTTTGTCTCATCTCACTTGGGCTTTGAGGGGACCAAGATGCTCCAGCTATTCTGCTGAGCTTGTTTCAAAATGCTCAAGTTGCACCCCATCAACTTTTGGTTCTGATGAGCCAAAATGGTAAGTTGCCTTTGCAGCTTTGTACAGATCCCCTCCCACACAGTGCTTAGGAAACTGCATTGATGAAGGAAGGTGTGGCATAGCACGGCCAAGCTAGGAGAGGACTCAGTACAGAGGGATGTACATACACATCATTATTCTTTTCTGCACTGGGTAAATTCCATTTGCTTTCAGGAGTGGTGGGATGCAGGTTGTATGGAGAGAGAAAAAGAGGCCTGGACCTTTGAGTGGGACTTGCTTAAGGAAAATTTTAGCACTGTGACCCTGGTGGGGCTGTGCATCCAAAATGCTGGAGGAGAGCCATAAAACGAACCGGCATAAAATAAACTTGCTGTACATGTTTTCATACTTACGTCCCCAGCTACTTTTGGCGTATTTATCAAAACATTGTGGGCTTTTGGGTCTGTCTGGTGGTGGGAATGAGGACAAGGAAATGAGTTATATATATATATGTGGACCATAGTAAAGCTTTGGTTTAGGCCCTCTATCTTTAAATCTCCTTACTGAAGTACTTCCTTGGCTGGAAGAAGATAGGAAGAGGTGTTGCAAAAACCTGTGCTCTCAATAGTCTGATAAAGCCAGTGGAAAGGAATTCCTTCTAGCAGATTATTTCTGAGATGAGTTGCAAATCCTTTTACTTTTGCTTTACCTAGAGGGGACAGAGAGCTTGAACTAAAGTGGAGTATTTGCTGCAGTGGCAGCCAGTGGAGTTTGAAAGAGGGGGCAGAAGTCTGGACTGAGCCTGTTTCATTATTTTTGGATAGGGAAGGAAGGAAGGAAGATGTGCGTGAAAGTTGTCTGTTTTTCTCTTTTAGAGCTGCATTGGGGGGCGGGGGGGGTGTGTTTGGTTTTGTGAGCCTGGAAATATTTACTGTGTAGAAACACTTTGCACTGAAAACCAGGGATACCTGACCAAGGTAGTGAAAGAAGCTTAGAATTGTGACTCATATTTCAGTAGTTGAGCTTAAAGTATACGCTCTACCAGCCAAACCTGTTATCCATTTTTAACATGTTTATTCACAAGTTACTTGTGGGAGCTTAACTGACCAGCAGAACAGGAGGACATTGTTTTACTATTCACCAACTGTCTGACAGTGCCTTGGTTTCTAAATGCAGATATTTTATTTGTGGATGGCTGATGCTGAACAGCTTATGTGGTTGTTGAGCAGCTCCTGAATGTCAGTGTGCTGGCATTACCTTATTTCCATGGGGTTGTCTCAGAAGTAGTAGGCAGGTGAGAGGCATTTTTTTTGATGGGCTTCAAGGCTACAGCTGGTGAAGAGAATCTGCAAATGGAAGTAAGAAAAGAACATAAAATGTTTCTTTGAAACCAACTAAGAGACATGCAGAATACTGGCATATCCCAACAAATTCTTCAATCAGTGGGTGAAAAAGTCTGCATCTAAAGTCACTTTCCCCTGTATGTCTTGTGTTAGTTGTCCTCTCCAGAGTGAGTGCTGCTTATCTACCGCTGCTCTGTGATGCATTGGAAGTCTATGGGTGAGGAGGAACAGTGAGCAAACTACATCTAGGTCTTTGCTGGTGGTGGTGATGGGGGTGAAGGATGGAGAGAGCTGAAGGTTGTTTCAGTGAAGTCCATGATGCACAGCTCTGCGCTCTGGCACTGGCAGGTAAAGGTGCAGAGGCTCTGCTCAGGGCCCAGAGAGAAAGGGAAGCTTTGACCTTCTGCGCAGCTTGAGAGCAGCCTCTGCTTGGTGGTATCAGAAGCAGTGACGACTCTGCCCTCACTTTCTTTCTAATTTGAGGCAAGCTGATTGAGCTGTTACAAGCAGCATGGAAGAGTATTCCTGGGCAAGAAAGGTTTAAGGGGAAGCGTGGAAGTGTAGCTGAAGCATAAATCTACTACTGAAATACAGCATATGTTGCTTTTCTGTAGTCAGACGCTTTCACAGACTTAGTACTAAGGTTGAAAACTAAACCTTTTTTGAGTACATCCAGCCTGGCAAGAGGTCTGTGCAACACTAACCAAGTACATGCATGCTTTCTTGTTCCAGTGTGAGGTATTACCTCCAATTTAGATTTAGCTTTCTGCCTCACTGCGTTGCCCACTTCTTAGAGTGAAGAAAACAATTTTACAGCCCAAATGAAAAGGTGTTTTATCTTCAATCTAACCATTAGTTTTAAATCTCAGTTATTAAAAGAAGAAAGCTTCTCTATCAACTCTGCTCCTAGCACCATAGGGCTTTCTTTCTCTTTTTTAGTGATAGAAATTGCAGGAGTGAATGAAGTTAAAAAGATGCATTCATGCTGGCCCCTACTGAAGTTTGTATATGACTTGGAATACATTCCTCAGGAGTCAGGAGATGATGATTTGGATGCTCTACTTCGACTTTGCTAAAATCAGCTCAAAAGGGCTTTGGAGAAAATGGAATATTTTGGGGACTAAAAAAAAAATCTCAGGTGCCCACCTGGCACGATTCCAGTGAAGGACATTCACTAGAAATGAATTGAGTCTGAGTTCTGTTTGGAAGAGTTGATCTCTTGTTCTACGAGGTTACGTGTTTCTATCGGAATTAATAGGAGTCTGTTATACCCATGGAGAGGAAACTATATAGGGAATGTATGTTGTTCACTCATCTGAGGAATGAAGGGCTCTTGTAAAGTCTCTATAACCTAATTCCAATAGTATGTTCACTCTGAAATTACTGCCTTGATAAGATGAACAGAATTTTGAGTATACCTTCCAATCTCTTTCTGAAGAGAAGGATAAAATGCTTCTCTTCTTTTCTTCTTTTTTTTTTTTCTTTTTCTGCTGACTTTGCCTACATAAATATGATTTTTAGGGGATTCCCTGGCAAAGGCCTGAAATAATTCAGTTTGCAGAATATAAGACCCTTAGTATCTGATAAGAAAGAGATTTCCTCTGGAGTGACCTCAGCCTAAATATTGGAAGAACTGAATACAAAGGCATAAATTTATTTTCTTGACTGAACTATTGGCTGGTTGACCCATTGGCATTACCTCCACACCAAGGTCATTCCACAGCACGAGACTTGCTATAGTACTCCCACAGAGCACAGCATCCTTCCAGCTAGAAAACTGATCTTTCCTCTTGCCCTTTGCTACATTTCCTGTGATAAGTGGTTTCCCTATATTCAGTTATTTAGTAACCCAAGCTCAAATTTTGGTCCTTAGAGACACTCCTTCCTACTTAGAGAAATGCTTTCTTTGGTCCGGAGTGGTCGGTTAGAAGGGGCAGAGAGATCTCATTTCGAAGATATTGTCAGTGTTGGTTTCTCTCTATTAAATGAACGAGACAAAACTGCTTCTCAAGGTGGATCCAGTCCCAGTGCTAAAGTTGTCTTGTTTGGGGTTTTTTTCCCTTATTTGGGCAATGTTATGTTTCATCCTCTTTTGCACAGAGGTTTCTGGGGTGCTGTGAAAATCACTTCCCTGGAGGGCACTTCTACTATGAGCAGCTGTCTGGGAAACAGGTGACTTGGTGGGATCATCATGCTGGGATTTGATGATTGAGAACAGTTTGCCATGTAGTCATACTATTTCAGTTTAAATGGAGAGAAACTCTTACTGTAGGAGTGTTCCAGTAGATGCTGGAAATGTGTCCTGCAATATTAATATGGATATGAAATGTGCTCTGGGAATTAAGGAGAGTTAGTGCTATTAGTAGGCCCTGTAGGAGACGAATTGTTTCCTTATCATGTATGACCTCTTAAAAATGTAGAAAATTTTTGCCCGTGTTTGAAATCTCAGCATGAAGAGGATATTCTAAGACCTTGTGGACTTGCTTCTGTCTAAAGAACTGTTTTTTTTCTTGGAAACAAAATAACGTTCCTTAAAACTACTTCCCACACTGACTCCCCTCTCTAGACTTGTGTTGCTTAATTTGCTTAATTCTGGGGTTATCCCAGTGGAGCTTTCTGTGATTAATAGCCGATAACACTGTAAACCCAGCACTAAGAACGTTTCCTGGGCAGTAGCCATGCTTCTTACAGGCTGCGTTTGACTGATGTTAGGGTATGGACAGAACAAGCACTAGGGAAGAGGTCATCCTGAAGAGTGTCTCAGTGGTGTGGGCTCAGTGTTTGCATTATACATCTGCTAGTTTATCTTCTTTTCAGAGATTTGGAGATAGAGTCACTTCTCTGTACAATTTTCTCTGTTTTAAACATTGCCGGGCACCACTGTATTGTGGTGGACCCTTTGCCTGTAATATGGATGACTATGGGAAAAAAAAAAAGTAAAACATGGGGATTCAGTAGTGTTTGTGCCATTTTCATCTCATATTTACTGGTCCAATAGCCAATAGTTAAAAATTAGTAACAGTCTGGCAGCTTGCATGCAAATCGTTGGGTTACATATAATGTATTTCTGCTTGGATTTGCCATCCAGTCCAAAATACATAGTTGGTCTTGATGTTTCAGAGCTTCTGACATTCTGCAGTTCCCACTTATTTTGCTGGGAGGTAGGTGCAAAGTGTTGTGTGAAAATTGATAGTGCTTCCTTGTTCAAATGGGTTTCTGGGCAGGGGGAGGGTCAAATGCTGCTGCTACTTCTTGTTACTGGAAAGATTTTGGTATTGGTTGGCTGTGTCTTCTCTACAGCAAGTAGAAAATGGGGATAACAGCAATTTCAGCCTGTCTTGCAGTGGGAGATATTCTTGCATAATATGTATTTATCTTATAAATGTCCCCGCCTGGCCCGGACAGCGGAGCCAAGACCTGAACTTGTTGTAGGATGCAATGTATGACTGCTCACTGTCTTTATTTATATGTATTCCATCCATAAATTTAAGATATACGATGCAAAGGGTAAGACAAAACAAACTGCACCAGGTGATGATTTGGAGAAAACCCTGTACAATCTGTCAAATAAATCAGTGCTGTACAGAGCTAGAGACAACAAGCAGTGATATTGGTACATGTTCTGCAAAGTCATACGTCACTGGATATAATAATAATGTTTGCAGCCCTAAGGGGATAAAGAAGATGTTCCTTCTTAAGAGAGGGTAGACTTCTGTTCTATTTGTATACAATGGGCCTTCTTTTTGAGTCATGTTTAAGGACTGTATACCCAGATCAAGTGGCTGTTTAGAATCAGGATTGGTTTTTTGTTTGTTTGTTTTGTTTGTTTGGTTTGGTTTTTTTTCTGTAGTGTGCAGCTGTGGTGGGGAGCTGAGGGAATTTTATACTGCAGTCTGGTTTTCTGTGAAGTGTGCTCAAATCTTCGTCAACAAGATGCAAGTAGCTTGGGCTCAGAAGCTGAAAGAACCTGCTGTACTTTCAGGCAGGCTATTGACTTGCTGTAGGTACTTAGAAGTCCAGACATGACTACCCAAACATCCGCTGTATGCAGTTTCTCTGCAGTTTTCTTTGGGTATCTGAGCATACATTTAAGCAAATGACCTATCCTTGGGGAAGAACAGTGTGTTGGTCAGTAACATTTCTAGGAAATCTTCCCTAGATGTGCTTCAGTACTTAAACTTTTCTTAATCATGAACAGTAAAGGGCCTTGACGTGGACATGTCCTCTTGCCATGAGAATCCGGGAGACTAGAATTTGCTATCGGCAGCCCAGAGAAGGCAGTAGAATAGAGTCGGTAGTGATTGGCACAGGCACCACACCCTCGTGTACCATGTGCTGTAGACCACATGGATATGCATCGCTTTGTAGAAAAGATCCTCACATTTGGGCATCGTAGGGAGGTTCTCCCTGTCCCTCCTCTTACTGCACTCTTTGCAACAGTCTGCTGTTGGCCAAAAGCACTCACTGACCATGCAAGGAAAGTGGCTGGTTTTAGGTAGCGCTATCTTTTCAGACCCTCGTAATTGATCACTTACCTGTGTCACTCAGAGCATCAGCTCTGTGGAATTTGACCTAAATATAGATGAGGCCTTGTTCACCCTAATGTCATGAAACACCTGAGAGCCCCAAAACCTAAAGCAGTAAGTCACGGCTCTGAAACCAGCTTTCAGCGTTGGTGTGAAGTCTCCTCCTGTAAATATTACAGCAGCCAAAAAGTATATTTTATCTGGATGCAACTTAAAAATACACACAGAAAACAACCCAAAATCCTTGAGCAGAACTCTTTCCAAACATTCATTCTTCATGAAGACACGTTAGGTTAAAAGTTCAACAATTTCACCAAGCTGCTGGCTTGGAGTTCAAACCTACTTGCGTAATGTTGAGGTTTCAGGGCACTGAACCCAGAGTATCCCTTGTCAGAATGTTGAACAAAAATAAAAATGCTGGAATAAAATGCTGCATATGACCTTTTCTTAACTTCATTTTCTAGAGTGAATTTATTTTTGGTGCCAATTGACAACTCTGGAATCCGAGTAGCTTAAAAAATAGGTATATAAACTCAATGACACTTTGACCCTGTCTGTGCCTTTACCTACAGAAACCGTCTCTAAGATGGAGAGCACATCAAAATCCCAAGGCCGGTTCGCTTTGTGATGCATCTACTGACTTTTTCTTCCATGTAGTGTACCACTAAAGAAGCCTTGTAACTATCATCCCCATCAGTGGCTTTTCGGTATATGGAACTGAACTCAGAACCACCATCTTTATTATTTACAGGTTTGCAGTGACGTGTAGAAATATATTGTACTTTGGCTGGAGCACTAAGTAGGAAAGTGGCAGATCTGCAGCCTGGAATCTGGCTTTCCCAGGTGGCATTTAGAAACACTAGTTTCGAAGAGATTCAGTGCCATCCACGAAAAACATGTAAAAGTCCAAATGTTGTCTGTGTTGGTTTTTTCCCCAGTTATACCCATTTGCTGTAAAGACCGAGTTGCTTTTTCCAATGAGAGAACTTCAGGAAAATTTTATCAGTGCAGATAATTGATTTGCCTGTCAATAGCGAAGACAGCACTGGTACATCTGTGGCTAGTTTCCAGTGGTTATAACCAAGGCATATTTCCAGTCAAGTTGAGATTTAATGTCCTGTAGTGGCCCTGAACCCAGTGTTAGAATGGAAATCAATTTTCGTATGCTGTGATGACATCGGACCACAGATGAAACATTCTTCTACTAATTGTCTGAATAAGAAAACAGCATTTCACATGGAAATGAGCTCAAGTTTGGGAAGATGTAATTGGACCTTTACCGTTTGTTTGTTTTTCTTGGAGCACGCTGGCAGTTCTTACAGATTATTTCTCTCTTAGCAGAGGCACCCTAATGCCCTCAGCTGCTTATTTTGTCTGGAAAATTCAGGCACCCCGGATGATGATGACAACAATAGCAACGTTTTGACTCCCAAATCCCCTGGCAAAATAGTTACATCATGTCTGGAAATAATTGGGCAATGACAGAATGGAAAAATTACAATGACTCAAGCAATACAGGGATGCTCTTAGTAATGGGGTTTTGTGTGTTCGTTCTTCTGAAGGTGGCAGTTCTTAGTGCTACTGGGAAACTCTGGATTGACATCCCTTATAACTAAACCCCGCTCTTCTCAATAGAAATATTGCAGAGATTTCAAGTCACTAGACCAAGCTTTAGTACTAATCTGCCCTGCCAGCATTCCTGGTCTTTTGGTGTAGAGGGCTGAGTGGAACAGCTTGTTCTCCAGATCACACTGTCCTTGGCTCCTTTCTTGAGATGATCAAAGACTTGGCTCTCACATGTGGACATCTTATCCTTGGGAGCTGGTCTTATGGATAGAACTGACAGCCATTACTGATTAGGGCCGGTTTCAAACCAATGACATTAAAGGCATTTCATACTATAAGACCTGTAGAAGACACAGGACTTCATCTTCCTGTAGAGGAAAATAGTCTTCTGCATTGGAACTGAAGGAGCGATGTGCTGATTCTGGCTGTCAAAGTGTATGTCTGCTTGACTGATGTCATCATGATCTATTTCATCTTCAGTCTATGAATTCTTATAGTGAATAAGAAGCTTCATCTCACACTCCATGTTCCAAGGCGCTCTCTCCTGTGAAATTGCATCACAATGTTGTACCCACCACCAAAAGAAAGTAAAGAAAGTTAAGAGTCTAACCTGGGCTCTGCTGTCTAGATCCATAGCTTGCAGAAAAGGCAGTTCAGACCCACTCTGTTGGGTAGCACAGACACAACTTGGATTGTAGTCTTGTCCTGAATTCATGGCCCTGAGATTACAGTGTGTTCTTGGCAAGTCTTAAAAATAACATTTTTAGCACCTGAATTCTTTCAAGAGTAAAATCTGGGGTTTGTAGAGAGTGCTTGAAAAGACTTACTGCTGGACGGTCTTATCCTCAGTTATGACTGGGTCCTGGGGTGGCATCTGTGGGGTTTGTGGGATTCTTTCCCCATGTTTCCCATGTGTATTTCCCACAGGCTCTTACAATCACAGCAATTTGAAGAAGAACAATGACATAACAAACCAACCCCTCTACTGAAGCTAATGCTGTGGTAAGGGAAATTGTTGCATAAATTCCATTATTTCATAAAGCATAAATTTATCCACACTGGATTTGTGGACACTGCTAAATGCTGCCTCTACAGCAGCATCATTACTGGGGTGTGAACTGTCATGTCCTGGCCAGATTCCAGCTGTGTGATTACTTTTTTCTGACCTACTGTTTTTATTACTATTTGTATAGTACCATAAGTCTACTTGGCACTGTACAATAACTGATTTAAGCAGGTAACTAAGACCCTACACTGGAGAACCTACAACCTCAGTGCCACAGCTGGGACAATGGAGTACAATACAACAAAAATAAAACGTACTGGTGGAGTATAATACAACAAAAATAAAACATACACAAAGTGTGGTGCAGGGTTTACAGCAGTAGGTGTCTCTTCAGAAGGTTTTTTTTTTCTCTTTAATATCTGCTTAAAAAAAGAGAGGAGTTTTGCAGTTTGAGGCATAGGAAGTGGCTACTAGAAGCCATTCAAAATTTAGAGTTGTCATGAAAGATAGTGAGGATATTGCAATGGAACAGTGAAAAAGAGTAGAGAATACAACCACAGCTGATAGAAAAGAAGGAGAGAGAGAACAAAGGCTAGAACTGGCAAGTGTCATTCTTCCCTGCCTGAAAGAGAAGCTTTTTTTTTTTTAATAGAAGGGAATGGGGTAATCTTTAGTTCTTTAGTGAGGTATGTGAACAGAACAAATGTGGTTCATGGTGAGGAAGACAGGAAAATTAATCTTGGTAACAGTCCAGACTTTCCGATTGAGAAGGAAGTGGAGGGTACTGATGTTATTGAAACTGCAGTGCTGCAACACTAGAAAACTTGGAAGTAATAACAGGGAGGGGGCAAGGAAAGAAAGACGGGACTCCGGACTACTGCACTCAAACCAGAAAGGCTGCTTATATTTAGGGGGTATGCAATCCTGTTGGATCCACTGCCATGGTCGTTTGAATTGTTGGCAAGCTTGCCTAGGCATGGAATTGATAAATTAGGACGGGAACTTGGTGGTACGATAAGCACTAAGCAAAATGTATTCCTGCCTTCAAAGATGCTGTTTAGTAGGACATCTCTGCCTCCCCTCTTAGAAAAATATCTTGTATGCTTAGACACTGAGGAGATGAAGGACATGTATTCTGGATAAACACTTGTGAATTTTACTTGTTTTGTTTGCAGTTTAAGCTGTGGTGGTGACATCACCATTCAGAAATGTTAAAGATGTGTAGATCTACTTGCATCTAAATGAGATGTGAGATTATAATTAAGACTCAGCTTTTGGTGTCTAGGAGGACAGATTAGTTTTGACCCTGCAAATTTTTGTGTGGAGTCAGAGTTATAGTAAACTCATAAATTTGTGAAAATAAAATAACTTCTTAGCAGGTAAAAGAATGAATGGATTATTCCGTCAGCTCAGGTATAGAAAATTATTAATCTGTACTTGATTAAAAGGTGGAAAAAAAAAGGTGTAAAGAAATAACAAATGATTACTAGCCAGATTTACTAGCCAGATTTATGATACTGACTCTTAACTGCTTTCTTGCTCTCTCCACTTTGTATTTTGAATCTTGATTTGACTGTTCTTTTAAAATTATTTTTCTATGAATACAATTTGGTTAGATAAATGGATTGGAAGGACTATGAGGAATCGGCTGGTATCTTTTTTTCTGTTTTCTTTGGTTGGTTGGGGTTTTTGTAGGTTTTTTTGTATCTCATTCCCAGATGAAAAAAGAGAAAGTGTTGCAAATTAATCTTTCGGAAGGGAAAGGCCTCTTACAGCTCTAGCTTTTTTTTGTGCTGATAAGCTGTATCAGGTGAGAGGTATTGGATTTGTGGGCATTAACAGACTAACATTAGTGCTCATTAGTCATCCAGCACATCCTGAGCATCCTTAAAGTATTAAAAATACACAGATTTTTGACAGACACGTTGCATTAAGTAGGTTCATGGATATAGTTACACCTGACAGTCTTCAAATAGCCCTTGTCTTTTCTATTATCTCAGGACATATTTCCCAGGCAAGTAAATGAATAAAAATTAAAAATTAAATAAAGTATTAATAATATATAATAATATGTATATAGCAGGAGACAATCTTTAGGTTTCTGGAATGCTTTGAAACTCTCAATCATCTCAGTTTTGATGGGATGGTGTGTAAAACTGACCCGAGCTGAGTGCCTCGGCTGGCTTGTGAAGTCCTTATACCACCCTGAGATCTGCACCCTTGTTTTGGTGTGTTGTGAGAGGGAAAGTCCACGAACTGGCTTCAAAATGCAGTGTGTTAGGAGCTGAGCTTCCTCCTCTGGTGGAACCATTAAGTGTGGGCCATGACTCACCGGGACTGAGTGGCCGTCACTGCACAAGGCCCCACTCATTTTCCAGGATTTTCTTTCCTGTGACCTGTTGATCCGTTTTGGGTCTGATGCCTTCCTGTACAACATAGTAGGCAGGCTTGCTCTTCAAGAAGGACTACCCTCCTTCCTGAAAGAAAGGCTTTTTAACTTTGTGGATTTTAAATACTTGGTTATTTTGTTGCTGTTTTGTGCCCTGGAGACCAGGAAACTCCTTAGTATGGTGACAGATCCAAACCAAAGGAGCTGGGTTACTACTGCAGAGGCAACAAATGGATTGCTTGTCTGCCTCCTTTCCCCATCCCCCATGCTGCAATTGCCTTATATTGCATCTGACATCTGTCACGTTATATGTGACACACATGGAAAATTCCCATGGTAATTAGAACATGCTGTGAAGCTCATGGTTTCACCATCTGTGTACTGGAGAAGCAATGTGGTCCAGGGAGCTGAGCATAGGATCAGTACAGAGCTCTTTAGCTTTGTCCAATGTATATATTTTGATAATTTTGATCATGGTGCTTATTTTCTCCATTTCATCATCAGTAAGTGACAATGAAGGTAGCTATTGTAATACCATGAAGTTCTGGTGGTTTATTATTTAGTAATTGAATAGCATAGAGCTTTAAATGGGATTTGGGGTTGAGGGGTGAGTTGGCTTATGTTCCAAACCAGTCCAAAGTCAGGTTTCTTTCTAATTCTGTGATAATAAATCACATTTGTATGTTTTATCCTGCCATAGAGAAAGATACAGATTTATGGGGAAATGGAAGAGATTTACTTTGTTTCCTCTCCTGTTAGCGTAAACCAGCATGGACGGTGATTCTGTATCATACATTTAGTCCCATGCTTCCCACTCAGGTGAGAGCTGTGGTTACATCCACCGACATCGTGTGTCTGTTGATGATCAGTGGAGATTCAGCTCTGGAAGTAAGCGCATCCGTGTTTTCCGTTAATGCTTCCTTATGTTGCAAACTGGTTTTTCAGGACTGCGTGTGTTTAGTTAACCCACAGAATTCTCTCTTTTCTGTTTTTCCAAAGGCGATAATACAAAAGTAATTTTCTCTATTTTAGTTATAGTTGTGCTCTGGCTGTTCACTGTGGTGAAGGACAGGATAGTGAGGTAAAAACTATGATAATCAGCTTTCTTGCACAGGAGAGCTGCTGGCTTAGCAGTTGTTTCAGGTGTCTTACTGTTTGTACATTGCTTATTTAGGATATTTTTGCATGAAAATTGTAATTTCTGAGATGAGAATGAAGAAAACAGTGAGACTGAATTTAGAACCTGCAACTGAAAGAGGATCCTCGTGTGCGGTTAGCAGGGATCCCATCCCATGTGGCTAAACCTTCTGATAAGACTTGGAAAAATTGCATTAGCTTAATTATGTTTGGTCACTGGGCCAAATGGTTTAGAAATGAACACGTACGCTCTGTCGGAGGAAGAGGACGTTGTTATAATTAGGCCTTGGGCAAAGTTCCAGACTGTGACTCCTGACCTGAGCCGAACCACAGATGAATCTGGGAAGCAGGAGGGGGATCGCTATGAGGAGCGGGTGTGCGGTTAGCTGTTAAAGTGACGGCAACTTGTTTGTGTTGTGCAAAAAGGTAACACAGTACAACTGAGAAGAGCTGTGGGAGAGAGTTATGTGTAATAGTGGGATTCTCTCCACAGGGAGATTTCCCATTGATTCTCACTGGAGGAATATATAGAAATAGGTAATTGCACATGTTACATTTTTACAACCACTTTACTTGCAAGAAGTTGAAAGGCAATAGAGCTTTTATTAGAATAAACCCCCCACCTTTTGTTATTTTCATAGATTTTTATGACAGTTTTGTTATCAGTTACTACTCAGAAAAATGAAAGATGTTCTTTTCTTCATTTTCTTTGTTGCCTCCCCCCCCTCCCCCACCCTGTCCTTTGGAAGCACGTTTTCCTCAGATTTGGTTCTTGACAAAGAAAAGGCAAAGAGAGAGAAAGAAAAGGAAAAGATTATTAATTTGGAGGCTATTAGAAAAATGTTTATTTTGTTTAAAACTATGTCCACCAACAAAAATCAAGGAGTTGTAATTAGTACTTAAATAGCATAAACAGTGCAACTTCAGTAAATGCCCCTCAGCATCATGTGGGTGGCAGGCTTAATCTTTAGAAAGACAGTGCTCTCACCTAGAAGTATCATTCACTCATTCAGTGATTCAGTTCTAAAATATCTGTGCTGGATTCTCCTCTAGCAGTCCTCAATTGTTCTTATTTCGAAAGCAGCTAGACACCTCACCTATCTACAGTTACAGTGCTGTAGCAATACAAAAGTGCCATTTTACCCCTCTGTGTCAGTATGAATTTCCTGCATGCTCCTTACAGATGGACCTGGAAAATGCCAGTGTTAAGATGATGAGTTGTGCAGCGGAATGATGCTTTGTGAAAGTGAGGCAATACGAGGTTACTGTTCATGTAAGCTCTGCGTGCTTTTGCAGAGTAGTAAAAGCTGAGTAGCTTTGCTGGGTTTCTCAAGTATGGATCCCAAGGAATGGACGCCGATTTTGTAAAAACACCACAGGAACAAGCACTAGCTTGTGCGTTTTTCAGCATTATGGATGAGGAAGGCCTGGAGACTGACTGTTCACCCCTTAGGTGAACCTGCTTAAGATGAAAGCTGAGTGATGAAATGTCAATACAGGACAACCTGCAGTGCCCTGACCAGGGCAGTACTTACCCTGTAGAAAATGTTGGCCTTCATGTCCATTCCTGTAGTACTCATTTCCTGGTAAGGTACTTCTTTTGGAGGAGTGCTTACCAAAGTTTTGACCTGAGCTCATAAAAGATGTTGTGGTCCTATCACTTCAATGTTTCAGCCAATTTTTCCAAGGAGGATTCATTGTCCATGTCCCAGAGAATGCTGGTCCTTTGACAGTTGGTGAGGAAGTCGACAGGGGGCCAGAACTTGCTTACAACTTAATTGGTGCAAATGTAGTTATATTGTACGTAAATCAGGTTCGTCTCATTGCTTTTAGTTCCTTCCAAAACAAAGTTTTGTCAAACAAATGGATTCTAACCTCATCCATGACCAAATTACCATAAAGGACATTGCACTCCTGACATTGCACTGGGAAGATGGTCTGTGGTGGACAAGTTCAACTTTTTCTGAGGCTCTCTTGTGAAATCTTTTGAGAACTGAATCTCTTGAGTCCCCGCCACTGAGAGGAAACAGAAGTTGCTGTGCACATCGTTGTGCTAGATTTGAGGTCATTTTGGTTTTGCTGACTGAACCAGTGTCAGAGATCGGTTGCAGGGTTAAGTTGACCTTTGGCATCTCCTAGTGAGAATCCAATGTTCTTATGAGTCTGCTTTTGAAGCCAGCATCACCCTGCCCTAGTGAGTCCTGCTGAGACATATTACCCCTTGCAAAGTTGGCATGGAGAGCAAAGGAAGGTGGGCATGCCAGAAGACAGTGCTTGGTACCAGCTCACTTTTCTTTCAGCTGCAAGAGTGTTGCAGCTGATGCCCCTCCCGTGCATAAGAGAAGGTGCTAGATAAATTAATCCCAGCACAAAGTAGGGCAGGTGATTCCTGCCAAGCACATAGTGCCACAAGGGTGGAGGTTTGGGTGGTGTGGGGTTTTTGTTGTTGTTTGTTGCTTAGTATTTTCTTAAGAGAGCATGCAGATTTCTACGCAAAGTCCCTGGGGAGCTTCTGGCTGTGTGCAGTATGTTAAGTCCCACTATGCAACTGCTGTCCTAAAGGTGCTTTTCCTAGCACAGCTACTTAGTCTCTATGAGAGCTCAAAGCAGCCTTGTTCTGGCAAGCAAACAGACCAAAGCATTGTGGGGCAGGTTAGGGCAGCAGCTGCTCTGATGACAAAGCTCAGCTGTGCTGCTGCTGATGCAGCATCCAGCATCCTGCAGTTCGGTTCACCTGCCACCTCCCTCCCTGCTCTCCTGCCCTGTGCCCAGGGAGATGGGCTTCACAACAGGCTTTAATTATTTACTCTCAAAGGATACGGCTTATTCGGCAGATTAAGAGAAAAAGTAAAGTCCTTAAAAAATATAACACAAATAAGCCCCTGAGCTGTCAAACAAGAAGTCCCTTAAAAGGGCAAAATATGCGGCTCTCTGTGGACTGCACAGATCCTTCCTTTCAAACTGCTGGCAGGAGGCTTCCTGTTTGGATGGGCCGCTCGCAAACGGTGTTGTGTGGTGAAATCAGTCACTGCCCAGCTCCTTCTTCAGCCCTCCTTTTGCCTCCCTTTACGCTCCTGATACCAAAGCCCCTCAAGCCTGGGTCCTGTCAAGATGGGAACTGGCTGCTCAAATGTAAATCTGAAAGCATGCATTAGCTTGTGCAGTTTCTCCCCTGGATATTATGTGTGTTTGAAAATGGGATAGACAAAATGGTGCTACTGTGATAGTCCTGGCCATAAAGGGATAAGCGATTGTTTGGTGGTCTGGCTCCAGAGTGGTGGAAAATGGATTTCTGCTTCATTGTTCATTTTATTTTGACCAAATGGGATACCTTTGAAGGATTTGCATGACCCATTTATTCTGGGTAAATTCTCCAGTATATGCTTTTTGCTTCTGATACTTCAGTTCCTTTACTGTAGTAGTGAGAGAAAGGCCAATACTGGCTTTCAATGGTAGAATTCAACCTTAGCTACTGAGCATTACTGATGAATCTACCTGTTGGGAAATCCCACGCTAAGTCTGTAAAACCTTTTCAGAAACTTTGGGAGAAGTGATTCTACACTGCCATACAAGAACATGTTAATACCATATTAAAGCTTAGGTACCTTGTATAGCTTGCAGGTTTATTTTGCTCTTTTGTGTCTCAGATCCTTCTGTCCTCTTCCAGCTGTAACACCAGTGATAACCATTGTAACTGCAGAGCTGCACAGATCCAACAGTCTTGTTTATCATTTAATGTCTGTTTTGTTTTGTTTTGTTTTTTCTTCCTGCAGAACATGATCAGAAGATAGCATCATACACCATGATCATGGCCCCCAGGAAGAGGAATCGTCATGCGTTGGGGTTTCTTTGTTGTTTTGGGGGTAGCGACCTCCCTGAAATCAACCTCAAGGACAATAACCCCCTCCAATTCCTTGAGTTTTCTGTCCCGATCCCACCAGCAGAAGAGCTCAATGCCAGATTCGCCGAACTTGTGGTAAGTTTCTGCTGGCAGATTGATATATTTTAGGGGGTGGATGAACTCCTCCCTTCAAAGGAGGAGTAAAGAGCCTTAAGGGACTTACTAGGGATAGGAAAAAAAAACCTTCTGTTGAAGCTTTTTTTTTTTTTTTCTTCATTCTTTTATGACTAATTCCTTTGTGGGAGAAAGGCAGCAAGTGACAGGATGGATGACAGTGGCAGTGTGTATAAGCACAACAAAATGCTTAAATATGCTTATTTATTCCCACAGCACTATGCAATTCTCCAGGCGTAGGATTGGGCATATTAGAAGGAACCTCCTAAGTTCTCTAGAAAACGAATCTGACAGTCAATTTCTTGTTGACAACTTTGGGATAAAATCTGCTGTATAATATAGTACAGTGGAAAATCTTAGGGTTTGCGGGCCTATAAAATAAGGACTATACTGTTCTGTTGATCAGTAACATACTGCTGGTGAGGTATAAGAATCAGGTGACCATGCTAATTATGTTTCATTAGCCAGCTGCCTTTGAACCATGACATGGTGCTGTTGCAGCAACAGACATAAACAGGAAGGGAAGCAGTTATTTCAGATGAACTTTGTCATCTGCTTTTGTGGTAAACGTTATGGATTCCAGTAGCAGGCACTTGCTATTCATGCCTGGCATCAAATGACTTCGCTATCTTTGCCTTCTCGTTCAGCCTGCATGCAAAACACAGGCAGAGGTCATACGACTGTTACGTTTTGCGATCTGCATCGTAAAGGTGTTGCCCATTTGATGCAGTTGATCAGCTATCTCATTACCACTCTGAGATCAGAGGGTATGTAAAGTGAGGTATCTGCAAGTGTATATATGCCTGAGTGGCGCTACGGAGATGAGGAATAGAACAGAAAATATTGGATCTCAGAATTAGTGGAATTTGCAAGTAATCTTTCTACATGACGCTTATAACATCAGCCCAGTAAGTTCTTGTCCATTACCATGGCTTCAAAGTGCTATAGCAATGAAAATAACCATATAATTTGGGTATGCAAGTGGAGGTTAACATATGGACAACTATAGTATGTCATATGAAACATAGGGACAGCTATAGTTTGTCAGATCAGTGGTCTGACAACCTAGCCAAGGCTCCCATTTCAAATGGGGTCCAAAGCAGATGCCTAGGGAAGAATATAAATATGGCCATAGGGTAGTCTTTTCCAGGATACTCTCCAACGCTCTAACAATTTTCAGCTGAAGGACTTCCTCAGCCAAAGTTGCTTGCTGTGTACATAGCAAATTGGTATGGATTTATTTTCTATTAGCTGTTTCCACCTTCGCTAGCACCTGTGACAATTTTTTAGCATTTGCAGTATTCTGTGGCAGGAGTGTGGGAAGGAGTCAATAGGATTTGCAGTTGTTTCAGGAAGAATAGGGTGTGCAGCTGAAGAGAGTCTCCTTGCTTCTGACTAAGTAGCAGGATGAGGAATCTCCTCTTATGGAGATATCTCACAAAATCCTGCTCTATATTTAAGTCAGTTTGCCTTTTATGTGAGACTACTTGAATTCCTCTTGGAAAGTGCAGCTGACTGACTGTGGAGAATTCTGCTTGGTGACAGGTATCTCTCATGAGTAAGAGTGTAGTCTGTAATCTGCTCTGCTGTCAGTTTATTTCTGGATGCTGCATAAGTATTGGTTTTCACATGCAAAGCTTTAATTGCTGTATCAAAGTTCCCCTCTCTCCAGTACCAAGATCCACTGAAGCATTCAATCCAGCCTTCCTGAAGACGTCATCAACAGATGTGCTTTGCTCCTGAACTTGGCTTGCTAAAACTTGAACTTGTTTACCTTCGGGTCATGCTGAAAGACCTGTTTTAGTTGCTGCTGTCTTTTGCTTACTGAGAAGGGTATCAGTTTCTATGAGGAGTTTGAGAGTTTGTGGTGGTATTAAGGATGCCTTTAGCTTTTTGTTTTATGCTTGGCAAATACCGGTGTTCCATGTGCTTGTGGCAAAACAGCTCACAGTTGCCTTACGGAAGTCTATTAAACAGTATAATTTATAACATTTTTGGTGCAAAATTTAATGACAAGTACACATGATGATCTGTAAAAATTTTTGGCCCCAGAAGTTTGTGAGTTGTTGGTCTATGCTATAACTTATTAAACGTGCTGACAGCCTGTAACTGGCATATACGTTTCAAACAAATGAAGCTACTGAAATGAAAATAGATCATATTCATGTTTGTGTATTTAATGATAGTACCCTAGCCATCATTACATGAGAAGTGAGCTGGGAGAGAAAAGTGCTATTTTTCAGAAGGTTAATTGTGTCACATATTTTTATAAAGCACTCAGATAGGATGGTGATGCATGTCCATAGGAGTTCCTGGGCAGGGAGGTAGCATGAGAGCAGTAAGGGCTTTATGAGCAAGAGAACATGGGCTCGAAACGGGGCTGGCAGAATGGAGAATTTGCCTAGAAGGGCTAGTTTGTCCACAGGTCTGGATTAATGCATATTGTGTGAGACACTAAAATAAAACAGGCTACATCTGTATTGACAGCTTGGATGAGATTTTAATTGGATTAGAAAGATTCAGTCTGTAAATGCACCAGTGTAAATCAGCGACCTGGAAGTGCCTGAGAGGGCTCTGTGCTGTGTACTAGTCTCCCCGCTGCTTATCCGTTAGGGTCTGGTCTGGGTGCACTTGTACTATATAAAAAACAGATTTGAGTGTAAAGCCTTTTGACCCAAATCCCCAAGTGAAATGATGATACCAACATCATCTGAGATCTGTAGTGAGAATAGCATTTGTGTTAGCTCCCTGAAGCAGACCCAGGGGGTATAGCCTCATCTTGCCATCTGCTCTACAAAGGGTATAATGAAACATTGGTGTGCTTGAATGAATTTTTAAAAGCCTTATTTTTCCCCCTGTTGCAGTTAAAATCTGGGGCATTTTCCCACATAAGAGTTAATGACAAGAAGAGCTAAGCCTAGCTGTGCTGGAAAAGCCTCCTTGTGATGAATTTTCCAGTCCAGTAAATATTCAGTATATTTTTACCTGCCTTTCTGAGGAAAATCGACATTTTGAGGGCCAGAAGCATGTCTGCTCTTGTTCTTGTGGTCCTTAAATTAACATCATGAAAAGTGAATTTGGAGATGTCCATTTTGCAAGAGGAGGAATTAGGAATGTGTTGGGATTCTTTATTTGTGATGGAGTCACAAGACCCCTCCAGAGCTTGCAAACTTGCATGTGTAGACTCCAGACTGAGGCAAATATACAGGTATGTGCTGCTCAGTTTGGAGGATGCACCCAGACCAACCAAACAGGTAACAGCAGCTGCCTAACTGGACTCTGACCAAGGCAGTGGTTGTCAAATGACAAGTTGATGCTGATTTCGGCTGAAATGTCTACTTTCAATGCCGCTCAACTAGAAAAACAGTTCTAGGATGGATCCCAGGCTTTTGTGTTACTTCAAGCTGGACGCTGTGTTTAGGCCTTGTCTCCTTGATTAGAAAATTAAAACAGAACGGGTTACTCCTGATATGGGCCAAATTCAGTCTTGATTTATTTCATTGGGAACATGTGCAGAGAGTAGGTCTGAATGAAGACTATGGCCCAGAGTGATTTGGTCTGATTTTGTTTGAGCTAAGAAAAGAGAAGATGTACTAGCTCTCAGGCTACCTGCTGGCAGTGATTGCCTTGGGACTAATGCAGTGGTAACAGTACAGGTTAAGTCCTTATCAGAAGTCTAGATGTACAAGACACAAAGCAAACAGAAATACTTGTGACCACAAGCTTTGCCCCTCAAAGGGCCACTTTCATGCACCCAACTGAAAGAGAACAGAACAGCTGGCTTTAGCGTCTCCCCTTCAATGAACAGGCAAGGAAGAGAAGCTCTAGAGAGTAGGGTGTGTGGAGTGGTCCTGTACCTCATAAATTGTAAAACTGGCCCTACCTGACCATCAAGGCTGTTCTAGCCAGCATCACTTCTGCTTTTTTCCTTCTCTTCTCATCTGGCACTGTGCATACTACCATGTAGTAAAGTGCTGCTGCAGTTGGTGGTCTACTGGCAGACGCCAAGCTGGTTTTGTGCCTGCTGGCAAAAATGGCTGTGCTAAGCACATGTGTTTTTCCTTGTACAGATTTATTGACTGAACAGGAACTGCAGAAGAATCTGGAAGAACTATTGCAAGGCAAGGGAAAATATTTTTTTTTTTCATGAAACAGCTTCTCTGTGTCCTTGTTCATATTTGTTAGCAGCAGTGTGTTCTTGTCACAGTGGATTCTGATTCCTTTTGCTCAGTATTAGAGTCCTGGACTCTTCTTGTGGATTAAGGGTGGTGTGCTGCTTAACACTAAAGATTTTGCCATCTAGATCTCTCTTACACCAGCAACCTGATCCCAGATGTGAACTCAGACCATGCCAAGAAGGGTTCCTTAAATGCTGGTAATTCAGGGAAAGCAGAAAAATGTAAAGAATGCTAGCACAGAGGAAAGAGCAGTGTAAAGAGCTTGTGCTTTTGTTGTTTCTCTTTTTGTTTCTTTTATTAGTGACTCTGTTGAGATGGTCATGGTATTTGAGAAGGTGGAGTTTGAGATTTGTCCATTTTAGGACAGAAGGTCCATGGGGAAGAAGTGGAGTTGTCTTCTGAGTTGCCATTTTCATATTGTTACAGCCTCCAAGCTTGAATGATAATATCCTTGCCTGAGTTACCTGCACCACATTCGATTCTTACACTGGGAAAGATTTGAGAAATGCTTACTGTTATCCTCTCTTAGTGTTGGCTGCCTTTGAAGCATTCTGGTATTCAGTTCAGGTGCGACATTGACTGGATTCTGCTGTCATGGTTTGTTTCTCTTACGTTGCATATGAACCTGTTTCTTTTTTAGTTTTCGTTTGGTTTTTTGTTTTTTTTTTCTTCTTTTTCCTCAGAGTCCCTAAATAAGGTGGTTTGTTGACTTTACAGATTCACAAAAACTTTTTATCCATATTACTATTTACCATTCTCCCAGGCTTTTCCAGAACAAAACTTTAGACCTTATGCCACCAAAAGTACCTATTAAGTTACATTATTTATAGTTGAGGAGCAGCGTAAATACTTATGAACTCTCTGTATTTGAAAACTTCAGAATTATCCAGCATCTCTTTTGGTCTGCCTTTATGCTTCTTCTCGTCCATTGAAATGACAGCTCCATATGAGGTCCCGTGTTTCTTTAGTTGCCAAAAGAGGTAGGTTACTGCTTGGGTGAGGCAGCATACACTCTTCTCTCTCTCTCTCTCTCTCTCTCTCCCCCTTTCTCTCTGAAGAGATCTAGTTTTCTGACCCTACTGCGAAACCCCAGCTTTTGTTGTAGAGAAGATGCACAGGGAACTCCTATGTGTTCCTGAAAAATAAGGCCACTGGAAATCAAAAACGTATTTTCCCTTATAGTATTGCCTGAGTGCAATGAAATGAAGATGGAACCAAGTGGTGAATCAAGGGGTCTGTCCTTCCCTCAGAATCAAGCACCTTCAGGGTGTTCAGCCCATGCTGGGAACCATGATTGAAACCTTAACCTTGGTTTCTGTCTGCAGCGCTCTGTAACACCAACCACAAAAACATGGAACTATGTCCCTTCCTGACATAACCCTAAATTCAACTCTTAGTCTCTCACCTTGTCACCTCTGATCCCATAATATTTAGTAATGGCTTCCACAGCATCACAGTTGGCTCAGTTTCTGAATTAAAGATGAGCTAGCCCAGGAATCTAGCTGGAAGGAATGGCAGTGACTATGATAGTAAAGAGAAAAGAGAAAATGAGGATCATGTTAATTCCTTCTCCTTCAGTCTCCTTGGAATAAGAGCCGTACAGAGGAATGCCCATGAAGGTGAAAAATATGAAGAGGAGATGTGGCAGGAGAGTCCAAGCAGCAGAGGCAGCAACTTGGTAACCTCTGAATATTCTGATCATTTCTGTAACTGTGTCTAGAACTTTTAATGCCTTGTGCCACCTGATGAAGGAGGATATCTAGAGCAAGATGTCTGTTGCTTTACTGTATATTTTGCTCTTGCCTTTTTTCTCTGTCCTCTCCCACCACATGGGTCTCACTTGGTTTTTCTGCCCATTTGGCTAATTCCTTCCTAAGTAAATCAGTGTCTTCATCTTGTCCTGAAATAGAACTATGGAATTAGTGTGATATTTGCTGCTGACACATATTTTGTGTGCTCTCTTGATTTCTCAACCCTCCAGGCTGGTAGTTGCCAGCACTTCAGTGCCAGAATGCTGAAGAACGTGAAAGGAGCTGGCTAGTGTACTGTGAGCACCTGAGCCATCCACATGGCTAGTATCTTTGCTAGTCCTCTCAGGACAGAGACAAAGGAACAGCGGGGTCACTGGGGACACATTTCTAGTAGCATTGGATCAACAACAGAAGGTTTGGGAAAACTGTTCTTTGCTTGCTCTGTGACATCTCTCTACATCTGTTCCTTCTCTACCTTCACAGAGAATAAAATTCAGTGATTATAGTCTCTCTTCGCAGAGGCGAAGAAGTTGAGGAGAAAAGAAAGAAAAAGGAATTTTATGTTGAAAGAGATTAAGGTACAGCATGGAAGTATCTGAGAATACATTTATTTATTTCATCAGAGGAAGCAAAAGAATTTCTGAGCAAGGCATCAATTTGGCATACACTGGATAACACACCTTCATCAAGAGCCACAGGGAGATGAGATCCAAACCTAAATAACTGTAGTAGTGGTTCCTACTGCAGCTGACTTAGAAGTAGCAAGTTTCCTTCATGCTTAGTTCTCCCTTGCAGGCCATTTAATATAATGGATACAACATAAACCTCAGATGAAAACTGGGCTTCACCACATTGAATAAGTACTCCCATATATCACCAGTCCCACTCAAGCTTGCCAAGTCCTAGCTGTGGCAGTGTTCGTGAGGCCCCTCTTTGGCTCTGCAACCTGCAAGAGTATTTATGGGGTAAAAAGTACAAGAAATGCCTCCATTGTGGGCTTTCATGTGAATATAGACTGCCTTAAACATTAGTCTATGTATGTAGGCACAAGCAGGCATCAGCTGTGACTCTCTGTGTTTGTTGACAAGCCTGGAGAACAAAGTTCTCTATTTCTCCCCCAGGTCCCTTGTAATACTTCCGGGGAACAGATATGCAGAGTTGCCCTTTCTGTCTCTTGGCTCCCAGTGTGGAGCACCATCTTCCCAGAAAAGTATCCTCCGTGTCTGAAGCTTATTTAGTCCTTAGTTTCTCACTGAAATTTTGTGGCTTAGAAAGACATGCATTTTAGGTCCTCACTTCAAACCCCAAACACGTGTCATGTGTATTGGTAACAGTATTTAATCACATTTAAATTCAGGCATGTTACCAAGATTTGAGTATTTCAGTTTCAAATTATCAGTCTTTTGAGTCATTCTATCCTCTTGCTGGATTCTTTTGAATACAGGGATTTAATTTCTGTGTCACTTGCCCTGCATGTAAATCATAGTTTCAGACTACACCTCTGACAGGCCTGTGGCTTTGAGTTGTTGGTCAGTGCAAATTTCTCCACAACCATAATTTAAAAGTGCCTCTATGCTGTTTTGCCCGTAAGAGGAAGTTCTGTTATTCCCTGTGCCCATCCCCTCTGTCCTTTTCTGTAATGAATGATTGTACCTAATCAGTCAGGAAGGTTGTGTAGTGCCAAATGCAATCAAGATCTGGAGAGGTCCTTCATTTTTATTTGCATATGCTGAGCTCTGACTCCAGCAAACTAGGAGGCTTTGCTGGCCTTGGCTCAGTGGAGACTCCCCACCCCAGTTATTGCTTCCTTTCTTGCACTTAATGAGAATGCACCAGTGGAGGCTGTAAGAAAATACTGATGATGAGACTAAGTTGGATTTTTCATGACCAGAGGCTCATATCCAGGAAGAAGGCTTAGCATCACCATCTGAGTTGAAGACACTGTCTCTGAAGGCAGAAAAAACCAAAGCTCTGCAGCAGCAGATTGCTTTCCTCACTGATGGGGGCCAGGCCACAAAAACTTTCCTTTCTCTTGGGTTAGTTTCTAGTTGTCAGATTAACATTTTTCATGCACTCAGATGCACTTGCCTTCTATTATAATAATGGCAAAAGTACTGGGTGGTTTAAGATTTCTGAAGCAATTAGGGGACTGAGGCTTGGGAGGCAAAAGCTCTTCACGGTATCATAGTCTGTCTAATTATGCACAGATGTTCCTTTATGTCCAGCATAGTTCTTCAGTCCAAGACTGTACATACCCAGGATACCTTTTTTCTTTTTAATTGTCCGTATCCAGGATACCTTTTTTCTTTTTCTTCCTGCTCTTCAAAGACAGATTTTTCATAATGTCGGGTCTGCTTTACACTTATCCTATGTGCAATACATGTGTACAAGTCCCTGATTTTAATGCGCGTATCCCTACAAGCAGCTTTCTACAGTTACTCAAGTCCCAGTACATAAGAGGTATTACATTTTAGGCTTCGTGGCAGCGACAGCTCTCCCCTTCACTCGCCTACATATGGAGTCCTGTGATAGGGACAGGCTTGTGGCACTGAGTGCAGCACCAGCACTTTCTCCCTCTAGGCTCCCTTCCAGTAGGTGCAGCTGGTTGGCAGCTCCCAGCTCCCTGACCAGCTGTGTAAGAAGCAGCAGTCACTATGCTGCAAATGTCTGAGACCCAGATGCTGCGAGGAGAGCATGAGATGGGAGCCAGGTCTCACACTCTGTGCCTGAGAATCAACAGGGTTGTGTAAACAAATGTAAAGCCAGACATGGGCTTATGTGCCAGATTTTGGCACGAAGTGAAGAAGCTGGGGGTGTTACCAAAGAACCTGTGTAGTTATAAGCTTTTGTGCAGGGACACACTGTTTTGTAGATCTTGTTGCTTTACTATAAAACTTATGGACAGATAGTTATCTGATGAAAAGCAGCTCAGTTCCACTGAAGACAGTAGTGGAGTTATATCATTCTACATTGCCTGAAATTTGGCCTGAGTGGTATTTTCTGTGTCTGTGGTGATTGTTGGCCTCTGAATATCCCAAGCTGAGCATACTGGCCGCCTTTCTGAAAGGCGGGGAAGGTTGTGGTCGTGGTTGGAATACCTGAAGGCAATGTTTGAGTGTGTTCTGTGTATGGTTTACTTACCGTAGACGTGAAACACCTGAGAAAGATCTACTTACTGGACTACATGTTTTTAACAGGGTAATCCTGATTGTTCCCTGACTGAGGACATGCATGTAGTCCATCTAGGGCATAAGAGGAGAAGTACTGGATTTTGGAAGCACAGCAGACATATAGTTTGGGATGCAAAAAGAGGGGAAAGAACAGATCCTGCCACTGGAAAATGGATGTGCTAAGATGTCAGTCTTGTGTCTTCCCTCTACTGAATGCTTGGAAGCTGTCATGATATCCTATCCACTAAGTCATGGATAGGGTGGATGTGCTTACTGTTCAGAAAACTTGTGTCCACGTGTTTCTAATACCTTATCGGATGATTTGATAACACTATCTTGTTTTGGCATAGCTGCAACTGTTAGGCAGCATTATGTAAAGAGAAAAAAATTACGTAAAGCTCTACCATGGCCTTTTTCCTTAGTAAGACATCATTAATATTTGAATGCGTTTTGTGTTGCATATGGCTGTAATGAAGAGACAGGAACTTTCTGGATTGAGTCTGAAGGCTGCTGAAGTGATAAAACGCTGAGATGATATGGAGTGGCTTTTCCAGCTCCACTAGGATGGATACAGAGTAGACAATTTCCTACCTTCCTTCTAGAATTGAACCAGCATTCTCATATAGCTCCTGCCACTTTGATGCATGCTGTCTTAGAGTAACAGGCTCTGCCCTCTCTGTTAGAAAAAGAGCCAGCAGCAGCAGTACAGGGATGTCCTGTCGTTCCACTGCTTTGAAATGGCTTTTCTGAGTATGATTCCTGCCCTTCTGCAGTTTCTGTCCTTTCTTTACTTCTCTTTATTAGTGTCTCACATTGTTCAGAGCTGTATTAGATGACTTACAAATCTATTAAGACCTTATTCCTCACCTTCTAGAGCGGATATTTGAATCTAGATTTGGTCTGCTGAGGAGAGGTGGGAGACTGTTATGAATCAGGTCAGAAAGGTCATTTGGGATGAGAAAATGCCACCTGGCGATCCATCTGGGAGAAATGGCAGAGGAAAGTACTACATCATGCAAAGAGCATGATGGCCAGATTGTAACTGGACAGGAGATTGCGATAAGGAGAGACAAAGTTTTCCAAAGCGTTGAAGAAAAAGACACAACAACTGAAGTAGCTGTGGTGCTGAAGGGAGAGCAAAGACAGGGTGCAAAGATGGAGGTGACATGGGGCGAATGCTAGGCCAAGATGATTTTTTGGCTATGCTTTTGGAGAGCGAGCTTGCACATCAATGAAGGGAGGTTGAATGACAGATGTCTGTTTCTTCTGTATCTCACAGAAGAAGGGCCAGATCTGAGACGTTGTAGGAGGTATGATTTGTCATTTAGCCTGATTTGGGCAAGTAAGGGGGAGCCAGGTCCCTGTGGTGATGAAGACCTTATCAAATTTACAACAAAATAGCAATCAATGTAAAAGTAACCACATGAAGCTGGGGAAGCAGTGAAATTTTCCAGTGAGGTGGAAAGGTAGTGAAAGAGGACAGGATGCAAGTGTCTTGCAGGATAGGAATTATCCCTACTGAGGCAAAGGGTAGCTGGGGTTTAGGAGGAACTGTTAACAAAATAAGATAATTGAATGGAGAAGTAGATAACAATCATGAAGGATTATCTGTTTAATGTGTTGACTCAAATTGACTGTATTTGCTCATCTAGTAGCAATTTATATCAGATATAATCGTTGCTCGGATAGTGTATCATATAGCCTGAAGGCGAGTGGAGGAAAACAGTTTATAATTATGTAATGCCTCTGTGTCCTTCTATAGGTGGATTGTGTCTTCAAACAGTGCTCAGGGTTGTTTGTCATTCAGGGAAACTGTTAAGGTAATCTGGGATGGCTCTTCCAGTGTTGGAGGAAAATGGCCTTGTCATGTGCCTGGTCTGCAAGACTCCAAAGTGGGGAGCACAAGGTGCCATGGGTGAGGCTGGGTGGATGGAGTAGCACCTTTTTAGGGTACAAGGTTCTCAGGTCAGTAGTTTCCTGGCACCTTCCTCTGCACTGGGTAAAGGGGAGCTTTTGGTGTCACTAAATACAGGAGATGAGTGGCCCATCTGCTCATCCCTTCAGCACCGGGTGGGAGCAGCACATGGAAGGCAAGCATCAGAAGGTGCTTTTTCTGTCACTCACTGCACCGGGCTGCCTGCACAGCTGCTCTGTCTCTGGCATGTTTTGTCTGGAGGAAGTACAGGCAGATGCCTTCCACCTGGCACTGGAACACCACTGACCCAGAGCTTTTAATGCTAGGTACCTCGTTTTCTGTAAATTAAAAAGTCTGTAAGCTTGCTGGGAGGAAAACATTTCAAGAGCATTGCGTCTTTTTCCTGGGTACTTCTACAAGCTTATACAACTCATTTTGTGCACTTATGAGTTTGTTTCCCTGGTGTGAAACAGGGAATATTGATGCTTCTTCAACCAGTTTTAGTACAGAATTGTAGCAAGATTGAAAAGGTGCTGAAAAGATGCAACACGTGTAGGTCACAGGTAGTACAGGAGTCTTCCAGTGGCAAAATGTATTGTATTTGAAGATTTTGGGAGCAAATCTCTACTACTGCCTCCTGTCATAGATATTGCCCTCCTCTTATCTACTTGTTCTTTTTTTAGGGAGAATCTGATACAAGACTCCACAGCCTTCCTGGGCAGACTCTCCTTTCTTTCACATGTGGACCCAGTGCTGCATGCAAAAGGGCCCTAGTCAACATCTATATATTCTATGCGCTTCTATATTAAAAACACTCAGAGGCATCTTTTAATTTTGCTGTTTCCCATCATTTGTTGACCACAAAAAGGGAAAGGGTGCCCAGACTAATAACACAAACACCTTCTGAAAAGAATTTAGCAGGGTACACAACAATGTTATGCAATGGTTTACTAGGTGGAAGTTTGACGAATAACTTTTCCAAAGGAAATTACAAGGGGAAAGCAGATTGCAGTTTCCCAGTTTGGAAGGTGTCCAGGGAGATCCCTAAGTCATGGAAAATCCATTGGGATTGCTTTAGTGGCTGTGTTTCAGCATTACATCTTGTACAGAGAGCAACAGCTGGATGAGTTTGTCAGTTGGTGTAAAGTTGTTGGCTTCTACACTAATGATGCGAGAGAACTTTGAGATTACAAATGCTTAACCAGATAATAAATGCAATTATGATTTGTTGTTAGGAGATGAGTTCGTTCTGCAAGGCAAATGCTTATCCTTTTCTTATTCATTTTGGTGTATTTTGTGAAAGTTTCTGATAATTTCTTTCTTAGAAATGTTTAGAGAAAAACATCTTGGCTGGTGTTTTCTTAAGCCCAGTGATGTCAGTGCAGTAGTTGCTGTTCTGATTATCAGAATACTTGAGCAATGAGACAGGACAGGGTGAGAGTGAATAACCAAATATACTGTCATGCCTTCAATTCGGTGTTTGATTATGGAAATACTCAGTTTATGTAAGTGAGGAGCATTGTGGAATTGCCCTCCACCTCACCCCAGAGGAGATAACAGAAGCCTCATATGTGGGTGTTCTTCTTGCTGGTCTGGACTGATCAATAGTAGATACAGCTCATCTCCATTTACTGAAGTAGAAGTTAACAGCAAAAAGGGGACTGATAGACTGCTCAGACTATTCTATGTCTGAAGTCTGTGCTGTAGACTGTAGAACAAGCCTGTGTTACAGGCTGTCTAGCCGAGAGGTTTAGTCTCTGTTACAATTTTAAGGCAGGTAATTCGATTAATATTTTGCACTTCTGTAAATCCAAAGTCCATTCAGTTTAATGGAGTAAGGGACATTCTGATCTCTACTTTGCACTGCTAAATCTGGAGTAATTATTCAGAGAGCAAGAGAAGAACTAAAGCCAGCTTCTGGTTTCACTTCTATCTGTGTAAATCTGAACTCATGCCAGAAATTATGTTGATTTATCGGAGTTCCTTTGAGTTTACCCTGGATATAAGTTTGAGCATGTGTGTCTGAGCTGCACAAGCAAAGCTCGATAAGAAGTTAATTTTGCTCATTAAATTCTTAACTGACCTCTGAGTTCCTTTTACGTAATATTTTATCAGAGATTTAAAGGTCAGCTAAGCTCTGACTTACCCTTGTTTTCTCCCAAAGGGGCATATGGCAAATAGGATGCACACAAGAGGATAAAGCTGGGAGGGAGGAGTAGGTGGCACCAACACCCCTGGAAATTCAGCCTGCCTTTGGCACTGGGCCGCAGCAGCAATTCCCAGCCCACATTTTGAGGGCTGAGCCAGCAAGACTCTGTTTGGGCAGGAAGCGATCAGAGAGGTGTGTGCCTGTGTGCTTTGGCACAGACCAAGCTGTGAATTGCTCCAGCCTAGGAACCTCCTCTGAACTCATTAGTATTAAAACAGAACAGAGGAGACTTTGTAGGGATGGAGAGGGTGGGGAAGCCGGAAAGGTAGCAGTTTAGAAGGCAGTTTCCTAATAACCTTTCCCACACCTACCTTCCCATACAGGGTCTCATCTAAAGGACCTTGGCATGAAAAACAAACCCTGGCATGGGGAGGGGGAAGGGAGGGGGAAATGAGGGGAGGAGAAGAAAAGGAAATGAGGGGCGGGGAATGGGCACTGTGCTGAAACAGCAGATTTTATTGTTATTTAGTGTTATACATGGTGATACTAGAAGCTCTGTTTGAGAGAAGTATTTGATATTACTGTGTATAATCAGAATGTGGAGGTCAATGTGGTACTTGCCCTAGAGGACTTGCAACCTGTCACAGTGAAAAGATGTATCCAGCAGAGGTTTAACGACTTCAGTTCTGTTTGGTGTTTTCATTTAATTGACTGGATAGTGGAATACACAGCATACCTATTAACTTTCCAAATATCACTAGGCTGTAAACACTGTGGATATGTTAAAAGACAAGCTTAAAAGAAGATGGAGCAACTGTGTGAAAAAAGGATGGGATTCAATGGGGACAGTTAAAACATGCTCCTTTTAGGAACAAGTCTGGTAATTCAGGATGGGAAGCAGCCAGGTAGGTACACTTCTTCAGAGAAGAAACTAGGGATCATAGTGGATCATGAGTGAACATAAGTCATGCAGGTTTTGAGGTTTTTTTATTTAAAAAAAAAAAAAAAAGTCATTGTCTTCATGGAATATATAACTAGGAATGCAGTCTGGAAGATGCATGAAGTAATCTTTGCACTCAGCATTGGTAAGGTCTCAGCTGGAACATTGCCCCCACTTTTGAACAGCGCGCTTCAAGAAAGATGTACTTTGACCAGAGAGAGCCCGGAAGTCAATTAGAAGAGTGAGAGGTCCAGGGGACGTGACCTCTAAGAAAGACTGAAAGAGCTGGGCTTGTTTAGCCTCAAGAAAGACGACTGAGGAAGGACATTACAACAGCCTTTAATAGGCTTGAAAACTGTTATCAAGAGGAAGGAAAAAATTGCTCACCATGTCTGTGGTTGACAGGGCCGGAAGTAATAGGCTTAAATTGCAGCAGCAGGGATTTAGATTAGACATGAGCCTGACTATTCAGTTTTCATCCCCATCCCTCTCATTGGGCTCATTCCAATTCACTGACATGGACATGCAGCCCATCGTAACAGAAAAAGCAGTGATGATAGTCAATTGTTTGCATTATTGTCCTCATATGCCCACCCATATCCATGGAGCATCCCTCTTGCTCTACCCATATTGTAGCCCTGCATATAGGAGGACGCATATCTAAGTCATGATCTATCTCTCTCTAAACATCTGTGTGTATTGTTGCATAAACAGGTACTGGTTTTCCTCATTCTTTCTCTTTCTATTTGGCCCAGCAGATTGTTGTCTCATGCATGTGGTTTGCCTGTGAAGGGCAGAAAAATGAACAGCAGACGCTTCTAGCAGCCTGTGGAAGGGGTCTGCCACAATAAGCCTTGCTGGTTATATGTATTTGCGTTCTGTCAAGTCACAGAGAACTTTGAGGAGTAGGAGAGAGCCAGGATTTATCTCTTCTCCAGGAAGCAAAGAAGCAATTAACCAATGATTAAGGAGGAAAAAAGGAAGCAGTACAGTGGGGGGGTGTTTAGGGGTGGGGGGAGGTGTTAATTGACTTTCTGTGAGATAAATTTCTCTGCCAAAAAGCAATGCCCTTGATGGATGAAATTCGTACTCCAGTGCTGAGCCTTAAGAATGAGTAACTGCTGTGTTGGCAGGGTAGAAGAGAAACACATCTTCCAGTACTTAAACATCAGGTGCTTTCTTTCTTGTACTGTTGTGACTGAGAATCAAGAGATTTGGGCCCCAATACTGAAGGGGTTTTAAAGCCATAACTTTTTGAAAAAGCAAGAAGGAAAACGACTATAATGGGAATCACAGCCTTTTGTTTGTCTGCTTTTCTGCTTTACAGTCAGGTCTGTGGCAGTAGCTGAAATGTAAACATTACTTCTGTTCTGCAGTGATTCACCTAATTCTTATCAATTGGGAAACTGATCAAAATGTTACTCCCAGCCCAATATGGTGTGTTGTTTCAGTGTGTTTTACAAAGGCTGCTTTTAATTCCAAGGGTTAGGATGAGATTGAAGAGCTTGAGGGGAGGGAAGGGTTTGTTTTGGGGGTTGTTTTGCTTTTTCTTTGTGCGTAGTTAGTGGACGGGGGACATATGTCAGGTGCCCAAGTGGGAACTTTTAACCAATGTGCTGCATCTGGATATATCCTAGCTGTGCCTGTTGAAAGAGCATCTGCCATCAAGTTCTGCTGTGGGTACAGCCATGCAGTTGTGTCAGGCACAGCCCTGAGAAGGTGGGGATGGGAACTGGTGGTTGCCTAGAGAAGGAGTCTCTGTTTCACTCCTCTTGATGCCTGCCTCAATCACATTCCAGTGTTTGCAGTTGCGTATTAGGTAAAGCCTGTGGGATGTTTCTCTTTTTTAGGGAGCTGTGATGAGCAGTACTTTTTTTGCATTGCTCGTTGCTCCGGTTTGTACATGAGTGTAGGCAGTTTGTGCAGTCGAATGAACCTCATTCACTCACAGTTCGGACAGACAGTCTTTCAGAATGCCTTATTGACCTCCTCAGTATTGGAAACGCACACTCTTCCAGCAGGCTGCCTCTTACATGTCAGCCTGGTGAGATGGATTGAACAAAGCAATAGAAGGAAAACTGTAGGGGAACAATCCTATACTGTCCCCTGGAGGTGGACACAGTGATTAAATAGGGAAGGTTTACCTCTTCTACATGAAGGATTCATAAACTCTTTGCAAAGAGACTGAGATCTGAAGAAGACTGGGGTTTTTGTTTTGTTTTGTTGTTTTTTTTGGTTGGTTGGTTGGTTGGTTTTTTTTAATTCACTCACTGCAGTTCTCTCTGAAGCAGCTTTTTGGACAGCTGCCTCTGAACCTGTGATGAGAGTGTCTCCACTCCTCCCCGGCCTCCCTCCCTGGTGGGCAGAGGCACAGCTCGAATGTGAGTCACCAACTAACCTGTTTGTTATTTGCCAACAAAACCTGGCATAGGCAGTGTGAACTGAAAAATAAAGGTTCCTGGGACTGTTATTAATGTAAAAGTGTAGCTTTCAGGAAATATAAGTCACATGTTAGCAATGGTCCTACTCAGTTCACCTGTTAAAGCTATAATAGTTATGCTGGATTGGATTAGTAGGTAGTAATTCCTACTTTCTCAGTTTTGTTCCCTATTGGATGACTCACAAAGAACCATTAAGGATAATGCTGATGTGACTGAGCAAAAGGAAAATGTTGGAGCTGCACAAAACAATATTTGCAAGTACCACTGCTATCCCCATCTTGGCAGGGACATTTAACTCACCTGCATCACAGAATCAGCCAGGTTTTTTGAGTCAGGGAGTTGGGAAGTGTTTGACCATCTACAGAGTTTGTTATGTGGCTTTGTACTTACAGGGCTTTTGCGCAGCCCTCTGAAGCTTGCGGTGCTGGTCGCAGGTCAGATAACTGCTGGTCTCATCTGTTCTGGAAATTCTTAAGTGTCCACTTTGAGTTTAACAAGGAAGAGTAAAGTTTAACCTTTCTGGGGAGCTTTGCCAGTTTGTGCCATCTGAAGATCTGGTTCCCCTGGTGCCTGTTGATGCCGAGACCTGGCTGTCCTTTTGCTTGAGTACCCACCTGCTGCTAAAGAACCAAACAGTGCGATAGAGCTGTAATCAGGCAGTCAAAACAGGCATCTCTGAACAGCAGAAGTGATGAAGCCTATTTGCCCATGTATTACGTCTTAGTGTTAGATTCTGTGGTGTAAAATGAAGATTGATTTCATGCCAAAGCTATTCCCTCTGGGAATGGTAAAAGGATTTCATTCTTTAATAATTCTTTAATAATTGCCTGAATATGTTTGTAGACACAAATAAACAGTTAAAAAATGAGAATATGCTTTTAGATTTCATTAACTTCTCTCAGTCATAAAAAAAGCCATTAAATGTGAAACACAGGCCTGGGATGGATGCTCATAGAAAGGATGTGCTTTCAAGAGCACTCTAAGTAAGAAAGACTGTGACCTACAGACAAAAATTAAAAGTGTAACTCAACTATCTGTAGCTGAAATTATAAGAAATTGATGAAACAAGAAAGGTATCCAACTAAACATAAGAAAACAAGCAAAATCTCTTGTCCCTTGTGGCAAAATATGTGTTATGCCCATATTGATCAAGTTATTGCCTGCAGTAAACAAAACGTATCATGCCAGAATTCTGGTTTCATCATGCTGGAAATGCTATGCATGATTCATTAAACTTTTATGAAGACAAAACAAAACCAAAAAACAAACAAGCAAAAAGAAAAAAAACTCAAAACCAACCCCACCAGCCTCTGAAGGTTGGTTGGTTGCTTGTTTTGGGTTGTTGCTTTCTGTCTTTCAAAATGTAGCAGCTGTTTGACCTTAAGTCACTGGGAAGCTCCCTGATGACCAGAAAGTCTGTCAGCCAGTGGAACTGGGACAAGTAGAATGAGAAACTGGAACTGAGGAAATCTCCCATGAGTGTCCAAATATCCCTGAAGAACCAAGTTTGGGGTTCTTGGTCGCCAGCATTCTGACTTGAAGCCAGGAGGTGCTGGAGCCCTGAAGCCCTGATACTCTGTGTACTTATAGTCTTGAGGTTTCCATCCTACCCCTGCTGTGGCTTCAGCATTGATATGTTGAAAATGGGAAGTCTCATTGTGTCTTTGAGTATCTTACTAAGTTTGCCTTTCAAAGTATTTCAAGTTTTCTGCATTTAAATTCCAAAATTCCTATGGACTGTGTAAGTCTTCTTGCAGGGCCAGGCGAAGTAGACTGGTGAAGTAGCAACTATCCTGTGACACTGTTCCACCTTTCCACAGATGACTGAATGGTGGAGATGCTATACACATTTCAGTACAGAGATGTTGGTAGGCATTAAAGGTTCTCCTTTAAAGAGGCAGGCATGTTGGTAGGTATTACAGGTTCTCCTTTAGTGGTTCTCTCTCCAAATGAACCCCTCTTCTACATTCCCAAAATATTACTTTTTCTCTATATTAATTTCATTTCATGTCACTAAGAAAAGTGCTGCCCAGTCTAGGTGAGAAATGCTTTTCTGTTCAGCTCTTCCGGGGCTTTGAGTGATATCATTATTGAGCTGATGGCTACCAGCATCAAATCCAGCTTTCACACTTTGATGAATGTTCCCAAAAACAAGGGTCATAATGTGGTTTTAAATCCCACAAAATACTGGTTTTATGTTTCCTACCCATTCCTCCTTCTTGTTCCCCTTCTTTCTCTCTGTCTCTTATTTCCTTGGGTTGTAGCCATTTTGAATGGAGGCCATCTTCCCTTTTGGCCTGAGAACTGGACTGGAAATATTTGAACCTCAAATCCAACTCCAGTACATTTTAAATGTTTTATCATTGAAATTCAATCTGTGTAAGTGAAAAAAAATGCCCACATGAAAGTGAAATTAACTGAATGTATCCCTCTCTCAGTAAATAAAAAAAAATAGGAAATAGATAAAGGAGAGGAATGGGAGGAATATTAACTGGAGGTACTTTACGTCTCCCTCAGGCCAGCCTGGCAAATGTCTTTTTAATCTGTGTTTCATGAGAATACTTGCAACTTGAAGTATTTTTAAGAACCAGGAGGCTGAGCTCCATCCATTGTGCAGGGTCATGCTGGCATGAATTGCTGGAACCGAGCGGCCCATCCAAAGCATAGAAGAGGAGTTACCACATTTCTGTTGGGAAATTGGCACAGGTGATGGAGGAGGGCGTTTTCCCCGCTTTGTTCTGACTGACCCTTTTTGCTTGCCCTTTACATTTGCTCCCTGGGCATTCGGTCATGTCGGCTTCCTTAGCCTGGCTCCAACCCCAGTCTTGATTGCATTCAGAGTTTGTAGTTCTTCCCCTTTCCTGCCAACCTTTGCAGTTCCTTTCTCCTTCAATAGCTGCTTGCTTTCACTGAGCTAACTCTAGGGTCTGAAGTTCTACATACTGACAGAGCTGCCTCTGTCGTTGGGTCAGAATGACCTACCTGTTCATGGACCAAATTACCCTTCTGAAATTTATTCTTTCTGTGGTTCCTCCTGCTTCCCTCCAAGGCAGTGTGTTTCCTTATGTGCTGTCTGTTAGGACTGTCTGAGTCAGAATAGGAGAATGGTCTGCCTGATCCAAGATCTTCTTTCTTAGCTAGATCCGGGGGTTTCCTGTGCAGTCATGGTGGCCTTCTGATCATCTTCTATAGAAAGGGGATGGGGATGGAAGAGGTAAGATGATTTGGAGGGTTCCAGAAGTCTCTTGTATTTTACAGGGATTTCCTGGTTCTTTATAGGTTGGGATTTGATTAATGCTCTAGGCAGAGGGGGGTATGTATCCTTTCTCTCCTTTCTTCCTCTCAGTGAAGGAGCACATTGCTGAAGACTAACTTCAGGAAAGGGTGTTGAAGAGCTTGACTGCTGCTTTCTCCACATTCTGGAGAAAGTGTCTCTTTCCCTGCTGAATATTCATGCTTGCTACCTGCCCATCTGACTGGGGGCATTTTGCCTGCTAACGAAGACAAACACTAGCTGTTTCAAAAGGAAGGGTAATCCATCCTCCAGGTGCTGTTTTCCAGTCAGGTGTGTTTGGGTCTGCCTCTGGTGATCACGTTTATGCCCGGCACCCTGAGCAGTTTCCTTGTTACTATGTTATCTGAGCTAATGTGATGACTTCTAATGCTCTTCCGGCTTAATCTACCCTCCTGAGTCACAACAAAGTGGGGTGTGGATGCACTTTGTTCCCACTGGATATTCCATCCTTTCAAACTACCTTTCTAGGCTTCTGACCTGAAAAAAATGTCATGCTATCAGGATGCAAAATTACATGACTGGCAGTTGCATATTCCTGTTTCCCCGTTGAAGGCAGAGTGCTCTTTATGTCCCTGATACTGCCAGTGTCCAGGGCAGTGTCTAGAAGCTGCTAAGTGTCAGCATCCTGCCCTCTGGGTGGTTTTAGTCAATAGGAGCGTTCTTTTGATGAAATGGTTGTCTTGAACTATATTGGTTGAGATCGTCATTCAGTTTTGTGCACAGCTTCTGGGAAGAGCTTTTGCTGCTTGTCTGATCTGCCACCAGACTCCAGAAAGAGCAGTATGGGTTAGAAAACCAAGTTAGTTGCTGTTTATTAAAAAAAAAAAAAAAAAAAAAAAAAAAAAAAAAGCTAAGATCGTTAATCAGTTCAATAAAACAATCGTAATTTTTCTTAGAATTTAGCTGAGCCCAGCCAGCTCATTTCAGATGTGTATTCTGGCCTCTTTGGTGGTTCTTCCAAACCTGGCATTTCTGATTCCCTGTCTGCCCCTCCTTCCCCTCCCACATGCTTGACCTCCAACAGCATTCCTTTGCTTGTCTTAAGACCTTACATGTCGTTTCACTCTCCCTCTCCCCCCAAGAATGTGATCCTGGCCTGAGCTTTCTAATTGTGTGTAGCAAGGATAAAACTCCTTGCCTCGCTTGGCTGCCCCCTTGTTTGGAAACTCACCCTAAACATTTCCACATGGTTTGCACTCTTTTTGCACAGCTAAAATTTTTTGAGTTGGTTTTGGTTTTTTTTTTTGCCTTTAAACTTTTTCTTGTTTAAAAAAACCCTCCAGCTTCTTCTACCTTGGGCTGCTGGCACTGACCTCGCCTTGTTACTGTTTGCATTTCTTTTGTACCTTTTTTGCAGCTGAAATCTCTATGGGCTTTTAAATCTGTCAGCAGCCGCTACCAGGCTCAGTGTGCAATTTAGCTCACTGTTTTCACAAGTTTCCCAGCCCTGAACGCTTTCCAAATGAGCCATTGTTGGGCTGAGTTAAAGAGGTATTGTCTCTGCTTGGGCTAGGGTAGTGTGGGTGCCAGAATCTGCATGTGCAGCGTTCTTAGAGCTGCAATGTCATCTTGATATTGGACCCCTGGACACTTCCTTCTCCAAACAGTTTCAAATATATAGGAAAAAGAAAACCCTGCCAAAACTGATTCATTGAAACGTTATTGGAAGCTTGTCTTTTTATTGCTGAAACTGTCATTTAGACATCTTCGTCCGTCCCTGTTCATGCAGGCTGCTTGCTATGAAGACCATTCTTATTTGTTTAATTCCCATTAGCACCTGAAACTGGCAGCTGTGTTTGGAGCCCTGTTCTGTTCAGTGCTGAATAAACACAGAGCAAGTAGCAGTCTCTGCTTTGATGATTTTAGAGACCCGTTGTATGGGAAGAGAGTCTGTTGTTATCCACTTTTTACAGAAGAGAAACCAAAGCTGGGGAATTTGGTGGTGTATCCAGAGGGAGCTTGTGACAGAGTTGGGAGTCAGTTCCAGATCACAGCATTATCCTTCATTTTACAAATGTAAGGTTGGCTAGGCTCTAAAAGGGTGTGTTCCACTGAGCTCACTTTTCTTAAAGAGCCTGAATGTGCTGGGCTGTTCAACCTGATGTGATGCTGTGTGGACATATGTCCTTTATGTCTGAAACCCTGGTTGTCTTTTGCTGGGGACTGCACGGTTCAGAGGACAAACATCTGGACAAACATTTCAATCTGTAGGTTGTTGTTGACGTTGGTGCCACTAGAAAACTGTCTCGTGACCTTTGCTTAAAAGATACAGTGATTTCACTGTTCTCCTTCTATGGAAGACCAAGCTGGTACTGCAGGCCAGGAAAAAGGTGTATTGAATTTTTAGCCTTTCTCTAAGAGTTGTAAGGAGTGTCTGTGTCACTAAGCCAGTGCTATGAGTTTTTCACTCCATGCCTTTCATGTGATCTTTCCCATCCTTGACTAATCGTTAGTAATGGAAGTTTGACATACATAGGAGTTGTTCAGGCTGCCTCTCTTCACAGGTTCTGCTCTGACAGGGAGAACTCGCAGTAGCAAGGTAAAAATTATGAAACCAATAATCTTTGGAGTCTTTGGGAGCCACTAGGTCCTCTGCCTTTTGATTGAAGGCTCGTCAACATACCTGGTCCAGATTCCTCTCAACCTATTAGAAGTTACCAATGCAGCTGTTGACTGGTTTTTTTCTGTTTTGTTTTTTTTTTTTTTTTTTCCCCACAATCTCCAGGATGAATTGGATCTCACAGACAAGAACAGAGAGGCTATGTTTGCACTCCCTCCAGAGAAGAAATGGCAGATTTACTGCAGCAAAAAGAAGGTACTACTGTTGTCTTGATTGAAGTAGCTCACTGATAAATTCTGTGTGCATGTACATAATTACCGATATACATATAGATTTGAACTATGTGTTTATCTACTGTTTACTCAAGAACATGATTAAGTGATGTAAGGATTTTTATCAGCATGAATATGGCACAGCTTTCTTCTAATTAATGTATGCATGTGTGATTTCTGAAGCAAATGTTAACAAGTTAAAATCATGTGTTGTCCTATTTTGAATCTTTTACATGTTTGGTTTTGGGTTTGTTTTTTTTCCTTTGAGCTGGAAGAAAAGCTATTATGGAAATGTTTTAAGGAATTTTTAAAAACCTTTGTAGGTTGCTTAGAATAGAAACTGTATTACTGAAATTTTTCAGGATGTCTTCAAATATCTGTAAAGTACATAATAGTAGTGATGTCTTAAAACTTGGTAGTTCAAAGTCTTCCAGAGCTTGTAGGACATGTTGCATATTGCACTGGGAAGTGAAGAAGACCTGCTCCTATCAATTTCTATGTAACGCTTCTTTCATGGTCTTCAAATTTCTGACAAACCGGTGAGAGGGGCAGTAAATCAGAGGCTGATGTATCACGCTGGGTATTTTGTCACTGGCAGAATGATGCCCAAGTGAATTGACAAGTTGTATCACTGTTGTGAAACTTGTAAAAGAGGAATTCCTGCAGGAGTGGCGTGGTGGAAAAGTTTTGCTGCTCTAGGAAGGAAACAGACAGTCAGAAACAAAGACAGCCCCAATAGCATGTATGCATTAACAATAAATGTTAGGGAAGAAAGGTGTGGTGAGTTTGTTGGTTAGTTTTATTTCCCAAATGTGCAAGTCATGCTATGAGAGCATCAGTCTTCACATGTAAGTCCGCATAACAGAAGCTGAAAGAGGAGGTTTAGATTTCAATACTGAAGATGGCAGATTGAAACCCTGATGATGGTCCTTCTGAGGTCGTGTTTGCTCTCTTTCTTTCCTCAGGGGGGAAAAAAAGAAATTAGCTTTCTTTACAATGCAATTAAAGAAAACTTCAGTCAAACCAATCAGATGGGTGCTTTGCATGTGTGTTGCTTTTGGTTGAAATGCATCACACAGGGAAGTTAATAGCAACAAATCAGTTACAGTGCCTCTGAGCTAGCAATAGTTCAGGAAGTGCGTAAGAGCAGTCTAGGCTCAGTTATCTTTGGTGCTCTCTCCATTCTTCTTCCTGCTGGTACACAGAGCTTGCAAGTGGAGGGAAGGTGCAGGCTGCTGTGATTAATGTCTGCTTTACATTTTTGCTGGCTGACTCAGCTGGCTTTTTCAGCCCTGGTGGGAGAGGATCTATTTGTAGCCGTCTTAGAGAACCACACATTCCACCTCCCGGACCAGTCAGCCTTGGCAGGAAGATTCAGGCTTTAATGTATTTAATACGTTGGTTGGATTCACTACATTACACTTTTTTTTTTTTTTTTTAAATGCAGTGGATTTGATATAAGAATCTTGAAGACCTCCAGAGTTAAAGGAGCTGCATACTGGAAAATCTTTATAATGCATTTATAGTCCAACCTCAGTTAGCTGAACTCTAGCTATCCAAAATGATGTGCTAACTGAAACAGGGTGCTGTTGCCAGATGTCTATTCATTACATCGTAGATACTTTCAATTACTTGAAACCTTAACTGTCCAATGTTATTCATTGTTTCCCTCACAGGCAGTCAGATGATCAGTGATGACATCTCTCTCTCTCTAGCCTCCTACCTAATCCAGCTATCATCATTGTTTTACAGTGACAGAGGAGCTTGTTGCAGGCTTCCCTTTAGAGGAAAGCTGTCTTTTCCCTGAAGAATTTGTAATCTAATTTTAGCCACAAACTGCCCAATTCCTCACTTGGCAGAACTCTGTCAGCCATCCAGGACAAGCCCCTCAAGTGCTCTGTCTTGCTGATGTTGGGGTCTTTGTAAGGTGGCAAGTGAAAACACTATGAACTGGAAGGGTCAAGAAGTGCAGGTTGAGGCAACTGTTTGCAATCATTAATCTCAGGTGCCTTTTCTAGTCTAAAAGTAACAGAAAGTCAGAGCTTCTGGATTTGCTCCAAAGGTGGTGAGATTAGTGGACTGTCTTAAGTAAACAAATGTCACTTGCAGAAATGAAGATCAGTCATTGTCCATTTATCTTGGCAGTTCAACTTCGGATATAATCTCCTACAGTACTTATTCCCAATGTGATAGCAGAAAGTCACTACTGTATCAAAAAACTCGTTCCACCTGTTTCTGATACCAAGCCTTTCTTCAGAAATGGGGAAAGACATTTATGTCTGTGCATTTAAAGTTATATGCCAGGGGCACAGCTTGCCAGTCAACGTTCCATGGTACTGAAAGGAGATTCAGTTCTGCAGTGAAATTTCATGATTGTGGGTGATATCTACAGAGGAGCGTTCGCACAGTATTATACAGCCATGCTTGCTTTGGTCACTTTTGGCCATTCTAGGTTCATATCCAAAACCATTAGCACTAAAAACTGTTGTGAATGGGTGATTTAGATCGCTTAAAGAACCACTGTCAAAGGTATTAGCAAAAGTGGGTTTAATATGATGTTGTAAAAGTGCACTTTAACAAAGTTTGATGGCAAGGTTTGCTCTATTACTGGATGGCGCAATCATTTGAACAATGATTCAAAACTACCAAGTCACAAATCAAAGTTACCATACTACAAGGTTATGCACAATACTGGTCGCTTACCAAAGATCTGCTGTTGGTAAAAGGTCTCTCTGCCAGATGGCAGCATGTGATCCGTCAGTTCAAGTATTGACCCCAACCCCAGTAAAAATTGGGAGGCTACAGTACACGTACTTTGCAGCTCAAAAATCACCAATGTCCTACAGTACCCAGTTTTTGCTGCAGCATGAACTGGAATTTCTGAAGTAATAGCAAGTTTGGACAAATGGCACATTATTTCGAGAACCCACTCCCTATAAAAACAAATGACCAATGATTTGATCTAAAGGAGTGGCTTCAGCTAGCAGCTATAGTGAATGCTTCACTCTCATTTGTGGAGTAGCTATTTGCACGGAATAAAAGCTGCTCTGTTGGAAAATATTAATATGTTCTCAGTCTCACCTGTCCTTTACCTTGCCATTAATCAGCACAGAGCGGACAATGAGAGATGCAGTTGTCTTAATTTGCACCAGAAGAATCATTAATCAGTCACCACTGATGGCACCCTGGCCCTCTACCAAAAAAAACCCAATACTACATGTTTTAGGTTGCCTCTTTCTCTGTAGTATGAACTTCCCTGATACTGTATTGAGTTATAAGTAAAGCCATATGTAGACAGAATGCAAATGATGACATCCTCTCCCAGTTCAGGTACTTTATTCTGGTTTTGTTTAGGATAATCTTCATGTCTCACCATCAGCTGAAATTTAGACTTACATAAAACATATAATCCACTTCTGTAATTCCTTCCTGTAAAATTATCTCTAGATTTCCTACTAGTTATATGTTTTGCAGGAATTAGATCAAGCACTAGACCATGCTTTCAGACGTATTTATTTGTAAATGGTAAAATTTCTGATATCAAGGTTTAGAAAACTGCTGTTATTCAGTGCTGTTTTACCAGGAGCTGGTACTAAAGTACATAATCTCATTAAATACTGATCAGCTAATGATGTGGAAAGAAAAAGTTGTCAGCTCAATTATTTCACCTGTAAATGAGCTTATATTGGAATCCCAAAAAGGGCAGAAAATGCAGGTATTGCACTGCTTCGGCACACATGGCTTTGGATGCAGTCTGCATTTCTAAGAATGAGGCCTCATTGTGCAGGCAATAGCTTATTGCCTTCTGTACAATCCTACAAGCTCTTAGACTTATTACTATTGGAAAGCAAGTCAAGTTGTTTTCTTTTATGGCCTTTCCTGCCTCCAGAGACTAATTTGTAAGCCTTCAGTTAAGCAGATTTTAGTAGGAAGCACACACATTTTGCAGAGTTAAAGAAGTTAGGGTTTTTTTACTTCTGTGTTTCTTCGAGGGAAAAGTTGGTAGCAAATCTCTCCAAAGTACAGTCGAACTGGACTAGCTGTATCATACAGCTTCTCTCCAAACAAACAAACAAACAAACAAACCCAACAAAAATCTCAATCCTAATAACTATGTTGAGCTCTCCTAGATATTTTGGGGGTTGTACTCTTCTGATTTTAGTTATACCCTAGAATAGCTGCTTTGAGTTGATTGTGCTTTACCTACTCAGGTGAGATTATTCAAACGTAAGTAGTGAAGCAATAATCAGCACACTGCAGCTTTCCGGAAAGAGGCATTTATGGCATCTGAAAAAAGAGTGCATGCTTATAATCCTTAAATTGATTATACTTTTTCTATTGTGGGAAACCAATCTAAAGAAAGGCTTCTCCACAATAGCAAAATAGGCTTTAAAATTCTGAGGAAAATTTATCAGGGCCATACGTTGTAACAGCCAATATGCAGAAAAGAGAATTTCCTTATGATTCCATCTCCTGCAATTATTTTTTTAATATCTGTCAATTATATTTTTCATCTACCTGATGAATAAAGAAACTAGTAAACTGAATATGAGAACAGGAGTCAGGAAACTCCTTCATTCTAAAAGTCTTTGATCTAAATTGTTGTATAATTTCAAAGAACTTGTCATTATTATGTTTATATATAAATGCATTTTTCTCTACCTGAAAGAAAGAGTAGCAAAGTTAGGAGATATTGTGGCAATGTTCTGGCCATGCCATCCTCTCACACCTTTTCCCTGCACTGCATACATGTCTTGGCTGCATACAACATTCCTTTCCCCCCCTTTCCCCCCCTTTCCCCCCCTTTCCCCCCTTTCCCCCCTTTCCCCCCTTTCCCCCCCTTTCCCCCCCTTTCCCCCCCTTTCCCCGATGCAGTCTTAAAAATCTGAATACATTTGCAATTTAAACACTGTTCATTCTTTTTCCTTGCTGCACCTGTCTGTCTTCTAAGGTATTCTTGTAGGAATGGATTTTGTGGTGAAGCCTCCGGACTTGGGAGAGCTCACCGCAAGAAGCAGGAAGGGTAGAGTGGAAGGCAGTTTTGTGCCTTACACAGTCACTAAGGAGTCCAAGTCCCTTGGACTGAGGTCACAGATCAGTGCTGAAATCAGTGAAGCTGCAGTCCAGGTGCAGAGTGCCCCAGATGCCCTTCCAGAGAAGGTTTACACCTCTCCCACAAAGCAGCAGCAACTACTGCTGCATCACCTTAGGTTCAGTTCTCTTTTCCTAACGTGAGGGCTGCATCCAGCCCTACATTAGGCTTCAGAATGCCCTGGGGAATCCTAGCTATAGTCAGACTTTAACTTTTAGTAGTTTTACTGCAGTCTTTTTATGCCATTCACAGCTCAATTTCACAAACTCCCACTTTGGTCCCATGCTGGCTGTCTAACATTAATGAAGATAATGTCTACATGTCAGGTTTTGTTCTTTTTTCTTTCTTTGAGAGTTTCTCTTTGAGCTTTGCCCTTGAGGTTTGCATTGTCAGCAGAATGTCGCTATAAAAAGTATAGTTTGATATTGTGCAGCTGGATATAGAGTAAGATACTTCTGTCCTCCACCCCCATGCCCTTGCCTGCCTTCAGACTCCTGCAGAGCTCTAAGCAAAATTTCCAATCCAAAACCAGGCTGTATTACTGCTATAAACCCTGCTTGAAATCCAGCTACAGTTCCAGCTTCCAGAGAGTGCAATTCACCCTATACCTTGGATTCATCGTCCTGTTAAAACTTTGAATATAAAAATTAATTCATATGTATAATATAAATTCATATATATATGTGTGTGTATATATAAAAATACGTGAAATCTGCTGGAGGAATCTAAGCTGCTTTTGCAGCTTCTGATATAATTACCTTAGCCTACCAGGGATGAAGCAGAAGATGGATGCAAATATAAAACCTGGAGTCCTCCTTGCCTTTGGGGAAAGCTTTCTGAAGTGACTGAAAGTTCCAGCACTTACTGTTTGTTCCTGGGTTGCTCTGTTCTATGTTTTTGCACTGTAAAGTGTAGTTTCAGCTTGGTTAAGATGGAGAGGCAGTTATTTCTCAGCTAAAGTGAACTGGCAAGGCTTTTCTTCCAAAACCCTGAGGTCTTTTCTGTGCATTTAAGGCTTCATACGGAGGCTCTAAGAGCAGGAAGCTGCATTATATCTGTTGTATTTAGATAGGAGTTCTGCAATCCTAGCTGTAGGAAAGTGTTCATTTCTTCAGGTTCCTACTTTAAAGTAGGAGATGTTCAGAGGAAGATAGATATTCCCTAAAGAAGAGAGAAAATGAATCTTCATCTGGTCTCATTTAGTGATACAATATCCCAGATGAAGATCACACCATTGTGTTGTCTGAGTGTGGGTTTTTGGTTTTGTATTGTCTGATCCGAGCTATGAAATCCCTTTGGGGTTCATCCTTTCTGCATGAAGAGTGCCAAGCACGTGGTAGTCTCATAATAAATGAAGTGGGTGGTTTGAAGTTGTATTGTTTTCAATTCTATCTTCTTGCAGTATTTTTTCCTCTTTGAAATACTCTTAGAGTCTGTTATTGGTTTGGAATATTAAACTGTTTTGGTTATGGATTTATAGCTGTAAGGAGCATTTAATGTGTCCCTTATAAGTTCCTTTCATTAGAGTTGTTATTCCATGCACTGTATCTAGGAGCAGCAGACGTGAACACACAAGATGATTTGCTGCAGTATTGGAGAAGCCATTTGTAAGGAATCCCAGTTTGACGAGGTTTGGATGTGACTTCATGAGAGTTTTTCTCCCAGCTTTGCATGAAGTGTTTAGGAGTGTGGGTGGGTGCTTCTATTCTCTCTTCCCCTGGGAAGTCTGAAAAACGCACAGTAACCCTCACAGCACATGTGATAGCCTAAAAGCAAAAACAGTGGGTAGACAGTAGAAAGCTGAAGAAGCTCTGTGGGACTTAGCGCAAATGTGTTGCTGACTAAATGACGAGGATGTCTGATGACCACAGGGCAAAGCCCACCCTGTACATCGGAGCTGGAGAATTAGACTTTACCTGAAGTCTTTGGTGCGTCAGAAAATTGTTTCTCTTCCTACCAGTTCATTAGAAGTTTGTGGCAGGAGTTCAGCTCTTCATTCAACATTTTAATTTCGCTCAGTATTCAAACCTTGACAATGACCTGAACGACTTGGTCTAACTTTTAAATTAGCTCTGCTTTGAGCAGGTCCCTTCTGCCCGAGGCCCCTTCCATCCTGAATTGTTCTGTGATTCTCTAAATTGACCATAAATCAAACTAGGAAAGCAGCTGTATGGCCCTATAAAGAAAGAGGGCAACAGTAAGGCTCTGTGCAGCCTACTGCCTCCTGTGTTATTGCTATGAGACCAACTCCCTGAAATAGGCTGTAGCAGAAGATGTTATTTGGTTCCCTCCCAGTGCCTGGGATCTATGGTTGCTTTTGGTCTGAGTGACTGCATGACTTCCTTAGCTCAGGAGACCACTGGTGAAGCAGTCTGAAATGTGGAATTTCTCAAATGAATTCTCTGAAAATAGACTTGCTTTCAGTTAGCCTGTGGCTCAGTGGAAATCTCATAACACTGGTAAGTCACAGTAGGAGGATGTTGCCCTTTGTAAACCGCGGCATTCCTTCAGCTGGATGTTTGGAAAATGCCAGCAATTGTGGAGTTAACTTGCTTTTTTCCCACCACCATCTGTTCCTTTTTCTGTTAACAGAATGACTTCATGCTCAGATGTTTGGGATGATTTGTTAGCTTGATGCTGACATTGGGTCATTCCGGTATCTTTAGGTATATAAGACAGGGACATGGCTTCAGAAATTACTGTTCTAAATGCAAGTAGGCTTTAGAGCAGTAAATTCAGAAACTCTGGCCTATGACAAACACAGGACATAATGGGAAACAACAAAATGCAGCAAGAGTGTCACTAATGCAGCAAATGCACACATTTCCTGATTAGTGGTGTACTTGGGTCTTTTCAGTGGGAAAGAGCTGTTTGATTAATGGCACCTGTTAATGTGTATTGCAGGCCGAAGTAGTAACTCCCAAATTTGGGCAACGTGGTTAATACAGTATAAAGTTAAAGCCTAAAATGATATACATTTCCTTCTACATCATTTAACGCACAGAATGTGTTCTCGCTGGAAGAATAAAACTTGAGATTCATATAAGACACCATCTCATTCTTTTACAGTTCTGTATAATGAATTTAAGCTTTTTTCTTATCTCACATAAATATAAATTTGTTGATGTTGACCCCATTATACCTTGTGTAGGTCAGCATACCTGAGAAGAAATATTGGCCATTTTGCGTGGTTTATCATTAAGTTCCTGTAATTGTGTCTTGATGTCTTTTTCCTTGATATTTTCCCTTCTATAGCAAGTGGCTACTTTGAGAAACAATATAGTAGGCTTATTGATGTGAGAGACTCCTCTTAAAAATATGTTTTATTTTCTTGGAGTCACTCTTGTAGTAGTTTAAAGGATGAATTTGGTGTCAAGGAGGCAAAAGTGCTTGCACAGTTCAGCTGATATACCATTATTACAGCTTGGAATTGTGATACCTAAAAGACCACATTGTAGCAGACATAGGAGGAGATAAGAAGCTTTTCCAAATCGTTCGTTTTACTTGGTTTATGTTTTCCATGCTGCAATGCTAAAAGTTACAGACTCATTTATTTATCCTGGTATAAGAGGTTATTTTGGGTCAGAGCCCTAAAATTATATATTTATTTATGTATAATTGAAAAGTCTTCTCTTCCCCACCCCCCCATGGGAACAGCAAGGAATATTTTTAGTTTCTTCCTCCCTCTCTATCTCCAACAAGAAATGTTGGCTGTTGCTTAGAAAATGCCCTCCCAGCTCTTTTGTTCAGACTGCTGAAGACATAAACTCCATGAACTTGCCATGGTATTTGCTATAGATATTCTGAGTATGTAGAATCTGGGTGTCCATCTTGCAGTTCTGCATTTTTCAGGTGTGCTACTAGTGCCCCAGTTGAAGTTAGCACTCAACACTTCTCAAAAATCAGGCCCAAAATAGTCCTGAGTTTATACAGTGACAGTTGGAAAATTGTCATCATCATGCCTAATGCTGTGTTTTGCATTTGGCTTGCATTCTGTGGGAGTTTGGGAGAGCTCAGTGGGAGCAGATTTGACCCTACTGTGGAAAAAAAAGGGGGGGGGGGGAAGGAAGGGAGAGGAAAAAAAAGAAAACATTTATCCAGCTGTCATCCTACTAAGATGATATAATTTGCTGTACTTAAGAACAAAAATAAAGCAATCCAATTCTGCTGTATGGGAAATACGTGTAAATGCTGATTGTGTGATTTAGTTGCTGCCACTGGATTATGTTCTGTCCTTGTCTGTCCTCTTGCAAAAGTTCCGGGTCTCCACAATCCAAGTATGAGTCAGTCCTGCTGATGGTATGCAATAATAATAATAATAATATATACTGTGTACAATGCAGTTCTCACCGTTCAGATTAGTCTCAGGTAGATAAGCAAGAGCAAGGAATATGTAAATAACTAGCATATTTCTCTAGCGTGTGAGAAGCAGATTTGGCACAGACCAGGGCTCACTCTTCTCTGTATTCCAAATTTCACTGAATGCTCACCAGCCTTTCAAAAGCCAATGAATACGGAGCAGGAAGAGTTGCTTATTCCTTATCTTTCCAGTGAAAAGTTTAGAAACAGGCACAGTAAAGAATTGTTGCCAGGATCTAGTGGCAGCCATGAGGAGAAAGAAAGAAATTTCCTCCTACTCTTCTGGAGAATTGTTGTTTTCATTCAGTCAGATGTGACAGTTTCAGCTAGGCACCTGAATCGAGGTGAAAATCACATTGTCTTCCATGATATTCAGTCACCTGTTGAAAAGCACCTGTCAACCAAACATTTTGCAGATGTAATAGGCAAGAGAAATGAAGGCTGGGAGAAAGGAAACGGTTTTACCTGAGTTTATGGAAAGGGGAGACATAGACAAAGCAACCAAATGATACATTCAAATATTGGGTTATCAACTTAAAAGCCATGGGTCTCTGAGTCTGAATTTGTCCCTTTGTTCACTTGTCCAACAGCTCCTAACTTTACTGGTTTTTCAATAGTGACTGGGGTTAAAGGAGGGAGACAAATAGCAAGTACGTGGCCACTCTCACCATCTAACTGTCATCCCTCTTAGTAAACAGGGAGAAGTGAACTGGAGCAAGCAGCAGTGTCGCTGGAAAAACAGACAGTGGACATGTTGTCCACATTCTCCACAGCATTGGGACAGTGAAGAGGAACCTTTTAGAGTTTGGCATTAACAAATTCTGTGCATGCTCCTAGAGGGACTTGTCCTAGGTAGCTGTGCTGGCCCTAGGTAGGTGTGTCCTACATAGTTGTGTCTTTGAGCACAGTTAGTGACATTTCATTCCCATCATCAAGCAACAAGCAGGGTGGTTGCCATGAATGGTAGGTGACTTCATTTTATTTAGAAAAGATTGTAAGTGGTTTCTTGCTGGAGATAAACAGAGTAGGACAAAAAGATAAACTTTCAGTGCGAGCATGTGGCAGACAGGAGGCTCAGTTACGCAGGCTGGGCTCTTTTGTGGCTTTTCGCATTGCCTAAAGAATGCCAGGAGGAGGAGGAAAGGAAGTGAGGAAGGAGATGGTCCAAATGACATAAATACTAGCTGGGTAGGGATACAGTTGAAAACAATGTTGTTGGAAAGGGAACAAGGTAAGCTGGATGGGTGAGAAAAAGTCCCTTTCTGTATCCACAGCATGTTGACTGTAGGCTGATCAGGGTTAATGCCAGAATGGAAATGTACGAACAATACTTTTACATAACTCAGAGTAAAAAGGAATAGGACAATGCAGAGCTTGGATGTTAATGAAACAATAGCGTATGTCCCGCTGCTGCTGCTTAGGATTTCTTGGGATAGTGACAGATTGTTGGCTTCACCTGCCAGAGGAATCACTGCAGAACCTTGACCCTGACCTCAAGCTTGCCGCAGGTTTGTGGGGACAGAACTGTGGTTCGGGAGTACAGTCTAAGTCCATGTGAAACATTTTGTCTTCTCCTTAAGACCCCCTGACTAGAATGATCATGAACTGACCTCCTGACTAGTAGGATCCTCCATAGTGGACATTTCCCTTCACCTCCAAAAGAAGTATACAGAATGGGCTGAGGGAAGGTAGACTCCTGAGAACTTCTTTATTGGAAGTGCAGGGAATTCGTGAATTGCCTTATTTGGCAGCTTATTATTTAGGTTATACACTTATGAACTGCAAAATGTCAGTTGATTGGTTTGGGGCTTGTGAAAAGCAGAGAATATAAGAGGTTTTAAACGTGAGTATGGACTTCAGCTAATAGGACAGAATGATCTTTAGGCAGCAACAGAGTCAGGAGAACATATCCAACAAGAGCCCGACTTCCATGACAAGGTTCAGCGGAGAAACAATGCGTAATACCAGGAGACTTCAGTTTGGCAAGTAAGCTTTGTCCTGAGGGCTGAAGGTGCTGGATAATTCAGTGTGGCCTCAACTGTGCATTTAAGTAGTTCTATAAACATAGGGACAAGTTGTCCTCTTGGTCACTGCACTATACCCATAAATCTGCCTGATGATGGTAGGATCCCCATCCTACAGCAGGGCTAAATATGTTTGAAGAGGGACAAGCACACTTGTACAATCTGTAAATGGTAAGAGGAGGCTGATGCAGTCAGTGCTGGCAGCAAGCTTACATCTGTCTGTATTGAGGAGAATGATAAAAAGCCAACAGAAGAGGAAAGAGAAGAGGAGAAAGATTCTTAAAACTAAAAGTGTACTATGAACCCTGCTATAATTTAAAGTTCCTTAAAATGGGGTTTTCTCCATCAGTGATCTATAGTGAGTCTTATGCCAGACATAGTTATTGTAAAACTTAATCTTGGTTTAAACACTACAATTATACAGTTCATTGAAATCATCAGTTGAAACTTCTGACTTTTCAGAAAAAAATTAATTCTTACCTTCAGCTCGTAACACTGCACCAACAACCTTTCTGCCTGCCAGGTATGGCATTCCAGTCCATTTTCAGTGCAACACTATGTATCTGTGTCTGTATGCAGTGGATCTAGCATGTTTTCTGGAAGATAAGAAATAAAAGCATGGCCTTCATCTCCATTAGACTGATACCAATTAAGAGTAATTTATTTGAAGTGGTTTCATGTGTTAGATGAGGTTGGAAATGACACATCGTGTGTATACAATGTACAACTTCTAGAGTTGCTATATCTATGGGTGCTTGCAAAGCAAAAAAGGTGATGGATGGAATAAGCAGTTCAAAACAAAGCATATATTTAACTTTATTGGAAAGTTTTTCAGTCTGTGGTAGGGTCCATTTTAATTTCTAAAGGCTGGTGAATTTCAGCAGCATTGAAGGTTCTCTCAGTGTTATAAAAAGATTTCGAAGAAGGAATCCTCATCCTTCATAAATGTATCCCTTTTTCACTTTTATGCTTTTAGGCTTCATTATATTTTGTGGCAGTGAGTTCCACAGTTTGGCAGTATAAGGCATTTTGTGATATAAATAATACTATGAAGCCTTTGATTCTTTCTTTGAAAGGCTGGTTAGTAACCAGCATCAGAAGTCATTATTAGGTTCATCAAATTACTGGCAGCTGGACAGATATCAGTCTAAATGAAGCAAAAAAAATTAAAAAACAAAACAAAACAAAACAAACCCCTATGGTCTGTTAGGTAAAATATTCCTGTGTCATAATCCAGAGAACTGGAAGCATGTATGGCTGTACCTGACCTTTATGAGAGGCAATTAGAACTCCTCAGTTGCGTGCTCCAGCTGGTAATTAATGAATATTCCCTTTTAATAAGTTATACATTAGACTGCTTTTGTGGCAGAAGGATTATTATCTGCACATCAATAGCTTAATTCCAGGGAGAGAAGTAATGTTTGTTTTTCTCACTCTGGATAAATTGTGCTTAAAAGGCTTGGATGTAGCTCCCTCCCCCAAACCCTGAGAATATTTGTGTAAATGCTAGTCACGGAGTCTGAGAAATGGAGTGGTGACCACATCTGTCTAGTGAATGGCTCAGTCCTATGGTCTGTCCTGTTTCAAAATTAGCATCTCTTGGGACATGGTTGGCTTTTTGGAGGCATGAACTGTCTGAAAAGTTTAGATCCATTTAACTCCACTGCTGAATTAGTATTTCATACCACAGCAGATCAAACACATTTTCTGTCTTTTAATGAAAGTGCTTTTTATTTATGCAACTTTGGCTGCTGTGAACGGAGGCATAGCCAATAGGATGGACAGTCTGTTAACGAACACGTAAATGTGTCTTTGAAAGCTGAACTTGTCCTTAAAGTGAAGAAAAGTCAGTAGTCAGTCATGGAAAAAAGGGAGAACAGTGATGAGAGTGCAGTACAACTTCAGTGTGGATTGATTCTTGGCTGTGCTACAGATTTCCTGTGTAACTGGGAACTGTGAGATTGTCTGCATCCCATTTTCCCTGCTTCTGCTGATCTCACTGAAAGAGAGACTGAAAAACCTAATATGTGAATTTCTTTAAGCAACTTTGACAGTGTAGAGTGAAAGGTGTTACAAGATTGTATTGTATTCAGCATTCATTGTAGACGTAGCGGTAAGTTGAGCCTTTTTTAAAAGCATCTGAAGGGAGAAGAGTAGCACTTGTGGGAAATGAAGCACAAGTGATAACTATCTTCCACTTTCCAAGCAAACAAAAAAACTACCTTGTTTATAGTGGCCAGAATATTCATGTGGAGAGCAAGGGTCATGCACCTCACTTTGAAACAGAACATGGACATAAGTCTGAATCCTGCACATCTCAGATGAACGTTTTACCAGCTAAGCTGTTGTTCTGAAGAGTGTGGGAGGGCTTCTTCCAGAAGCAGAGAATCTTTATCCGGCAAAGCTTTCATCTCAGTTGATGCAAGTCATGTGTAAAAGTTAAAGTTTCAGTGAACTGGCATTAAAAAAAAATTCACTGAAAAAAGCCCACTTATTTGTAATCAGGATCCCAATTCCCATTGCCTTTTAGTGGGAAATATGACAAAAATAGCTACAGGGACTTACTTAGTATGACAAATAACATATTTCACTTTTTCTTAAAAGGTGTTAGTTGTAATTACTTCAACTCCATGATTTATATTTTCTGAACTGTATGTGATGATGCTGACCCTTCACATCACGTAAAATAACCCATCTTTCAGCTCTGTGAGGTACTAGAATGATGCATGCAGGCTGTTGCGAGGAGGAACCACGCTAACCTTAATGTGGCTTTTGCAAGCAAATGCAATTCTTTGTGACCCAAGTATAAACTTGAGCATGCAGTGTCTGGACACGATATGGTGAACAAGCTGGAACAGGAATTTATATTACAGTATCCTCATCTTGTATTCTTCACCTGTGTTTGCACGATGTTTTTATTGATATAGAGAGGAGCTCAATGAATGGTATCATGGTTCCTTGCCCAAGAAAGATTTTAAATCCACATTTTGCAATCCACATGGCTTGTTCCCATTCTGTTCTGAATAGTGCAAAGCAGTAAGGTCAGCTGTCTGTAGTTCTGAAGAGACGGGTTTGAGAAGTAAGTCACGTTGCCAATGAATAGATGTCGTCCCAATAGTATCTGCGCTTGTCGTATGACATCCATAACATATGGTGTATTTCTTGATGCATCTGTTCAAGGAGGAAGTGTTGTTTTCATTTACATGTTAGAAGGCTTCATGAGTCATCAGCACTGGCGATTTATCACAGCAGGGTGTGTGCAGGTAGTGGCAAAGTCCATGTAATGGTTGGACACTCAGGGATACCAAGCACCTGCTGGTCCCAGGGAGTTAGGATTTGTCTACATTGCATAAAAACAACCTAATACAAATGATGGTGGAAATAAGAGAGCACTGGATTCAGTGTCAGATCAGTGTCTGTTCCTAACTCTGCCACTGATTTCCTGGATGAGTTTTAATTGTCATGTCACCGTACGTGTCTTCCTGTCTCCATCCGCAGGAGAGAAACCTTGTAAAGTTGCTCATTTTGTGGATGTATTTATTAATGCTTTGACATGCTCAGATTTTCAGGACACACTCTAGAGAACTGCTCAATGTTGTTTGGGGTCCATTTGGTGGAGAGTAAAATACCAGTGTGTCATTACTGGAAACTGAAACCCAGTGCCCTCCACAAAAGAGCTTCAGCGCAGGCAGTTACTGTTCAGGCTTTCCCTGTGCCGTTTCTTTCAAGACTGAAACCATCTTGAAAGAAGGACCCACCATATAAACAGTGTCTTTCATTTTCATGATCCACTCAGCCATGAATATCTGGCATTTCCACATGATTCTGTAACACTAGTGTTTTGTACCTCTTTGTAGAAAGTCTCTCAATGAAGGCAGTGGTCTATAATTCTTGATTATGTCTGTTATGATGGCAGTCTTTGTATTGCAAATGCTTGTCCCACTGACATGGCAGCCACTAAAGGTCTCTGCTCGCTAGAGAACAGCTTGCCCAATGGACTAGGTCTCCCAGGATTCACAAAAATGCTTTCGGGATCAGCTGAGCTACGCACACAATACTTTGTTTTATTTTGTTTCGTTTTGATTGGTTCAGATGATCCAAATATTTGCAGAACTCCATTAAGTCCTATTTGGGATGAAATCATAAGTTCCACTTTCCACCAAGGCATGGAGCCTGTCCAAATTAGTGTCAAAGCCTATATAATACCTTGGCTATATTGCAGGCTTGTATAGTATCAAGATCCTGTTTTCACAACAGTTACATAGTTGTTACTCCAGTGAAGAATGATATGGCCCCTTATAAAGTCCACAAGCTGACGTCTGTTTTTTAATGTAATATTTACACTATTCAAGGAGCTAAAAGAAGGCTTTGCTTTAATAGATTCCTTCAGCTAATGTTTTCCCTTATACAGATGGGTTATTGTTTCCAGCTTTTGATACCTATGTGGCTTTGTATATTAGGGCCTCATTTTTTGGTTTGGCTGGGGTTTTTTTCCTTCTCTGTGTCTCCTGGAGCAAAGGAAGGGTTTTGCCATTATCATCAAGTTGCCTTGCAGTTTTCTCTGAGGTCTTATTTGAGAGTCAAAACCCTGAAGACATTAAAACCAAAACAGACAAAAAACACCAGGACCCTGTTGTTGCCCCCCACACGCATACACACACCCCACACCCTGAACTGCTTTCCATTTTCATCTTATCTTCCCCTCTCTGAGAGGAAACATAGTACAGCAATTTCTTACCATGGGCAGAACTCGCATAATTTGGGCAAAGAAATGTTTTTTTTCCAATGGCTCTGATGCTACACGTGTAAACTTGTCTCTCCCGAAAATGTTGCCCAGGTGATTGCTATAAATAACACTGTGATTTCATGGGGCTGGATAAAATTCTGTATGTTCATCCCAAGTATAAGTAGCTTTCTGGGGCTTCGTAATGGAAATAGAGTGCCAGGTTGTAAGTACATAATCACATTAATTCTAGTGAAGTAGAACACACGTTGACAGCCATACAATTCTGGTCTGAACAGGGAGCGTGGAAGAAGACTGAAATTAGGAGGACTTTTCTGCTTAATATGCTTCTGGGCCGAAACAACTTCAGAAAGTGGGGATTGCATAGTGGAGTACCTGCTAAAACTTTTTTAACCTCACCAAGGTACAGCTTCAGTCTGGGCTTCAGTTCAGAAAAAAAGCTTACATTTGCTGTGTTCCACTGAGACCCATTTTCTCTCAATTCTATTTAAAAACAAAACCAAAACATAAGACTTACAGACTCGGAGTTCAGATCAATTTGTAGTGGATGGAGAATAGTCAAAAGCAGGATACACGAAGAACCTTATTTCATTTGCCAAGCTAACCAAATATACAGATGTACTTTAGGGGATCAGAGTCGTCTTATCCTTGGTTCTGATTGTGAAATTTCTAATGGTTTGGGTTCAGGTGGGCAATTCTGATTTGTTTAGTGTATCTATCCTGATGCTCTTCAGCCTGCCTGTCTCAACTAGACATCTAGAAAGGTTGGTTGTGGCATTCCAGCATTTATACTTTTTTTTTTTTCTCCCTAAAGAATTTTAAGGATAAAAAGTATTGTAGCTTATTTTGGGATTGTCGTGGTTTAACCCCAGCCAGCAACTAAGCACCACGCAGCCGCTCGCTCACTCCCCCCCAGTGCGATGGGGGAGAGAATCAGAAGGGTAAAAGGGAGAAAACTCGTGGGTTGAGATAAGAACAGTTTAATAATTGAAGTAAAATAAATTAGAACAGTTAAATAAGCAAAGCAAAAAAACCGTGCACCATGGGCAGGCAGGCGTTCAGCCATCCCCAGGAAAGCAGGGCTCCATCACGCGTAACGGTTACTTGGGAAGACAAACGCCATCATACCCAATGTCCCCCCCTTCCTTCTTCCTCCCCCAGCTTATATACTGAGCATGACGTCACATGGTATGGAATAGCCCTTGGGCCAGTTTGGGTCAGCACCCCACCCCCACCCCCGGCTGTGCCCCCTCCCAGCTTCTTGTGCACCCAGCAGAGCATGGGAAGCTGAGAAGTCCTTGACCAGTGTAAGCACCACTTAGCACCTATTTAGCAACAGCTTAGCACTACTTAGCAAGAACCAAAGCATCGGTGTATCATCGACATTGTTCTCATCCTAAACCCAAAACACAGCCCCATACCGGCTACCAAGACGAAAATTAACTCTATCCCAGCTGAAACCAGGACAGGGATATAAAGGACGGATCCAGGCAGTCCTTAATTTATGTGTGTTTGTATCTTTACTTGGAGTTCAGAATGGAGGCAGAAGTATAGGGCACGTACGTATTCCGTGTTCTGACAATGTTCTTGTCACGTGCACTCTGCAAACAATTACAGCTGTCACTTGCACTTTCATAATTCTATGCAGAGGAAAAATTTCGGAAGGGCATATGAGCACACCTTGCTCTTCAGACTGGTGACTCAACCTGGTTCCCTGCAGAATGACCTTACTTATTAGCTCCCCATCTCTATTGTTCTCCTTGGGGATGATAAGATTATCTTATAAAAATAATGCTGTATTTATCTATTGTATGCTTTAATTGATTTGTCCATCGGCAAGGTCATATTTTGACTTTTGCACGGGAGGTTAAGGTCTGCCGAGTGTGAAACTGTTGTCAGAGTTATGATTGCCACTACGTATTCTGCACAGAAAAGGAGCAGCGAAAGGCAGTCTACCAATAAATAACACGCGGTGTGGCAATTCTAACTGGCTATTGGTAGGGAGTTGCATATCTCTGTAACGTGCCGTTTGGCATGGGTTTGGGTCCATCAGATTGCTGCTGATTGTGGCCAGGAAAGGGAAGTAAGGAAAAGCAGCAGAACTTCTCACTTAATTTGAGAAAGGTCACCTTGTTCTTAAGTGCAACATTTATTATCATGAGGTGGTGGGTGCATAGCAACTGTGTATGTAATTGGTATTTCTTGCCACTTTGCTAGCCTCCCACACTTTTCATACAGTGGTAGTCTACTATATGATGCTCTGTCTAAATCTTCTGCTCTTCTTAATTGTTCAGTTGGATGCAAGGGCTGAATAAAGAGTTGTGATCTGTCTAGGATGTGTCTGTACTGCAGTCCTTTGCTAGATGGGAACAAAGCTGTTTTGTTATTGTGAATGAATGATACTCCTTTAATTTACATGTTGAAAGACCAGTGGAATGAAGAGAGGGGAAGGAAAGATCCAAGTCTCAGTTGTGATTTTGTTTTTAGTTCCAAATACGAAGAGTTTGATTTGTGCAGAATTGTTGCCATGTGTTGGTATGTAGGCTGGCAGGAGCTTGTCAGGTAGCAAGGTATTTTCTGAATGTGGCTCAGCAGGGAGCATGTAGAGCTATTTCTCATCTCTAAACCAAACAGTTCTGGAATAGCTGAGGTACTCTGATAAACCTACACATTTGATATTGTTCTGTATGTCTTCCAGAGTAACTTTTCTAGTATGACTAAGCATTCATACACAGACAACATTGATGAGATCCACACAGTCTTCATACATCTTTGGACATCCTTAGCATGAGTCAAGTGGTTCAATCTCTTATCATATGCTAGAAGTCTTAATATGAGTTATTTGCAGTTTATAATGGGAGATTAGGACCCTAGAAACCAATCCTCATTTTGCCAGTGACTGTTACACCTATCTAGAAATAAATAGACACATTAGAATGAAATCTCATTTCCATTGAGCAGCCAAGGAACAAGAAAAAATTGGTTCCTGAGTAGGGGTAGGTCTTCTTTTAGAAGTTGAGCTTGATTGAGCTTAGTCTAGTGAAGATGATTTCAGGTGGATTATTTGGGAGGTAGGGATAGAAGGGTTAATACTGCTCCTACTGTAATTGAGGGGATGCCGTTCTGTTCCTTCGGATGTTCTGAGGTTGTGCTTAACTTTTTAGAATAGAATAGAATAGAATAGAATAGAATAGAATAGAATAGAATAGAATAGAATAGAATAGAATAGAATAGAATAGAATAGAATAGAATAGAATATTTCAGTTGGAAGGGACCTACAATGCTCATCTAGTCCAAATGCCTGACCACTTCAGGGCTGACCAAAAGCTAAAGCATGTTATTAAGGGCATTCTCCAAATGGCTTTTAAACACTGACAGGCAAAGTAATTTATAAGATCTGTCGATATAAAGCTACAAAATGTAAACCTGTTATCTGTAAATGGGCTATCCTTCTACCTGCAAACATAGTATGTTTAAGGGACTGAGGTTTACTGCTTAGATGCCAAAGACAACTGTGTCTCCATCAAACTTTATTATTCTGTGTTTAATAACCTTAGCTGAAGGAGATTCTTTTTATCTGACACACCATGGTGACAGTGCTAACATTACACTTTCAGAAGTGTTTGTAATAAATGCCACACATCTATGTGCATTATACAAGAATATGAGGGGAGATACCACAATAAAGAACAGCGCAGTGAAGAATCCCAGGTGATTCTACAGTGGCATTTCATCCTGTAAAGGCTTCTTTTGTAACCTTGTTTAACTTTCTGTTTCAGGAACAAGAAGATCCTAATAAGCTTGCTACCAGCTGGCCAGATTACTACATTGACCGCATCAATTCCATGGCAGCAGTAAGTTACCTCTCCTGCAAAGCAGGGAAGATTTCCTACCTTAGAGATGTGTTTCTTTAGGAAGAAGTCCCCAAAGGAGAAGAATGTTAGCCAAAGTGCATGACTGATTTAAAACAGGACTTCTGAAAGAAGACAAGTATATGTATTAAGAAAGAGCCCTGCTCTATCAGAATAGATTAGAAAGCACCATAAGCTTTTCCTGTTTTTATTTCTACAATACTGAGCACTGAAAGCAATCAAATTAGATCCTGGAATGAAAATTCAGAGCTGGAGTAATGAGATTGATGATTTAAAATTATTTACATGCCAGCTGTGAAGCCTATGCCAAAGTATGGCCCTGATCCTTAGATCTCTGCTCATTGGCACTGGTCCTGAAAAGAAGGGACAAAAATGGCTGTGTGCCTTTTTTGAATTCCTGTACAATTCAGCTGGCTTTAAACTGTAGTAGGCCATAATGCTCTTGAAGAGATTGTAATGTTCTTGAGTGTTGTTGGAGCACAAAGGTAGTTCAGCTATGACCCCTATTTTGGAAATTTTGAGGAATGTCAATGTAAAGCTAGCTTTCAGCACATGCACACACTCGTACTTGTGTCTTGGCAGGGCTAGCCAGTCTGAAACAGTGACAACTTAAAGCATCTTTTTGCAAAACTATACTTTTAACTACAGTTAGCATTTTTGGAGACCTGTGTGTCATTTGGGCCACATAGAGGTGAAATAATTTGATTCTTCAAGAGGAGTCTTAAGTGGAGCCTGTAAGTGAAGATTATATGAAATCATGGACCAGAGGGAACCAAGGCCCCTATTTATCCCTTCAGAATAGAAGAACAAGAGAATATTTGATGAATCAGAAAAGCAACTATTTGAAAACTAGGTAAAGTTTTGTTTTGTTGTGTGGTTTCAAATTGATTTCTAACTAATCTACAAAATAACACTAGGGTTATTATTTTAGTAGAAGAATTAAAGAAAAGGTAGTTGTTTATGTAAGATAATATCCGCTTATATAAGAGCAGATAAATGGAGGAACATAAGGCTGTAACACCTTAGACATCAGATACAAGCCAACAAGATATTTGAGGAAAACTTTTTTTAACCGTCCTTGTTCAATAGCTGCATAATATGTCTCTTCCCCTGAAGCATCCAGTAGAGCTGGTCACCAGCAGAAGCAGAACACCTGCATGTAGTGTCCGCTGATCTCCTTTGATATGGTAGATCTTATATTTTGAAATTTGATCCTTTTACTGATTTTATAGTCAAATTTTGCCTCCAGTTATTCATGTGTAATGTCTACTCAGCTTTTTTTGGCAGTTGTGCAGAAGTGATGATAGAATTCTGTTCCTAGCATCTTAGGTAGCACACCTTGTTTGTTTACTTATGCTTTTACATTTGATTTCTAAAGGCTTCTCTGCACCTTTTGTATCGTGGTTATGAGCTAGAAAATAATTTCATAAAAATAATGCCTTAATGGATGCTAAATGTGTCAATACTGGTGCATTTCTCATGGTGAAATATGTCTTGCTCAGTAAAAAAAAATCAAGATTTACAAGTTATTATAACTCACTGTAAGAGGATAAAAGAAAAGCTGCTTTCTGCTGTGAGTCATGAATAGCCAAAATGATCACCTTCCTTCATGCCAGATTTTCTTGCGGCAGTGTAATGGAGTAGAAAGAATATGGACTTGTTTTGAGAAAAGAGATTGAGCTTTTGTGACTGGCATGGCAGTGTGCTTTGATTTCCTGACTGAACAAATTTGCTCTACAAGGGCCATTAAGGAAAAAAAATAAGTATGAAACCTTGCAATGTCATTGAGCCAAATACTTCTGGTAGGATTTGATCCAAGGCCTCTTGAATCTACTGAAAGTTTTTCCATTGATTTCAGTGACTTTTGGATTAGTCCTTAAATGATCTTGATGTAAACCTGGACTGAATATGTACACGCCACTATTGTAAATCTGGAGCAGTTCCATGGAATGAGACTATATTTTGGCCTATGTTTCTAATTTTAAACATGTTTTAAGAGCACCAATAAACACCAGCCCCAGTAGTGTTGTTTGCATGCCTCAGCACTGAATGATTGATAACCTTTTATTTGGCTTCAAGCCTCATCATTTGCTCTTATGCTTGAAGTGTTCAGAAGACACACCAGGGTTAAAACCCCTGCTTCTGATTTACCACTTAGTTGCTTCACTGCTAGGCAGGTGAAACTTAGTTGACTTGATTTCACAGGAATTGTATCAGCGGAAAACTGGAGTAATACAGCTGCAAACCAGCTCCAACACACTTTAAAAGACATGTTCTATTCATTATTATTTAGACCTCTGAGATTCTTAACTTCCAAATGGTTATTTTGGGTCCCTTATAATTTCAGTCCTAAATTTAGTGGTGGGTTTTTTAAAAATTTTTTTTCAAACTGCATCCAAGTGGAGTTGGCTCAGAAGTGGTGAAAGAAAAACATGTTTCATGTTGCTTCCTGACACTGTCTAGTCTATTTCAGTTTACGTCTCTTGGGCACTATCAGGTATTGCAATATTTTAATTAGAAATACTGCAAGAAGTATTAGAGTTGAAACGGCAGCAATAATCACAGAAGTGTTAGTTTAAAATGCCTTAAGTCCCGTTTTTTTAATAAAATTTAATCTTTGCATCTCCTGTGAATTAACTGTATAAGAATCTTTTTACATGTGGCTTTCACATCTTTTTCTATATCTTTTTGTTTAATTATGAAGTTCTTTTTTATGTATTAGTTTGGCAAAAAAGTGCTCCCTAAATGCTGGTAAAATTAAAATGGCATCTTTATCCTGCTGATATCATTAAGTATCTTTCTGTGGATTTCAGCAGGCCAAGGCCCCTATGCTCAAGGATCATTTTCTCAGAAGACCCGCTGCAGTGTCACCCATCGTATCTGCCCCTCATAGATTATGCTTGAGAGCAATGTGGTGATTCCTGACATGTTTGACATTCCCTACTTGTAACCTTAGACCACTATGTTAGGAAGCACTTTAGGTCACAGATTCCTGATCCAGTTCAAAAAGCCATGCATTTCAGGCACAGTTCTATTCCCACAATTGTTTCTGTTGCTGTGACTTTTTAGATTTTCATAGTTTTTAAACCAAGTTCTCACAAGAGCATATGACAGTAAAACTGGATGCCTTTATTAGTCTGTAATCTGCAATTCCTGTGGAGGGACCTTCCCATTCTTCAGGCAGCCTGACTGAAAGGAAGGGGCCAAGTAGATCATTGGTAGAGAGTCTTCTAGACCAATCCTTAAGAGAAAGGGACGGCTGCTAATGATGCCTAATTTAGAAAGAGGAGCCTCCAAATTTGCGCAGTCCTCTGATGTCTACATGCTATAGGTAATACTGGTGATTGTGGACAGGTTGCATGCCCACAATTAGAGACCATTTCCATTATCAAGGTCATTGTCATCTTCTGCTGATTCATCAACACACAAAACTTCTTTTCTTAAAAATGCAGCAGCTGCCGTGTTAATATCACATGTAAAGAAACCTCCCTGGGCTCCTCCTGCCCTCCTCACCCGATGATACTGTCTGCTTGGCAGCACAAATAAACACAGCCCTCACTTTACTGGGGAGGAAAACTTCTGACAGCACTGAGTTGCTTTTATGAGCTCGGCTGTGTATGCGTTTCCACAGAGAGGCTTTCAGGTGAACAGTAGTTGCAGATCCAGCTTTTCTGGAGAGGTGGCTCAATTGAGAGTATGAGACAGGGGTCAAGATTCATACATACAGCTGTAACCAGGCCCTTTTCCTTGACTCAGAAAGCATTTGTTCAGGGCAGAGCAGCTTCACCGGACGTTAAAAATGTATATCTTTCAGCAGAATTTAGCAGGTGGATGATAACTCTCTCCTCCATCTGGGTTGGGTGACATCTATGTTACTTTAAACTTATTTGCCTAAAAGTTCAGGTTTTTTAAATTACATCTGTTCATTGTTTGTGATTCATAGTTTATTCTCTTAGTTCAGCCTTAATGTAGTTGGAGATGTAGTGCACCTTGAATTTCAACTGCCTTATTTTCTTCGAAGAAATGTTTTAAAGTAGTATTGTCCAGGTATGTCATAGGAGGCATGCAATACAATATTTTTTTATCAAATTTTGATTTTAATTTTACTTCTATTTGTTTATGAACTGGAAGTGACTTCAATAATAACACTTTGTTAGTTATGATTTTAGACAAGATCTAAAGAAAGAGCTTGGCCTATAATGAGAAATCAGAACATCCAGGTTGCTTTCTCACTACTTATTCTATTTGCTTCTTTCTTTTTTCATGTCATTTGTGTGAGACTGTTAAGTAAAACTAGGTCCATCATACAGTGTCTTGCTGATGCTAGTTCATGCCCTTTTTTTTCTTTTTGCTTTTTTTCTCTCTCTTTCTCACACATACTGTCATTACGGTCCTGTATTTTCCTTCCCGGCAGTTTAGGGGAATGATTAGCCATTAGGACAAGGTGTGGGAATTAATCTGGGTTTTTAATAAAACTAAAATATTTCCTTTTGAATGGAGCCAAATTTTCAAAAGTAATTTCTTGGACTAGCTGAAGTTTTACACATAAAATTCCATGTGAATGATTGTTTTCACAAATTCATGAATTTTTTTGAATTGGTAAATCAAGTAACTAGGTGTTCTACTTTCGTGGGTGATGCATTTAATCTGGAAAACTTTAAATATGCAAAATGTGCTTATAAAAAAGAGCCTTATGTATACCACTTTTTAGGGAACAGATAAGGACCTGGCACTATTTTGCTTCCTCTTCCTAGTATGTTTGGTTAGCTGATAGTAACTAGCTGCATCCTCAGCACAGCAGTCGTTAGTCCTCAAGTGCAGTTTGTAGTTCAAGAAGGCAATTCATCAGTCAGCCACATTAATGAAATCCAGCCTCAAATAATGACAGTTCCCTCCCCTCTGTCTCCCAGGGACAGTTATGTTTTCTATAACTCTTGCCGAGAAAGCTATTTCATAATGCAAACGCGTGACCAGTCGGTCTTTAGAGAGGGCATGAGGATCTGAGTTCCTAGCCATGCACAGGAGTGAGAAATGAAGGGCTCTTGGCTGCCTGCAGCTTTAGAAAAGGGGTTTTCTATAATCACCCTCTGTTGTAAAGGCAAGATTATTTGTATTTGTTTCATTTGGAAATGGGCCTTTTTCACTCTGAACGAAATACTGTTGAGCACCTTCCTACCATCCATTTGTTTTCCCCCCACAATGGCTCAGAGGAGAAATTAAGCCGTTAGAGGAATGGGAGCCTTTCAAAGGGCCATTTATGGGCCAAAGGAAAGATGACCAGATGGGCTGTCACCCAAGAAAATACAAATCAAGCCCCAGATCACACCCCAGGACTCTGCCATTGAGATTCCATAATGCCTGTTCAGGATTTCTGTTTATTTTTCGAAGAGGGGGATCGTATATGGCTTGGCTTAAGCATTTCAATTTATGTTTCTGGCTGTCGGGGGATGCTGGCAAAAGATAAAACATCATCAGCTCATTTTCCATCAGTAGCGCTCTGTCATTCCATTAGGGCAGGAAATAGCTTGCTCTGTTACTGAGTGAATTTGACTTTAGCGTGGATCAGAGAGAGGACCCCTAGAGTTAAACACATCTCCCTATGCCAGCTGTTCAGCATAAGACAGCAACGGCATGTAGCCAAATGACCACCCTCAGGATCCGAAATGTGTTGGCACCACATGGTTTGCAAAAGCAAGCAACATGGGAGCACTTCCAAGGGAAGTGAGGTGTTGGGGAGCGGGGGGGGAGGTTTAAAGGAAGTTTCAGTGAGAGGAAGGTTTTCTTTGGTGCTTGCTAAATAGTAAAATAAAGACTTAAATATTTTGCTGTAGTGAGCCACAATTGTAGCTACTCAGATTTCACCACAGAGAGGTATAATATCAGATCTCTGATAGATGATACTAGTTTAATTGGGTTATTCATTTGAGAAGGGGTTCAGAGCTGCTTTCCAGATACCACTGAGTGATATCCCCTAGAAGTCCTGCCAATAAGAGAGGCATTTATCCTCTCCATTTTACAATTAGAGCAACTAAGAAGCATAGCTATAGGCTAAGAATTTCCAGCATTGAGTCTTGACTTTTTAAAAAGTCACGCATTGAAGTTGTGAGCCTGAATGGTATATGTGATGGGCACTGCAGAGTCTTGCTTCACATCACAAGGTTACAGTGGTGCTGAGTGCTGGAGCCCTGATTTCCTGATAGACCACTTTTTTTAACAGCATTGTCTGACATTGAGAACCTTATTTTTTGTGTGTATTCCACTCATCATCTCTCACCATAATTTACACTGACCCACAGCACCTTCAGTTCCAGTTGATTGCAGGCTCTAGTTATCTCAAGCTGTGTACCAGGGGAAAATCTAGTCTCCGTGTGCTTCAGTGTACTTGTTAAAAAATAGGGACAGGGATTTTATGATGCTCCAGGTTTTTGCAGTAAATGTTCCTAATTAGCAAGGGCAAAGTGGATAGGGAAAATCAGTATCTTAAAACAGGTGACATACTTGGCTTGGGGAAGAAAAGTCAAATTTGTATGTACATAAACTATAATTCAGGGTACTTGCAGGCTGTTTAGCCACTTGAAGAAAAAGCTTTCATGCTTTGAAATCCGACACACAAGTCTGGGTTTTTTTCTTCTCTTTTTTCCCCCCAAATCCCTCCAGCCATGTCACTCTAATAAAAGATATTACCTCTCCCTACAAACTTTTGCCTCACATATCCATAGATCACCACAGCAGATCACTGTTCCAAATTAGGTACAGTTTTCTGAGGGCATACTGGCACGTGTGATTTTTGGGGGGTAATCTGAGAACCCTAGTTTAGCCAGTGTGGCAAAGCGGTATGCTGCTGCCAGTCCACATGAGCAGCCTCATCTGGATTCAGTTTTGTAGCTGAGGCGCTGCTTTCCTGGTGAGAGGTCGGCAGGCACCTCTGCATGGGTTGATGGGATAGTTGTTTTTCATAATCCCAGGCCTGTCTCTTAGCTTCCAGGCAGCCCAAGCTTTCCTGATTGTCATCTTCTTTTCTGAACAGATGCAGACTCTGTATGCTTTCGATGAAGAAGAAACAGAAATGAAAAATAAAATAGTTGAAGACTTGAAGACAGCTCTGCGGACTCAGCCCATGAGGTAATGTTGTTCGTCTTTCATCACAATTCACTGCCTCCCTTTGGTCAGATGAGACACGGGAAAGAGTCGCAAGAACAGAAACCTCATTGTCTCACCTCACACACGCCTCTGATATTTCAGACAATCCACAGAGAGCCCTACAGTCCCTGGTCTGAACCTGACTAGTTGGGAGGGCACACTAATGCTGAAGCATGCAGCTTCAGGAAAATAAAAGACAAAGTCTGCTGTGAAAACCCTGTGGCAGATATGTGCAAACACAGGTAATGACTATGAAGACCAGATTCTAAACTCCATAGCCCCCTGAACGTCTCATGTAATTTGTTTCATGTTGGGCAAAATCTAACCTCTACTCTGAACTTTGAATTCAGGCTTCCCCTTATCTTTAGTAATGTGAACTGTTTGGTACAAAGCAGCTAATCCATCTGACATCACCTGTTTTGGCATTCTTCCTGTTCTATGTCTAACTGTGTTGAAGCGAAATGTTAAGAGACTTTATTGTGTACTGTGTCTTTGAAGGTAAGGTCATCTTTGTTTCTCTGGGAACAAAGCTCTGAACAATAGCAAACTAAGTAGCATAGAAACCTTTTCTATTTAACACTTCGAATAGCATTGTGCAGAAGCAATAGCTATAGTTGATATGATCTCAGGAAACACTCAGTCACAAAGTTTCTGAACGTCTTTATATTGGGCCCAAAATAGGCCAAATGTGTTTGCATCCACACTATGCTGAAATCATAGTTTCAGAGAGCTTCAATAATGCCTAATCAAACAGGCTTTTTTGGGGGGGGGCGGGACGGGGACGGGGACACACACGACCTAACCAAACCAAACAAATTAGATAAATAAATAAAAACAACCCAATAAATTATCTCAAAGAATTTGCATTGCAGTTACGTTGACTTGAAGTGAAGATATTTCTGGGAATTCTTGCAGAGCTAAGTGCTGATTGTGCTTCTCCCCTTCATGATGTTTAAAAAGTTGACTGCATGCAGCTTCTCACCTCACGGCAACTATGAGGTAGAGTGCATCAGCTTAAATCTCAGTGTTTCACCTCCTGTTGTGACAGACTGTAACAGAGTGCAAACCCAGATTCTGATGCACCTCTGAGACTTAAAGATTCATCAGGCTTTGGTAACTTTAGCATGTGGGTAGGGTGAGTGCTTTTAACATGGAAGCGGAGAAACAGTGGCCTATATTGAGACCTAGCCCAAGGGGATAAGTGACTGTTTGATCCTGTCTATCACTGTCCTAAACCAGAGAACACAGTCAAATGCAGTTGGACTTTATGTTAAAATGGAAGCTAAGACAACTGCCACACTCCCAGCTCTCACAAGGATTTTAAACCAAAGTCCTGTGCTGTTGAGAATTGATGTAGCAACTCTATTATGTTAATGTGGAGCTGGTTTGATGCTTCCTCTGTGAAAGTGATAGCTTTCATCAAGCACAGCCACAGCAGCAAGGCCTCTGCTATGTCCAGCTGAAACACCTTGATGGCCACTGTTGGTTGTTCTGCTCTGTCACTTTGAATAGAACAGCCTGGCCTCTTCGTTGAGAGCAAGGCAACAGAGAGGAAGAAAGAGAAATGTCTTTTGCTGAAAGCCTTGCAAGGTTTTCCTTCTCAGACCTATATTACTTCTGCTGGATCCCCTTGACAGCAGCATGTTGCTTCATCTGTTTATAATAACCCTAACAAGCTTCAATACAAGCATCTATGAGCTGCCCTATAAAGTGTTCTCTTCTAAATCGCTGGCGATGGTTGTGGGGCTTTTGTTTTTTTTTTAATAGTTAAGCCAAGCCAAATTTTGAGTTAAGTCCTATGTCTCAACTAATTTCCAGCGACTCAATTCGTTAGCTGCCAAATGGGCTGCATGCCAATGCCTGATCAACAAGCCAATTTCTTCTTGATGGAAAGGTTGCAGTAGAGAGGCCCTCAGCTCCATCAAATCCCTCTCATAAGCAGTACGATACCCAGGCCTTCAAAATACTAGTCTTTCTAGTTGAATCAAATCCCATTTTCCTTGCCACTTCTGTTCATCAGGCCTCTGAAGAAAATAGAGACCTAAATTCACACAGGATGAACTGTCTGGAATCCATTTGTGATGGTAGGGTACACAGGGGTTCTGACAGCTTTACCAGTAAGTAAGCTTCTGCTTACCTATTCCTCTGCTTGAATTCTCTGATCTAGAGGAATAAAAAGAAGAAAAATGCATGTGTTTGGCTCTGTGTTTTATTTTACTGTAGAACTGTGTCTCTTCTAGTAGAAAATGCAGAGTAATGGTACTAATCTGTGCTTCTATTCCAACCACCAGTTCTAACAGCAACAAAAACTGAAACAAACTCAAGTTTCTCTTCTCTTTGGAGAAAAGGTGATAGAAGCATCCCTGGGCAGCTAGTTGGCCCCCTTTGAGCAAGTGCATTTTGTTCTGGTATTTAGGAGCTGCCCTGAAATAATAAAGCCGGGTCATGTCCCAGCACGTAGGAACAACCCCAGCCTTAGTGAACAAAAAGCCCACATCTGTATCTTGTAAGGAAATACATTTTCTTTTAGGTTTGTAAGAACTTATGACTATAAACAAGTGTGATGACAAACTGTTGGACAGAAGCAGTGAAAGAAGAGCTTTTCTTTTGGTACTTTAATGCCCAAAAATGGAGGTTCAGAAGTGCAGGAAAAGTAAAAAACTTAGAAGGGACTGGAAAAAAAATCACTTTTTGGAACCCCAGAAAAATACCTCCTTTAATCTGAATCATCACTAACTGCCTTTGCTGTCTGCTTTTCTCCTTTTGTTTAACTCAGATTTACCTCATGTTATTTTTGTTTGATTTAGCCATGTTGCATTCAAGTGCATGCTGGAGATGATCATTTATGCATCCAGCAAGCAAAACCCATTATGCCGAATTTTTCAGCAGTTCAGTAGTTGTCAGGATTATGTGCGCCCCCTGATTCAAAATGTGATGCTGCAGGGAAGTGTAGTCTTGGCTGTTAACAGGGTGGGAACATCCTGCTCTCTGCACACCCACAGCGAATGATCTTTCTGTCTTTCCTGAGCTGAATCAAGTCTCACAGGGAGGCTATCCCCCCCCTACACTTGGAATCCATCAGTGGGTCATTACCTCTTAGGCTGCACTGCATCCGTATTTGGATGAAAGGTTTGTGATTAGAGCTAGCTAACTCATTCTGATCAGCACTCTCTAAAACTTGAAAGGCTAAGAGGCGCCCTGCCTTTTAAAGTGTGCTGAACTGGTCAAGTGAGAGTCTGAGGTGAGGTTAAGCTTTAATTTGCTTGTTCAGCACCTATTAAAACACACCCTGCTTTATTTACACTTGAGTTTTTGAATGTGTTAGCCAGAACCCATTGGCAAATATGCTTAACTTGACACCTTTCAGTCTAGAACAAGACCTTATTTTGCAGCATACAGGACATGTAGGATGGCAGTTAGTTACATACATGTATATTGTGAGGAAGAAGGTACTTTATTTGTATGAGTTGGGTTTGCCTTTGCACATAGACACACACGCATGTCCCTGCTTACAGACATACAGATGCACAAACACCAAGCAGTGTGAGGATTATGGCGCTCAGCCTGTCAGCTGAACTCCTATTTCTTTTTCTTTCCTGTACAGACATTTACATACATACCTTCCCACATACATGCTCACACTGAGCAAATTATCATACTGAGAATGTCTGTTGGCTCAGAAACTGCTATCGCCATTTCTTTATCTTCCTCTTGCATGATTTCTGGCTTTTCCGGAGAATAGTGAACTAAGTGTTTTGGAAAAGGAAGGTGAAAATACTCATTTGATTCCTGCTTCTGATGTCAGCTGAAATGGGAAGGTACTTGATTTTGCTTCCTATTGAGTAATGCAGCTTACTCTTTGCTCTCTGGACAAGTAAGGGTACAGGAAAATCCCGACATTGTGTTTAAATTATGTCATTAATCAAGGTCTGTGACACACACCACTTTCCTGCGCATGCCTCCTTTTTGGAATGATCTCATCCAAACAGTCCTAGAAAAATTGCTCTGCCAGTGAATTTAGCAAGGGATTGTACTTAATTGGGACAATGTGACTTTTGTGCATTTACCATTTTTTTCACATGGTCATCAAAGCAGGCTAAAATACATGAAGGTTGTATTGCCTTGTCTGTCTTGTCATAAGTCCAGGTGTTCCATCTGAAAGTATGTTTAAGGGACTCCTGCTTCTTCAGGATGTTTTCTATTGTCAGTAGAGCTCTGTATCTTCAGAAAGGTACCCATCTTAAGTCTTCCCTCAGCCCTGGAACTGAAAAGAACAGCAAAATGTCAGGGGTTTTTTGCCTTTTTTTTTTTCTCCCATAAAAGATGGAGGGAATAGCTAAGGTATGGGGTGGATTCATAGAACTGAACTTCAGGCGTGAGGAGGAGAAGAAGAATTTAAACTAGTCCCTCCATACTAGAGGCAAAGAGCAACTCTGCTCTTTAGGCCCAGGGTTAGAGAAATGCTCAGAAGTCATTGGCATCACATTGTTTGGTAAGAAGTTGAGTTTGTGCTTATTTTGGTTCCAAATACATCCTTATCAGCAATTCTTTTAGCCATTAATGCACTTATTTCAGTCTTCTTTGGCATGCTAGCAGATAAATGCATTACAAAAACTGAACTAAGTTTTAATCTTTCTATAATCAGTTTAAATAACAAACTGCTTTGAGTGACTTACCAAATTCCTGGTGCACAATGTTGATCCCACTCTCTGGCCTGGAGGCAGAGGGGCTTTTGCTCCTATGATTTGTTAGGGTAGACAAGATGATGCATCCAAAGAATGTGCAATCATACTTGTGTGAAACTTGGCAGATTGTCTTAGCAGCGTTCAACTAAACCTTGTTTTCATTTTTGGTGCACACGTGTTCCTGTGTGTGCTTGCCCTTACTCTGATATTCACTTTGAAATTCAATTTTGAACAAAGCCCAAACCTCAGACCGAAACTTTGTTGAAAGCACCAGGCTTTGCCATGTTTCTGGTCAAACTGCTGGCCCAAATAAGCTGAAAGTTGGAAAATCTATCAGTATAGTGAGCATAACTTTCAGGTAGGCCCTGAAAATTCCTGTGTGGTGTGGGGTGTAACTACCAGAAGACCATACATACGTCAAGTCCATATTATCCAGGAGATACATAAGTATGGCTCAGGTTTGTCTTGCTGGTGCAGAGACATGAACAGACACCAGTGACCACACAGAGACCAGTGAAATCAGTCTTTCAGTACAGTGCTTCCATTACTGATGCATATTAGGAACAGCATCTCACTTAAGGACAGAAAAGAGAAAGACAGCACATTAGGAAGTATCCAGCAGGGAGGAAGAGGGGCTGGGTAAAAGCAAAATGATACAGACTTTTGGTATTCTTAATTTGTTACACAGGTGGCAATTGTTAACAACCTTTTCTTTTGTTTGAGGTGTGTTTCTACATTATGCTGTTTAGAGCATGGTCGTGGACATATTATTGTTGGTGTACATTTTGGCAGACTGAAAATTCAAATGTAATTCACATGGTTTTGCATTCAGACATTCTAAAAAAGTGCACCTACCTAACATTGCTAGAATCATTGGTTTGAACTGACTTATATAATTCCATTCATTCCTATTGATTTGTCTAGGAGGCTGTCTGCATGGTCTAATTTGATCCATCTGGATTTTTTAACGCTAATTTTCAACAGAACCTTAAAATTTTCCAAGGACTTTCTCCTGTATTGTTTTCATTCTCAATTTCCATAATCTTAACCTGAAGAAAGGCAAATTTTATGGTAAAATACAGTAGAAACAGAACTCTAGTGATATTAATAGTCAAAATAAACCTGTCTTCAGTGCGTCATTTGGTAACTGATTAATTCTGTATTTCCTCTATTTATGACAGTTTTACTGTACAATTAGCTACTGCAGGTTGACAGTAGACCCGTTCCATCTTTAATATACCTCCTCAAACTAAAAACAATCAAACAAAAAAAATGCAGCCAAGGCCATTATAGGAGCTTTGCCTTTTACTGAAGAACATGTGCCTTTTTAACTTTATATGTTCCTATACGTATATCGCAGGATCAGCATGGGGTCAGTACTGCTGACAAACACAGTGGTAATGAGTTTGCCTCTGTCAGCGTACCCACTCCTGGAGGTGGAAGCCTATAAGTAGTATTGGCTGAAAGTTTGACCTAAGTCTAAAAATGGTTTCAAAACAATCTGAACTCATAATTGAAAGTGTGGTGATGAGTCTGTATGAAAATGTATCTTGTGTGTATTAGCATGTATGTAAGACATAGCAATTTGAAAGAATCTATTGGGGTGGACCACAGCAGGTGTTTAGTGGTAACCCCAACAAAGAACACAGTGACCGAACAGTAGGGTCATAAGGTGATAGAATGTAATTACCCTGAAACTATGTGAGACACCATTATTAACTAATCTGTTTTCTCTCTTTTTTTTTGTTTGTTTTGTTTGTTTTGTTTTGTTTTGTTTTTCTTAAATACCAGGGAATTATTCTGTGAACTTTAGGCTAAAAACCAGCCAGCTTTTACAGATGCAGGGTAGAAGAACATGGTATTTTTTGAATAAATTGCCTTTGGTCTGCTCTCCTTATTTTTCCTACCTGTGCTTTTTTTTTCAGGTTCGTGACCAGGTTTATTGAGCTGGATGGCCTGAGCTGTTTGCTGAACTTCCTGAAGAGCATGGACTATGAGACTTCAGAGAGCCGTATACATACATCCGTTATAGGGTGTATCAAGGCACTGATGAACAACTCCCAAGGACGGGCTCATGTCCTGGCTCATCCAGAGAGTATCAACATCATCTCCCAGAGCTTACGGACTGAGAACATTAAGACCAAGATTGCTGTGCTGGAGATCCTAGGGGCTGTCTGCTTGGTACCAGATGGTCACAAGAAAGTCTTGCAAGCCATGCTTCACTATCAAGTCTATGCTGCAGAAAGAACAAGATTCCAGGTACAAGGAATACTTTGCCAGAAATACCCAGTATGATGAATCTCTGCAGGGAGTGATTTTTACAGTTGCATGTATTGTAAACTTGCTAGGTAGTAAAAGGGCAGTATTTCTCATTTTGTTTTAGGAATGGCACTTCCTCGAGTAGATTATCAACATATGTATATTTTTTTAAAGACCTGATCACTTGTCATTAATGCTAACTTAAAATCTCCTATATTTTACCATAAAATGAGGGTTTGCTATTAAATGAAAGCTGTTAATCTGTTCATAATCTAACCTGATGTCATTTCTGGGGTGGTAAGCATTTGTTCTGCCCTAGAAGCGAAAGCCACAGAATTCTAGGAGCCTCTGTCCTGATTTAAATTAAGCCCTTAATTTAGTAATAAATGAGTTGTGGATTAAATAATGGACAGCGAAGGCGCTTCAGTTGCCCCTTAGCTGTCAATCAACTTATGAATTGTCATCACTTAGCAATTGTTGGCTCAGATATCTCCCATTCAGAACACAGATGGAAAACTCAACCTCAGAGACCCTGAGGTAGGTCAGTAGATCATTGACAGGCTTTTATTGTGGATACTGCTGGCTGCTATTAGAATCATAGAGTCATAGAATCATTAAGGTTGGAAAAGGCCTCTGAGATCATCAAGTCCACCTGTTATTATAACGTTCCTCTTCCTAGTGAACTGAGCACCTTTACAAAAAGATATAACAGAATCTGTTGCTGTGTATGAAGCTGTAACTGATAAACTTTGGGGTAACCTCACCCATTTACTATTCGTTCTTAGGTGAAATGATAAGGATGGTGTCGGGCCAACAGGCCCTGGATCCTGGTTTCTGTCAGCCATTATCTCCTGCCTCCTCCTCAGCTAATGCATCAGTGCATTTTGGGGTACAATGAGCTATGACTGTGACAGTGAGTGGGGAGACAGTCTGTGCTCATGAACAGTAGCTGCTAATGTTCGTTGTTAGGACTGAATGCACCTTGGGATTCACTGACTGTGACTCAGACCTGACACTGGGATGTAGGAGATCTTGGCTTGGTCCTGGCAGCCAAGAGGGCAAACCGCATCCTGGGATGCTTCAAACACAGTATAACCAGCTGGTCAAAAGAGGTGATTATCCCGCTGTATTCAACATTGGTGCGGCCTCACCTTGAACACTGTGTGCAGTTTTGAGCCCCATAATTTAAGAAGGATGTTGAGGTCCTGGAATGCATCCAGAGGAGGGCAACAAACCTGGTGAAAGGGCTGGAAGGAATGTCCTATGAAGAGTGGCTAAGGACTTTGGGCTTGTCTGGTTTGGAGGAAAGGAGGCTGAGGGGCGACCTTGTTGCTTTCTACAGCTTCCTGAGGAGGGGAGGTGGAGAGGGAGGTGCTGATCTCTTCTCCTTGGTGTTCAGTGATAGGACACCTGGGAATGGCTTAAAGCTGTGCCAGGGGAGGTTTGGACTGGACATTAGGAAGCATCTCATTACCGAGAGGGCGCTCAAACACCGGCACAGGCTTCCTAGAGAGGTGGTCAATGCCCCAAGCCTGTCAGTGTTTAAAAGGCATTTGGAGAATGCCCTTAATAACGTGCTTTAACTTTTGGTCAACCCTGAATTGGTCAGGCAGTTGGACTAGATGATCGTTGTAGGTACCTCCCAATTGAAATAGTCTATTCTAAATAGAATATTCGGTTCTCTTCACCTATATGTGGCATTGACAGGTCCACCCCTCTATGTGCACTGCCTCATCCAGCTTGCTCTCTAGTAATTAGCTGAAATGGAGAATTCTTCCTGAATTAATTTGATATTCTTGTATACCTTGGAGACATGTGTGGATAACCTTAGATGCTCAGCAAAAAGCAGTGGTAACTCACAGCCCTGACAACACTTGTGGTCCTGTGTTAGCTTATCCTTACTTGACCAAGTGACTCTGCTTAATAAGCCCATATGGAAGATAGATTCTGAGTTTACTCAATGTCTCCTCTTTGGGTCCTTGCTTGTTCCTCTCTCTCTCTCTCTCTGTTTAAAATTTACTGAATAACTGAGATAAGTCATTGCTGGGCAAAGTGTGGTAGCACAGGTCTTGTTGTGAGCTTTTGAGGAATCTGGTGTAATGATTTGCAGATGCTTACCAACTCTCACATTCATGAAAGAGTACTTTGCATAAGTGCTTGTTTTTGTCAAAACGCTTTTCCATTGGGGAAAAAATGAAAGATAAATGGATACTCTCTCTTTTTTCTTTCTTAAACAAACCAAAAAAACCCTACCCAAAACTCAAAATGATTTAGCAGAAGCATGCGTTCTTGTTTGCAATTTCTAACGCTTGTGTCTAGATGCTGGAATGGGATTACTACACACAGCAATAGCTTAAGTTTAATTTTGATGAGGTAAGGGTTCATCCAAAAAGGCATTCGTCATCCATCTTCAGTCATTTTCTTCTAACAGAGAGAATGGGGATTTTTTAAATGCTGATGAAACAAATGTGGTCATGGTCTTCCTTACGTTTTAGTGGAAGGTTCTCTGATATGTTAGGACTTGTCAGTTAAGAGAGTGTTATCTCTCTTTGCCTCTTACCTTCCCACACCTGTGTCTCAGAACAGTCTTGCAGCTCATTATCAAGAGAAGCATCCACTGTAACTTGACTATGGGAGGCCATTTTAAGAAAAGGATGAGCTGACAACACTTATCCTATATCTTTATTGTAAACTTTAAAGATGTTGTGTACAGTGAAAGCGAGTGGAAGCCTTTTTTTCTTTATCCTAGTCCTGAGTGTAACCTGAGTGTATCTTTGTAACCCAGTCTTTGCAAATATCTGAAGAGATCCATCAGGTTTCAAAATGAACTCTTTTGGGGATGTGTTTCCTGTAGCTTGAGTAACTAGCAGTATCACTCAGTGCATTGAAGTGTCCAAACAGCTTAGAGCTTGCAGCTTTAGGTTGACTTTGACTGGCCACACCTAATCACTGTTATGTTGAAAATGATACCCCACAACTGGGGATCTGGCAGAACCAAGAAACGAGAATTCTTTCTGTGAAAAGTAATACAAAATGAACTAAACTGTAGGAACAGGAGAAATATACTTTGAACGTGCAGAGTAGGAATTTATTCCTTTGGCTCTATGGTTCATTATTGCAGACTGATTCTAATGGGGGGTGGGAGGGAAGGAAGGCTGGGAACTGTAAAAGCACTGCTCAGTCTTTCTCTAGATCTAGCTCTGTAAGACAATGGCCAAATTAGAGATACAATACTTGAGAGGAGAATGATTTCAGATTCTCAGTTTTGGAAATCAAGCTCAGTTCTTGTGAAGTAAAAAGTGTTGAGCTTTCTGGAAACTGTACTGAGCTCACTTTTATTGGAATGTCCAATGAATAGTTTACAGGTAACGCTGACCTCTAACAACATCAGTGCAATTGTTGCTCTTCCTTAAGTTGCCTTCCTGACAACAGTGGTTGATAGTATTCTTCATCCCTTTCAGCCACCTCGCTGTCAAGTTACCCCTTCTCATCTATGAAACCTGGCACTTTGTATACTATGTGTTTGGATTTATTTTCCCCTCTTGCAGATTGCACTAAGTGTCCCCTCTTCCCACATCATCTGTGGTGACCAGCACTATGTACTTTGAGGAATCAGGAGGTAAATATAAGAAATACTGTTCCGGATTTATTTTTCTCCAACACAAATTGTTTTCTTTTTTTTTGCCTTCTTGCAGAGGAATATCATGGTGATGAATAAAAATTTGGGGTGCTTGGTTCTGCTTCCACTCCTCTTTGTGAGAAGGAGGAAGAGAGGTTCAGAATTATTTACTGGCAGCCATCTAAAACTTGAGCTCGCACATAACTTGCTGCTGGCAACTTTAGATTGGAACACTGTTTATTTCCAATTTGCACATGCTCAAGCGTGGTGGAGTGACATAGAGATCATCTATTTAACATGGTAACATAAAACGTGGCATGTTTCGTTGAATGTCAGAAGTTATGGCTGGTCAGTGTTCTAAGCACAACTCTTGCTACCCGGCACAGCCAGCCAAAAGTAGCCAGAGGACTCAGCAACTGGTGAATTAAGAGAGAAGAAAAGCTGCGACTTTAGATATGGTTCTTACTAAACTTCCATTGGCTCTGTTCTGCTATAACTCCTACTATTTGAATAGGAAACTTAGAGTTTTATACTAGTGTATCTAAAGTCAAAATCCAAATTACAGTGAGATTCCTTAGTGATATAAACACTTGTAGTCCCAATTAATTTAACTAAATTCCACTAGGTCATACCAACTGAAGACCACTAATCAAACTGTGCTGAAATATTTCGGAAAGGATTTCCTTGCTTTTTGATGTTTTCTTTTTTTAAAAATTGAAGTTAATGGAAAATATAGATAGAACTTTTATGAATATGAAGGAAGGACTATCTCCTTAACAAAATTTCATATTTTGCTGAGTGGAAATTCTGATGTAAAATATTGCTTCTTTCTAAATGGCCAGCATTTCGTCTACTGACTGCAATTATCAATCTATTCCTTAACTTCAGAGAGGAGTCACTTTAAAGCTATGGGAGATTCTCCAGAACTTTTCTTTGCTGAGACTTCAGTCTTCTATTGAATGCCTTTTAGTACTATAACTTCACCCTGTATCTCCGCTGTTCAGTGAGTTCACAGCTCTGTCGGGATCATCTTTGTCTTGGCACTTGCAACAAGATTCTATACTTTATGTTTGTGTCTGAATTTATATTGTGGCTGTTCCTATTTTCTCACATTTGCCGCAGCTTCTTGCCTGAGCTGATCCCTTTGCCTTCTTTAATCTTTGACCCTTCTTTCATGCTGCCCTTCTGCCTGGAATAACTCCAACAGGCAGTCTGCATTCCTTGAAAACTGTCCTCTTCAGAGTAGTATTCCATCTTTACTCAAATACCACAATAATATAAAGGCATGCCTTCAATCTCCTTCCTGAGGCAATCTGGAAAAGCTCTGTCTTTTCTTCATCCAATTTTTGCTTGAAGCATGCTTCTTTGCCTACAAATTCTACTCTGCTCCTTGAAGAAGAGAGATGAAAGAAAACATTGGAAAGCCAGACAATAAACCCTCATAGCAGAAATGTGGAATTAGGAAGATGAGCCCTTGGTGTCCTTGCTGAGATTCACTGTGTGACCATGAAAACGTTGCTTTATCTTGAATTTCTTAGGTGCTTTTCTTGTGAAGATGGAGGTTTCTAAAATGCTATGAAAACTGAGAAAGAAGAGTCTCTGATTTCAGTGTCATTTATGACTGCGGTATCCTATTTATGACTGGTTTCCTTTGTGAAAGGGGCACAATCTTACTCTTCCCTAAGCTGTTGCCTTTCTGATTATTGTTATGCTTGCTGCTTCCCCTCATTTCTCCTGTGGAGTGAATGCATTGTGTTATGACATTGTAACACGTTGTACTTTTTAACATGCCATATTTTGAATCCAGCTAATGTTGCAAAGTCATAATGCTGTACTGGCCCAGAAAAGTATATCAGGATGTTCCAGTGCCCTTCCAGCCTGGTTTGCTGTCTGAAACACCTACCCAGCTGGGGAACCCTGTGGGGAGAAAGAATTTTCCTTTTAGTCTTGAGAGAACCTAGGTGTTAGATACTGTCTGAAAGGAGCTGATTTCACTTGCCGATGAAAATACTTTCTGGCCTGCTTTGGGCCGAACACTCTTGTTTTCCTCCTTAGTGCTGCTAGAAATTTTGAAGCTTGAGGTGAAGGAATAAAGGAAGCTTGATATTGTCAGTTGAAAAGGTGGAGATTAGGAGCATTCCTTCCAGAACCCCCTTGCCTGGTTTGTGTTAAACACCGTCAGTACGGACCATAATCTGTGGGGAGAAATCTGATCAATTTGGAATTGTAGTAGAGGAGCTAACAAGAAACAAATTAAAATCCTGTATTCCCACTTGATTTGCTTCTTCCCCTCAGGGCTCATCCAAAGCCTTTTGAGGTTTGCTGCAGATTGAATGAAACCCTACTGGATGTCAGTGATGAGGAATAATGGGATTAAGTGAGGAAAGTTTTGCTTAAATAGTAGGAAAAACCTTTACAACCATAAGATCAATGGGGCCACAGAGCTGGCTGCCAAGAGGTGTGGTGAAATCTTTTTCACAGGAAATGTTCAAGTGAAGACTTGAACCGCAGCCATTTGCAAACGGTTGGAGATATTGGAGTTCAGCCACAATGTGTAGGTGTAGACTCTGATCTTTAGGAATTGCATGAATCTATAGTGTTTCCTTCTAGAGCTGAACAATCACATGAAGATGTGCTGCTCTTCAATTAGCTTAGTGCAACCAGAGTTTTTGTTTTTCTTGCCCTGAATTTGGCTTGGCCCCCAATGCATTCTGCTCCCAGTCCAGCCTTCTGAAATGGGGGATAGAAAACTTTTGTTAACAACCTTCAACCTGTCTGGATGCTGTATCTGATATGTTGTTGCATAGTCTAGCATGTTCATAAAAGTCTGTGAGGATATATGGTAGGAATGAGGCCTCTGAAGAAAACCAGCAAAACCATCCTTGGTTTTGATGCTTCAGTAGTAATGGCTACTTAAATTATTCCAAGAAGACACATGTGCTTTGGATTTCAGTGTCAAATCTGACAGTTACAGAACTAAATTCTCTCATTTATTTCACTTCTGCTTATTTGTCAAGTTGAAGAGTTGGGTTTGTTGGTGAATTTAAAGACCTCTTAAATAGTCTCCTATTGTCATTGTCAGAGATAGGATGCTGGACTGGACTGACCATCCGTCTGACTCAGTAGGGCATTTCATGTATTTTTATGTAAGACTCATTCCCATTTCTAACAAAATGGGGGAAGGGTTGGTATTTGGCCATCATATGACTACTGGGAAATCATGGATGCGATGGAAGTTCAAATGCCAGGAGTAGGGATATTTGCAAGTGCCAGCTGGACAATTTAGAAGATGGAAGAAAAAGGAGTTTATGAAATCAGGCTTGCTTGATAGTGAACATACTATGCTCAGATATAAGCACAACTGTCAGTAGCAGTGTATGATAGATCAAAAGATTTTTACACAAAAACAAGCAAAGGGTTTGCATGAAGCCAGGAGGGTATTCTTTCCCATGGGGAATGCACAGGAGGATATTCCCCCTATTTCTTGAGGCATATCTCCATAGTGATGTCCATTTTCTACAGGAAACAAGACAGACCTATGAAACTGATGACTAGCACAGGAAAGATTTTGCTATGAATGAACACTTTCAGTAGCCAGGGATGGAAGACTGACTAAAGGAAAATGAACTTCCTTACTCAGCATCATAGCTTCGAAATATTGTTTACATGGATCAGCTAAGCTGAACACTAAAAAGTTATTTTTGTCTTCATTCTCCCTTTATGGCCAAAACTTCTTGGGAAGAGTAAAAAGAATTCTGTCTTTTCTAATGCATCAGCAAAATAAACATATGAGTGTGGGGCCTTTATTATTAACACTGGAGTGAGACGCGTACAACTGAACTGGCAGATCTCCAGTGGAATATTTTACTCTTCCAGTAAGGAAAATCATCCTTGGAGTTAGGAACTGATCAGAGAAGATCCTGAAGAGAAGGTTCATGGTCATCAGCACAAAGCTAAAAGTAGAGTTGCTTTCATGGCTAATCAGTTTCTACATAGAACCTCTTTGGTAAATATTCAAGTAGAATTAATCCTAAACAGACTGTATAAGGCACAGGCTACCAACATTATTTGTCTAGTCTTTTTTCTCCTTTGTCTCCTGATGTTCACAAGATTATGGTGAAATATCTCTAAGTTTGTAGAGATTAGATCAAAAGCATTTCTGTGCTAAATACCCCCTGAATACTAAATATCCCTGCTATTTGCTTAACAGGGAGACATACAGTCTCCAGGGAGACCTTACAGCAGCCTTTCAATATATAAAGGGAGCTTATAAGAAAGATGGAGAAAGACTTTTTACCAGGGCCTGTAGTGACAGGACAAGGGGTAATGCTTTTAAACTAAAAGAGGCTAGATTTAGGTTGGATAAAAGGAAGAGATTTTTTTTACGATGAGGGTAGTGAGACACTGGAACAGGTTGCCCAGGGAAGTTGTAGATGCCCCATCAGTGGAAGTGGTCCAGGTCAGGCTGGATGGGGCTCTGAGCAACCTGATCTGGTTGAAAGATATCACTGCCCATTGCAGGAGGATTGGACTAGATGATCTTTAAAGGTCACTTCCAACCCAAACCATTCTATGATTCTGTAACAAGGAAAATGGAGCTTAACTACACTTTCAGTGGAGCTGTGTAATTCACCTTTGAGCTTTGGAGCTGTATGCACAGGGGAGGAATATTCCTGTTATTTGCAAATCGCTAATAGGAGCTTACCAAGAGGTAGGTAATTGTCTGCTTCATGTGAAATGGTTGTAAGTGAAGGAACAAGGAGAAATCTTCCAAGATCCACACATAGGTTTTATTCCTCGCGAGACAGCTTCTCTTTGGAATTCTCTCCCACTGTATATGAAAGTGCAATCTATCCTGCTAACATCCAAGAAAATAATGAAAATTACGTGAGTGATGTGAGTAGACAGGAGGTATGAATCTGATGCTATTTTTCTGCATGTACAAACTCCCTGTCATATTCACCATACAGAGTTAACTGACTAGGAAGGACATAATTCTGCTGCTTTCTTAGATCGTGTTGGCAGAAACTATAAAAGGCATCTGCTTTTTCTCAAATAATAGCTTGTTTAAAAAAAAGTTGTTGGTTTTTTTTTTTTTTCATTAGGATCAGGTGGGCATTTTATTCCTATCACTATTCTTCATTTGTTTATTGTGTCATGCCCAAAATTGCTAACAATCTCATCTGAAAAAAATTATTTCTTTAAGCAAATATATAGCAATCAAAAGAAGTCCGTGTGCCTATCCCATGAACAGTATGCAAAATGGTGCAAGAAATTAGATTATATCCTCTAACCCAGCCTGCTGTTCTGTTTCAGACATTGTTGAATGAGCTGGACCGAAGCATGGGGCGATACCGAGATGAAGTAAATCTCAAAACAGCCATCATGTCCTTTATCAATGCTGTTCTGAACGCTGGCGCTGGTGAGGTGAGTCACTGCCCTGGAAATTCCTTCTAAAATGTTATGCTTGAATTAATTTACCTTGGAAATGGCTATTAGACTAAGTCACAAATCTTGTGTTATTGAATGGATATAGTTTGTGGAAAATAATGCCTAGTTGTTGATATCAGTCTTATAATGTCTTCCATATTATTTTATTCCCAGCCTCTTCTGGCATAATGTAGACTACTTGCACTGAAATGATTGCTTCCGGGTTTTGGGTGGGGTTTTTTGGTTTATTTTTAAAGAACTGCAAAGCATTTACCTCTTGATTTCAGCCTTTTAGAAAACATTTTGGTTTACCTTCAGAAATGTTTTGAAATGTTAAGTTGTTTTGACTCAAAGCCAAACTCAAAATATTTTAATTTAAAAATGTCAAAGGGAGACATTTCAGAAAAGACAGTTTGTTGTTTTTCTTTCATTAACAAGACTTTCTTTTGAGTCTGGAGGATAGTTTAAACTGATTTTGTTTCATTAGAAGTGTTACTTTTGTTACATTGGCTTTTCTTTTTTTGGTTAAACCACAACAGACAACAAGCTTATAAGAGCTCTGTCTGGCAATGTATTTGTCTCTGTATGTGGGAGTTCTGTAACATCCCACTGAATAGGTGTCAAGTTTGCCAGAGTATATGGTGATTTTATGACAAATAAACATAAAAACTAGGAGGAAGACTGCAGTACTGTTCATCTGTAAGCAGGAGGCAGACCTCTAATGGACTAGCAGGACAAACACTAATAATTTTTGTTCTTTGTGGAACAACATGGAGTGTGCTGTCCTTCTGACTGGGTATACAGAACACATTGGAGGTAAACGAGGACTGTATTTTTAAGTGAAACAGAGGCAAAGGCATTAATTTTTTTTACTTACTTTACTGGAATTAAACATCCTGTGAATTTGCTGTCAGGATAGAGGCTATTAAAAAGGGAAGAACTGAAGTTTTAGGTGATTTTTTTTTTAATGTGATCAAAAGCTTTTGGAACCTAGTAACTTTGTTTTCCCTCACTTTTTAAGGACAATTTGGAGTTCCGATTACACCTACGGTATGAGTTTCTAATGCTGGGAATTCAACCCGTCATTGACAAGCTAAGAGGACATGAGAATGCCACACTGGACAGGTAAGATGTTTTCTGAGAACAGTTATTGATCAACAGAAAGAGTTCTTGGAAACTCTTCTCCATTTGTGTTTCAGATTTAAGCCCAAAGCTGTCTCTGTCTCTCACTAAAACTGACTCCCTTTAAAGACAAAAAGAAAATTTGTCCTTAAAATTAAAGCCAGCAGATGAAGTAGGAAACATACATACTAAATTGGCAGTGGCTGTGGCAAGGAGTTCCTGAATTGCTTTTCTTCTAAGCTGAGGATGGCAATCAGAATGAAAAAAAAGAAAAAGTTCTAATTCTTTCTCTCTTGTAGCAAAACTGGAACAAAAGCCTGTCCTGGTAGGAGGGAGGGAAGCCAGTAATTCATTTACTTCATTGAGGCTGAGTATGTGTGGTCAACAAAGCACAGGTTTTGAGTTTCCAAGGTTTTTCTTTAAGCTCAGTCTTTTTTGTGATCTAGCTTGTACCACAGCCTCCCAAACAGTGGCACTGGCAACAACTATGAGGGAAGGAGGACCTGTGGTGGGCAAAGGGGTAGAGATGCCAAGTGGGCAAGAGAGAATAATGAGGAGCATCTTCAAACAGCTGTGCTACTGCATAAAATGTAACACTGAATGGCACCTTCAAATTACTGTGTTAAAAGTTATATGGATAATAAATGCTTTCTCCACTAGCAATTCCATATTTTGCCACAGTAGTTGAAGCTGCTAATGACCTTAAATTAAACCCTTCACAAAGCCACATGCTGAAATAAACTTGGAGTAAACAATCTGAACAATTTGACTGAGACACTTCAAGAAGCTAAAAGACTGATGAACCAATGAGGAGCCTGGTAAAATCCATTTGCTTAACAAAATGGAGCATTGAAGGTGTAAGAGCAGGCAGCTGTGGGAGTCTGCCTTCTCCTGTGACCACAATATGCTTTGTGGAGAGGCACTGACCTGCTGCTGTACTGCTGTCCCTTATTGTCTGCTACTCCAAGCCCCTTCCTACAAAGCAGGGATGATTTGTAAGTATCTGATATCTGGGATTTCCTAGATAGAAGTGTCAAGTTTCCCAAAGCACATGGTGAAAAACCTATGGATCAGGCCAATGCCTGCAGCTTTCAAGGCACTGTTTTCTCAAACATCCACTGTCAGGAGCTGCTATAGGGTGATAGAGCTATCCCTGGGAGCAAATGTAAAGCGCCTGAGATTCTGTGTAAGTACCAGGTTAGCACCAGCTGCCTGTCATAAAGAGTGGCCTCACATCTTTGAGCAGGTAGAGGCATATACCTGTGTATTAATGTCACAGGGAAAGATTGCATGCAGTTGCATGTGTCTACAGTTTGCTGCAGAGCTGGAACCAGTAACATTTGATCTACGACATTATAACCGAGAATCTGTCCTATAGGCAATAGGGCTGCCCTGTTCCTTTGGTCAGTAACCAGGAATGTTTAGGAGGGGCTTAGGGGCACTTTTGGATCTTACAAATTACAGTGATGAGAATGATAACAGAAGTTTGAGAGGATCCCAGATGCCTGGATTACATAGACTATATGCCAGGTCTATATAGGGGGATGTGCCCCAGCCTTTCTCCACATTAGCTGCTGTGCTCTGGTCTCCATGCAAGAAAAGTTCAGATGCCATGGTCAAATGTGTCTCTCACCAGGTCCCCCAGATCCCAACAGAGGCATGCCACTGTGCTCATCAATAAGCAAATGTAAAGACAACTGTGAGCTCTGCTGTTTAACTAATCCACTGAACGCATCTCTGCTCCACCGTGTAAAAGAAACTACTTGTTAGTGGTCTAATATCTGGTTAACAAGTATGGCATGGACTTTTTAGAAATGTATTATCACTGCAGGCATTGCATTCACCACAAACAGAATATCCCTTTCCTATTTTATGTTTATTTTTAGCAGCCTTAGCTCAACACAGTGACTTAGCACAAGGATTAAAGAGCGTGTATACCTCAGCCAGCCATTCCTTTTGGCCTGTCACTGACCCCCATGGGTTGTCTTGCATACCTATCCCAGCACTTCATGTAAGAAAGGCTTGCCAATTTCCAAGTGTCCTAGCTGGAAATGAGGTGTTGCTGCTTCTGTAGTGACACGCTTAGTTTAAGTCAGAGTTATGCCATGAACATTGGCAGGTTTTGTTTGTTTTGTTTTTCTGTTTTCTCTTAGGCACTTAGATTTCTTTGAGATGGTCAGAAATGAAGATGACCTGGAACTTGCCAAGCGGTTTGACCTGGTAAGTTTTTCTCTGGAGTACCTAAACTTGCCAAAGCTGAACATCCACTTTGGATGCTTGCTGCAACTTCCCTTTGAGTTCCCTGAAAACAATGATTGACTTGGGTGCTGAGAGTGGCTGGTGCTCTTGTTTTCACTGTTTCTCATTTAGCAAGTAGGGAGTCTGTGATTTGTGAACAATGGAAACAATGATCACAGACAGGGCTTCTGCCAAGTATCTTTGACAAAGACTTCTTTCTTTTGTTTGGCTGAAGGTTCAGGAGTGGAGGAGGTTCTCAACCCTGCTCTCATGTTCTCGGTCCTGATGATCCAGGTGTATTCCAGTCTCAGACATTCCCTTTACAGGACTATGGGTGAAGCTTGGGCTCTTCTCTGACTCTTTTCCCAAGATTACAGGAAACTCTCCTGAAGACTGTCACCTCAGAGACTGTGGAGAGGATCAGTATTTTACATTGGGTAGATTTTAAAGATTAGCATAAAACAAGGACAGTTTCCACAACCTCTACCAACAGTAAGAGGCTGTAGGGTCCAGAATAGTTATAGTTTCTTCTTTCTTCATGACCAGCTCCTGCCACATACCGATACAGAACAACTAGCTCTTTCCTGCTTAGCTTCTAGTTCCACCACCGCTTTCTAGGACTCAAATATTTTGCTTGCTCCAGAACAGCTCCTCGTGGCTTTACATGCCTCCCATCTTTCTAGCCCTTTACTTTGGGGATTTTTCCATACTGGAGTGGGGATGGCAATGCTGGTTTCAGAGACACATGTGCCTGCTCTTCACTGGAACTTGCAGCTGGACATTGCAGAAGACTCTGCAGAGGTCCAGTTGCTGGAAATTTGCCTGTCTGTGTTGATCAGATCTTTCACAGTTTGTCAAGCTTTCACTGTGCATGGTTTTTCTCTCACTTGTTCTTTCACTACCTTCTCTCACTTTAGATCCACATTGATACAAAAAGTGCCTCTCAGATGTTTGAGTTGATCAAGAAGAGATTGAAGCACACAGATGCCTATCCCTATTTGTTATCCATTCTCCAGCACTGCTTGCAGATGCCATGTGAGTACATCACAGTTTTCCAGAGCAAGGGGTATTGAAGAACTGGATGAAGCTTTGGTGTAGGTACACTGTCACAGATACCAGGACACACACTACCCTTGTCTTCCATTCAGAACTAGGCAGTGGCTGAGGAACTTGGTATCTTAACACTGACTCCATCCAGCAGATTTTTGTTGCAACACTTAAAGCAGCAGCTTGAACTCTCTGCACTTGCAAATAAAATTAAGTAGCTAAGGCATTCCAGTTAGTCACTGACAGAGCTTTTAATGATTTTAAATTAGCAGTTTTAAAAAAGAAAGCGTCTTTGTGCTCTAGATCAGGGAATTCCCAGAAGTAGATACCATTTTGAATATTAACAAAATGCAGTGAGGAATTTTTCTGGTGAAACAATACAGTACAGAAAGCTGTTCTGTCACTGGGAAATTCCACAGTAAGTCTTCAGGCTGCTATCTCATGGCAATACATCAGTGGAGAGTGCCTGAACTCAAACTGAAAAATAACATTGGCGGTTGTTTTCAAGAGAAGTGATAGGAATCTTCTTGTCAACTGTAATAAAATAATTCGGTTGTGCTTCCAGAGTGTAGCAGCTGAGCAAAGGCGTAGCAAGATCACTAAAGAGCTGCCTTCCTTGATCCTGTTAGGTATCAGGTGCTGGTCTTCATTACTTTCAACCATACTTGAGCAGTTAAACTGAGAAGGGACCATGAGGGAGATGTACCATCGTGTGCTTTCTCAGAAAGTAATGTGCTATGTTTTCAGGCACTGATTAGATTCAAGTACTGCCATGCACAAATTCAAGCAGTTGTTTGTCCCAGTGGTCTCCTTGATATTGCTCTTTAAGGCAGTACTTGAACTTTAGGTATTGACCTGGATTTTTGGTGGCAGAAGGGCTAAATCCTGCTAGTTCAAGACAGGATTGTACTGGAGCAGTTTTAAAGAATCTAAAAGTCTATGTTATGTCATTCAGGGAGCTGAGGTGAACTTTATGTTGCTTTGGCTCTTCTGTTTGATAGCCATAGGATCAGTCCCTTTGGTTCAATTTCTGTTCATTCTCTCCAGGCTTTTTGGTCATGTTTGTATGAATTTTTCATGCCAGTTGAGTTTCACTGACCTGCAGATAACTGAGCATGCAGATAGAACACCTGATTGTTTTTACAGTGCCTGATCACGATGTTACCTAAGTACCAAAAAAAACCCCAACACCATGCCCCAAAAAATACTGAGTAACAGCTATCACAAAGGAATCACTTCTGTAGGCATTTAAAGTGCAAGTTAGAGTTAATCTGTCAAAAGTGTTGCACAACCCGAATGTGCAAATCAGGTGCAGAGTTGCCCATGCCTGTTATGTTGCTGTTCCAATATGCCAGATGTTTGTAAATAATCTGCTAGCAACAGTTTGGTGTTAGGCTTTGTGTTCTATAATTTACTACATACAGGACTGAGATGGAAGGCGGAAAAGACGGAATACCAGTCTGATGGCAGGGCTATGCACTTTGGCATGGAAATGGAAGTTCTCATGGGCTGGTCTTTTTCCATACAGATAAGAGGAATGGAGGAACCTTCCAGCAGTGGCAGCTGTTGGATAGAATACTCCAACAAATTGTTCTTCAGGATGAACGAGGAGATGATCCAGATATAGCTCCATTGGAAAACTTCAATGTCAAAAATATCATTAAAATGTAAGCTGCATTATTATTGTTTATTGCTGTTATGCAGGTATAAGTACATGATAAGTATGCAGGTGCTTAGGAAATAAAATATCATATCTGAGGAGTTTCTTATTTTAACTTACAGCTTCTTGTTGTCTTCTTAGTCTTCTAAATAGTTTCCTTCTCATGACATCTTAACCAGATGGTATTTTCTAGCAAAGTCCTTGCGTTAGGCTTCTAATTTCTGTGAAATATTAAGCTGGTTAGAAGAGAAGAAAAAATACCCATGATATTATAACAAGGCTTCCTCATGTGCCTGTTTTCATTCAGAATGTTGATGAAAGCTTTCATTGATAGTAAAAAAAAAAAAAAAAAAGTGGTCATCTCTACTTAGATTTCATTCCTCACTAATAAGCACATAGTTTAGAAATATTTCAAATAGTGGAAAGCAACCCCTACCTAGCACACAAAACCTTTTACCTCTTCATAAAATGTCTGCATGCTCTCACCCACAGACTTGGCTGAGGGCAGTACCATTATTTTTTCCCGTAGGACGCATCATTTGAGAAGTCTAGCTACATGAGCTGGCTCTCATCTCAACTTCCCTGTTCTCAGTCCTTTTTTAGCCAAACTTTTGGACTCTTCATCCCATCCATCTGCCTCTGCAGGTAATTCATGGCCCATTACCCTTCTGAATTATCCACTGAAAAGAGCATTTTATAGAACATAAGCCTCATATGAAACCAAATTCTCCTGTACTAAAAATCTTACAGTCCCTCCTGTTACAGGCATGAGCCAGAATCAAAACTGATTTCTCATAATGGAAAAATACACTGGTGTTGATCTCTGTCTGTCTGTATATCAGACTTCATTGTAGACCTCATGCCTGATCTTCCCTTTCTACTTTCATAGCTACTCCTCATTCTGCATACCTAATCAATCCCCAGCATGCCCTGCATATTTTCTGTCAGTAATAGGAAATAGCTGTGCCAGTATGAGATATGAGCATTGCCTTGTTACTGATATATTACCCAACAGATAAGCATCCTCCCTTCTTGTAAGAAACAAAAAATAGGACCACAGAAAGTAGAAAAAAAGATGGCAATCTGGTCTCATATTAAGGGTGGGGTGATTTATTACCCACAGCAGCTATGATTATTTTAGTGATGACTCCTCTCTTTCAAAAAACTTGCCACTTTGAGGGCATTACCTGAAGACAGGAACGTATCATGATTTTTTTCCCCAGGCATTCCTTTATCCCTTTTCAGGACTCTGAGCAACAAGTCATCACATTTATGTTAGCTGTTGGCTACAGTAAGGATCAGGATCTGGAACCAGACTGATCACTGGTATGATCTTGTATAAACATGTAAATTCACCAGGTTGCCTTTTCGCTGATCACTACACATAATGGCTGCTTGCCTTTCAGTCCGGGTAGCTCAGGACAAGTTTAAATGATCTGATTTCATCTTTCAGGCTGGTGAACGAAAATGAAGTCAAGCAGTGGAGGGACCAGGCAGAGAAGTTCCGGAAAGGTACGTGCGTCCTCTGTGCTTGGGGAGGCAAAAGAGGAGGCAAGACTGATCCCGATTCAGTCACAGAGCAGCAGGCAGCAGAGCTGGGCACTTTTCCTTTCATGGACAAAACCTGCTTTGTTCCCTCCAGTACATTTTGTCTCATGGTGATCAGTTTATGTGTTTCATAGGATGGGGCTTCCCTCAGTCCTCACATGAAGTGATTTTACAGTCTAAGTGAAACTTGGGCATTGCTATCTTGATCACTGAAGATCACTGTCAAGACAGTCAGACTTTTCTTTTTCCTGCTCTCATTATACATCCCCAGTTGAACTGACAGATTGGTCAGCTTTATTTCAGCATAACCTGCACCCCTTTGGGGACTGTTCATGAGCTTTATTTCATCAGCCCCACTTGCCTGTTCCTCCTAGATCATGCTGAGCTGATGAGCAGGCTAGAGAAGAAGGAACGGGAATGTGAGACAAAGACCCAGGAGAAAGATGAAATGATGAAGACACTGAACAAAATGAAGGACAAGCTGCAGAAGGAATCCTTGGAGCTGCGCCAGACCCGGGACCAGATGAGTGACCTGGTGGCTCAACTTAATGAGTTCTCGGTATGAGACTGGGGCTCTTCCCATCCTTGTTTAAAGCCTGCTAACTAGTGAATGATGAACAAAAGCACATTATGAGTGAAGCACTTTCTATGGTCCGTACAGAGAGAGTCTGTCTAGCCAGCTAGAAAGATAAATACTTAGAAGTTTCTCAGCTTTTAGTTGAGACCAAAATCCCTGAGCTGGTGGTATAGAATGGATAATGCATGGGCTGCTCCATTCCTTCTCCTCAGCCAGTTTCCTTGCAGGAGCTGCTGAGTCACACATGTCCTCCTCCAGCCATAATTTTTACTGCTGAGTGGGGTTGCCCTAGTTGTTATTTCAGTGGAATAGAGAAAAATCTCCCAGATATGAAAGTAAATTTAGTGAAGAAACAGGATTCTTGTCATGCTTCAGGAGCATCTGTACTGCCTTGGAGCTCTGCAGAAGTGACCTTTGCAGCTGCTCCCTCCTGCTTGGTGCCTCTTCTGTCCCGGCAGTGTGCCTGAGCCTCAACTCACCAGGACATGGCCCTGAGAAGTTAGACACTGCAGAAAGCAGATTCATTCCCTCCTCCCCTCTCCCACTTTGCATTAGTGGGGCCTAATGACAGGTATTCAGTATTTCAAACCCTAAGGTTTAAAACCCAGGAGTTCAAAAGCTCATAAGATTGAACTTTTTTCATACATAAGGAGAAAATAATACATTTTGGCTTCTTCTACTTGCTTTCTGTTTTTCTGAGCCATTTATGGTTCATTTTTTCAAGCTCTTCTCCACAACTTCAAGGGCTTGAAACTTTCTCTTAAATGAAAGCTGAGATTCCTCCCTTTATTGCATGGCTTTGAGTGCAGGAGGCTTTAAAGAAAACATCAAATATTTTGAGACTCGTAATAAAATCACATCAGCTGGCAATATGGAGTTATTGTGCCTTTTAAACTGTTTCCTTTCTTTTTCTGTGTGCTTTTTATTTTCCAGCAAGGGGGCAGCATTTCCTTCCCACCCCCACCACCACCCCCTCCAGGTGGCCCATTAGCTTTGTCCTCTTCTCACATGTCTGAGAATTTGCCCCCACTGCCACCTCCTCTGCCTTTCTCCAGCTGTCCCCCTCCTCCCGCTCCACCACCTCCACCAGGAGGACCTCCTCCCCCACCAGGAGCACCACCTTTCTTCAGCATGGGGATGCCACCCCCTTCAACAACCACCTTCAGCAGCAGTGGCACCAGCCTGAAGAAGAAAACTATCCCACAGCCTTCACACCCACTGAAATCCTTCAACTGGGCTAAGCTGAGTGAGGTAAGAAATTGCAGTACTCTCAGTAATTAATTTACTTTCTAAGTATAACTCGGTGGTGATTAATGCCATGAAGTGCAAGGTGACAGAAGCCAGTGATATTGTGGCTTTCCTTGGGCTGAGGTCAGTAGGAGTCACTAATGGTCTTGAGGGAGTCTCACCAGTTCTCCAGCAGTGCAGTGTATCTCCTGCGATGACCAAGGTGCTGGTTAGATTGAGCTGCAGTAGATCTGGGCATGCTATCAGTTAGGCAAAGCTACAGTGGGACTGAATATGTAAGCCAGAGCTGGACATCTCCAGGACTGGTGTGCCAGAGCTGCCCGTACTTGCGCATCAGGGAAAAGTATGGCCAGAGCCAATGAGGGCAAAACACGGTGAGAACCAGCTCCAAAACCAGCCTCCTCTCCCCTGGCAGGAGCCATCACCAAGGAGAGAAAGGTGGCCTGATTCTCCTCGCCATTTGTTCATGGCCATGAGGAAAGCTGCCCTTCTCCTTGCATGTTTACAACTCTGTCTCTTGGTGATAAAAGTCCAAATTGGCAATTAAAACAGAATACTTGGATTCTTCCTCTTGCACTCATTTTTTGCTACCTTGCTTGCCTCTCCTTCCCCTCCACTTTTCTTTCTTCCTTCTCTCTCCCCCCCCCCCCCCCTTCTCTTTAGGTCTTAATTTTTTTTTAACTGATTTAGAAAGAAAAAAGTGTCTGTGTTGAGTTTGGATGGCTGCCTAGAAACCCAGGTTCTCTTTTAGACTGAAACTCACCCAGGGCCCAACTCCGGCATTTGGAATGAGTGTCCAGGGACCTCTGGAATGCCATAAGAATTCTCTCTCCCCCTCTCTCCTTTTCTTTAAAATAAAGTGAAGTCAAATATTTGCTGCACCGTCTGTGCTTGTCTGTCAAGGCCACGTGGGGGGTGTGGGAGAGAATGTAAGGATGGGGATTTATTTTCCTTTGCAGAACATGGGACTTAGTGCTCTGAAGAAAAGAAATAATAACTAATATATGTATATATATGAATGTATATGAAAAATAGAGAGTCACAGGTGTTTCTGTTTAGTGTACAGTAACTGTAGGCTTATCCTGCTCTCTGGTTAGGAGTGAAGGCAGCTGTGCTAATAAAATTGAAGACCTGGGTGGTGAGGTGGGTAAAAGATGCTATTTTGAGGAAGGCAGAATAGTTGGGAAAAGGGGCATAAAAGAGTGAGGGCTTCATTTTGGGGTGTTTGCCAGTGTTAGTGTTTTGACCTAGTGAGGTCTCTGCAAAACTGCAGAGGCGGTGGTGCAGACACAGGCGGCTTGCCTTGTTATTTGGGGTGCACTTTGTTATGGAACTGTTTAATTCCATTGACTGCTGAAGGAGGCAATATGTTTTGCCCATCTTCGTCAGTTATCCTAGATTCCCTGCTTCAGTACCAGGCACTTTCTCTCTGTTGTCATGGACGTGAATCCCCTGAATGCAAAGTCACAAGCAGGTCGGATGGCCTCATCTTGCCTTTTGTTACCTTTGCGGCACTTCTGTGGTGTTCTCCTGAACTGTCAAAGTAGCCGTGCCTGAATGAATGCAGACACACAACAAGCACACTGGTTGGGAGCAGCGTACCTCGAGTTTTTGAGCATGGGAAACTGAGGCCTGGAAGTGTGCATAGTATTATTGTGGTTCGTGATAGCGTTTAACTTCCATTTCACACAAATACAAGTTTTCCCCACAAATGCATTTTGAGGAAAAATACATCTGAGACCATGTGTATGTTTTTCTTTTTTAAAAGACTGGTCTAGTTAGCAAAGAGCACAGGCATGTCTGCACCATGCAACACAGCAAGGTGCAGTGACACAATGTTGGAAACAGAGCTGTACACAAACTCAGGGCTGCAGCGAGGCCAAATATGTTATTCAGCTCTTAGGTATCTCTGCGTACTGTTTAGACCATCCTTCTCAAAGCAGTTGGTACAGAGTCTCTCTCCTAAGCTTTCTTAAGTGTGAAGATGATACTGAGGTAGCCCACATGAGAGTGAACCCCTTTCAGTCCATGCAGCCTGCCTCAAGGAAGTGAGAGAAAGCCAACAGAGCCCGAGAGGAGGGTGGATGGGGCTGACCAAGAGGGATTTGTCTGCGATACACAGTCTCAGGCCGTTCTACAGGGCAATTCATATGACTCGTTTTTTCCCCATGCTGATATTGTCTTTGGAAGGAAAGGACTGAGCTGTTGGGTGTTAGGAGAATGATCAAATATATTCAGACTCTTAGCAGTTGACAATAACAGATTGTCCACAGTTCCCATGGGCACCACGAAAAAAGGTTTGACTGGAAAGTATTCGTGCTTCTAACAAGGAAACTCCAACAACCCGCTAATTTCCTTTGAGAATTAAATATTTTGTACTAGCTTTGATGTGAGCTGACGATCAGTGGCAAAGCCATTTAGATGCATGGATGGGCTGAGTTCTGGTTAAGCCCTTCCACACCACAGCTCCATTCATACAGCACTGTAGCATCGTCTGTGAATTCCATTCATACAGCACTACAGTAGTGCTAGTGCCAAGGATCTCTGTTTTTAAGAAAAAGATATTGCAATGTAACCACTGTAATGTCCTGGAAAGATTCCTTTCTTTGTTTCTGGACAGCAAATGGAGTTTGCTCTCCCACTCTGAATTTTACACAACACCCAAGGTCAAACAGGGACCAGACATTTATGGTTAATCCAAATGAAGGACTGGTTTCAAGCACACTGGAAGTATGGATTAATATAATTACCTCTTTAATAAATATAAACATATTGATTTGAAGTTATCAGAGTAAATCAAGTCAACCTTCAACTGCACTGCTTGTTTTCTCATGGCTGGAGAAGCAGTTTCCCATTAAGAGTCAGGCTGGTAATGACTCTAGTCGATGATCTGAAAGGGGCTTTCTTGAGCCAGCCCTAAATGGACCTGGGTGAAATTGTCTCAGAAGAAAGGTATTTGTTCTACATACCACATAGGATTAAAAAAAAAAAACAACAAACGAACAAACGCCATCAAAACCAAAAAAACCAATCACATAAACAGAAAATGTTCATTTTGACACTAATTTTTTTAAAAAATGTTTCTGTAGTGTTTTTGGTGATTCTGATTTCTGGAACTTTCTTCCTAAAAGCAGCCTGAGGATCATGGCAAATGATGATGCAGGACTGCTGCCAGAGATTCAAAATTAATGGAAAGATTTCTACAAAATCTGTGTGAAGCTACTCATAATAGCCTTGGTGGTGCCTCGTCCTACAGTGAGATAAAACATCTGTCTCAATTAACAAACATGCCAGAAATACAATTTTTGCTCAAAGTAGATTTTTCTTACACTGAGGAAAGGATCTGATATCAAGAGAGAAATTTGAAAAATGCACTCTGTTCATATCCCTTTTTCAGATTCATAATGGAATTCTGAATTAAAATTTTAATATGCTTCAGTTTTTGATGGTTAATATTTTACAAATATTAACCTACTAATAAGCAGGATTGCCTGCTCCAGTATTCACAGGACACTCATAGTTTCTATGGTTTCTCTGGACCCGCAGGACAAATGAAAGGCTTTCCCAAAGTACTGTAAGTTTTCACTCATGCTATGAGGTTACTGAGGCATGATGGACTTTGGTGGCTTGCAGAGTATCACTATTTATCTTTCAGGGGAAATAAAATCATCTGTTAGATATAGCAGAGGACAGCTTGCTATGATTTGTACCTCCATGAAACACTAATCTTGGTAGGTCTCTCAGCAAATTTGGTTTCATTACTAAGGCGGAATGACATAACTGCAGCAGCTACAGCAAGCAAATTGTTAAACGCAATGTACCAAAACCAGCTTGATGGAACAAATGCCTTGTCAATACTTGTTCTGATAATACGATGTTTCCTTACCTACTAGGTACTACCATTTTGCTAGAGGACACTAGGAAATGTAGTTCATAGGATTTGCTTCTCAAGGGGGACGAAGACTTTGCAAAGCAGAGGAACCACAGATCTTGGAAGACTTGTAGCATGAATAAATGAATGAATGAATAAATAAATATGGGGAGAAAAACATATTACAGATGAAGTGACCTCTCTCTTTTTTTCTTTTTTCTTTTTTTTTAAGTAGAGAGAAAAAAGGAAAGAAGAAATAAAGAATTTACTTTATTTTTAAATTGTTATTTAGGGACCATAAATATTTTTTAAGGTGCTGAGGGAATAATTTATCATAGCAACCACATTATGCAAGTCTGTTTCTCTTAAAATACTCGGTCTCTCTGGCTGATGACAAGGAACTATCAGCCAGTTAATCCATAACTGAGTAGCAAGAGCTCAGTGTAGGAAATTATCTGGCAGCAACATGAAAGTTTTCAAGGGCAGAGCTTAGGGTGGAAACAGAAGAGACAGCCCCATTGCAAGTGTTTTGTGTAACAAAGGTTGTTTATACCTCTGCCTGCCTTGTTTTTTTGTTTGACTGGATTAGCCCGTTTGGTTTTTAAGCACTAAAATTGGGTTGCTTGGGTCAAAGTTCTGTTTGTGCACACCATTGCAATGGGTGCTGCTTTGGAAGTTGTCTTTCTGCTGCAAGGAGCATACAAACTATCCTATACAGGACCAGATTCAACCTGGGACTTAAAATGAATCTGAATTGAAATGAGAATCATTTTCACTTCCTTGGGTTGTTTTTCCGGGAAAGTATGGACCAGAGCTACTCTCTGCAAGCCCTTTGTGAGCCTCAGAACTGCCTGTTCTGGCACCTCTGCGATTCATTCAGACTGGTTCTGTAGCACGTTTTCGCTGTTCTTGCCATTTGTGGGGAAACTTCCCTCCCATGAGAGTTTTGCAGCTGGACAGGTAGATGGGCAAGACTCTCATGAGTAGCTGTCTCTTGAGTCACATCCAGCCTTCTGCCAAACACAGCATATAGCTTTTTGACATCCTCAGGGCTCTATCCCAATGATGATTCTAAGGACTGCTCCTGAAGTCATGTCCACTGGCTCCTGTCAAGAAATATTCTTCCATTTCAGTGTTTGATGGACAATCTGAAACAGTGAGGAACTCAGAGAACTGCTCTGCTGTTCAAATACATCCCTCAGGATTTATAATTCAGGGCTTATAAAGCCAGCCTGGAAATTGAATGAGAATGAACACTCCGCCTGGATGCTTCTGGCTAAGATTGGCAGTAGAGTCCAGAGTTAGGATAAAATGAAAATTAGCTTTGTCTCCTATTCCTTTGGCGGACATGAGCCTCCCAAACTCGTTTGTCATGTTACAGTCACAGGGTCATGATGCTTTTCCTACTGTGGAAAGAAGAGCCATGCTGACTGCAAGGAATGATACAATGATATTGGTGAGCCTGTTCAGGGATGGGCGCTGCTCCCATCTAGTATATGCTCTCACTGTAAATAGCACTGCAGACTCCCCTCCTTGCCCTCAGGCACTCACAGGCTGCCTCTGGAGGGAGGGTGTTGGTTTTCCTCCATAGTGTCTGCCCTGCCAGGAATTTCCTCCAGAACACTTCACACTTTTATTTCCCCCTCATTTCATCCTTCCATCAGGTGTTTTTCCTTGCTCCTTGAGCCTTGTGGCTTAGCACATTTCCCTCATTCCTTTGATGACTGTGAATGGGAAGTAGAGCCTGTTCCTAATTAGTTCTGATAATGAAGTGTTAACGCACTTTGCTCTATAGGTACAAGTCAGGTACTTCAGAGCTGGAGCCTGTGTGAGGGTTTCATTGCTATTGCTTGCTGTTCCTGGCTTTCTCTGCATCAGTGTTCTGCTGGCTCTTCATCTCCTGGGGTTTGCTTAGGTCTCTTTACAATCCCTTCTGTCCATTTCCTTTTTCTTTTAATCAACACCTTCCTTATTTTTCCAGTTATTAAAGTACAGTAAATGTACACTTCATTAACTAAAAGAAGTAAAAGACAGTGTTGTCAGGTGTGAAGAGCAAGTTTTCCTTTTCTGAGTAGTTAATTGCCCAAAATTTGTCACACACAACATGCATCTTAACAGTCAGTAGGAAGGAGAAGGTAGTTCAATCGCTGTGTCCTCTCTGCCAGCAAGGACATCTGTCCTGAGAAAGCCATCAGGAGACCCCAAGGCCTTCTCCTAGTTTAGGATGACTGCTGATTAGCTAATTCATGTACTACAAGAGCTTATTTGGTCCAAGGTTGGTGACAGCAAAGTTGGAGGAGGAGTCTATGCCTGTCTCCCTCCATGCTAGCCATCTGCCAGACAGCTAGGATTCCCTGGCATTCAGGATAATGTATCACATGGGTTGTGAACATTTCCAGTTAGTGTGGAGATCCAGAGATCTGGGTATAGTTTGTGTCTATTTGAGTCAACAAAGAACTTATTTAGACAGGGGAGATCATGTCATAGGAAACAATTAGACTTCAAAGACTCAGAGCCTTAAAAGTAAAATAAAATAAAATCTTAAACTACTTTCACAGGCGGGCAGAATGAAAACCACACACCCTTTGGGCTTTACAACAGAACCTGGCAAAATTTGCAGAAGGGTAGATGTGTCTGGGGTTTGTCATGCATCAGTGCCCTTCCTAAGCTTTCTCCTCATGATGGTAGCACTTCTTTCAGCATGACCACAATCATGGTGTTAGACAGATGGCCACTCTTGAAAGGAAACGTACTGTGGGATCATGGATGTCACTTGAAATGTGGTCTGCTAGTCTTGGAACGTGCCCTTTCATCAGAGGCTTGCTGTGATGAAAAATACAAAATACTCAGTATGTTTAAAAAACTCCAAAACCACACCACTATTTTTTTCTCCTTTGACTCTTGAAACAAGCGTGCCCTCTAAAATGACAGTAGTAGTACATAGGAATATGGCCAGTGAGCAGAAGAAAATGATCTGTCCAAATGGGATTGGATGTTCTTAGCTAAAAGCTTTTGCTATATCTCATTAAAATATGACCTTTTCTTTCAGGAGAGGATCCACGGCACAATCTGGAATGAGATTGATGATTTGAAGGCATTCAAGGTACTGGATCTAGAAGATTTTGAAAAGATGTTCTCCGCATATCAGAGACACCAGGTAGGGGTGAACTCTTCCACACCTTGTCTTCCTTGAATTTCTGGAGGAGGAAAGAACACATGACAGTTATCTGGGCCCTTGTCCACCTGCAGTCAGGCTGCATCATTTGCTGCTCTGCCACTGTTCAAAAAATCACAAGACCAAAAGAAGTGGGGAGGACATATAGGGCAGAGTGTAACCTTCTCTTATCAACATACTTCATACGAATGGGCAGCTCTCAGAGACGACAGCTCCCAACAGGTAATGCTCTATTTGATCTCAGCAGCCACTGGCTTCCAAAAGCTCCTGAACTTTACATTCATGCTTGATATCCATCTTTCTATTTCTCCCATTCATCCAGAGAAAAAGTCTGTAGTTGCCTCAGTACAAAGCAAGGTGACTGAATTAGCTGTCTTTTGCTTTGTCTGTTTTTTCTTAAACAGCCAACTGACCCAGCTGGCTAGGTGACAGAAGCTGTCTGAATTACAGATTATAATACAAACAGCATACTTTAAAAGCAGCCATTTATTAGAATGCCTTTTTTCCCCTCTTCTTTTTCTTGGAAAGTAAGTCACCTTCAATCTGTCTATCTCCGCTGAATGAGATTTAGCAAGAGAGGGTTTGTACCCTCCCTGAACTCCCCCAGCTTTCCTTTGCTTTTGGAATATATTTGGAGAAATTCAATCTTCTGTACTCTGCAGAATTGGATCATTGCTCTGGAGTTTTAGGAAAAGACACAGACGTAATTGCCATAAGCAGCCTTTATGATTAAGCCTTACAGTGATGATGATTACTGCATTGTCATTATGATTAACTTATTCAGTACCTTAAAATTAACAAACAAACCCCTTGTCTTTGAACATTTCCATCTGTTCCCTTCTCTCATTTTTCTGTCTAATCTAATAAATGTAATTAATAACTCTTCTGATTTACTAGCTCACAGCCACCTAGATAAGCATCCCAACTTGAACTGTGAAGAATGTGATGTTACCCATTGCACGATGAGATTTCATTTCTCATTCTGCTCCTGCAAATAGCTGTTGCTGTTTCAGTGGGTCCCTCTCTCTTTCTGTGAATCCCATTCCCTGAAACAAGAACTTAGTTTATAGAAGGGAAGAAAGGCACATGAAACTTCAGTTCTGTTACAAGATTGGATTTAGACCCTGTGCCAACAGCTGAGCTATGGTGGTGAGTTCCCAGTTGTCTTGCAAGTAGCCAGACTGTCATCTGTGCACGAGTAGCCATTGCAGCATCAAGGTGCCATTCCAATATTTCGGGTGCAAACATTGCAGCTTCCTCACTAGAACTGACTTTGCAAAGCCTTGCTTCCTTTGGGCCCCAAAATCCAAAGCCAAAGCTGTCCTGTTCTGCCAACTCTCAGTTAGAATCATAATATTTATGGCTGTGTTACCAGCCACTGAAAAGCAGCCTGGCCTATTCAACCATAAACTAACCTGACCCTTACCCCTGCCCACTGGAATAGAGCCATCGTCTCAGAGTGACCTCCATGGGTCTCAGAGCAGTTCTCTTCCATCCTCATTAAACACACTTTATGACACTGGCTCCAGACACTAGAGTATCACTTATGTAAGCTACTCATATTTTTGTGTAGTTAGGTGCATTGCTGCTCTTCCAGCTTTCGTTCGGGGTTTTGTTGGGTTTTTTTCCCCTTAAATATTCCATTGTTATTACTTTATGTGATACTTTCCTTTTCATCCATACTCACTCCAGTGTGAACTGGATTCCAATCAACAAGTCCTCATCAACTTTCTTCTTCTATTTTTTTTTAAAGACCGGGCAACCAAAATTGCTTTTGAATCAAAATCTTATGAGAACTTTTCCAGTTGATTCACACTTAGTCTTTTCTCCTCTTTTATTTTTGGAAATACTCCACTCTGGCCAAGTATGTGTTTACCCTGGGTTTGTGACTTTTAAACTTCATCCAAATGTCTGTAAAGAAAAATGTCAATGCAAAGCCCTGCTCTTGTGCATCTGAAATGTTGAGTGACTACAGATAAAGACATTTCTTTCTTTGCTGTTATTAACATGATCTTCATATTTTTTTCCAGTTTCATTCACATTAAACAGCTTTTCTTTCTTCTTCATTTTTTTAATGACAAAGGGTCTCTTCTCCTCTCTCAAGCCCAGTCTATGGGTTTCGGTGGCTATGAGGGAAAACAGAATTGTCTAGTGTACAGAATGCTGGACCAAAAATTCTTACACTTGTCTTTTGACCTTGCTCCAATCTTGCTGTGTAATATTGACCTTTTGATTCAGTATATCTGGTGTTTTCCTGGAGTATGGAATATGTTGTGAAATAGTAGCTGTCTGTCACCCAGTAGTGCTGTAAGGCTTCTTTGGTGGTTACAGAGTGCTTTCAAAATACTTGGCTACAAGTTGTTAGAGGGTATAACGTGCCGTTGAAACAAGTTGTTACTAATAATGGCAAACTGTGCCTGTGCATCAGGAGAGGAGAACTGACCCTCAAGTTTTAACTTTGGCAGTTCTTTCAGTAAGGCTCCAGACTAGATTTGTAAAGGTATTTAAGCATTATCCTAGGTAATGTTTCAAGACCTAAGAGATTTATGCTTCGGAGACTGAATTTATTCTTTTCAGAAAAGACCTAGAACTCTTAGTTTCCCAACATCTGCTGATTTAAAATATGCAAAGAAATGCTGAAATACCTTTGGACCATCTGGGCCAGTATTACTTGCTAAGCATTTTATTCTTTTCGAAAACAGTCTGTGTCTAAATTCAGCTGCCTTGTTAAACTTGATATCTTTCTCTGTGACTAATTTTTGGCATGTTTCCTTCTTCGTTATTTGTGGCTGCTGCCTGCATAGGACCTGCTAACTAACCCCTCCTCCTGTAAGCAGGTGAGTATCGTTGTCTGCCTCCTGATCCACTTGCAGTGTGTGGGAAAGTGAAGTGCAGCACCATGCCGTTGTGGGATCACAACTCATCTCATGCTACTCTTTCATATGGCCTTGCACCTCTGCTTTCTGGGTGGAGAAGGTGGTACAAAAAAATCCTTTAGTTTTATTAGCTCTGAGATAGGAAGATAGGAACCTCACTGTGGTTTCTGCTGGTGTCTGTAGTCCCCTTTTTGATGATTCTGAGGAAAAAGACCAGGGACAAAGTAGAATGTGAATGTGGACTCTTCCTTAACCAAACTAATCGTCTCTCTAGTGGAGAACAAAGGGGCTCTAAGAGAGCCTCCACTCCCATTGTTCTCATCTGTGGTCCATCTGCTTTGGACAGTACTGAAGTCTCCAGATGTATTCACTAGCCACAGACTTTCTGATAAAGAAAACCTTTCTTTCTGTAGAACTGGAAGGCACTTTGATTGGGCAGAAGGATTTGTGCCAGCTGAGGAGCAGAAGGGTTAGACTGGAGGAAAGCCTACTTCATTTCAGATTTCAGAAACCCTCAGGAAGTTCAGCAAAAGACTGAAATGATGTTTAGATGAAGTAGAGATATCAGACTGCCCATGTGTCTTCAAACTGGCTACCTCCCAATTTATTCATCATCTTAAGCAAAATTCTTGGCAACACTTTTGGGAAGAGCAATGCTCTCAGAAGAGGGTTGTCCAGATGTCATCACAAGTGTCTCTGGTGACTTCAGAAGAAAGCAGTCCTCACCATGAGCGCCCAGGGAAAGTATTGGAAAGTATTGTATTTGGAAAGTCTGGTCAGAACCTCTACCACTGGGTGAGGCTGATACATGGCTCTGGGCCATTTACTGACATGCATCATGGCAGCACACACCATGATACAAGTCAATATGGTAGAAACAGTTCCCTAAAGTATTGATAATTACTGGAACCTAGGGTGCTGCCATAGTACCAGACCATGAGTTCTGTAGCTGACCAAAATCTAACTGTATTTGAAACAGAGCAGCACTATGATGAACACATTCCACATGTCTAGTCATCCCAGCACTGAAATTTTAGTTGATTTTTGAATTTGCAATTGAAATCTCAAATCTGAAATACTCTTTGAAGCACATAACATAATGTTATTCCAGATGGAAAGTTGGTAAAGAATGATGGGATAAAACTTAGGGATCTTGTCTGTCAGGTTGACAACATCTCCAACTATTCTTGCTTTGTGTGCTTGGCCTATCTCACAAAAGCTGGTCACTACTGCCCCCTTGCTCCTCTTTTTCTGTGTCTAAGAAAATGCAGATAGTCCATATGCAATCTGTTTTCCTTCAGCTAAGCTTGCAGTCTGGCTTCGGTAAAACCTGAGGCTTCATCTGCTTTTGCTTACACACAACTCCAAGTATCTATAAATATCTCTTTCCTCAATATGAGTTGAAGAGAATATATTTTTAGATGAGACTAGCCCGCTCCTTATGACCAAGGAGTGGGCTACATCTGAATAGTTCAAGCTATGCATCTGTGTTGAACCTTGCAGGCTGGGGAATTGGAAATGGGATGGAGACTATTATACCAAATCCCTGCTGCATGGCTTTAGGGGAAGCCGTCTAAACCCCTACCCCACACACACAGCTAAACCCTGAAACCATTTGTTTTTTTCCTTGGGATGGGTGCTGGTTAACACTAACCAGGTGTGCTTGTCTGCAAACATTAGCTAGTGAGCAACAGTGAAGCTTTTAAACAAAGAGCACAGACCAGCAAGTACCTTTCCTTCCTTCAACAGCTGCCTTTCTCCCCATTCCACTGTCTTCTTGCCCACAAACTAAGGAAACTCAGGAAAACTTTGGCATCTCTACATGCCAGATTATAGTGGGGGTGCCCTGGTTTTTGGTATTGTTAGTTATTCTCTCAGAAATAATAAACTTGCCCAATGCCCAATTTTTCCTTTTTTTGGAAACACTATTTGATGTATCAAGTAACATTGCAATTTTTTTCTGCCAAGCTAGACGCTTTGGGTACATCCAGCAGAACTATTGTGTGCGTGTCTTCAGCTGGTGCATTGTACCTGCTTATAAATGCCACTTAGTATTGGTGGTGGCTCACTGCAGCACATTTGGACGTGGTTGTAGGAATCCTTTGTATATCCAGGAGCAACACAGGCTCATTGTAGCTGATTGTACCAACAACTCAAGTGACAACTAGTAGTATGAATCTATGATTTACATTTAACTCTCAAATATTTGGGTGTCAGAATCTCTTGGAGTGGATTAGTCATGCTGATATAAGTAAGCCCTGAGCTGCAGAACCTTGAGTCCTGGGAGTGAATTCTGGGAAGCACTGCTGTATGCTTGCCACTATCTTACACCTTTCCTGGGTATCTGCTGTTGACCACTCTCAGGGACAGGACACTGGAGCAGATAGACCATTTGATCTGACTCAGCATGCTTGCTGCTATGTCCAAAGAAAGAAGTCACGTTGCTAATTTGATGGGTGCATTCAAAGCTAGATTATGCCGGTAAATCTTAAAATCTCAAGGCATGACAGTATGGATATCATGGAAAGGCATTTTTGAAGAGGTTCCAGAAGCAGTTAGCTGGGAAAATAAAAACTGTCCTGTTTCCAGTTCCCTCTTCTCTGTTGGTAACTAGAGAGCTATTATCCAGGATTAACACCTTTTATCATTACCTCTACTTCCCTTTAAGGAATGGTGTTAAAAGATACTTAAAGTAACTATAGAAAGCCAATCTCTGGAAGTGAAACAAATCCCATGGCTCTGGTGTGTAGGCAGGACAAGGAAACAGAGACTTCTGAATGGTCAGAGTGGATTTGCAAATAGTTTCTCTCTGTGTGCTGTGACAAACATTTTGGATGGGGATTTTCCGTTTTTTTTCCAGGTGATGAGTTTGGCAATGAGAGATACAGAGAACTTTGAAAAAGGGTGGTTTTGGTACGATTAAAGGTATTAATTAATTTAAAAAAGAGAGGCTAGTTCAGATGTATATCTTGACCATTTAGTAAGATATATTTAGTAAGATAAATGCCATCTTTCCCTACTGTTTGGATCTCTCATATCATATGGATTGGACTGGTCCAGTGGCAGCCTTAAGAGATGATGGAAGGATTTTTCCTGATTGGATTGCAGCCTTTCAAGAATGCTGTGTAACCCCTGCAGGAGGCACCTGCTGAAGGATATGCTGTGACACCAGTGGACGTTACCATAATGTGCCCGATTTCCCTGTCATACCAGTTTTGCACAATAACATAATAATAACATAACTGTTGGTAGAGTGAGTCCAATAGGTCAGATTCAGGTCCAGTATTTGGAATCAAAGATGATCTTATAGGTGGTAATGAATGACTTCTGTTTGTCTAGTAATACAGGATGTACCTACATGTTTTCTGCCCTTCCTGTCTCCCTTTCTCAGCATGTGGGTGGATTTTCCCAGGTTGGGATGGGTTTTGTTCATTACACTCAGCTAAGTCTATCAGTCTTGGGTGAGAAACATGATACTGATTGTTCCCCCCCTCCTTTTGAATTGTATGCAGAAAGAGATGGGTTCAACAGAAGACCTTTACCTCTCCACACGAAAGGTGAAAGAGCTCTCTGTGATTGACGGCCGGAGGGCCCAGAATTGTGTCATTCTCCTTTCCAAGTAAGTGTGCGAAGCCTTAGCTCACAGGGTATCCTGTGATCAACATAGAGGCAAGAGGGGATGGAATTAAACAAACGGGCATGTTTCTCTTCTCACCTAGACCTGTTGTCTAATACCTGCAGAGCTTCAGAGAAACCTCTCTTGCAGTATCATAAAAGTACATGTCTCTCTGAAGTGTTAGCTCACTTAATAAACATATGCACACACACATTTTGTGCATTAAACAGATAGACATAGACACCAAGGTGTACCTGAAGACTCATCACCAGAAAACTGTCAGTACTCATAGGTAGATGAAAGCAGCTCATTGGCAGTCCTTGCACTTCACTGTAAGTGATGTGTCCCCCATGTTCTGTGTATGTCATTTGTCTCCCGTATGTTTTATTCTAAATGTTGCTCTGAGCATCTCCCTGCAACACAGCAGAGCTGAGAGTGGAGCTTATCTTTGTCATTTTTGACTCTTGGTGAGAAGAGTGGTAAATGTAAAAAGAGATATTCAAGAATTAGGTCTTCTATTTGTAAATTAGGTTTTGGAAGCCAGGAGTTGCCTTTGCGTGCTCCTGCAATGACTCTAATGCCTTCAAATGCTGTGACATCAGGTCCATTTATACGCTTTTCATATCTTTCTACCAACATGAGTACTGGGCTGGATGTCTGTCACTAAACATCAAATTTGTGCAGACACTGATCCACCTGAGAAAGTTGCCTTTCATGCCAGAGGAGGGACAGCAGGGCTGGAGACAGATCCTGGGAAAGCTGTGGCAGTACTGAGCAATAAAACTGTTTCACTGATCAGTAGAAAATGTGGGTTCATATGGATGTGATTGCTTGTCTGCTCTAGCAAACTAACAGTTAAAAGCAAAGCTGCAGCCAGACCACCAGGACTGGAGCGAGTTCTTTCCATTGCTTAGTGAAACCCATGGAGGCTCTCATTATGCTACTTATGTGGCATTAGCCTGCATGTCAGCAGGACCCCCCCATCCAAACCAGCAATGAGGGAAGGCTTACATTTCTCTCTCTGCAGCAGTTGCCAACTCATGTCTTTGCTGGTGTTGGCAGCTGACTGCAGGCTGGGGCAGAGCGATGAGGAGGCATAGGGGCAACAGGATTTTCATGCTGTTTGACAGACCTTCTCAAGTGTGTCTGGGGTTCAGATTAACTCATGTAAGCACATGAAACATTTCCTGGAAGTGGTAACATAATGTGTGCAGGTGGCTGGGCTGAGGCGGATCCAGGAAGGTGGTCCCTGACTTGGTATGACACTAGACATTTATTTGTAAACACTTTCTATCCCAAAAACAAAAGCAGTGTGGACAACAGCAGTACATGTTTTTCACCATTCACCTCTTCTGCCGTGCAAGTCTGGCCCATTCTTACCTGAAATGAATCCTCTCTAAGTGGTGAGAGAGAGAAAGGACCCTCTCTGTGCTTTGTCTTCCATTCTGCTGCCTCCAGCAAAGTGGCATTGAAGCATGAACCTTGCACTTCAGGGTACACAGCGTGTGTTCACTCCAGGTGTGCCATGAAGCCAGTCCACCTCAAGTTGCTAGTCTGGACTCAAACCAGAGTTGAAAAGCTGTGTTTTGTGACTGCCAACTTCTCCACTAGGAAATATCGTGATCTTATTGTTAGCAGGCCTAACATGGATGATAGAGGTTTGGAGACTGAGCTCACTGGCCTTAAGGAGTCTGCCAGTTTGTGTTGTGCCCTGTTAACTTTGCTGTGCTGGGCTATGGGAAATGCCAGTCACCAGGGTTATCACTGGCTTAGATCATTTAATGTTTGTAACAGATAGTGTTACACCCAGGATATCGGAAATATCTTACAGCTTGGCCCAGGATTGCTATTCCTCCCCAAACTTCCCTTTTAAAGGCAACTAGACAAGCAAGAATCTTTGGGAACTAAAATGGCACCTCTACATTCATGCCTTTTCCGGCTCTTTGTGCTTATATGGTTCTATTATTATAGACAGCAATTGGGAGGTTTGGCTGCAGACAGTAACTGAAAGGGTTTTACGACCCCTTTGCAGCTTTTCTCATTACCCCACTTCTTCCTCCTTTAGGTTAAACCCTGAAGGAGAGGCACTCCCAGACAAATCATCCCTGGCTGCTGCCATGCCCTTGCTGGTCTTGCAGTGCACCTTACACGTGTGCATGTGGGTGCGCGCACACGTGCAATGAGAGGGGATTTAAAATTGGTGACAAACAAAGAGAGTTTGTGCAACCCTGAGCTGCAGCCCCAGCTTTCAGGTTGCCACAGTATCTGCCAACAGCTGTTTCCAATTGACTCTTACTGTGCATATATCCCTGTAGTTTATTCCCCCTTTGTTTACACTAAACTGTCGTGTCCTTTAAAGTAAAATAGCTGCATGGGTTGGGTTTTCTTTCCCTCCACTACTCAAATGTTTTTGTTTTACTAACACTGTGTTAGAAGGGGTCATGCAGAGCTCATATTTCATATGGTCCAACAAGCCAAAACCTAGCTAGAGTGAGAAATAGATGCCTCTTGCTTTCTTTTGCAGAGAGACTGGAGCATGGTAGACTGAAAAGAGATGAAAATTGAATTGCTAGCTGATTGTTGCTGACAGTTAACAGATTCATAAGCCTTCCTCCCCATTCTCATATCTATTTTCATAAAAAAAAAAAAAAAAAAAAAAGCTCTATTTCAACTACTTGATAGCAGCATCTTTCAGTTTTCCTGCAGTGGAATGATGTGATTGCCCTTGTTTAATGGAGTCTGATGGATCCAGAATGAAGCTCTGTCCCATAGGCCAACTGTAAAGGTTTGAATAGGCACGAGATCAGTTTATCTCACAGTATTTCCAATAGGCCATAATTCAACCAGGACATGGAACCATCTGTCTGTGGTGAGTCCAGGCACCCACCAGCTTCAAATCTGGCTTTCTTAATGGTGTTTCCAACATACAGTTATTTCTGTCACACTGGAAATCTGCTATCCCTCATGAATTTCCTGATGTCTTCAGTTTCCACCAGGCTGGAGATTTACTGTCAGACTTGTGTGGTCTGGAAGAGTCATCCCAGATCCCTGTGTTTCCCTGCTTTGACCTAGCAGCTGGAAATTTCTCTGACCTCTCTCACCAGTATGGCTTCTCCCTGCCTCCATTACTTAAGTAACAGGTAGTATTTTCACTGCTCTAGTGTTTTTGTTGTACCATATCTTTAAATATTCTTTCAGAATATTAAATGGTCCTTGCAGAACATGCCTAAGACATGTCTCTCTTCCTGTCTTGCTCTGTGAAATGCTCCGGAGAGGTCCAGTTCTATGAGTCATGTTGTTCAGTAGAAGGCTGAATGTATACTTACGGAACTTTTTTGTGCGAGTTATTTTGCATGAATTCCAGCAAAATCATTATGTCAGTGTTCTTCTGAGATGTGTTTGTTATTCCTGTGGCCCAGCTAGTCAGCAGTAACCCTCTCAAGAGGCTGGAAACAGTAGGAGTGCTAGCAAAATGTCATAAAACCAGTAGTAGCAGAAGGCAGAATCTGACTACACAAAAATAGTTCTAAATGTGAATATGGCAGTAGATAGATACTAGCAGGCAGCTTTACCAAATGTTTGTGGATTTCATGATTGTCGATTCAAACAATTATCAATAAGAGAGAGGAAAAGGGATGTGTGCAGCATTTCCAGCCAGAATACTAAAGAGACCGACTATCTCTCACGTAGCTGTGCCTCCTCAGTGCTTCTAAACCCTTTCAGATCAGACATTAAGAGGACAAGCTATTCAGCCAATGTCAGTCTCCATCTACTGCCTCTGCTGTGCCCCCAGTCCCCGTGTGCCTTTCTGCCATGTGCCAATACAGTGTTCACCCTATTTCAAGGTAGCTTCCAAGCAGTATGATATTTTAGGGTACAGATCATATCTTGATACAGAAACAGTTCATCGGACTCAACAGTTCAATTCCTCGGTGTGCTGTCTTGAAAAATGCTAGGCAATGAAGAGTGCCTCCTGGGTTCCTGGAGAAATTTTTTGGTTTTAAGTTAAGGTCCACAATAAATGGCTTTACCTGCTATTCTGAGTATGATAAACCCCAAGGTTAAACGAACACATCAGTTGGTGCCATCCTGTCTTAGATCACAACTAGGAACCAGCAGGCAGGGTTGTGATAAAAGATGAACTACTGCCTCATCAGTGTGTCACTGTAATTTGGGGATACCCAAGTTTAGCCCTGCTTTGCTCTGCTTGGCTCAGAAAGACAGCCATCCCGAGATCCTTCTTGGTAGGAAATTAAAAGTATTTGGATGCAAAGTAACTTGGTCACTCATGAGTATTGCTGAAGGAGGAAAAGAAAAGAAAAGCCTGTTTCTTTATGCACTTGGCAGAATACTTTCACAGTGAAGTCCTGAAAAGGCACTGGTGGATTTTTTCCCAACATGTTGGTATAATGATGTAAGATGTACCTGATAAAATGTCCCAACTGTCCCCAAAAGGTTAAGACATTGTCTTCTTCACTGGCGAGATGAGTTGGCAGCTGAGATAAGAGGATGTGAAAAGAGTGGCTGCATCTTTCTGTCTCCTGGGTGAACGTGCAGTTAGATCAGCCTGAGTCCTGAATGCTGCTTCTGAGAGCAGGGAGACATCTCCTTTTCCTGCCTTTATGGGGTAGTGACAATGAGTATTCCCAAAATGTAGCTATTTAACAGCCTGCAGCTTGGCAGTTGTACAGAGCCTTAGGAAAGCTCAGGAGTTAGAGAAGGCTTATATCCCAGTCACAAAGTTTGGGAGTGAATTGACTAGCAGCCTGGGTGAAATGAGTTGTGGAGATGAAGAAGTCTGCAGTCAGTAAAAGCTAACATTTGGGTGAGGTATACAAACTGGCCTTAGGATGCAGCTAAGTATAACACAGTGCCTCTTACTGTTACAGTTACTTCTGCTGGCATCTTTTGGAAGCACTGTGGTTCAGTTCAGTTTGAAGTAGAAAAAGGCCTTGATCCATGATAATCAGTCCCCTTCTCCAAGGTAAAAGGAAGAGTGGGAATGTGATCCCTGTGGTACGGGAGCTTAATGTAGCTGCAACGAAACTCTGAGTTCTCTGGTAGTAGGCAAGCATGCTTCTTTCTCAAAAGCTAAGCAAGATCCAAGGAACAAGCCCGTGAAGTAACTCACTTTTTCCTCTGAGGGGGAGGTGGTTAATGAGCGACAAGTATTCTGCTTTGATCCATGGGAGGGAGGAATGAAGGGGGGAGGTTACTGTGAGTTAAATCAATGGGTATATTTAAGGAGGAAAAATGAGGGAGCACTGGATGTCTGTGAGGGACGTTGATGTAAAACTGCAACATGTCTCCCAGGCATGTTCAGAGTCAGGCTGCCGGCTTTCTCCGAGAGGACGAAACAATAAACCACTTGATGTCTGCAAGTGAAGCTGGTGTTAAATCAGCCGAGGTGTCCTGGGGAGATTAATGATGAATTACTCTGCAGAGTCAATAGAGATTATTTATGAAGCCAGAGGGGATAGAGGGAGGCAGGCTAAGTACCATATCAGAAGTTATTTGGTACTTGTTGAGCTTTAACATTGCTTGAAGATGACTCAAGCAGTTGGACTTCCGTATGCTGCCACCAGATGTACGGGTGAGGGAAGAAGGAGAGAGTATTCTCAGTAAAGATCCTTTTCCTTCCTCGTCTGACTAGTGTCAGGCTGCTGTTGAACAAAAATAGTCAATATCTGCGCTATGAATAAACGTGCTGCAGCTGAGGAAGCGGGCACTGTGTTTTCTTCTGGTCACATTTACTTCCTGAGTTCTGATGCCAAGATCCGTGATTTGGTGAAGCATAAGGCAGAGAGAATATAGCTTGAATCGTACGCTGTTCCGAATTGAGTTGTCTTCAGCAGCTGGAGGAAGAGTACCTGAATCTGCAAAGCTTGTAAGAAAGTCATTGCAGACTTTCCAATAGATATTGAAATGTAATTTCTGTAGTGTAAATTTTTGGGCCATAATTCCACTTTAATTTGCTGCCTGTCCCATATGAGTTTTAGGCTCCAAAGGATGCCTCTATTCAGTTCTAAATGGAAAGATTTTACGCATCTGCTTTAGGTTCCTTTTTAATCAGTTCACCTGTTTCTGTTTAAAAGCAGCACATCTGTTTCATATTACTGCTGGCCATCTTTAAGATCTACTGCATGGCTGGGCATGAGTTTTGAAAATACAAGAAGAATCACTTGATTAACAATTCTTTGGCCAGTTATTCAGCCAGTTTTTAAGTGGGAAGATCCCTGTTTTGTGCTGTTGATGCTTACAGATATTGAAATGCATCCTGCCCCAGAAGAGGAACAAGCCCACTTTGGAAGAGTAAGATTGTTTTGCTGAAAATCCTTCTGTACTTGTAATTGGATTGGTAATAATCTAGGATGCACACCTGCAGGCACCGTGACCTCCTTACAGGCCTGTAAGTGACTAAGTTAAACTGTTTCTCGGCAGGGGGCTGGCAAGCTTTCTGCGTCGCTCTACTGTGGGCTAAACCATTCAGACCAGATGTTTTTCTGCTGATGGCAGGGCACAGAATCATCCAAGAAATGAAAGCGTTTGTATAACTGTCTGTTCTTGGGGCCCTCAATTATTTGTGAACAGAAGATGTTTTCAGGTGTATTTAGTGCTGATGAATGGCAGCAAACAGAGGAGCTTGGAGTCTGAAGTCCTCGGGCTCCTGGGCAGAACAGCAAGATCAGCAATAATACGCGCTAGGCCTTCTGTTGTGTTGATGTACCTCAAACCTGCCTATTCGGTCCTGTTTATTGCGTCCCCAAACACACACAGAGGGACTTGCACTGTGTGATGGGATGGTCAGTGTAGTAATTGCTCAAGTTATTTACATGGAAAAAACATGAAACTCATCCTCATTCTTTTTATCTTCAGTGAAAGTAGCAACAAAAAAAACCCCACCGTGGTATTAATGGATTGGTTTATTGCATCCCCTCTCACAGGCTACGTGCCTGTGTCACAAGACACAGCTAATCTGTGGACTCCAGATTCTGGAAAATGTAAAGGCGCTCTCTAAAGGAAAAATAATCAACAGAATGTAGCACTTCAAAAACTGCAGGCACCAAATTCTCTGGGCATGTGTATGTGTGTCTGCTAGGAGCCAGGCCCATGCCCACCAATATGCTGCTCAGCCCTTATCTGGTCACAGGGCTTGATCAGTTCAGGGTCACACAACCATGGACTTTACAATTCATGATTATTAAAGCCAAAAAAACCCCTTCAGTTTTCTGACTGAGACTGTAGAGCTTTATGCAGAAGCCCGTGTACTGAAGTTTGTTGTTTTGGTCCCAAGTCAAACTGATGACCTAAAGTAAAAAGTTTCCAGCCTTTTCATTGTAAAACTTCTAATCCTTCTATCATCCAAGCATGGGCCAATTATGTAGCTTTTCCAGAAATTCAGTAGTCTTATCTTACTTGACTGGTATCAGATTGCCCTCTTTGTCAAAAGCAGACACAATGGGAAGCTAGGAACAGAGTGAGAGCAATTAGTTCAAGGTGTAATATTTAAAAGCTTTTGAATGTCTGCTGATGGGTATTTTAGTTTCCAGCTGTTGGTTATATTGGGCAATATTAAAATGTTTTAAGTTTCTTAGATTTAGTAATATTTCCTGTCTGTAAAAATAAAGCTCTTTCTTTTGCTTTTACATAGTTCCAAAAATATGATTCTATCCAAATGGCAATAGCAATGTGAAGTTTCAACATGGAATTTCTTAGCACTGAAGACAAAAACATTCTGCCTCGTGCATCAGCCTGTCTCTTATTTATATTTGCATTTTCTCTTTCTGCTGTTAATTAATTATATTGATTGTAGAAGGTCCATGGAGACTGCAGACTTTACTTCTCAAGTATTTCTTTTCACACTTTCCTGTTTCAGTCCCAAAATTGAGATTTTCTTGTGGATACCTTTTCCTTTATGGTTCATTTGGTCCTCCCCTACTCTCCTGAAATGACTGATGAGGGTGTCATGGGTTGGGGGTGGTGGGGTAGAATTTGTTACTTTCACATTTGCTCATTGACATCTGTGTTGAGAACCACCAAGTTCATTTCATGTAATCTATCAAACAGCCTCTCAATAATCACAAATTTTGACTGCTCTGGTCTGCCCTGGATTTCAAGTGGAGACCTTGAGGGGGTTTTTTATTGATTCTGTGTTTTGTTGTATTTGATGATCCCTACTCATTGCACACAGGTGGACAGGAGTAGGTGGGAAGGAGACAGTAATTTTAATACTTCAGATAATATTAATAAGCTCTTGTTTTCAGAGCTTGTTTCATATTGGATATGAAACATGGATATGTAGATGCTGTCAATTCCTTCTTCAGCTGTGACTGCTGTCAGAGTGAACTTACCTAGCATGATGAATCTTCTTACAAGAAACCCTTTTCTCAGATCTGTAAGGGAAAGATCAGTCTTCCTGCTTGTGACTCTGGGAGATCCTTTAATATGCACAAGCAGAAGTGTAACGTGGGCTCACAGTCACTTACAAGTCACATGGATTTGAGGGTTTTTACTATAGCAAAAGAACTGGATGAGGGACGTATCTGATATGGGGGAAGTTGGAAGCACTTTTGATCTATGAGATTCTGATTGTTCTTAATCACCATCTAATTTTTGATGTGTGTTTGATTAGCTGAAGAGGATAAAAATATATAATCTAGAAAATCTCTGCCTTTGGAACTGATTCATTCATCTTACTGAATACTCTAGAATAGCAGCTTCATAGTGGAGCTTCCCACAGTTCTTTTGTGCCTTTTTAGTGCAGCTTTTCAGGCTTCCTAATTTCTGAATTGCCAGAGTCACTTAAGCTTTGCACTAATGGTACGATGTTGATCCTGTTGAAAGGCTGAAGCTGACTAATGAAGAAATCAGACAAGCAATCCTGAAGATGGATGAACAAGAAGACCTAGCAAAAGATATGCTTGAGCAGGTGAGAAAGATTACAGTCAGATATATCTTAAGTCCCTCACTGCCTTTTTTCACCTAAAGTAAGTGGCTACATGTACTGGCTCTGCTGGTATGTCTGCATATCTGAACTTGGCCTTATCATGTTAGCAGAGCTGCACATGGAAGCAGGGGAAAAGTATTTTTCCCAGTGTTGTCAAATTATACCTCCCTCATGTAACTCTCTTTGTATCAGGTTGATTTCATAACAATTTTCTCTTCTTGATGCAAAATATGCATGATTACAGTTGGTATGAGGTTTCCTCATACTCATCCTCCCTTCTTACCTATGACTTTCCCATAGTTTTCCCCATCTCTTCTTTATACTGCTGATTATATTTTCTCTTCCTCTTTCTCCCTTTTTCTTTTTTTCGTAATCTCCCTTCTCTGCCTGCAGCTTTTCCATTGGGAAATGCCGTGGACCAGGCCATGTAGGTCAATGGTTAGAGCTGGGACTAGAATGGATCTTGCATTCTAACTCTAATGGTTAGAAAGGGAGTCAGGGACTTCTGTCCCCTGCAGTTGGTTCACTGCGTTCACTCCCCACTCACTTGTGGGGAGAAAAAAAAAAAAACCAATTAAACCGTCATTGCCCATTTTCCCCCATTTATAGAGGGTAAAAGATGACACTTTCACCAATGATGCATATGATAACGTTCCTTAGGAGTGTGCAAAATGTTGTAAGTCTGAACTGCCTGACAAAAGTGATTCCTTCTTTGTGTGCAGTCATAGTATTTGATTGTGTACAAAAAGCTTTTCCATTTTGGAAATTTATAGCCTACTTGTCATGTTATCTGAATGCTTGCAGCAGTTCTAGAAGTCACTGCTCCACACCTTTGAATATCACATTTTTGGGGAGTGGGATAAAATATTAAAAAGTGATAAAAAGCAAGGTGCTTGATATGCCTTGTGAGCAGTTTTTGTGGGTGTGCGCTGAGGCTGTGTGCATGGCAAGATTTATAACCATACTAAAGTGCAACTACCACCAGATATGTCAAAAATCTGTCAAAGTATGAACTTTAAGGTCAGCATATGAATAGCAGCCAGTGTCAGACACATACCCAGTCACTTGGTTATTGTTTATTGTTCCAGCAGAGTGGGGCAGACCCAAGAGAGAGATAGATGAGGCTTTGTGTGTAGTCTAGAATGGGCACGATGGGTACTTCACACTGAGTGGGACACATCCTGCTGTGGTTTGCACCAATCTAAACTCCAAGTAGTGCTGTGGGAATCAAAGTTCTCTCTGTACTTCCCCTTGAGTAAGTTGCAGTAGCGCTTGGCCTTTAGGGTTTAGAAATGGGAAATTCCCCCGTGGAATGAAAAATTAATCTAATGGGGTCAGTGAGGGATAATGACAAAACAGCAAGCAAAGGTTTAAAAAAGGTCAGTTTTGTAGCCACAGCTGCACTTTTTTGAAGTTAGAGTCACATGGCTGAGTCAATGTAATGCTTCCCCATGGTAGCAGAGAAATCTGAGGGCCCTCTCTCTCTCTCTGTCCCTCTCTCCTTTTCCCGGGATCTCTCATCTTGGTGTTTGGTTTGTGTCTGTCACTCTAGCTGCTGAAGTTTGTTCCTGAAAAGAGCGATACTGACCTGTTGGAGGAGCATAAACACGAAATTGAGCGCATGGCCCGGGCGGATCGTTTCCTCTTTGAAATGAGCAGGTCTGTTTGATACATTATGGGAAAGTGCATGGAGGGCTTCTTGGAAGCAGCTGTAATTGTTATTGAAAATGGATCATCTGGCACTGAGGGGGAATGTGCAAGAGATTGTGGGCCAGCATTATACCCTGCATTTGCCAGAAGCCCGCAAATGTTACAAATGTTTCAGTTCATTACACAAACTTTTTATTGGCGATAAGCACTCTCTGTGCTGTCATTTAAGGACCAGTCCCCTGATGACAAGCAGAAATCTGCCTCCTCTGCCTCAACTTGTTCACAGAAAAAGGAATTCAGATCCAACTATCAGATGTACTGTAGCCAGGGGTCAGGATTTCATATAGATCCCTTTTTCCATTCAGCTATCCCACCTCCTCATCCTCTGACCTTCTTTCTCGTTCCAACTTTGCTACACCCCCAATCAGGATTAACAATTTGTTCTGCTAATTGAGATGCAGCTGGCATCTCCTGTGACTCTCATATTTTGAGAGTAATGTGGATTCTTCCAGCTCCTTTTCAGCTGTGATCAAAACATGCCTTGAGGTCCTTCATTTTCATAACAAGGTTGATTATGTAGTCTTAGATGTTTGAACTATGTCCATAATCCCATGCATAGGCCTTGTAGGACTCACCATACAAACATTAGATTATGTAGGCAGCATACTGGCCCTGGGCTTCAAAACACCTTTCCAGTTCAGCATTGGCTTTCCTCTACCCTTCATGCAGGATTGACCACTATCAGCAGCGGCTGCAAGCATTATTCTTTAAGAAGAAGTTTCCAGAGAGGCTGGCAGAAGCAAAGCCAAAAGTGGAAGGTATGGTTAAAGCTTTTGCCAAGAGTTGGGTAGAGGGGCAGGGAAGGTCAAGAGAGCCTTATCTTCAAAGGAGGTGATGTTGCATGCGTGCTATGATTGTAGAGCACACAGTAAGTCCAGGGCATGTCATATGCTAAGAAATAAATTCTGTCTGACACTCTTCTTGCATCCATTGAGTTAATAAAGTCAGTTTCATGATTGTTACGCTGTAAATATGACCTGACAGATGTGACAGTGTGCTACCAGGCTGTGCTGAGCTGCCAAAAGCTTTCATGGCCTTGCTGTGTAGGTCCGCCTGCCCTTCTCACCCCCAAGTCCTTGCACCTTCCTTGTCCATAGGACAGTTAGAATAGATGCCTCAGGATGGTGGTATACTGGGAAGGTGTAACCTACAAGGAGGGGCGTGTATGACTTCTCTGCCACATCCATGGTTATCGCAGAGAAGAGGTGAGTGTATTCTACTCTGCACTTTCAGATGAGCTCAAGCCTTTCACTGTTCTTGCTGGCCTTGTTTTTAGAGTGTGAGGTCCAGGAGAATAGCCTTGCTCCTGGGTTCAGAAGAACATCTTACAGGCTAGATGTAGTGCATCTTCCTTCTAGTTGTCCTGGTTCTGGGCATGTGGGTGAGGGAAGGACAGTACACACACAGACTGTGTTGCAGCATTTGCGGGGCAATAGTCTGATGGGCATTTTAGGGTACTTCAAATTATGGGCCCAAGCGTGTTAAAAACAGCCACTGTGCAATAACCTGTTCATTTTTTTTCTCTTTTCAAGCCATTCTTCTAGCATCCAAAGAACTCATCCGAAGCAAGCGTTTGAGGCAACTCCTGGAGGTAGTTCTGGCCTTTGGGAATTATATGAACAAGGGCCAAAGGGGAAGTGCATATGGCTTCAAAGTCTCCAGCCTGAACAAAATTGCAGACACCAAATCCAGCATAGACAGGTAGGATAGAAGGCTGTAAATGAGTTAGTTGCTGTCCTGCTGCATCTCTTACCATAGTAATGAAAGTGGATTTTGTTTGGTTTTAGCTGTGTAGACCATTTAAAATAATGTCTTATTTGGCATTTAAGTAGTGCTTTTCACTCTAAAAGATCCTGCAGCAGTTAAGACCAGCTATTAACACGGCACTGAAATTCTGCTGTTTCTTTGGATAATGCACATCTGTTGTTGGATTGTGTTTCTGCAACACTATACAAAGATGACAAAATGTAGTATTTCACAAATAACTGAAATAATTTGGGGGGGAGGGGGATTTCTATGGAATTTGCCCTTTATACCAAAGTTTTATGGCCATGGTTTTGCAAAAAAGAAAACAGAAAAAACTCTGACCACAGTTTTATGTCTCCTGTGAAACATGGCATATGTTTCTGATGCAGGACTGTCATAAACTGGCTCTCTACCTACGCCAGTAATGGAACCACAAGGCATAGCTCAGAGAGACTGAGCCTGGTTGTATCTAGAGCAGTTAAGGAACATAGCTGGGTTTGGGAAGGTGGAGCTTACTATTTATGGACATGGACTGCAGGTCTTCATAGTGCTACCCCATGTTTTGCCCCACATTCTCATACTGGTTCTGGAAATTAATCAGCTGTGACTGGGGAGAGAGTACCACTTTTGGGCTGCAGCAGCACTAAGGTTTTCCTTGGAGATCTCCAAGGAAACTAGTTCTTACTAACTCGCACCTTCCTTGACTTGTGAGACCTGCTGAGACCATAGTTGTGGTGAAATGACTTCAGGCTGAGACAGAATGAATAATGGCAGTAAGAAGCCATAGGAAATTCATCCCTACCTAATAGAGTTTGAACTAACAGAGTTGTGTTTTGACTACCATGATGTCCTTTCCGTATTCCAAGGCTAACACTTGTGTAGCTAGTGTTGAACATTTTTTTGCCTTAATATAGCTTGGCTTGATTTTCCATATATTAAATGTCCTGTACAGATTCTGTTCTCTCACCAGTTCCCAGCTCCCAGGCTCTAGTCTGTGTGAAGCAGTGGCCATCTGCTGTCTTGCCTGTCAGTTAACGACATAACACCCACCTCAAGTAGCTGTTATGGCCGTCTGTTCTCTACATACAAAATTCACTGATTCATCATTTACTTTACAAATTTTCTTAAACCTTCTGCATCTCTCGTACATTTCATTTCTACCCACTCCTACTTGAGCTGCCATTGCTTTTGTAGTAGTGAGCCTGACCACTACTCGTAAGTATAGCTGTTTCATTACTGTAGGAGGTTTTTTTGCAGCTTCTTCAATCTTCAAGAACCTTTTCCTCTTCTTAGTTAACTCTTAGCTTTTTTCTACATTGCCTCTGAGCACAACTCACTTCTCCCTTATGAGTTAATGTCACTTTAGTACTATTGTTATTTATTCTCTGACATATCTGGGGACAAATACTATACTGTATTACACAATTTTCTTTTCTATTACACCATTTACACAGATGGATGGAAGCATGCTGGTGCTTCCAGAATAAATCAAGGCACAATATATTGCTTGAGGTTTTAGGAGGGATGGTTCATAAAGGGCTAATTCATTTCAGTCTGTGATACTTTTCTTTCAATAACAGAACTACTAACTGCTGATACACTGTTTGTTTTGTTCATTCAAGCACATTTCCTACCCAAATATTTTTCACTGATTTGTCACAATCCTCCCACCATCCTTTTCCTTCTCACCACCATCATCTTTCTCATTTCTCCCTTCTTTTTTTTTTTTTTAGGAACATTACACTGTTGCACTACTTAATTATGATCTTTGAAAAGAATTATCCAGATATCCTAGATATTCAGTCTGAGTTGCAGCATCTTCCAGAAGCAGCAAAAGTCAAGTAAGTCCAGTGCTATTGCTTGTTCCCAGAGCTGGAGTTCCCAGTGATTTTGGTTAACTTAATGATTGTCAGTTTTTTCATTGCTGTCTTCTAAACTCATGGCCAGCCTTACAGCTGAAATGCCTTTGCTCACATCCTTTATGTTATTCAGATGTACATCAACAGAGAATTTTGGTCCAAAAACATTTGTAGAAAACTAAATTGACAGCTTTACTCAGATATGCCTATATCTCCTTTATTTCTGAATCGGACATTGTAACTAGACTGGTTGTTGTTTGTAATTCACTCACCATATTCTATGGTTGTTCGTCTAAGTCCCATACTATTTTTTGTAGGTAATTGAACATTTGTTTCTAAGGCAGAGTCAATTAGGCACAGAGGCTATAGTAAGCCCTTTTCAGGAAGATTGTTCAAACTTTTGCACAAAGCAGTCTTGCACAGAAATGTGGAAAGCATCATACTTTCTGCACAAATTTCAATGATTTTTTTTTTCCATTTATCTAGGTGTTTGTGGAAAATGAATACACAAGCCATCCCCCAAAATACTAGCATTTTTTTCTTTCCAAAGCACTGCTCAAAAATACCTTTCCATATTATTTGCCCAGCCATGATTCTTTGTATAGGGAGCTACTCTAGCCAATGAAAGACAAGTAAAAAATAAATGTAGGTTCTCGCTTAAAGGCATCTATTAAGGCTTTAGTGGTGGTTTTGAGATGTAAATTACTACTCACCAAATACTTAGAGGAGAAGCCTGCTGACTCACAAATAGGTACTAACTAGTTACCTGGAAATGAAAAGTCATTTTTTTCATACAAGTCCTAGAAAAAAACTCTTGTTTGTATATGATAAGCAGAAATTCACTACAACACTTGTGTCTAGGGAAGCATGTATTAACCTTAACAGTAGGGTTAAAGCTCAGTTACAATGTAAGCTTGCAAGGACTACCATATGGTAGAAATGCAGATGGAAAAAACAATGTTTGGACTGTGAAGAAGACAAAAATCACATGTAAATGTACTGCTAATGGGATTTAGTAGTTAAGTGGTTCAAGAATCATATGTAGAGATAATCTGAGACCCCAGTAATGTGTGTGCTGAAGTTGGAGTCCTTGCTTATGTGTCAGCTGATTATTGCAAGCTGGCCATGTGGCATGTGCTCCTTGCTGGAGGGTCAGGCTCAGCTCACAGGGCAGATGTTCTGAGGGCAACCCCCCTCTTCTTCCCAGGAAAATCCTGATCTTCAATGTCACCACAGGCGAGCAGGGTCTGCCTCATCTTACATCTCATACAAAAAGCAGCACAGAGCATTAACAGACCCCCTTCCCCTCATTTCTAATCATCTGGCGTGGCTGGTGCCAGAGGCCGGATACCAGACTTGATGGGCCAATGGTCTGTTCTGCTGCACAGTTCCTGTATTCCTGTGTAACACTGCTCTTTTTGTTTTATCTGCTCTGTGTCTGTCTCCTGTGCAGCCTGGTAGAGCTGGAGAAGGAAGTCAACAACATAAAGACCGGATTGAAAGCTGTTGAAGCTGTAAGTATCTGAAGGTTTCCAAAGCGCCATACTTAAAATATCTCACTCAGAATCAGGGGCACTATATATTTTATGATAAGAGAAAGTGAGCTTTCTTTTTCCATTCCTTTCCATTCCGCTCCAGAATGCATTAACCAAGAAAAAACAAATAAAAGCTTCTCATGTGGAGCTCCTGCTGATGATCTTAGCAGACTTAAAACTAATGAAAAGCTTGTTTGATCTCAGCCTGGAAAGTAAAAAGACAGTTTGACAAATGGTGTGGACTGAAAGAAGAAATAAAATTCTTGCTCTTTCTTACTGAGGGATGGCTGGCTGCTGAGCAAGTGTTTCACATGGCTCTTGGAGTAGTAGTAAACAGGTAGTGCACTGTTATATGCAACCCTAACCTATCCTAAGCACTCCTTGGGAAGGCAAAGGAAAAGATAGGCTAGTTAAAGATGGGGGAGCTGAGCTTGCAAGCAAAGCAACAATGGCATTTTTTTCCTGCTATTAATGAAAGCCTTTTAAGCTGGACTTAGGTTGCCTGTGTTCAGTTTGTATGTGGTAGTGCAGAGCCTTCCATCTCAACAGAGAACAGTACAAATGGTGCATTGACACAGTTGTCTGTGCTGAATTATAAGAGTTAAAGATGAGGGATGGGCCTAAATGCTCCCTGGAGTCACAACGTCGTGTGTCAGCTGTGGTTCCCCGACCTGGAAGCCTCCTTTAGTTAACGTGTTGGGTTTGTTCCTGGGGAAAGACTCTTCCTGAGGCAGGAGAGCACAGAGCAGGACACCGTGTTCGGTGACAGGAGGTAGGAACTCTCGTATTTGCCTCTTGCTTATGCCATTGACATATGTGTGTGGCTTTGAACAACCCCATGCATTTGCCTCCTCTCTGTGAAACGCCAGCTACAAATACCTACCTCTCACAAGGGCTGATGTGAGGAACGGCAAGTTAGTGTTTGCACAGCAGTTGAAAAAGTAAAGACTAAAAGCTAAAGTCACTCTATTGTCTCTGTCCCTTAACATCTCCCATTGTGCTGGTTTTGGCTGGGATAGAGTTAATTTTCTTCATAGTAGCTAGTATGGGGCTATGTTTTGGAGTGAGCAAATGGCTGTGTGGTGTTTAGCTGCCTGCCAGGTTAAACCATGACACCTGTCATCTGCACAGATAAACATATTCTGACCCTAAGAACATCATTCTCTCTTTCTGCAAGTATAGGAGCAAAATCCTGTGTTCAGGTTGGTGCCGGCATCTCTTGCCTGTTGAATATACGAAGGCAAGTGTAGTGCTGAGAGACAAGGCAGAGGTCTTCAAAACTCAGGAGGGACTGTGCTATGTTTAGCTGTTCTTTGCCCTTTCAAAGAGGGTTTTATTAGCCACACTTCCCAGTGTCCCTCTGTCTTCAGGATGTTTCACCTGTCTTTTTCAACTGATGTCAGTTTAATGCTAGCGGAGCATTCCAGATGAGGAGCATTCTGCACTGGGACTGCTGGCAAAGGGACCAGTTGTTGGCTGGTTTCTGTGCAAGGGTTACCTATCTACAAGGAACTAGCACAGGACCCTCCAGTCCTTCTCGTCCACTATGAGACAGACAGTGATGACTTCATTTTCCTTTCACCTGGCCTGAGTTTGGTTTGGCTCTGGGGGTAGAGGAAGGGATCTTTGCCCTGTCAGCAGCCTCCAGGCTGTCTGGCTGTCTCCAGCAGTTCATCATGTAATTAGCCAGTGATCCTCCCGTGAAAAAACAAACTTCCAAACTTTATTTCTGGATTGTTGGGGTAAGGGAGAACGCAGCAATGAGAAGAGATACAGCTGCATAGATGGAGTGCAGTGTCTGGGAATCAAAAGCGCCTGTAAAGGGAAGGCTGACATGGAGTTCATGACATGAAGAGAGGCCCAGATTTGCCTGGGACAGACAATTCCCCCCATTGAAATGAGAGTACCTACTTCTGTTTTGCCTTCTGTGATCAGGTTATTTATCCTTTTGCCTTTACAACCATTTTTTCTTCTCTTTCATTGAAATGAGAGTACCTACTTCTGTTTTGCCTTCTGTGATCAGGTTATTTATCCTTTTGCCTTTACAACCATTTTTTCTTCTCTTTCCCATACATGGGTTCCATGGGCAACCTCTCCTTCCCATTCAATCACCATCTTCCTTCCTCAGTCTTCTCCCTGCCATGGTATTTTTCATCTGGGGCTGCCAGCACCTCCCAGTCTGCTTGCTCAGTTCGTGGTTTTCTGGCGTGTAAAAAGCAGCACTATAGCAACAATAGAAGATCACTGTCAGGTGGAAGGGGGAGGAGGGGAAGGTGTGATTCTTGATTCCATTCCAGTGTGTTCTCACCACAGCCTTGGCTCCAGTGACTGAGAAGTTTCTTCAAGGCCCCTTAAGAACAGAAAGCTAAAAATAGTTTCACAGTCAGATATTCTTAAAGGTACTACTAACACTTTGCCTTCCTGGACTTGCAGCTTCTTTGTGAAAATACGACATACTCATTTGCAAGACATGCATGCAGCTGTTACCTTTGTGTAGGATGCTCCCAGAAGGACAGCTAAGTAGTTCTTGGTCTTCTCCAAATCAGGAAGTGAATTCTGTCAGCAGAGCCCTTCTCTCACACAGCAAGGAGATCATAACCACCGCCTGAGAAACCACTGCCATGGGTGAATCATTTCATCTCTCTAGAGAACCAGCAGCCCAGCCCACAAGGGGCAGTGCTAGCTTCTGCTATTGTGATTTTATGACTAGTATAGACAATTTCTGGAAGATACAGATTCTCTGGCATCGCTCTCGGGCTGATTACATAGTTATGCTGGTTACTTGTGTGGGTTTTTTTATTTTGGAAGAATTATTCTGCAGGGAAGGTCTGAATTTAAAATTGAAGGGCAGACCACCTAATCTTAATTTTACTTAGAAAAACATTGCTCTCCAGTAACATAGCTTTCAACAGTGAATAAAATGACAGAACTGTTATACTCACCTGCTTGGGGAGGGGGGCGTAGAGGGAATAGAGCAACTTTCAGCTAAAATTAGATTAAAAGTTAGAATGGGAAAGAGTGGCTGAAAAAAATACGCATAATTCTTAGAAGCATGCGAAGTGACATTTCCTGTACTTGTAAGGTCCAATTCAAAGTGATTATAACATAGAGACAATTCATTGCAAAGTGATGTAACTGAGCAGTGCTCCCGGGACCGTCCCTTGTGATGTGTTAGGAAAACCAGTGGAGAAGAGGATGTAATATAAAGCAGGGGAAGCAGCACTTCTTTAATGTGGACTTTTCTCCGGCAACCTGCTCATTGCTTTTCCTGCCCCTTTTCTGCCTTGTGGTCTTTCCTTGTAGTGGTTACATTCTCTTTCCAGCTCACATCAGACCAGAAGATGTATCACATCTGATTTTAGATTGTTGATGGCCAAAGTCATTCTTTGCATTCAGCAGCACTGTGGAGCAAATTCCAAGGAGTTTCTCCATGTAGATGCTTATAAACCTACCCATTTGGCTCTGTGAACCAGTATTTTGATGACCAGCAACACAGAGCACCAAACATGCATGTAGCTGGAGTTGCAGCCAGCACAAAAATATTTTTTTCCAAAGGGAACAGAAGGTCAGATTGTAACTTGACCTGCTGTTTCATGCTGCTTTCCCTACAGAGAAAGTAAGGCTTTATCATTCCCACTGATTATTCAGCTGAGAATAAAGATGAGGCCCAGATTACGATTTCATTGTCCCCATGAGACTGTCAACAGCACACAAGCCAAGCACAGGCATGGGAGACTGCCAGTCTTACTATAACTTAGTCATTTTGAGGAGCTCTGTAGCTCTTTCTGTGCCACAAGCTTGGTGAATAGAGTAAGGGAAGAGGTAGCATGGGTAGTCTTGGCTTAAAACTAAAAAACTTGAGCCAGAAAGAAAGAATCTTATAATTTTTTTTTTCTTTCTGTAGGTAGCGGACAAATAGAGCTTAGTTTCCTATGGTTTTATGTCTTGTCTCTTTTTTTTCCCCATAAATCTTTTTATCACAATAGCCCCAGTTTATAGCTCTGTGACTTCTACGACATCCAAGCAAATGCTTACTGGTTAGCAGGGTGCTAGCAAGTGCTGCACCTGATATCTTTCTGCTTGTTCTTCAGTGGGAGAACCAATTTTGATGTCTTTTTGCTGCCCACCTAGTGCTTTTCAGAGAACTAAAGAGGAGGTCCAGAGCTAGGAACTATATAAATTATTCACACATGTACACATTTTCCCAAGTATACACCCTTTTGAGTCACCATGGGAAGAGAAGACGGAGGGAAGCTCACTACTAAAAATTTCAAATTCACTTGTTACACAATTCGACTTCTCTATTATTTGTCATTTTGCATAGGAAAAAAAAATGCAGCACTTCATGTACTTGATGCTTAAATTATAAAGTTGCTTTAGAAATTCAACATGTTGATGGCTTTCTTGGGAGTGGTTGTTGCCTGAGGATAAAGGGAACTGTAACTAAGACCAAGACCTTCCTTCATCCCACCTTAACCTTCCCTCTCATGTTGGAAAGGCAAAACCTTTTACTTAGTGAGAAAGTGGTTTCTGAGTTACAGCTCTGGATGAATGTGTGAGGAGAGGGAACAGAGCATGCTCTGCATCAAATGAAATAGATGAGCTTCCCTGCTCCCTTGCTTTTCAGCGAGGAATTTTTGATGCTTGCCTTCTGTATCTCTTACTTCTTCTCTTTCAGGAACTGGATTATCAGAAGAGACGCATGCGGGAATCAGGGGACAGGTTCGTTCCCGTGATGAGCGATTTCATCACTGTGGCCAGTTTCAGCTTCTCGGAGTTAGAAGACCTTCTCAACGAGGCTAGAGACAAGGTAAGAATACCTGTTGAAGTGTTTGGAGTTTCACTGGCTCAGTCAAAAGCCTGAATCAAAATGGAAGCAGCAATTTCAGGTGCTGGGACTGTAGTAAAAACTATAATAGACACTGAAAGTGGTTTAGGCTGAAGTTTCTTACTTTTCCTAATCTGGTCTATAGCCATTTAGAATATATTTTAGGATTAAAAGAAGGTTCAATGCTCTTGCCCACTTCTTGCTAATCTTCCGTAACATTATCCATGTGTGGCATAGAATTGTGATGGCAATATTTATACCAGGATACCACACCATGCCGTGGTGTTGAAGGGACTGCCTTTTGAGCAATCTCTCAAAAAGAGGTCCTTCAGTGATTAGTGGTAGTGAACTTATATCTTTTACCCTCTGCTTCTGACTTCATCCCACTCTGCTCATTCAGCTGGGCACATTTGTGCTTCATTTCTTTCCTTTGAAAATGCACCTCTGGGTAGTCTGGTAACCCTGAATACCTGATCTTTTCCACTTATGCTTCCCTGTTACTGCTTGTATTTTATTGCAAAGATAGAAATCCCAAACATGCATGGTTTGTCCGACGTTCTTGGATCCTTCTTACATAGCCAGCACCATGTGCATGTTACTCTTCAGGTGCTGCTGGGATCATTTTGTCCTTTCACTGTCTGCATCTCCATTACCAGACTTGTACAACTAAGGAGGTCCTTGTTCTTCGCTGATGATTGGAGTCTGGCACTAATCCCTCCATCTCTCAGCTGAATGAGGAAGAATTTATACGAAAAGATCATAAGCATATGAAAATGTTTAGAGAAGAGCAAGTTCTAAAGTAAACGATATGTAATGGCAAACCTGCCCTTGTTGGCTGGCATGTTAAAAGTGCTTGGCTTTATGAAGCAAATGCGTTATTTCTTTTGGATTGAATTGTTTCCACCGCTGGTGTCAGTCCTTGTAGCATTAAGGTACCTATTGCATTATTAATGAAACCTGTGCCGTTGGATTGGTAGGCCTTAGATTTTGAAGGATACGCAAAATACAGGCTGAGGATGTGAACAGTAAGACTCCTCACTCATCCAGTTGCTCTGCAGTAATGTCATTCTGTATTTCAAAAGCATTTCCTTGCTGTGGAGGTGTTGGTAATACTGACTTGTAGCTACAAACACCATGAGCTACTGGCTGTCACCTAGAGCTAGCTGCCCTGGCAAATGCCAGTGCGGCAGTACTTATTGCAGCACTCTGAAGGCAAAGCTGGGCAGTCTAACACTTGTTAATGTTGTAAGAAAATTTTGTGGAAAATAATGTGCCTAATTTTTACTGCTGTCATGTTGCTTGAGAAGATTCAAAGTGCTTCCAGCATAATAATGTTCACACCATACTGGCCTTATAATCACAAAAGCAATATTTTACATTCCGTGCCTCCACTAAATTTACTGTGAAAAGTTCAGTTTTCTGTGGTTTGGGGGCTTCTGCTTTATGACTGGCTATATTTTTCAGCTTCATTATAGTTAGCTGCACATTTCTGGAAACGAATTCACTCTGTCCTTGCCTTAGACTGCCCGCTTTTGGTTTGGCGATGTAGACGGTGGTGGTCCTTTCTTTTGGCACATTAGGACAAAAACCCAATGCAGATTCTTTACAAGGTCAGTCAGGGGTTAAAAACCAGCAAGTGGTACATGTCCAGCACAGCAATGCAACTTTTCTTGGTCAGGCACTTGCAGGAAAAATGCCGTTATTTTGCTCTAAGAATAACCAGAGGATCTCCCTACAGACGGACCAATACGTCTGGAAGTTGTTGCATGCTTTTTTAGACACAGCCAACATAAAGCACTCGACATAAAGAGATGTTTTATTTTAATGACTATAACATGCTTAGGAAACGTTTCTCTACCTTCTCCTCACACACCCTTACTATGTTTGAACACATGCCATTCCAACTTCTGCTCAACCTATGGCTTTGGTTCTTCCACGGGCAAAAAGCTGCTTTTGGACTCCTAAAAGGGAACTGTCTGTCCTTACCAATGCTGAGCTATTTCTCATGTTTGCCTCGTATTATTTTTCCCCTCTCTCTTCTTCCTCTTTTTCCTCTTTTTTCTTAAAAAAGAAAAAAAAAATTTTTCAACAAACCAGATGTGCATTGCAAAGCCTATAACATCTTCCAACCTCAATGGGCTCTCTGTGTTTGTTGAATCACAAGCTTTTTTCTTACCATGGAAACCTACTATAACTAGCCAATTAAAGGAAGAGAGGGACCAAGACATCTGATTATCCTGTTCTTTTTTGATTTCTCAAAGCAAAGCAAATTGAAAAAAAAGGTAGTGGGAGAGGGAGGACTTTTAAAAATATCCTGATGAGCCCAGGAAGAATTGGTCTGGTTCACAGATTTATTAATAATAATGAAGCCCTAGTTTTAACAGCTGGAGTTGGATATCCTTCTAAATATAGATGTGGCTAATTGATTGCCATGAGTTAATCAGAGCCATGTTTCCTCAGCTGGGATTTAAAACAATACAAATTATCTTTCAAACCTGGGAAGTTTTTTATTTTTTTAGATGTCTTTAGTATTAGCAAAAGTCATTTCTTTATTCCTTTAAGTTATGGAAACAACCCATTACCAAGGTGTGGTGCTGACCTTCTCTGTAGAGGATATTTTTCACAATCCCATGCAGTACTTTTTTTGGCCCTTTTGCTTAAGCAGGACCATTTACAATTAGTGGCCATGGGGAGAAAGTGATATTTTACATTTAAAGGGCCAGGTTGTCAGATGCAGACATCTTGCAGAAGAAGCCTTGTAACTGTACTTATCTTCATGCAGTAAACAGATGGCTTGGTTAAGAACTGATTGAAAACTTAGATGACTCTTTAAACAGGCTCCCTAGCACAGCTGGTTCTTGTTCTTTTTGTGTTTTTCTCACTTTCTATACCACTTTATAAGGGAATATATAGATTAGATCAAGGGATAATGTTTTCTGCCATTTCCCATAAACTGGAAGGTGGGGGTAGGAGAAAGCGAAATTCTGCCCTGGAATCCTTCACCAGTTTTTACATGTCTGAACAGATGAAAAATTGACTTTTTTACATCAAAAAGAACAGAATGGGGTTGAATTTTGTTTGTGAAAATTTTTCCTTGTGTTTCCTGTGGGGAAGCAATGAAAATGCCCAGGCAGAGGAACAGTGACCTGCCATGGCATGAATTTTATTTCCTACTTCAAAAAGGTGGCATTTGCCCTATATGAAGCTTTACAACATACTTAAGTATTGACAGGTATGAACTTAGATTGCTAGATTGCTTCGTAACTGTTCTATTTTGTGCTTGGTTTATAACAAACCTGTTTTTAAAATGTTTTGGATCTTCCTAGAAGAACAGAGTCTGCTTAGTCAGGTATTGCCATTCCTATGATGAATATCAAGCTTCTCTATAGAGGCACAATGGAGGCCACTGACTGTGCAAGGCTGATGAGGCGGGTAGGAAAAGCGTCCATCCCCAGCCTTTCTCATGACAGCTCCTCTCAAGCGGGGTGTTTATCATCATGGAGAAAGGAGTTCAGACTCTGCCCAGGCATTTAATAAGCTTAGCGCATATAGTAACTGTTTTGAAGAACAGCAAGGCAGTGAAAGCCAAAATCCATTTAAGAAAATAGTCATTAATGGCAGAATGCTATGAAGCACACAGGAATACTGTAGTCCAAGTGCCAGTTACAGGCTGTGCACTTCAGTCATTCATTTTGGGGGACCGGTATTTTCTGTCAGCCACTGGGGCTGATGAATCAGGACAGAGACTGAGGAAGCCAAGATGAGATGTGTTACAAAGGGCAGGTTGGTATCATATCAGAAATGTTTATAGCACCTGTATCTTGATTTTGGGGCTGCCAGAGTTACTGTTGAACTTCTGGGAAAGTCTTTTAAGAGCACTTAGGCTCAAGGAGAGCTGGGCCCAGCCCTGCCTGAAATCGGCCGGGCTCTTTCCATTAGCTGATCTGACTCTGTCCCGTAAAGAGAACAGACATTTCTTTGAACTGCCTCGGTGCAGGATTGGAGTCTTCATAACAGCAAACTCAAGATTACTTCTCTGGGGAAGACAGTTCATGTTCCATGGCTACATGGTATAATTCATTCGTGCATTGGCTGCTCCCGCAATAGCAGACAGCACAGACAGCAGGAAATTTTTATCATGGCTGTTTTTCCTCCTCCTCATAGACCTCCGTTCCTGCCGTTTCCAGAGCTCTTCTGCCACTGTTTAACATTTCTTTGGCAAGCACAGCAGAGAGTGTGTGTGCTGCTGTCCCGCTTTCCCTCTCCTTGCTAAAATGGCTTTTTAAAATAAACAACTGTCTAAACGATTTGCTTTGGCAAGAGGATGAATTCAGTGGAAAGTTTGGCAGAGGAAGCAAAGCTGGCACTGAGCTCGTGGACCTGTTATATCATGGAGCTTGGGGGCCCTTATGGTGTGGAAATGAATTTTTTAATGAAAAAAAGAGATACCATCCTGTATTACAGTGGAAAACCTGCTGAAACACAGTTTTCCATCTTGCTTTTGCCCATGTCATCTGTCCCCAAATGACTTCAGGAATAAGCAAGTTTCAGCCCTTGTTCCGCGATCTTACAGCACATCACAAAATTCTGGGAAGCATTTTGCGTGCATGAGGACTTAGCTACAGATTCCACAATTGTGCATGAGAGCAGGTACTGTTTGGCAGGGAATCTGCCCATGAAGCAGTCAAGTGATTTGTACAGGGTGACACAGATCCTGTGGCGGAGAGCAGAAGGGAGGGCTGGGGTCCAGAGCACCTCGGTCTGGGCCATGCTGCCTCTTATGCCCTGAGCGAGGCAGGCAGTGTGGTTTTAGCCGTTGTGGGCAGGTAGGAAGCCTCAGCTTCATACCAGGGTTGGGGAAGCTGCCTCCAGCAGCTTGCTACCCCTCGTCCCAGCACCGGTGCTTTGAAAAAGCACACATGATTGCAGAACCAGGGCTATGGGGAAACAGAAGAAGTAATAAAAACAGAGGGGTCTGTTGCAGTTTAAACAGTGAAAAGACAGCATGGGTCTCTTTACAATAGTGTATTGAACTGCCATAGTGCCCTACAGATGTGAAAAACTGATTTTTGGCCGTTTCCTATATGAGATTTGTGGGGCAACACTTTCTGTTCTGTAACGAATGGAGCAAGGAAGGCTCAGAGAGGGAGCGTGACTTCCCAAGCCACATCATGGGCAGAGTTGGCAGCAGAGGCTGGATCTCCTGACTTGCCTTCCTCTGCTCAGTCAGCTTTTTTCCGGAGCGGGTAGAGAAAGAAGGAAAATGTTTACTTCAGTGAACTGCAGATTCCTCTTTTGTAGTCATCCTGGTACATCTAGCTCACAGATTTTTGCTTTTCGTCTTTACAGTAAGTGATTGTGACCTGCTAAGCCACGTTACAGGGCACCAACGATGGGCTGTTCTCAGGATTTGTCCTCCTCCATGCTTAGAGACCACAACACCGTATACTCATGAGTGTCTCTGGAAGGCTCCCAGACTGCTGGGTCTTTCCAGCACATCAACACTGTTCCTTCTCTGAGTGGCAGTGGGGAGGCAGTGGCAAAAGCCCCCCTGCCACTGTGACAAGAACTAGCTGGTGCTGGCAGTTGGGTGACAGGCCATGTGCAGAACATTTGCAGACACCACCACCCTCTAATGGAGACTTCCATGTATGTAGGATCCAAGAGCCCCAGGCAAGGACCCCCTCCTTTCCAACTCCCAGCCTCCCTAAAAGACTAGGAAACCCCTACAGGCATTCATGGGCTCAAACCAGCTCAGATCCTGTGTACCCCCTCACTCACCTTTGCTGTGCACAGGAGGAACACAGAGAACAGAGGTGGTGCATCACTAGGTACAACTGCCATCTCCTGTGGGCTGCCCCTGGAGTTCAGGCTTCACAGGAGGTGGTCAAGCCTTCCTTCTAGCTGGCAGCTCTAGTCACTGCTCTTAATTTGTGCCTTATTTTCAATTTTCACAGGAGTTAACCATAAGTTATGTGGGAGGAGATTCCAGGTAGCACATCTCCTGTGAGCAGTGAGCTTTAGGTGCTCTATGTGTTCAAGCAGTGGTGGCAATGCCTGTGCTGAAGTCTTTCTCTGGCAGTCATGTTCCCCTGTTGATTGGCACGTTGGAGCAGGCAAGCCGAGAAAATATAGCACATGTCGATGCATTATCTCCCTCTGTGGTATTGACAACCTGTATTATCTCTGCTGAAGAGCTGGTGCTGGTCGGTGTGGATTACTGTGAGACTGCTGCACTTTCCTAATATTCAAGCAGACTATGCATACTATATATACAGAGAAAATACATATATACAGAGAGGGGTGGGGAGAGGGAGAAGGTGTGCATACATGTATGTATGTGTCTTCAGAGGTTTCAGAGAAAAGGAGTTAAAACAGAGAAGTAATCTGTTGCTGTTTCCATACTCTGAAGTCCCTCCATGACTTTCTGCTGTAGTGCTTCCTTCAACTCCTGCCATGTTTGGTAGCTCAAAGCAACTTGCATTTCTTCCAACACTTCTTTTTTTTTTTTTCCAGATACTTTGGGTTTCTTTGTTTGTTTCTGGCTGAGAACACAGCCTTTTTAAAGAAAAAAGAAGCTATTGCTTCAAACTGCTTTGTGGGCCTGGCAGGGAAAGCAGAGGAGGGGAGATGCCGAATCTCTCAGGCTGTGCCAGAAAGAAGCTGCTTTCCTTGGAGATTTCTTCCCCCTGCAGTTGACTGGGAGACATTGTTTATGCTTTACCTGGTACAGGGCCAGAGGGGTTTATAAGACCTGCTTCCAAACTCATTTTGTCCTTGGAATTGGAGCCTGAACTCTTCTTACTGTCTTTTCTGTTCTGCAAGAGCACCCACCTAAGTAAAGGGAAGCTGGGCTGTGTTAGCATGAGCTGAATACATGCACAAGAGAGTCTGAAGGCAGTCCATAGCCTGGGAGAGTCTGGGTTTGGTTTGGTAAATGTTGAGGTCTGTAAGGATGCTCTGCTGCTCAGTGGTGGTATGTTAAAGTGCAAGCAGGGAATGCTAGGGGAGCTGTGCATCAGGGCACTAGTGCCGTCAGGAATGTGTTGCTGGTGCTGCCTGTTGTGATACAGAGGTTTGTGAGTGAAGGTCGCTGGACAATGATACAGCTTTTGGATATGTACACATATAGGACTTAGCGGACATGTATGTACATGCTATATGTGCATGCATTTGAGTGCATTTTGGTGAGTACAGAGGCATGTTTGTGAGTGTGAGAGAGCAAAGAAGAGAGTACAACTACTGCGGACTGATGTCTGAGAGCCTGGGGTTGCTGTGAATTTACCATATCCCGATCAGGACTGCCCTGTGACTGAAGTCCTGCCAGTTGGCTGCCTCCACATGTGTCCTGCAGCCTCAACATTTGCCTTTTAAAATAAAAGCCACTTGTGATGTATTCACGCTCTTTTAAGTCTGCCCGGGAGCCCTGGCTGCTTTCCTTGCCCCTCTCTCATGCCATGTCTGTCCATAGTCGCCTCTCTCCCAGGCAACACCCTGACTCAGAGGACTCCAGAGTGATGGATGACATGGCAAAAGGCTCCTGAGAGGACAGACTGTGATGTTATTGCAAACTCTAACTCCATCCGTTTTAAAAGTGGATTTCCATCACCGTCAGGGACTGAACATGTTTGTGTTTTTTTAATAAACGGACAGCTAGCACTCTCCAGCACCTTTGCCCCGTGTTGCCCAAAGGATATCCAGGAGAGCAGATTCTTCAGGGACAGAGGCACCTGCCTTAAGGAGAGGCACTTCTGTTGCTGGCACGTAATTTCTGCTCTTGCCACATGAATGCTCAGAGGGTATTGAATTACATGTGTGGTTACTCATAATCTTTCCTTGCTGTCTTCACCAAACTGCCTGCCTAATTATTGCTCTTGTGTTTTCTGCCCCCTTGACAGTATGCCAAGGCACTGAAGCATTTTGGAGAGAGCGAGGGCAAGATGCAGCCAGATGAATTTTTTGGCATCTTCGACACTTTCTTACAGTCATTTGCAGAGGCCAAGCAAGATCTGGAGAATATGAGGAAGAAAAAGGAAGAAGAGGAGCGCAGGGCACGCATGGAGGCCATGGTGAGGACCTGGGCACAGGAAGGTGTTTCCTTCCATCGCCTTTTCACATCTCAAGAGAGAAAGGTTGAGAGCACCCATTCCAATGCTCATGTCCTGTCACTGTCACTGTTCTATGTCCTTCTCCCTGCCACCTCTCTTTGGCATCATTCTCTTCACAAATGATGACGTTTCTCCTGCTGGCTGTCCTGTCAGCTCTCAAGAGCAAACTGTTTGGTAAATTACCCTCTTTTGGATTCAGATACCAAATCTAGCCCTGCCTGTTCTGCTCCGGAACTTTGCAGGATGGTGCTGCCCCTGCCCAGTGCCAGAGTATCCTGCTTTCAGGCTGCAGGCTCTGTGCAAAAGCTCTGGGAGCCAGATCTCCCTTGATCCTGCCAGCTGGTCAGCTTCCACTCAGACTCCATCATCATCTGCTGCGTGCCTGTCTCCTGACAGCGTACAGTGACACAGCAAATGCCCTGGCACCTGCTGCAGCCTGCCCTGGCAGTATTTCTCTCTGGCCAGCCTTAATGCCTTGATTACTGGGGCCGTGCCTGGCCTTGATGTGGCGAGAGAGCTTTTGTGCATCACTGATTTTGCTGCTGGGAGACCAACGTGTGTGTCCCTAGGGGTTTGTGTGAACCAGCCTCCCCCTCTAACCTCAGCCTTTCCTGAGGCCTGAGAACAGCTCAGCAGTCCCCTGCATCCTTCCCCCCTGCTGGCGCTTTAACCCCGGCTGCCGCCATGGCCCCAGGCCTCGTTGTGGGGAGTTGCTGCTTTAAATGTTTGCTGTGCCAAAAGCACCGGTTTGTGCCTTTCAGAAGAGGAGAGAGATAAAATACCAGGATGCCAGCAGCCTTACTGTTGGACACAGGGATAAAATTCCAGGACTTAGGCTCAAGTTTCTTCTCAGCCAGCCTGGAAACTGCAGGAGCCTGCTGTTAAAGCACTAGGATGCTTTCGTAGGCCTAATACACCATGAGAGAGGTTGCAGTTTGCTTGTGGAAAGAGTCTTTCTGCAATGTGGAGATAGCATGCAGAGCAAGCAACTTGCTTCTTGGCAGCCTTATCCACCCCTTGCCATTTCCACTGATCTTGGAGCTGAGTAGTACAGGGGGATAACTGAGCTCCCTGGAGCTACCCTAGGGAGACCGAGGGCATCGCATTGACAGGTGGACCTATCCAATGATTTGTAAAATCAGCAGTTCTGTTTCATTGCTTTTTGTGTTTATAACCAGTTTCTCTTTCCAGAGTCGAGGCAGTGTGCCTTCCTCTTCCCATCACTGCAACATGCTGCCTCCATCCAAACATGAGCTGTTTGGTGGATAGGGTTTCTGTCGATGTTTCGATACCTCACGCAATTTTCATTCTCCAGTATGATTAGCTTGTGGCTTTCTGGGGTTTTTCCTTTCTTCTTTTCCTCGTTCTGCAGGACTGCAGCCTTTCTGCCTGTCAATTTAGCTAGCTATGCCCCAAGCGCAAAGCTGTTTGTGACTATAGTAGTGACTGTGGTTTGTATAGACACATCCAAACTAATTTTAAACTCACTAAGTTAGGTACTGTCAGCACAGTAGGTGCTGCCACACTAAGGTCAGTGCAAGCCTGGTCCTAGAAGCTGGGTAATTACCTATGCCAGCATGACTTGTAGACTGTCATTTGGCACAGCTACTTTGCTGGCACTATCCTACTGTAAAACTGCAAAACACCAGCAGCATAGACAGATCCCATGTGTCCTCTTTGCTCCAGCATGGTAGTGCTTTGTGAGGCAATCATACGATGCTACTTATCCCTCATCTCTCTTGCTCTTTGCTCACCTCTGCAGAAGAAGGGAAGCCCAGCGTGGTTGCCTGTTGCTCTTGGCACAGGTAATGACCTTGTGGATAAGGTCCTGATCTCTTTTTTTCCCTCAACTGATGTACTGATGCATCTTAGCTGGTTCTTGGCAGTGTACCTAGTGACCTGGCATCTTGGTTAGCTAATCCTAAAGCTCTGTGTCTTTCTCCACAGCTAAAAGAGCAGAGGGAAAAAGAGAGGCGACAAAAGAAAGTGAAAGCTGGAAGTATCTCTGAAGAGAGTGGGGAGTTTGATGACCTGGTGTCAGCATTAAGGTCGGGTGAAGTCTTTGACAAAGACTTATCCAAGCTCAAGCGTAACCGCAAGCGTTCGGGGAACCAAGGCTTAGAGACAAGCCGGGAGCGGGTGGTGACAAAGCTAAATTATTAATTACAAGAGGAAGAAAAATAATCAACCAAAAGAAGGTGATGAAAAAGTGCAAAACTAGGAAGATGAATATGTGTGATGGCGCCTGGCTGACAGCTGCCCCAAAGGATTTCTTTGGTCTGTGGCCAGAGACGTTACCTTTCCATGATCAGCTTTCCTGTCGTCCCTCTTCTGTGCTCCTAATCTGAACCATTATAAAAGTGCCTCTGAGGAGCCAGCAGGGCCTGTGACTGGGCCATGCAGAGCTGACAGATTTGCTTCTGGGAGTTTTTTGTGTCATCAAAGGCCTCATGGTGATGACAGAAAGTACTTGGGCCTTGCAGACTGCCTCACAGCTGGAGAAAGATAATTTTCTGTGTGCCAAAGTAAAAACTAGTCACATTCTCCATCTTGCTGATAATAAGCAAGACTCATTTCAGAGCAGCTCTGTAAACACCTGTCGCTTCTTCAAGATCTAGACTGGCCTTCAGGGGCTTGTCAAGATGTGGTTCTCGAGGTTTCCAGGTCCCTTCCAGAATTGGATTTTTATAAGCCATTGATTAGCACCTGAAAAATGCTTTTGATCTCATGTTCTGCATAGTATTTTTGTGTGGCCTACACTGTCCAAAGCAAGTGATGCTCAGACGAAAGCATCAGGTTCTGGAACAAATTGAAATTCAAGAATCAGCATCAACATAAAATACTTTCCAAAAGTCTTTTGGATTCTGTTTTTCTAGAAGCAGTTGTCTGGAATTTGTTGATGGTTGAGTCCCGAAGCTATGAAATGCATCTTCTAGGAAAGAAGTTCTGGCTTTTCTTTAGAAAACTAAGCCACTGCCAGGTTGGGATTACAAGTAGATGACTGTGGAGCCTCTTGCCATTGCTGGAGGGTGAGTGGGAAACAGCGCAACATTTCTTACCTGTTTGTGCAAGATTTCTTAGTGCAACCCAGTGGAAATTGGGAGCTCCCTGGTATCATCCACAGGTCACAAGTAGCAAAAAGCAAATGGGGTCACTGGCTGCAAGAAATGAGATTTCTCTTCCACTTGATGCTAGCCGTGATTGCTGTTCGCATGAACTGGTCTTTCTGTCTAACAGGTTGACCTTCACTGCACACACCCCACTCCTACCGAGGGGAATCACGTAACTCAGTAAGATATGAATGGTGTTGAAGGAGAGCCTTGGAGCCCACAGCCTTTTCATTTTGAAGGGATCACTTGGGATGAATGAACAGAGGGTCCCGTAATGAAAACCACGAATTTTTTCCAGGAGGACACAGAATTGTGTAAGCCGAGGGGGCTTTGAAGATGGGTTAATTCATAAGAAAAAAAAAATTGTATTTAAGCTACATTTATGAAGCACACAGTGAAGAAGCAAAGAACCCCAAGAGACCTGAATTCTGAATTCTGTGTGTCTTCATGGCTCTAGGAAAGGGATTGGATTGTGTGGGCTGCCATGGGCTTTTTTTTTATTATTATTGTCTTCCTTTTTTATTATCTTCCCTGGAGAAGAAAAAGAGGAAAAGAAAGAAATGGTGATGAATTCTTCCTCCTAGACAGAAAGAAAAGAGAGAACATTTGAGAAGAGGGACCCACCATCTACAAACTATGCATCAATAGTCAACAGCACAAAATGTCAAGGAATCCCAGGGAAGTGAAAAAAGCTCTATTTGTCACTTTAATCGTTTGGTTTGATTTTTCTCTGAATGTCACTTAACCTCAGGCTCTGCACCAAGTCTGCAGAAGAGAACTTCCTCTGCCATGCATGCTGCCTGATCAGTATTACACACTACCGATATTGGAGAAGCAAACTGTGGTGGTTTTCTGAACACTTTGAGAGTAAAATAATTATGTAAACTATGGAAAGAAGCAAAAAAGTCAGAATTGTTAAACTCTAATGTTTCATTGTTTACTGAATTTTGAGTCTCCCACCCCAGTGTTTCCCTATTTACGACATTCCAGACTGCCGCGCCTCTGTATAATACTCATCGTAAAGAGCTGGTATCTTACAAGAGCTGGGTGCATTCTCCTCCCTTACTATCCCACTCCCCTTCTGGGATTAGCTATTAACAGCAATGCCCATTGCAGCGGACACAAGCACCTTGTAGAACAAAGACTGTATTTCATAAAGGTTTTTGAAAGTTTAAGAAAAACTCTCACTTTTTTAAGCATTTTTATTTTAAATTACAAAATGGATTTTTAGAAATGTCTCTTGTAAATTATATTAACAAGCTCCTTGCTGCTCCCTGAAGTAGACATGCTATATCCCAGCCCTTTTTGTTTGTCTTGTTTTAAAGCATGCCATATAACCTATGCCATGTAAGCCGTATGAGAGGTGGTAATATGTGCCAAATTGGTATAGAATTGATTTTAGATTTGGATAATCCCTGACTTCCAAAGATGATGCTTTTAGGGATTAGAACATTGTCCTTTTTTTCCCCCTCTTTGTTCTCCCTGGGTTTAGGACTCACACAGAAATTCAGGTGTAGTGCCAAGGTCAGCCCTGGTGCAAAATGTTGTGACTCATGGCTTTGTCCAATTTATGGCTGCTTGCTTGCTCCCCAGGTACTTGTTTGATAAGGCAGACTGTCAGCATGGCAGTGCTGTCAGAGAAGAAACACCTCAGGGCAAAACCCTTGAATATCAATACAGCATTCCCCGCACCCCAGTATTTGTCAAACCAGGTTTGTGCTGTGCTTTTTGAAACTGAAGTCACTTTGCCAGGCCACAAATGTAGCAAAAGCAGAGAGAGTGATAAGCCCTCTGTCCATTTGTGTACACAGTTCAACCCCGATTTAAAGAGATCCTATATGATGGTACGCGGCACTCCGGCCACACTGACAGACTCAAAGAAAGCTGCTGTAGTTTTGCCACCTCCTTTACTCATACACAAATAATGAGAGATTGTGCAACTCCTGTAAATCAGCTGTGGAATAGTTACTGGAACTGACAGAAAGCTTGGAGTCGTGCCCCTGATTCACTGCAGCTCAACTTTCTCAGCACTCCAGTGCCCCGAACTCTTGTTTTGAATCTGTGATGGTGGCTGAAGGCTTCGTTCCACATGCTGGACAGTCCCCCCCGGCTCTTGACTCCATGGTGAATGTTCATAAAGAGGGTTTTGGAAAAGCTCAGTTACATACTGAGGCAAGCAGTGATTTCATATAAGTGATGACAAGCGGAGAGGCCCATTAATAGGTCTACTGTGTGAGATGAGGCTGGCCACACAGAAGATAAGGAAAAAAGTTGGCTCTGCTCTAGGGCCTGGCGTCAGATTCTTGCTGAAGCCAAGTTTGTCCTTGTTTGTCATCTCTTGGGTACTGTGAGTGCATCTATGCTCTGTTCTCCATCAGCAGTTGTGGTAGAGTTGCTGAGTGCTGAAGGAGAAAGGAAAATCTTATTCCTTGTCCTCTAGTACTAGCAGAGCCTGAGCAGATATAGCAAGCAGTTGTGAGGTGTAACATTGAGGAATAACCTCTTTATCGCACTGAGAGCTGGAGAAGAACTAGGGTCTGCTGTTGTCCTTGCACCTGTGCCTACCACCAGCATTTTAAGTGAAATCACTCTGTCTTTGGAAACAAGTGGAGGAGGAGATGTGAGAAAGAAGGGTATAATTGAGGGCTTGTTCTGCTTCCTGCAGAAATGTAGTCATTGCCAACTTTATGATGAAGTTCTTCATACCTAGAAGAGGAGGTACTTTCTAACCCACCGGACCTTGTCCCTAGAGGTCTAGTGCTCACTCACTTACCTCTGTGTCTCTGTGTTGTTCTTAAGCAGGTTGCATTAGGATGACCCCAGAAAAGACTCCCTCCCTCTCCCACTCCCTTCGGTCTGGGTCACTATTCTCAGTCTATCATAAGTCTCTGGAAATGCTACAAGGTAAAGTGACTTCAGGGCAGCAAGGCCCTTCCATGCCCTGCAGCACAGCTATCATCTGGGCACCGGTTCCCTGTGAGAGCAGAAGTAGGACTAATATTCAGGGGTGAGAGGCTCCCCAGTAGGGAGACGACCTGGGCATCCGTCAGAAGCATTTCTGTTACGTGTTCACAATGTCTGAGGAAGGGAGAGGAATCGTGAGGGGCCCTGGTGGGAGACTGTGGGGCAGGTGTTTCTGTAATGGTCAGCCCCACTGGCTGAATCTTCCTCTTCTTTAGGAAAGCTCACACTCTGAGCTGGGTTGCATGGGAGAAGTTTGAGTCAGGAGTTTCCGTGAGGGGAAAGGAGATCAGTTGTACAGTTGATGATGTACATGATATATGCAGTTTCGTTTCTGGGTTGTTGTTTTGGGTTTTGTTTGTTTGTTTGTTTGTTTGGGGGTTAAATGATTTTTAAAAAAAAAGGTTTTAGGAATCTCTAAGGGGAACCTGTAAATCTGACACCTCTATTTATTTTGCCTTATTTTAGTTTGCTATGTTTGTATGTATACACTGCATTACAGCAAAGACTATTGAGACCGTGCCAGGGCATTACACCAGCTAGACAGCTGACTTGGCTATTGTGCAGCAAGCTGAGCTAGGCAAGGGGATGCGTGTGAGCAGTCTTGCTGTGGGAAGGGAGGGAAGAAAAAACTTTCCTTTTGCTTTTGTCGTAATCACTCTGGTTCTGGGAAAGCATGTGTTTTAGAGTATGCTGATGCAGGTTGGTTATTTTAGAACACTTTCTATAAAACCTGTTTATTTCTCATCATGAATCACGCTGGGAAGATTGAGAAGAGTTAAGCTGCACAGTTGTTCACTCAAACTTCATCCTTCCACACAAATTCTGGCCATAATGCCAGAGAATTGGATAGATGGGCGAAAGTTATTCATGCCTTGTAACTTCTCACCAGAGTTAACATGCTGGTGGGAGAAACTGGGACAGTTCTCCTTCCTAAGAGCTAATATTCCTTCCTATCTTCAAGGCCAAGGAAGAAGGATTTCCTCTAATTCCCCTCTCTCCTTCTCCATCCCACCTCCCCAGATTATCCAGGGTAAACAAAATCTTTCCACTGGTTGGTTTTCTACCCATGGAGTCTCTAGCAATCATCAGGTGTTTGGCCATGACTCTTTGGCTTCTGTACTTGACACAGGAGATTTCTGGTTGCCTACCATCCAAACAGGTATCCTCCATTGGCCGCCTTAGCTTCTGTTATCAAAGCCTGAAGAGGCCAACCTGAGTAATACAATTTGGCCAACTGAAAACATAGAATTTATATATATGTGTGTGTGTGTATATATATATAAAAACACTATCTACTACTCTAAGTAGTAGTTTTGGTGACCAGAATCCCCTGAAGTTAGCCAGATTTTGCTCACTGTGCCTGCTGAGAAGGATGCCAATAGTCTAGCATGGTGTTTTGGCACCTCATTTCATGACAGAATCTGGATGCTTAATAGATCATAGACTCATAGAATGGTTTGGGTTGGAAGGGACCTTAAAGATCATCTAGTTCCAACCCCCCTGCCATGGGCAGGGACACCTTCCACTAGACCAGGTTGCTCAAAGCCCCATCCAACCTGGCCTTGAACACTTCCAGGGATGGAACAACCTGGGGAACCTGTTCCAGTGCCTCACCACCCTCATAGTGAAGAATTTCTTCCTTATATCTAATCTAAATCTACCCTCTTTCAGTTTAAAGCCATTACCCCTTGTCCTATCACTACATGCCCTTGTAAAAAGTCCCTCTCCAGCTTTCTTGTAGGCCCCCTTCAGGTACTGGAAGGCTGCTATAAGGTCTTCCCGGAGCCTTCTCTTGTCCAGGCTGAGCAACCCCAACTCTCTCAGACTGTCCTCATAGGAGAGGTGCTTCAGCCCTCTGGTCATCTTCGTGGCCCTCCTCTGGACTTGCTCCAACAGGTTCATGTCCTTCTTATGTTGGGGACCCCAGAGCTGGATTCAGCACTCCAGGTGGGGTCTCATGAGAGCGGAGTAGAGGGGGAGAATCACCTCCCTCAACCTGCTGGCCACGCTTCTTTTGATGCAGCCCAGGATACGGTTGGCCTTCTGGGCTGCAAGCACCCATTGCCAGGTCATGTTGAGTTTCTCATCAACCAGCACCCCCAAGTCCTTCTTCTCAGGGCTGCTCTCAATCCATTCTCTGTTCAGCCTGTATTTGTGCTCGGGATTGCCCCAACCCATGTGCAGGACCTTGCACTTGGCCTTGTTGAACTTCATGAGGTTCACATGGGCCCACCTTTCCAGCCTGTCAAGGTCCCTCTGGATGGCATTCCTTCCCTCCAGCGCGTCAACCGCACCACACAGCTTGGTGTTATCAGCAAACTTGCTGAGGGTGCAGTCAATCCCACTGTCCGTGTCACCGACAAAGATGTTAAACAGCACCAGTCCCAATACTGACCCCTGAGGGGTCAGTACAAGTCAGACCACTTGTCACTGGTCTCCACTTGGACATCAAGCTGTTGACCCCAACTCTTTTAGTGTGACCATCCAGCCAATTCCTTATCCACGGAGTGGTCCATCTGTCAAATCCATGTCTCCAATTTAGAGACAAGGATGTCATGCAGGACAGCGTCAAATGCTTTGCACAAGTCCAGGTAGATGACGTCACTGCTCTTCCCTTATCCACCAATGCTGTAATCCCGTCATAGAAGGCCACCAAATTTATCAGGCGTGATTTGCCCTTAGTGAAGCCATGTTGTCCGTCCTCAACCAGATCTTCCAAACCAGTCTTCTGTTACTGGTGATAATGTAGAATAGATCCAGTGTGAGCAGTACGAGTTGCTCTGGGTTTACACCAGCATAATTCAAAGCAGCGCCTGGATCAAAACTCCCCTTTAGGCAGCTTTGGCTGTTTACAAGATGTTCCACAGAGCTCATGAAGGGCTTGGTCCTTTCAGCTGTACACCACTAGGAGGTCTCACCCAAGTGGTCTAGAAAAGCCTCTATGACAAGCCATTTCCCTCCTCCTTCACACTTGCCCTTAAACAGGCTCTTTAAAAACCTTTGCCATTTTTAGGAGAATTGTAAGGGGATGTCAGGTACCTGAGCCACTCTGTGCTCAACACCTCCCCTCCAAACCATCCCCATCTTCAGCCATTCTCCTCCCCTGCAAGCCTGCTCAGCTTGAAACTCGCAGGTCACTTTGGGATGTTCCCCTGCTCACCAAGCGAGAAAGTACAGTGCTGCTTACTGAAGTGGGAGGTTGTGTGCTGCTGTAATGCCTTGGCGTATCCTCATTTCTTAGTCAGTTTAAGACTATAAGTGAATTAAATGTACAAATCCTGTAGTGTCCTTTTTATCTGTATCTTTTTATAAGAATATACTGTAATACTAAAAAACAAAAGCAAAAAAATTAAAGATATATTGCCCCCGCTGCGTCTCAGTACATTTCTTTGTAGTTGCATTTTCTGTGCATTTTGCTGGAAAGTCCTAAAGGTGAGTTGGAGTCTGGGTGCACTTTTTTGCTAAGCTCTGGGTCTTTCTCTTTGGTTAAGAACATGCAGCTCTTTAGGTGACACGGTCACTGCAGAGCTGGTGAGAAACTTCCCAGTTGTTCTGGGGGAACAAGCAACACAGTGGAACAAAAGCACGTCCTCCTCACACATAGCAATAGTAAAGAGCTAACCATGGAACCACCAGGTATCCAAGGGTCCTCTTAAAATACATAAAGCACTCTTTCATTGCTCTTTCAGAACAACATAGGGAACACAGGAGCTGACTTAAAAAAAAAAGATGACAGTCCTGCTATCTAAGAGCTTGTAATCCATATGTGGACATAACTAGTCCAAGAGAGGAAGGGAGTGCAGGGCTGCAGCGCTGGCCATAAGCTCCCTTAACTCAGCAACATCCTGACAGCAAGAGCGTGACTCGGAGGAGGAGGGGGCAGGAGAGGATTGCTTCAAAGGAAGGAGCTAAATAAGGCCAGCTGAAAAGAAGCCAGGAAAGCCAACATCAGGAGTGAAACCTTCAGGGATGTGGGAGGGGAGAGAAGTTAGACACAGAACAGGAGGGTGAGCAGGGGGCACACAAGGGCTAGGACTAATTTGTGGGTGAATCAAGGGACATGCTGAGGAATTCCTTGGAGTTCAGGGGCAGAACCTTGTTTTCATCTTAGATGCAATGTGTGCAGCTGTTTCATTTACACATGGATCTCCCTGTCTCTGTTGATGGAAATAGCCTGCTGACAAAATTCATGCTTAAGCCACAACTCTTCATGTTTATCTTCAGCCCATCAAAGGGCGATGTTCTAACCGTGAGCTCCTGAGAAGCTCATGCCTAGCTTTGAGTGGGAGCCTTGCTGGCTGTGCAGCACATTCCTGCAGTACATGGGTTCCCAGGGACCCCAAACAAAGCTCCAGCTGTTGGTTCTGGCTCTCAGGTGGGAAGGGCTGTGGCAATGAGCAAAAGCAATCAGGAGATAATTGTTTGACACAGGCTGAGGACCAGCAGGCAGCAGATGGGAGTCTGAGTGCTGTGTGGGAAGGCTCTTGGTTTATATTTGTTAAAAGGGCTCTCAGTTTTTCTGTTTTGATCTATTTGGTTCAGATGTGGCTAAAAGTTTGGCTATGAGGTTCTTGCTTTACAGATACAAGGGCCAAGGCAAAGGGACGTTTCTGAAATCATGCAGCACACAAGTGGCAGAGGTGGGATGAAAATGCAGGGACCTCCCTGCTTTCTCTTCTCTCGCAGCTGGGTTTAAGTAGAGGAGGCCAAGCCATTGCTTTTCCTCTTGTTAGAGGTGAAACCCAGCAGTACGCAAATGCTCTCTGCCTTGAACAACCAGAGAGTTTTCCTGCCTGAATTCTAACAGGAAGATTGTTCTTTCTTTAATATTTTGACCTGGGTTGGAGCATGCAGTGAGGGGCTGGTGTTCTACCCTGCAAGATGGATCCAGCACAGAAGTCTCCTTCTGTCTTCCCTGTGGTCATGGATCTCCCTGTCCTTGTCATCGCTGCACAGAAGCAAGGTAAGTGCCTCGTGGCTTTTTCTGAGCAAAACTAGTGTTGGGGTTTAGCTGTCCTGAATGACTGAGTGAGGAGGGAGGTAAGGGGAGCTCTTTGCTCTTGCTGGGAAGGGCTGAGGATCTATATTATTCATTGGTTTTCCCTTTCTTTAAGCTTTGGCTTCTGTTTAAACAAAGATGACTTTTATCTCTGCCATAGCAGACATGGAGCTTTCTGGGAGAAATCTGCTTGGCCCTTTGGGAACAGATTTCTGCTGCTAGGAAACAAAATAATTAAAGACTTTTTCTTTTTTTCCCCCCTCCCCAAAGCCTAAAACCTTGGTTTTCAACATTGTTGTGCTAAATTTTATTTGTTTGTTTCATGTTTCTCTAGCTAATGGGCTTCTTGCTGTTTTCTCTGAGACATAGTTGCTGTTTATCTCTACTTTGGTCAGACTCTCATCAGGAGGTAGGGTCCTTTTTTTTCCCTTTTTTTTTTTCTTTTTTCTTTTTTTTTCCTTCAGTCCCCTCCCGAACCCTCCCTTCCAGTCTCAGCACAGAACATTGCTTAGGGAAAATGAGGGTGATGCTGCTTGTGGAGCCATGTAACTGCTAAAATGCTGCTTTTTATCCATTTTTGGAGGTCATCTGGTCTGTACGAGCACCAGCCTGGCAGACTGAATTTTCAGATAAGATAGAGATGTAAAGATGCCTTAAGAAAGCAAAATGCCTTGCTCATATGTGTTTTGGAGAGGGAATCATAGAATCATTAAGGTTGGAAAAGACCCTTAAGATCATCGAGTCCAACCATTAACCTATCACTGCCAAGTCCGCCACTAAACCATGTCCTCAAGCACCACGTCTACCCTTCTTTTAAATACCTCCAGGGAAGCAGAGGAGAAATAAACTGGGGTAGGATGTCAGTTTGGGGTACCTGGTTTTAATCTTCTTGTTTGTTTCCTGGCAAGGTATGTTTCTACTGTTTTTTTGTTTTTTTGTTTTTTTTTTTAATGTGATGTTGCTGCCTGTCCCTGCAGAGAGGAGGGCTCCCTTCTCTCCATGTTCCTTGCAGAGGTGTTAAAAGATTGGGGGGGAACTGTGATTGTCAGATTTCTTGAGATAATAGGGTCTTGTGCATGAGGGAGCTGGGAAATAGGGATACTCGCTACTTGTCTGTCTGTAAGTAAAGGATCTGCCTTGCCAGTGGGTCTGCAGGGGCAAAGCTCGTGTTTTATCACCCTCTAAAATATCAGGAGTATTGTACGAATTGGCTTGGGTGCCTCAGGAGAGACTACCTGAGTACTTGCCTGTGGTGAACCCACAGCTCATGCTCTGATTACCGTATTCTGCCAGTGTTTTGCAATTTGTGGCTCCTGGAAAGCCAGTGGTCTGTGAAAGTATTAGAAGGCGGTCTGTGGACAGTGACTGAGGAAGGAAAAGCAGATCAAAAGCTTTTGTGCGCTCCATCACCCACACAAGGAAGCAAACAAAATAGGAGGAAAATGAATGTCCATCTACTTAAAGCTTAAGCTGTTTTTCATTCGATTATGGCATTGTGGCAATACTGTAAAAGAACAAAGATGGATTCCCTCCCCCCCCACCCCGAAGGTTAGGTGGTCACTGGATACAAGAGATAAGAAATGGTGCTCTAAAGCATCTCTCTGCTACTGCATGTTCCTGTGACTGTGAGCAGGCCCGATGCAGGCCGTGCCTCGCCGGCTGCTGTTTGCGTGCAGTGGCCTTTGGGTGTGATAGGAACTGCCATCTTAGCCCCTGCAGGGTCGTGAGGTGTTTCTAGGGGGAGAAGCAGGAATCACGCCTGTGAAGTAGGAATCACGCCCCACCCTTGGGCTCACAGTAAGGTATAATAACAGGGCAAGAATTTCCTCAGGTAACACAGGCTATGTTTGTCCCCCCAGGCAAGTCTGGATCCACTCTTACTTTGTAGAAGGAGCTGGTTAACCCCTAAAGGCAGGATTTTTCCAGGGTTGTCCACTACAGGGTTTTCCTTCCTTCTGTGCTCCCAAACAGGAAAACAACTCATCAGAGCCATGCCCCGTTCTGCTGTAAACTACCCCTTGCTTCTGCTCCTGGTTTGCTTCAACACCTGAGCCCTATTCACCTCCCTCTTGTGGCCTCACAAGTCCTTTCTGCTGCCATGACCCTTTGCTTGCCTGCCTTGGGAGGATCTGCTGCCCTTTCTCTGTGGCGGTAACAGCTGCTGGAGCTTGGGCACCTCAGGCTCCAGGTGAAGCCCCTTGCAGAGGATCATCGCTAGTATGAACCCTCTTACTCTGCCCTCAGCCCGGCTTCGCATGCAGGTGCTGCTGTAACAGGGCAGGAGTTGGCAGGCAGATCAGATGGCACTTGGTACCTTCCCGTTGTTCTCCTCGTGATCTGCTGGTGGTGTAGCTGTTGTTCATCCAGGGAGCAAATGTTTAACAGGTAGCGTTGCCCTTTTAGAATGGCAGTAACATCTTCCCTTGCTCTGGTCCCTGAAATGAAAGCTTCTCCCTAAGCAGAGAGGAGGCCCTTCCCGCAGCTGGAGAGCTGAAGCTGCCTCTGGAGCCAGTGAGGACGGGCAGCCTTTCACCGCAGAAGTGGCTCCAGCACTGAGGCAACATGACATCGGGACCAGAGTTAGCTGTGGCCTCGGGGATGCTGATCTTGTGCCAACTCCTGGGGTGTCAGTGCTGGGATGCATCAGCAAGCATGTCCTGGACTCGCACCAGGGTCAAAGAAAGAGACTCCAAATTGCAGCTTGTCCCATAGCCACGATCTTGTCCTTGTCAGGCAGCTGCCAGTTCTCTGTCTGTTCCTGATTAATTCTCTCCCAGGGGGATGCTGACCAGCACGTCCCAAAGCGGGATGGAAGGAGGAAGGGGATAAATCAGATATTGAGGCAGTCTTGCTCTCTAATTTTTAACCCATGCTGGCACCCTAGTCCAAACAGGAAGGCAGCAGGAGTTTGGACAGGGATCAGTAGACCTGACTTAGTGCTGCATGGAGTAGAACCAGTATAATTACGGGCAAATGGACATAATCACAGAAATAGCTGTGCTCTGATGAGGGGCAGGCTCTTTCCTGAGAGCTGCTTGCAGGAGTGGTAGCCAGCTCTTTTCCCTTTTTACTTCTGCCCATGCTTTCCCTCAGCTCTGCAATGAGCTTTGCCACCCCTGAATGTCTGCACCTCTTGCAGTCGTTGGAACAGGATTTGGGGTGTCACCAATGTAGGTGGAGGTTTTCCCTTGGGAGGCAGGGAAGCAAAATCTTCGTCTAACAGTTGGGAGAAACCAAGGGACAAAAGCCGTATCTGCTAACAGCAAACTTGTCAATCTGGTGGCAAACGTTACCTTCTCTAGATGCATGTCAGGCTTGCAAATCTGTCTCCAGGTGCTCACTGCCGAGCACACAGAAAAATGGGAAGGCCGGGTTAGTGTCCCCATCTGCAAACAATAATTTGAGTGACTTACCAAGCATGACATGTTGGTCTGGCCCACATCCCTGTGGTCAGGTCCTCCTGGATCACAGTCCAGGCTTGTAGTGGTGGGACTGTCCTCTTCTTCCTGCCTTGGTTGCAACAAGCTTCATGGGATGCCAGGGACTGTCTTTTCGCTCGTAGCTAGGGAAAAGCAGCAGCTCCTGTCTGTGCTCAGGGCAGGGCATGGTCCTCAGGCCACGGGGAGCTGGCATGCAGCTGCGCAGGCATCCCTGACCTTGCCAGCGTTTTCATCGTTTTCACTGTTGCTCAGCCATCGCCATCAGCCAACCCCGTTTCTTCCACTGCTGGTTCTGGGTCTGGTTCACACTTCTTTGCCATCTTCCCTTGTCCCAGACCCTCATGAGCCTTCTGGTGCAGAGCAGCGAGGTTTGGGGCTGAACCCCACCATCCCCCCTGTGGCCTTTGCGAAGCCACCTCAGCCATTCCTGGGAGCTTTGCTTCTCAAGTGCCCCAACAGGCACAGGGGGCTCCACCAGTGCCCAACCAGTCCTTTGGAGAGCTTCAGCCACGTGTGTGTGGAGTCATTTTGTCTGAGGGAAGAGGCTAAATCTAGGCCACTGTAAAATCCCTGAACAGCAGCTCCGGCACCAGCTGCTCGGATGAGCTGATGCCCTTGTTTCCGAGCTGAGCCACTTGCTGATGTAGAGGCAGCCCCTGTGCACGTGTGTCGGGCAGGGGAACAGGTGCCCAGAGTGTGTCTGGGGGGAAATTCTTGCTGGTGCCATGCGAGGTTGGAGGAATATTTGGGTTTTCCCCTTCCCTTCTATAAATGGTTTTTGTGAAAACAGGTTTCTTAACTTAGGTTACAACAGCAAGGGCTAAATGAGCTTCGCTGTAAGGAGGAAGCTGCCAGTGACACGTGAACTGGAAGAAAAACTTGGCTAGGTTAGATAGGAGATGAGGCTCAGGAATGCAGCCTGTCCCCACAAACTATGTTAAAGGACTTCTGGCCACACTCAAACCTGTGTCAGATGCCTGGTGGGATGTCCACTCTCCTGCACTGGGGCAAGGGCTTTACCAGGGCTGCTGGGGAAGGAAATGCAACGACTGCTATTAAACCCTCATCCCGGGTCGTAGGAAGCCGTGGCACTCCGGGTTTTGGGTAGGGTGCTTGGTCTGAGCCTGGCTTCCTGGAGACCTGCCTCCCTCTTGGCTGAGGACACGGGAGGCATTTTGCCAGGCTCTCCTGCAGCTCGGTGAGGGTGGGGGAGCCCGGGACGCGGGGAGCCCTGTTCCCGCTGCTGGTGGGAGCACAGGAGTGCTCGCTCGCTTCCTCCCCACTCCAGCCAGCTGGGTTTAATTTTAGAAACACAGTGCTATCTTGGGGCATCTTTTTCCACGGAATGCAAGTCTTTAAGTAAATAAATAACAGCTTTGTGGAGGTGGAATGACGGCCTGTAACCGCACTGCAAAACACGCACCGAGCGAGTCGAGTCCCATTTAGCTTGCATGTGGAACTACTTTGTACAGATACAGTGGCTGCACCGCCTCCCTCCCCTCTTTCAGCCCCCTCCGGAGCTGGCCATGTGTATTGATTAAAAAGAAATAAAAACACCTTGAAATACCAGCCTTGGAGAAGTGGAAATGAAAACCCCTGCAGCTGCTGGGGTTCAGCTAGAGTTCTCTGGCGTAGGTTTGCAAAAGCTATGGTTTATCGGTGATGGGCTAAGTGTTACTGGCTGTGACTTTGCTGCATCTGGGACATCCCAGAGGGATGTGCTCTGAGGCATCCTCAGCGAGCTGGGAGGGAAATAGCAGGCTATAAAGATGAATGCAAGAAACTTGTGTTTAAATACCCCTCCCAGTCTGGCTGGCCAAAAGCCTTCTGCACGCAGTTGTGTTGCTTGTGGCTGAATGTCCTGGGTGTGTCTGTCAAAGCATCTTTGCTGGCTGGAAAATCCCGTTAAAGCCATTTTACCAGAGCAAGAGCCCGTTTTTGCTGCTCAGGTCCAGCAGCTCTGAAACGCCTGCATGGCATCTGTTGCATAAGCTGCTGGTAACCCTGTCCCCCTGAGTCAGCAGGGCGAGCTCTTCTAAAGCTCCCAGTCTGAGCAAGACCTTACCACGGTGGCCGCCTCTGATGTAGGAACTTCAAAGATGCGCCTAAATCTGCAAGATGGAACAAATGGTATCAAAATCACCCAGACTGCTGGCTACTTGCTTTGCTCTGCTCCCGCTGCACATTGCTGCTGCTGCTGGGACAAGACGGTGTCTGAGATGACAGGACACTGTGCTTATAAGGAAATCAGGTCAGGAGCATCCATTTTGGGTGCATTAGGAGTTGGCAGTAACACTTCTGGGTGTCTCTTCAAAGCCAAAGGGGTGGCTAGACTGTGCCTAATCGCAGAGTTATGAGTGAGCTCTGGCAACGGTCTTTGTAGCGAGTGGGCTTGAAATCGCTGTCTGACTTGGAAAAAGCATCATATAGCATCCTAGTGCCACATGCAGACAGGATGCTGGAAGAGGTTTTGCTCTGGTCTTTCTCTCGTAAGAAGACAAGCTTATCTTGTCCTTTTTCCTATAGCCCTTGGCAGGAGCATTTCTGGGCAAGACTGGGATAGTTTTGCGTGTTTGTTGAGGGTTGTTTGTAGTATTTGGATTCACTGCATGGCCCGGGGATTGCCAGCTGCCCCTCGGCCTTGCTGGTGGCTTCCCTTCCCTGTGGGCTGCAAGGGTGGGAGGGTTTTCTGTGCGGTGTGGTTCCGCCTGCTCCTCCTCTGCAAGCTACCTGGCTAAGCCGTCTCCTCTCGTCCTTAGCCTGCTGCTTCCACTGATACCACAGGTCTGGAGGGAATTTTATTTTTTTGTAAACCCTAGTGAAGGCCCTCGCCTATGGGGCCAGGCAAGCTCTGCCCATGTTCTCTATAAGCCTGGGATCAGATCGGCCCTGGCAGCAGCTTGTCTTTTCCACTGATCCCAAATAAGATTCAGTCTTGGCAGGATGGAGTCTTTCAAGCTGCCAGCTGCAATAGGAGAGATGAGGCTTCAGGGGCAGCAGAAATTATTCCCTTCCCTCAGCTCAGCTCATTTCTTGGATCTGGGCTGAGGATGGCCCCAGGAGTTGATCTGCAGAAGCCAAATGAGCCACACAGAGCTAAAACATTTCCATTCAGCATCAGGCCCAGGGTGGGGAAGCGCAGCTCTCTGAAGAGCAGACTGTGGGTGGCAGCTGAGGCGGCAGCAGGAGGGGAGGGGATGGGATGGGATGGGAGGGAGGATGCAGCCCCACGCGCTGCCTTGACACAGCAGCAATCCCAGCCTCGCTGGAACTCTGTGTGTGGGGAGGCTCGAGTGCTGAAATGACCCCGTTAATGAAATGGGAGTTCGTTAAGGCCTTGGCAAGTGGCAGTAATGGCAGGTCAGAGCTGCGCAGCTGAAACCCCTCTCTCCCAGGCCCACAGGAGCAGATGCTGCCAGGTCTCTGCCTGGTGCGACGCTGCACAGCTCTGCTGATGTTGATGGAGCTATGCCACCATGTGCACCAGCTGGTAACTGGCCTAGGGCATGACTAACGGAGTGGCTGCGTATCTGATAGCACGTGTTATTTTTCCAAGCATAATATTAATACAACTTTACAGTTGACCAACCCTTCTGCTGTCTCCTCCTCTTCCTCCCCTGCCTCCGTCACACTGCAGCCAAGCTGCCCTTGACATTGGAACTAGAAACGTTGCTTTTGCTGGCCTTGTGTCCTTTCAGCTGTGCACCCTGGAAGTACCATGGGTATAGAAGAGGGTGTTTCTGTTGCATTTATTTCAAGACTAAATCCTTGCAGGAACAGCTTAGTAGTACTGAGAGTTTCTGGTTTTAAGCAGGTTCTCCAGAATTTGAGGATAAGCTCTGTGTTCTCTCTGTTGATGAAGCAATTGTGTCTGTAAAACTGTTGTTAATTTGGGGTTCTGGAAGCAACCCTGAAGCAATAATGAAGCACGAAGCTTTGTTCCGTGGAGCAAGTGCTGTGTGGGTGGCACCTCGGAGAGCCGCGGGCACCAGGCGGCTTGCCTGATGGCCACGGCCATGCCGTTGCAGTTGGGCTGTGAACGTGAAGCTGAGCAATGCCCAGTTGGTCGCACAGCTCTGCTCGGAGCAAGGTTCAGCAGTGTCTCGGGGCATCTGGCCCTTCGGGTCAACTTTCACTCAGCTGCACTTCACCACTGTTATTTCAAGTACCCTTCGCTCCCCAAAGCAGCAAACAGGCTAAGTACACAAATAGAGATGCTAAACTGAAAGCTTTCTAAACATGGCACTGGCAGTGTGGAGGGACAGAGAAAAGTAGAGATGGCTGGATTTGTGTCTCAGCTACCGCTGTATAAGCTTCTTATGACCAAAATGAGAATTTACTCGTATGACAGGGTGCACTGAGCTCACCCAAAGCCCTTCAGACCCAGCCTATGAAAAAGGATTCGGCCATTCCACCCTGTGCCTTTCCAGGGAGTGTGCCAGACGTGTCAGGGGTTTGCCTGCCATCATCATGGCTTTGCAGCACTCCTCAGATCCACTGGCTTTTGAGACCTAAGTTGAAGCTTTACCCTGAAGTCTCAAAAAAGTGAAAGCCTAGTCAGCCCACTGCACCAGCGACTCCTCCAACTGTTTTTAGGTTCCCTGAAATGCTAAGCTTCTCTTGGAGCAAGGCTCTAGTAAGTGGAGGGAAGTGAACTGTGTTTCCATTTAACTAATTAGCAGTCCTGTGTCCTGGCCAAAGCACACACAACATTACAGCCATATTTAAGCTGTTACATGCCTGCATAACTGCTGCTGAGCCAGCCAGAAGGAGCTGCAAACTAGTGAAGGGCCAAGGAAAGGGTGGGATGAAGGGCCAGATTCTGTTCAGTCAAATCCCACATAAAGCTGAGGAACATCAGCAACTTAAGAACTACTGCAGGTCACCAGTGGCTTAGAATAGCTAAAAAAAATCCATTCCCCTTTTTAGTGGTCAGCTGTTGTTGCTTTTAGAGTCTGGTTTTGAGTGGTTCCCATTTGGAAGAAGAGGTCCATTCTGAAAGTATTTCAAGCTGCATCTTCCCTCTATTCCCCACTCTTCCTCCCCCAGCACTTTCTGAGAAGGAGGCGGTGGGCTTGGTGCTTTCACTCTTTTAGTTAAATCTTCAAAAACCTAGGTCCAAATTAGGAAGCAGCTCCTGGAAAAAGCAAGTAAAGCTTTGTGCTGTCATCCTAGGATCAGCAGCATTTGGAGGCTGTACCTGGAGAAAGAGAGACCCTCTGGCAGTACAGCTGCTGTCTCTGCCCTCCTGCAGAGCACCTGCTGCTCTGCCCCTGCACCGGGGCCCTTGGCTTCCCCTGGGGCTGATCGATTGATTACAGTGAACAGCTCAACCAACTCTGCTTCCTCAGGTAGGAACAGGCCTTCTCGATAGCAGAAAAGGTGAGAGCTTTCCTGGAAGCTCAGATGGATCTGAAGGGGAATTTCCCTTAGCCTTATTCACGATTCAGGAGGGATGGTCTACTATACAGGCACTTCCCCGGACCTCAGTTTCGGTGCGTGGTCACTCAGACCAAGAGGGAGAGTTCTGGAGGCACCAGTTCTTTATGTTACTCTGCAACACAAAGCAGGACTGTTATACACATCCACTGACTCGGAACAGGCACATGGGAGAAGCTGGGATAATGATGAGAGATGATAATTTATGATGCTAAGCCTACAGGATTACTCAGTTTAAGAACAGACAGATAGAGATGAGTTTCACTCAACCAAAAAAAGAAATAATGGATTCCTTATAGTAATAAGTTATTGTGACTGATCCCTTGCTAATTGCTGACTAATCATTGCAACTTATAAAGTCTGTCTTGTTGCTTGTCCTGAGTTAAACTATTCATAGAAGCTCATGGATTAAAACATACGTGTTCCTGTGAATGAATAAAAAGGGTATTCAAAGTAATGCGAAACATACATACTTCATTACAACTAGTATTTATTAAAAATGCAGTGGACAAAAAAAGGCAAGCCTCCAAAAAGTAGTCAGTTCATCAACATCTATTACAGCATTGCCCACCCAGCACCACTGAAACATAGAGTGCTATCAGCTCATTTCTCTCGCAAAATGTTCTGTTGACTCATGCTTGGTTCATTATCTATAAATGTGCACAGTTTCAAGACTTGATAATGTAGCACGAGCATAAAGTGGCACCAAAGTCTGTTTGCCCAAAGCTTCCAGCCGCTCTCAACCCAAGAAAGTAGTGAAATGTGCGTAAGTAGCAAGATGTGCGTGGCAGTCATGCGGGTGCTCTGTAGTCCCTTGGATGGTCTTGAGTCCTTTGTGTGAGCTTTACAGCATGACAGCAAACTTCTCAGAAGCCAAAGAATCACATGCCCCAAAGCATCATTTTATTCCTACTGAGTATGTCTAGTTTCCTTTTGGTTTTCAAAAGTATCTAGAGACTGGGTGAAGGCAGGGAGGGCAGGGTGTGTTGTGTGTGGTGGGGGGAGTTAAGTGCTTGTGCAAATCAGTTAACTTAGCAGGTTACACACGTGTTTCTTTTTTCTGGCTATTTGTTTCCACGCTGAGCTAGGGAAACATTTGCTCTGTTGGCACAGCAGCCCCACAGATGAACAAGGTCTCTTGTACTTGCAGGGGCAGCTGGGGTTTAGTGCTCAGGATGGCAGTGCTAGGTACATTCCTGGGAAGGAGCAGGAGTGCCCCTACTATTAACTTACAGACAGATCAGCGATATCAAGGGAATCGGGACTGTAACACTGAATGTAGGTGTACAAGTGTTTATGGAATTTGGGCACCAAGCTTTCCAGACTCCTTCCCCTTTCAGCTGTAGCTGCTATGTGGGACACTATACATGCCTTGTCTCACAGTGACAATGAATAAAGAATCAAATTAATTCATCTTCAATGGAAAAAGTGCCTTCTGTGGTAACTAGTGTATGAGACTTGTAAAGGATAAGCAAAGACATTTGTAGTAAAACCTATTGCCTCCTCATCTTGGACTTTAAGTGAGCAGGACATGCATGACAGTGTGGTGTGTGCTTTACTGATGCTCGCAGTAATTTAACCTTATTTCATGACAAGCAGCTTCTTGCAAAGTTTAAGACACTTTTTTGGTAGCTGCTTTGATGTTATTAGAGCTGTCTTTAACTCTCTGTGCGTATGGAGAGGGAGCACCCTGAATCATATGCAACTTCACATTAGCCATAAGCACTAGAAAACAAGTAAACCAAAGTTGAAAATACCCTGTTTAGAGCATTTAAATTAACATTTGAAAAGGATCCATCAGTATTAACAAAACAATGTTGAGTAATTTCTTGTCTAGGATAGTCAATCATCAAAGCTGTTTAATGCTACGTGACAGTGGCCACTGGTACATATATGGGGACACTTAAGTGCTCCAAGGTCAGGAGACTTCATGAAAGCAAATTAGAGAAACATGCAGGAAAACACTCTGGCTGAGGCAACAGCAACTACCTTACTCTTCCAAGTGGCTACTAGTCTTAAAGTTTATCTGTCAGGACTATGTGGGTTACTGGTTACTAGGAGCTGTGCTGTAGGACTGAAAAACTGGGGGTCTTCCGGGGCTTGGTGTGACATCTATTTCTAAAGTCAGGGAGAGCTGACAGCTACCCTTGAGCGTGCAGACACAAGGCCTCGATGTATTTGAGTGCTAAGGTGAAAACGCTGGAACGTGCTTCTAAGGTATCTTTCAGATCAGCAAAATAATTCTTCCAAACCCAGTAATCCTCTGTTTCTACATCATGTTTTACAGAGTGCTCAAGGCAGAGAGCTGGGCAGCTGCCACCTTCTTTTTTTTGTTTGTTTTTTTTTCTTTTGAAACTGATATGTGGATATTTCCCACTTGCAGGCAAGGGAAGCGGTAGCAGTGCAAAGGGATGGGAGCTGCCCCTCTGACCCTGGCCGTTCCATCGTTATAATCTCTGCTGATGGTACGGTTCCCCAGCTCTGTTCTTCTCACTGTCACCTTCTAAATTCAACTAAGGGGGTCAGGGAGACAGACGGACAGACACAATTCTGAAATCTTAATCCTTGACTTAAAAATAGTTGCCAAATAATAGCACTTCCAACACTTGCTTCATTTCCAGAGCTCACAGTTGCATGGTGTGATGACAGCAGCTGTGAACATTTCACAGCAAGAAGAAAAAAAAAAAACCAACAAAAACCCTCTGTAGTGTAACTAGGAATCTTTGCTCAAGCTCACTGTGAGCACGCTGAAATGAAGGTATTGGCAGAATGGAGAAGTCCGTCCTCTAAAAAACACCCATGGTTATCAACAGGGCTAAGTGGCTTCACTGTTCACCCAGCAGTAAGCTGACAGGGTAACGCAAAACTGGAGTTGTAGGGCTGTTGCATGGTATACCTTGCTGAGGTCTCCAAGCCTACCAGCTGAGCAAAAGTAGTTCTGCAAGAGGCTGAATATAAGCAGTGGTCACCTGGAGGTGTCTGGATAGGATCTAGACCCTCAAGAAGTCTCCCCTTCGCCCACCTGTCTTACTAAGCAACTTCACCTCTTCGATCACAATGTCATGAGTGACTGCTTTGCACATGTCATACACAGTCAGGGCAGCCAGGCTGGCAGCTGTTAGAGCTTCCATCTCCACACCTGTCCTCCCCCAGGTCTGACAGGAGCTGCGAATCACCACTGCGTATCTGGCCTCATCCAGGCTCAGGGACACCTCAACATGGTTTAGGGGGATGTTGTGACACAACGGGATCAACTGGCTGGTCAGCTTGGCTCCCTGGATTCCTGCAATCTGGGCTACTGCCAGCACATCCCCTTTTTTCACCTGGTTCTGCCTCACCATCCCAAATGCCTTCTCACCCAGGCGGACCACAGCACCAGCAACAGCAATTCTTCTTGAATCTGGCTTCCCCCCAACATCTACCATTGTGGCCCGTCCTTCCTCATCAGTGTGAGTCAAGTTGTCAGAGTCACGAGTTACCTCGATGCAAGATCCCAAATCCCTGGTACAGAATTCAGATCCTGGATTTGCCTCTTTGGACTGACAGTCCACAGAAACCTGGCCAACAGGAGAAGCCTCAAGGCACTTTGTGTCAAACGTGGAGCTTGGGTCCTTCTGGAAGACACAGCAGCCTCTGAGCTGGATTTGTGGAATTCCTGTCATTATGTGCCACTGTCGCTCTGGGTGAGATCCTGGCAGGAGAAGTTGTCCTGTAAGCTTATTTTTCATTAATGCTTTTCCCATTTGTTCGGGTAAACTTGCTCTCAAAGTCAGCCAGTGGCTAAATGTGCGGCCCCACTGTTCTGAATTTGGGTGATTCTGTAGGGCATCTTGGCCTAGTGGGAATGACAGCAATGCAGGCTCTGGAGGAAAAAAAAAAAAAGTAACATGAGAATACATCTTACTAACTGGAAAGCTAAGCTGAGAACCCTGTCAGAGCACTGCTCGGGACTTTATTGCAAAAAACCTTAATAAGCCTGCAAACATCCACTTTTCTCTCTCATCAGTTCCCTGCATTTGCTGGTTTGTTATTACAAACCCCAAGACTCAAACACTTATTTCAAGGTCCCTGACAAGAAGAAACAACTTGCCTTCAAAAAATATAAACTCATACTGAGAAACACCAGCCAAGAAGGCTTATAGGAACATCAGTTCTGAAGAAAAGCAAGTCACAGCAGCCCAGCATCTATTTGAGATTGTCCCAGCACCAGTCTTCTTTCGAAAGCCTGGCAGGGTTAATAGGAAATTCTTGCACTCAGATTCTCAACTCCGCCTTTCCAAACACCTTCCTCCCAGCACAGGCGGCTGCACTTCATGCTTTCATCTCCTTCTGCAGGGAAGGGTCACGCCAGCACTTGAGGACAGCAGGGACCAGAAGCACTGCAACTGCACTGTCTACAAGCTCAGAGGGTGGCTCTGTGATGGGAACTTCACTTATTACTGCCAGCTCTTACCACATTAATGACAGCTGAAGTTTAAGCACTGGAAAAACCACGCTCCCCTCATTGACAGAGAGATTTTAAATCTACTCAGAAGTATGTTTCAAGTTGAGCTGGCAGAGGTCCCAGCTGGCAGAGAGCTAATAAGCCCTCCTGCCCCTTTTCACCATTTAATCCCTTGGTTTTGGCATTTGCACAGGGCTAAATGCCAAGTGTCAAGACAGAAGGAGTCTTTTTCACATAAAAGAAGTAATTTGTTTTGTAAGTAAGTAAAGAGAAAGCAGTATAGAGGTAAGTGGCTAAGCCCTCGTTTAATAGCCTCATTGATAAGTATGTTTCTCTTTTTCTGGAGCTCCTGCTCTCTTTGCTCTGCTTTGAGCAACTTGGAATTGGGTTTGGCTCAATAACCTCCTTTGGTAGCTCTGGTATTGAGGGACACCCTTACTCATGAGTTTTCAGACTGCCCACAGGTGAATCAAAGCAGCTTCCTGGCCCCTCTGCACCTTGCTGAGCTACCTTTGCTGCCCAGACCTACAGGGATCACCTTGGCCTCTCCACATGACAACAACAGACAACATAGCGTGGACAAGGCAGTGGTTGTGCTCCCCCACCCTCTTTTTTTAAAAAACAAACCAACCAATCTCTTCCTTGTTATAGTCCCAGCCCCTGCTATAACAAGACTGATGCACGTAGCACCTTTTGCATCCAGAGTACCCTCCCAACGTTGATCTGAAAGTGCCCATTACTGAAGCTTAAATCAACCATAGATTTCACTTTTTTTAAATCACTGCAATAATCCAATTTCAGACAAAGGCCCTTTTTGATCTACGGGTGATGGCCTATCCAGTAAAATTAAGATTCCTGCAAGTTTAGTGGTAATGTGTTTACTCTCAGAGGAATAGGATTAAATGGACATAAATGTTTTGAGTGCAACATTGCTCTGCCTTAGAAGAGCACAGAAAATTGTGGTTATTCCTCCTTTCTTTCCCTCTGTCTTTATACAGTGGGGTCTAACGTGAATATTCCTTTTAAAATCCAGGAACGTAAAGTACTCTGTTCTTCTGGATTCCTGATTAGCTTTAAAGCTGAAGCTAAACCCCTGGCAAGGTGTCTTGTCTTCAGGAGAAGCTAGACTGCAAAGGCAGACAAGTACTTACTTCCACAGGGTAAACTCACATGGGTGGGAGAAAGGAAGAAAAGCAGCGTTTGCTCAAGTAGAGTGGTAAGTAAAAAGACAGCAACAGACAGTAATGCATGCAAAGCATCTTCGCTTTTCCTAACAGCCTGCATTTTCTTAAAGTTGTACCTAGTCATCTCTGTCTTCACCCAAATTTCTCATACACCTACAAAAAATAATGGTTTTCGACAGCACTATGTGTGACACAACTGAAACCATCTGACAAACTGCCTGTCCTTATCTTCTATTACTGCACCTGAAGTTTAATTGTGTTAGCTTCCAACTAGCACAATCTCGGGGGGTGGGGGGAAGAAGGCAGGAGATCCTTAAACTAAGGAGGAAATTCCCAAAACTGAAGTGAACTCATGAGGAGAACCACCTGCCAAAAGGAATATTTTGATTAAGGGAAATAGGATACAAATCATATAGCCAAGGATCAGACAACAGCAGTGCAGGGAAGAAGCTGGGTTTGGTTTCCAGGGACTAGCAAAACCAGTTAGTGATTTCCACAGCATTCATTAAGTTTCATTATATTAATTCCATACACCGCCCCCTGCCACTGACTGCTTGCACGCCAGCATAATTTGAAGTTTTTAAGTAATTCAAAACACAACTAGGAAATCTCCTGATGATTCCCCATGTGTCACAGTGGGATACTCTCCAGTCTGCCAGCACTCAGTCTCAAAGGGACATGGAACAGCTCGGGGAGGACCTGGACAGGCTGCCTCTTTTACTGTATGTCAGATAATATCAAAGCACTTTTGAAAAGGAAATTGGATGGATCTGATCTGTAAACATCCAAACATTGCTATGAATGCTAACTTTGGAGTGTGGGGATTCTTTCAAAGGCATCTTGAAAAGTTATCTAGGTCCCAGTGAGCTGTCAAGAGTTTAAAATAGTATTTTTCATCTTTAAAAAAAAAAAACCACCACACCAGAAAATTTTTCCTCATGCAGCAAGTCAATATACACTTTAAACAAAGGGTCCCTTTTCCCCTTTTCCTGGAACACAATGCAGCAGTAGCCAAACACGAAAGAGCAGAAGGGAAATGAGAGACAACCTTGTGCCACTGAACCCACTCACTTTAAAACTCAACATGGAAAATGATGGCCCTTTAAAGGGGGGGCAGCAAGTGAAAAATATTCCCAGTGAAAACCTATTTCCTAATAAAGGCACCAGAACTACAAGCACTAGGGTCTTGGTTTAAAGAAAGAGCAGTTATTGTACCACCTGTAGCAAAGACCTGCAAAGTAACGCATGTTACTTTCCCACTCCCTAAGGGTACCTCTTTTACCATCTGTATTTTAAGCTGCTAACCTGCTCCAGAGCATCAATGGTAGGATGAGAGTTTGGGATTGAAACATAATGTTCATCTCTTCCACCCTTGCTGCATTTTTTTCCCCCTTGTTGATAAGAAACAACAGAACAACTTCCAATTAATCTCACAATGCTAACTCTTGCAAGCATTTAAGTCTAAGGAAGAAAAAAAGCTATCTTCCCAAATATTATCTTACAACACAGGGAAACGTAGGCACGGAGGAGATGAAACCACACTGAAGGGGATGTGAAAAATGAGTAGGAGAACCCCAGCAGTGCCACACCACCCATGGACAGAGCTTCAAGCGGAAGGGAGAGTTAGCAAACATCTTCCATAGACACAGCAAGGAGAAGAAAGGCTCTTGCCCGTAAGGCTGGTCAGATACCAGATACTACACTTCTTTTCATGGTTATGTTCTGAGACTCTGCAGCAGTAAGAGGACATTTCAAGAGAATGGAACCCCAAGTTTCAGATTCTGAAGTAAGTAAAGAAGCAGTGAGGTGGGAAAACTTGCATTTCTGTCAGGTTACTGGCTCTATATATTATAATCAAAGTTGAATTTCTTAATTAATTGAGGAATAAAAGTCCGTCCTGCATCCTTGATGTTTATAAGGAAATTTGGGGTGAGTTTTATGAAATTGACCAAACTGCCTTATCAGTTACTACACAATTCTTGTTAAGCACAAAGGAAGCAGATAGGAAATAAGATAGGAAAGCCCATGAGCCCTTTGGAAAATGTAATGAACTTTCAAAATTAGAGAAAACAAAAACAGTGCTGTCAATCAGAAGATTGAGTAAGGCTTGGTAGGGACATTAAACCTTTCCTCCTTTTCCACTTCAGCATAATTTTAACCACAACTGTCTTTTCAGAAACCCATTTCTTTGCCTAAACCTAAGCCAGAACTGAACACAAGTTAGACTTAAAAGCCCAATCCACTCTGCTCCCCCACAGACAAAAACCAAACAAAATCATGGTATGTTTATTACGTACTGATTTGTCACCCACCAATCAGGATCATTGGCCGGTTTTTCATCTGGGAAATGTTAAACATGCCTAGAAATAAAATAAGGAACACATAAAAATCCTAGCTTTTTAGATTTTAAGTCATGCATCTGGTTTATATATTTAGTTTTCTGCTCTTCACAGCGCAACCTCCATGCTAGGAAAACCAAAGCTTAGTAAAGACCGAGGGAGCTGGAGGAAGGGGAATCTAGCAGGGTATTATTTAAAACCATAGCTGCCACAGTCTCTAAGCATGCAGCTGCTATGGGTCTATCACACTGTAGAACCCTTTCCCAGAAAGCTTTCCATAATCTAAATTACAGTCTACCTGCTACAGAATTCAAACAGCTTGGGACTATCTTGTTTCTTAACAGTAGCATTTAACTGTATTTGTTCTATGGATAAGCTGTTAACAGTGTTCCAGTTCAAAGAAGTCCAATCACAGAAGGTCCCAAGGACAATACTGGGATTAACACAAATTGGAAGAAGAAAGACAACGTCAGGTAAACGCTGCTGGTGGCAAAATGCCTTTGCTAGAGAGGAAAATGCTCTTCTCTGCCCACCCCACCCCAAATTAGAAATTCTGAAATGAATAGTCTAAAAGAAAAGGAACCAATCCCTCCACCCCTTCACTTATGTTTCAAGACACTATTTTATCTAGGTCAGACCAATGTCCTTTGTAAGTTAGTCTGCGCTCAGATTTAAAAGCTTCCTTTAAATTTGCTTTACACGTAACAAAAAAAAGGCCAAACCAACTGTTAGTAATCCGGCAGAATCTGCAAGAAAACAAAAGGGCCAAAGCGTATTTTTAGCGTAAAGGGGACTACTCCATGGTCACGAAGCCAGTTCATGCACAAGAGGTCAGCGTTCCCAGCTGCAGCCAGATTACGAAAACATGGTTAGGTTCAGATGTGACTGAAATACAGTTTATATCAATAGAAATTCAGAACAGACTAATGCAGCCTGAGGATGTGACTGCATCATCATGGACCTTGTGTCATGACCTTATGCAGAGCACTAGATGAGCGGCTACAAATTTCTGCGTACTCAAAAAGACATTTGTCACTTCTAGAAATGTGTTAATGCAGTAGTTGGACCAACAGCTCAGTTTAGCTTTAGTACTTATTTTACAGAAAACTAATTTCAAGAAAAAAGGGATCCAGTACAACTCCATCAATTTTTGCCTAGCTTTACACTTTGCTGTTGTTATCGTGAGCAGTGGTATTTGCATCTCTCTGAAGATAAATTCAGTCTGAAAGACTTTTAGACGGTCTGGATTCTAGCTCATATGCAAGGTTAGAAGACTCAAAACTGACATCCAAATTTTGGAGTAACTGCAGGACCAGTATGTTACCAGCTTTCTACCAGACCATACTCTTATCAGATGGGAAAATTCTTTCCTTAGTTAATGCAGCTTCATTCAAGCAGCTTTTCCTTCTTTCTTTCTGCTGGCAAGTCAATGCATCCCACAGCAGTACCAGGGCACTGTTTTCCCTGGTCACTGCTGTTATTTCTCAGGTACCACAAACATACCAGCATGCTGTTTCTTTTTTCTGCCCACTGCTGCTCCAATGATTTGAACCAACTCTTCCTCGGAGGCACCCGACCGTAGGTGATCTCTCAAGGACACTTCTGAATTCCCAAAAAGGCACACCTGCAGCCAACCCAAGGGAACAAGAGAGGAGAAATGCATAAGAATAAAATAAATGGCTTTTACAAGTATTTCGTACTAACCTCAGAGTAAACAGTTTTGAAGAGGTCTATCCTACTGAAGAAAGAGAATGTTTATGGACATTGTTTTCTTTATCTCTCCTCATGTACACACACACAGCCAGCCTGGGACATTTATGTAACCTAAGCTCATGGGGCCTTCAGGCTGCCTTGGTCATCTGACATTAGACAGCGGCACAGCTGTTGTCAATATCAGGTGACAATGCCAATTTTTAATTGAAAACTTTAATTTTCCTCCAGAAACTGCCAGTTTCAACGTGGCAGGAAATGGTTATCCCTCCCTCTTCTACAGCCGTTGAGCAAATGTACAGGCTGCTCTTGAAGGAGAAGAGCTGCAAGAAGATGTTTGGTGAAACAAGACAGGATCTGTGTGGAACACAAAAGCCAAGGCCTCACAGATGCTTGGATCCTTTTTTGATGGGAAATCATCTGCTTGTCACATGCTTAAGATGATTTTGAATCAAAGATTAAATTAAATGTTTATATTTACTGGTCTTGCAACCATGTTTTACAACTGAAGTTAACTATGTTAGCAAAACAGAGAAACCAAAAAAAGGTGATGTAACATCTCCCTAACAGCCCAACAAGCTTGAACAAGAATACATACAGGATAGATAAACAGGAGTTAGCTGGTAATAATTATGCATCTTTCCATCCTACTTTACATCCCAGCTACTTTTAAGGGAAGAATTTCTATACTACTTTCACTGCATGAAAGCAAAGAGAATCATGTTTCACTACCAACCTTTAGGTTCCCATCTGCGGTTATCCTCAGCCGATTGCAGGACCCACAGAAGTGCTCTGACATGGAGGTGATAAAGCTGATTTGTCCCTGGAAATGTGGCACCTTATAACTCTAAAGAAATGCAGAGGAGAAAAAAAAGAAGAGTCAAATATAGACTCCTCGTTTTTAAAGCTCCACTTGCCCAAGACCAGAAGACATTTTAACACAGATTTTCTTCAGTTCTAAGGTCACACAAGAGAAAAAAGCAAAATCAGCTTTGTCAGGGGTTCCAGTCTATTCTGCCCTTTTCCTGGAAATTCACAAACTTGTTAAATGTTTGCTCTTGTAGTTATCAACGGACAGGTGATGCCAGTAGGCAGGTTCTTACTCAGGCAGCCATGAGCCATAGATTCAGGTAGGCTAGAAATCCCTCGTGTGACACCGCACACTCTAAAGCAATACTGTTGTTTCACTGAACGACTGTTTCATCAGGCTTGTTAATGTGCAGTCACAGACATAGACTGACAAAAGTTTCAAAAGCTGTAAATACAAGATACAAAACTGCCATTCTTTACATCTGACTGAGGCATCTAGTAAATACATTGTATTTCTAGAGGTAAAGACTATGACCAATGTTTTAATAAGAGTCAAACCACATGCAGGCAGCTTGACCAAAATCCCAGAGTTACTACACTGAGTATTTTTTACTTTGCTTGTCAAATATAAATGCTGAACGTGGGAGAATTTGGGAATTTAGGGCAGGGAAAGAATGGGGGCACATTTCAGATGTTCTTTGTCTAACCCCACCTTGGATGTGCTGGAAGCTTCACAGGGCAATTTCTCCAATTCAGGCCATCGCTGTTTAATTGTATCAAGCATTTCTTTGTAGCTCACCATCTTCTTGAAGTTCCATTTATTGCCTAGAATTAACAAAACCAGCATAACTTTAGACTGTGGATTTTATTTTTTTTTAATTAGCAGAGAACCAGCTTTACATTCTCCACAAATCTCAGTTTTTCCCCTGTAGGTGTCCCAGCCCCAACTAATCCTCCTACTAATCCTTCTCCAGCTTATCCAGGGAAGACAGATAAGCTGCAAAAGATACAACATAAAACTTAAGGCAATTCCTAATTCTCAAAAAGAGCTCACCAAAACTTCCAGAGACAAGCCCACGGGAGAATAACCACCAACCAGATTCACCTATGTCCAAGGCACACTCCGTGCCATGAAAAAATCTCAAAGCAGGACCGCTTACCGTCAAAGGGCATGTATTCTATGAACCGCACATCAAGGGGCAGATCCTTCGTGAAATCCACAAAGCCCAGCAGTTCATCCTCATTGAAGCCTCGCATCACCACACAGTTTACCTGCAGGAAAAGCAGACACTGGCAATTACTGAGCAGAATATGACTTTATTCCCTCTTACACAAGGTTTCACAGTCCTTGCAGAAGGCAAGGTAGATAGAAAGAACTTTTTTTTTTTTTGAAAGAAAAGATGACGAGAGAAGTTAGCGGGATTGAAGTGGTATAGATGAGCATTTCTGCCAAACTTGCCTGTAAGTTTTTGCAGCCAATCTAACTGAAGTTGTTGAAGTTGCCTTGCTAAACAGAAAACTAATAAAAGCTAGGTAACAAAGGCATCGTCTTACCCACCTAAGGTATGGCGGTTGTTACTGTCTAAAATGACAACTCCACTCCCCAGTCCTACATCGTATGGCTTCTGTAAAAGTACTGGCAGGGCACCTTCTATAGCGCTCTGGCAGATGACGGGCAAATGCCCCAGACCAGGAGGCATTCACAGCACACTCCATAACCATAGGCTGCAGGATGACTAGCTCTGCCTTCCTCCAAAAAGAGGTTAAAACTGAGTTTTCTGCATGTTCCTCATAAACAATATTTACATTGGAGCCTCAGGTCCTCTCTGCTTTACCTGAAGAACAACAGATGAGTTGCTAAAACACTCCCTGTTAGCAAGGACTTGTATGTCATGTGCATCATGATCCTCAAGATCTTTCCGGAAAGCCTAAAACCTAGTTTAACTTCAAGTGTTTTTGATAGCTCTATAGCCTAAAACACTTACACATCTTCCAAAGCACTGGCGAAACTGAAGGGAACCACAGCTACAGAACTGCAAACAGCTGAGTTAGAGTGAAGTTTCATGTCAGAGCTAAGTTGGTCTACTTGCACCCCCAAAGGAGGACTCCCTTTCCCTCTCTCTCTCACTGGCATTCGTCAGAGTCTGCTGTGAGCAGCTGAAGGAGATAAGCCAGAAGAAAATTCATGTCTTTCTGCAGGGTAGTTTTCTGCCTGTTAACTCCCTTGGCCAAGTTCACAGCTGGGTCAGACAAGTGCCAAATCAATAGAGGGGGTAGGAAGAGGCAAGCACAGAGCAGGACCACCCTGTAGCCTGCAGCTAGGCCATCAACAGGCTTTGTGGCAGAGCGAACCGGTACCCTCAGCTGCATGAGGAGATAATGTGAATTTCCCCCATCACCTCTTGATGTGATCTTCAATCTACCACAATTTTTCTTCGGTGTGACCAAAAATTATTCACAGAGGGGGAAAAATAATAAATTCCTCATCAAGTGAGCTGTATCTTTTATCACCATTTATGGTAAAACACAACAGCTCCAGAGTAAATAAACACTGGCTTTACCTTAACAGGACGGTAGCCAAGTTCAGTGGCTTTGTGGATTCCTTCCATTACCTTGTGAAAGCCTAAGATATAAAAAGAATAAAAATTTATTTTTCTTGTTTAAAAACAGAATGCAAAAGGAGGTTATTAAGTACAAGACAAAAAGATGACAAATAAAAACCCATCTGATTCAATAGACAGGGCTACAAGTAAGAAGAGCTGCAAGTAAAGAGACTTCAATGCTACACACACCCCACCGCACACACCCTCCCCAAAGGCTGCCAGTGTTACTGTGGTCAAGTCACTGAGAGAAGATTTTTAACCAGCATATGGGTAGTCAAAAATACTGGTATGCTTTTCTGCATCTTTGGACATCCCTGTATCATTAGCACATGATTCTCCACTTCGCCATAATTCAGTTTTGCCTGGTGTTAGGTTCTTCTTAAAGGGAGTGGCAAGCATTTGTGAACTGCCTCCAGATGCAATGAAGAAAGAATACTAAATTAATGTTCTTTTGATAATAATGGCACGTGTGTCTTCACTAAACTGGCAGAATCTCACTGTTCTCAGTCAGACAGCAATATCGCTAAGTGAATTTTAAAAGGATCTTTCTAAAGTGTGTATGGAGGGGAGTGGGGTTAGGAACAAACAAAAGCCCCTCAATTCCCTCTTCATCCCTGGCTACGGGTGTAATTGGCTTCCCAAAGCTACTGTCTATCCATTAGTTTGAAAATCACTGGCAGCATTTTACAGGATCATCAGTTTTATGACTACTTTAAACACGTAAAATTGGTGAGCACAACATGGGGGGGATTAGAGCATTTAGGAAAGCAATTCAGTTGGCCTTTGACCCTTGAAAACAAATGAAAGATGTCAGAAACTGCAGTGGCTTCAAGGAATGAAGTGCCCAGCCTCACCCTACCATTTAGTGTGGCCTACACTTGTCAGCTGTTCCCAGACACAGAGATACAGTTACTTTAGGGTAAGTATCTTCACCCCTACACGTACCTCCTAAATTTGGAAGGAAAAAAAAAAAAAAAAAGCAACAGTGCGATTTTGGAATTCCACAGGCCTTTAGGAAAGCCTCTTAATCATCTCATTCAAACCACACCTTCTGTCAACTTTAAACAAAGTTAAGACCTTTCATCATGCCATCAATTTGACATTTGACATATTATTCCTTCCCTACCACACTCATAAGCTGGCAGAGAAGCGAGGTGATAGTAGCAAGAACGAACCAGCAAGCTACCGAGCTCTGGGTACGCACTGCTGGTGAGCGGGCGTGCTCGGCTGCTAGCCCTGCTTGTGAATGCCTCTCCTGCCCTGTCAGGTGCTAGACTAAGTTCCCCTCCTGTTCTGCACTCTAAACCCAGGTGTGAGAGACCAAACACTGCATGAGACTGAGCTCCTTCTTCCAAAGCTGTAGTCTTCAACAGCAAATACTTTACACATGCTAGCAAAAGGGCAATACCTTCCAGACGTTTGTGCTGACAATCCCTGTGCTGTTCCTAGTCACATGTTTTTCCGTGTAGGTCCATCACCCTCCTTTCCCTATCTCATATCGACTGGACTGCCTAATAAAGAGATCGTGCCTTCATTAATCTGTAGGTGCTTTACCAGAAATAAGCAATAACCCAATAATATTCTGTGCATACTTAATACTGGATGCATTCAAGATTAGGGCCGGGGGGGGGGAGGAGAGACAAGAAACTTAAACTTAGCTGCTTCCTGGCTGGTAAAGGCATTATAAAGCATGAACACAGGAAAGCGGAGGATGGTAACCGCTTTATAAGCGGGTCCTAATGCTAGTCCTGGCTGCAAAAAGAGAGGTGAAGAGCAAGGAGAAGACAGTAAACTAACTCTTGCAAACAACTGTTTGAAGCTGTAACTTGTCACCCTTCTCCTTTCACCACCTCCTTGTTTTGCATGCGCCCAGGAAGCCTGCAGCACCAGCAGTAGCTTGCTTTCCCATTAAGCAAGTTCGCAGGCTGAATGTGGCAACAGAGATAACGATACACTGCTGTATGCACATCCCAGACCCACGAATGGGATCAAAAAAGCTCTGTAACAGCTCAGAAAACCTCATGTGCAACTTCAGGATTGCAGAAAGGTGAAACTGAACTTCACTAAAAAGGCCAGGAAGCAATGACTAGCAAGCAGCAGATCAAAAACTCCGCCTGTTTGAACACTCGATGCTTGGGCTCAGCTTGCTGTACACGTATGGTACAGGATTACAGCTTGCAATGCATCTAACTCGATGTCCTTCCCAGTTCTGCCTCTTGCCTCCTGCCACGCTAGCACAAGAGTGTGGTATAGAACAGCTACCTAAATCTCTACAAACAACAAAAAAAGTAAGCTATTCTGTTGAACAACTATGAGCTTGTTTCCACTAAAAGATTTTGGGGGCAGGGTGATTACTTAAAATAAAAATTTTTTAGAGTAAAAAAATAAAAATCTGTAACTGCATTTCATATTTTGATGTTAACCGTTTTCTGTTTTTCCTTTATGGCAAGCTGTTAGGAGTTCATTTGTATTGCCATACATATTGAACCATCCCTTCTAGATCAAAGTCCTTGTGTGGTAATGGAACAACAAAAAGAATAAAACCAAAACATTTCAAAATATGAGAGCAGAAATGAATACTAGATGTCACTGTGTCAGGAAATATTGTCAAGGCACAGAAGTTCTTTAGGTTTTTGTTTGATATTTCAAAATGTCAACCCTTCTCTTCCACCCACTGAAAAATTTTAGTATTTTCATCTTTTTAGATTTCTTCTGAAATCATAACTTTAGCCAACTTTAAAGCACAGGGAACCTTAGACAATTCCATAACAATCCTATGTGGGACAACACCTCCCAACATTTAATCCTTACAAGAAGAAAGGCTTCAAGCCTGTGTTTAATGATTCAATTACAGTACAATATTATCTCATTTTCCTTGTACTGAACAAAAAAGAAGGGACAGGCTGTGAAACAGGTTAGACTGGATACCTGCAAGAAAGTACTTTTCATTTGTTCATTCCTTAGAATGTGGTAACGGGGAGAAGTAGAAATATTATGGTCCTCTAATGTGCTTTCACACATCAGTTGAAATCTCTGATCATCTCACAGCCATTCCCTCTACTCTAACCATTTGGTAATAAAAGCAGGCATAATGCAGGTCACCTGCACCAGAGATACAAAATTCCAGCCTTTTCTTAAAACCCTAGAATGAGTTTCCAGAGGAGCAGAAAAATTCATTCCAAGTTTCTTGAGCTCCTGGTTAGCTCCATAATCAGATGCCACCTTTACTTTCCACAGAAGTTACCAGCCTGTAGGAGTCTAAGACCAGGAATCCCTCTCACCTTCATAGAGCTATATCTTGTCGCCTCTGGAACTGACACAGGAGACAGGGTAGCACAGTAGGGCAGGCACTTTATTCTCTGCTCATTCCATACTTGGAAATCTCCTATTAAATAAAAAACCCTCAAAAACAATAAAAAAGTATTTTTACATAATTTCAGCCCTTAACAAAAGAAAAAACCCAAGTCAGCGTTACTCTTTTTACCTGATCTCCACTTAAAAAAAAAAAAATTATCTATGATTTGGAGACTTTATTCTCCTCCTTAAAAATATTGAGTCATAGAAACTTCCCTGTTCATTCTCTATGCTATTCAGCTGAGCAACTTCTCTCTTTGTGGTTAAAGACCTTTTTTTCTTCAAAGGGGAAAGAGAGGATGAGAACATTTATATAAATAAAAATTACCCTCATCCCCCAATAACTTTTAGTTTACTTTATAAGCAGCACATTCCTCACAGCTTCCAATCAGATATGAAGAGCTGTGGCCATATAATTCAGGAAGCTGGAGGATCAGGTTTGCCCCTTCAGTAGCAAAGGGCAGGCTTGTTTCCAGGGGGTGTCACAAGCCAGGTAACATTCAAATGCAGAGAGCAGAAGGAAAGAGCACAGTCAACACCTGCTTGTGATTAGATACTCCCAGATACATCTCTGGGAGCCAACTGTGCCATGACACAACCAGATTAATGCAACTGCCTACGCTGGAAGGATAACACTCCAGTCAGATTTATGACAGGAACAGATTTCTGCACCATGATGTAGAAACATGAAGAAGTGCTCCCAGAGAGACTGTAGACAAGGACACCTTTCTGCACCTGTCAGCAGAACTTCGATTTGATAGCTGAGTGATTCAAACGTTGAAATTACTCTCATAGCATCCCACATTGCTACAGCCCTTGCCCTACGTTTATCTTACGTTGTTGCACCATCTAGTGGCTACTTGGAGGTTTTGTCTGAAGTTCACAGACGGCCAAAGTTACATTACTGGACAGAAATAGAACGATACAAAATCGAATCAGTTTTAGGTGGGAAGGAAGCCCAACCATGAAGCTGAACTTCATGATGAGCTTAAGGATTCATTTAAACAAGAACGTGTAACACTGGGCACATCCAAGCATGTTTGAAACCTCGTTTGGAATTACCAGCTCAATTGGAGAGAAGTTACAAAGCTAGCACCCCTCCTCAAATGACCTCAGCCACGGTTTATGTTAATTCCTATTAAAGAGTAGTGGAGGTAGGAAACATCACTTATCACAAGTGAGACCACTGCTAGCATGCCCCAAATACAACTTCCAGAAACTGCCGCTGTTTGTGACAGGAAGTTCAGTTCCTGTGGCATCTTAGTTCCTGGCTGCTACAGCCGGGACATCTGTTTTTTGAACAGGATTAAGGAACAGCAGCACACAAGACCAACACAAGATTTGGAGAGTCCTTTTGATATCCATGACTAACCAGTAATCAGCCAGTTAGTGGCAGCTGTAGTCACAGTCCCTCTGACTGTGGTGAGTTGAGCATCTTCTACTCCATCAGCTCCAACTAAAGGGGCTCTACCTGCCTAAGGGTTGTAGAAAGAAGGAAAAAGAGTCACCATCAAATAAGCTAGTATAGACTACTTCTCCTAGCCTCAGAAGGACAGCAGTTCACTCCCCTCCCAAAATAACTGAGTGTGAAAGACATACCAAACAACTCACAACATTACTGCAAGTATTAACACAGTTGCCTTAGAAGACAAGCCTGTACCTTTCCTTCGGACAATGAACTCAAATTTAGCTGGGACCAAAGTATCCAGGCTAATGTTAATGGCGTTCAGTCCTGCCTCCTTCAATCGGGGCAGCAATCTGGCTAAGTTGATCCCGTTGGTTGTGACGGCAATGGTTTTCAGCCCTTCTAGCTTGTACAGTTGACCTAGGAAAATAAAAAGTGAAAAGAACACTTTAAAAGAAATAATTCAACTGTTACTTACACAGAAAACCCAAAAGAAGATCTGTGAAACAAACAAAAAAACATCACTCAGGGTGTGAGGAAAACATGGATGCTTCAGTGCTTCAGCTTTCTTCCAGCTGTACTGGTTTGAGACCCATTTTAGCACAAACCCATTTCAAAAGGTATGAAAGACAGTAGCTCACTGCAAGCAAAACTGGTTAAAAAGAACACTGAAAATGCACACTAATTTTGTTCTCCATTTCTTAGAGTAAATAGCTACTTTATTGTTGGAAGAAGGCCTCTGATTGTTTACCTTCTTTTCCTCAATCTAGCTTGCAAACTGAATTCTGTGTTCTGCAATAATAATAAGCAGCAAGTCACCCTTTCCACACCTGACACTTGAACTAGCTGCCTTTATCTAGCAACATTTCTCCTGCTATGCTTTACCAAAAACCAGTTCTAACCCAGAGGTAGCTGCCAGCAGTTTAAACTGCTGAAAGAAATACCACATATACTCCTAACTAAACAGAAAAAGGTCAACATATTAGACCATTACAGAGAATCCAACACAACACCACCCAAGGGACAAAACACTTGCACTTGACACCACAGTGGTAGCCCAGCCAATTGAAGAGGGCTTACGCAAGACACTGAAAAATGGCTAGCAAAAGAAAACCACATAAGAAACAGTTAATATCTTGAGACTAAGATTTAGAAAATAGCTGCCTCCTTGTAAGCCAAATGCAGAAATCCTCAGCATACCAGATCTCCGGAGGCAGGCTTTTCAAACCTCCAGTTATCAGTATAATAACAAATAGGAAAAAAACCCTCATAAACCACTTGCAGAAGCAGAGCCAAGGCAAGGTAATTTTCTTATTTTCCCCCCTCCCTTCTCTCATAGCCTCCACCCTAATTAGCTGAGAAATATTTGAAGAACCTTTACTCTTGAGGCAGCTTTAATTACAGCACAAATATTTCATAGTCCCTTCTTCCCTCCCTATTTACCTCTATTTGTTCATGTTGATAAGGGCTTTACTTCTGCTTTATCTCATTTCCCAGCTATTCTCAAAACATTCACCCTAAGCTGGGCCCAAAACTCTGGAACGGGACAAGCCGGGTCACACCAAAGATGCTCAAGCTCACAGCAGCAGCATTTTGCAACATGATTAGGAGCCCTGTAAAGCCGTTTGGAACCTGAGGCTGTAAGGAAAGAGCAATCTTTACTAAGAACTAGATTTTTCCGGCATTCACCTCTCAAAATTCCTGACCAGGAATAACCTTTTCCTAGAGGATGAGTTCTGTTGGCCCAAGTTTGCCAAAAATTACTTAACACCAGCTACCACGAGCAGCCTAGTCTTTGTGAAAGCACAGGATACACATTGCACCCAGAGGACAGCATAGGAACACCACTACTTTTATTTACCGCCTCAGAACACACAAAATGCTCAACCTCCTAACAACAGAGAAAAAAAAAAAAAAAAGACTAGCTGCCATACAGGCTTCATTGCTAGAAATGTAAGATGCACAAAGGCATTGAATAAAACCAAAGCCGTGCTGCAGCCTAAAATGGAAAAATTAAAAAAAGTAGCACCAGCTGATTAGGTCAGTTAGTGCGGGCAGCAGCTGTTACCAATGCATCTTCTTCCTCATCAGACTACAGGATGAGGCACTGGAAATACACTAATATGTGGAACCACCTGTAATAACAAATTGGACAGAAGTCAACTGTGAGATTAGAGACGGAGACTTAACACTAAGACCAACAAGTTAAAAAGGACCAGTTACTTAGGACACTCTGCCTTATTTGTGCAAGCTAAGAAGTGGAACACTTGCAGTTGCTTGGCTTCTTGACTTGATGACCTCTAAATTCAAAAGGGATTAACGAGATTTCATAACTTTGTAACTCACCTTGGACCTGTATTAAGTCTGTTTGCTGACCTTTGGTCACTGCTTTAGCAACAATCAGTACAAGCAAAGGCAATTGATAAAACTATCAAGTAGACAAGGAAACAGAACAGATGCTATAATTCAATAGCATGAAGATAAAAGCTTACATGTCAGGCTCAAGCCATCAATTAAACCCTTTTACATTTACTTTTTCCTTTAGGATCAGGAGCATCTTCTTAAATAAACAAATTTCTTACATATTCTCCTCCGATTGTTTCCTCAATTGCACTTCTCCTGATTGAGTCCAGAAAAGGTATGTGTATCCCCTAAAACATGAATTAATAAGTCTACCCTGCATCACTTCACTCTTGAAATGTGTATTTTGCTGTAAAAAGTCATCCAATCGTCCATCCCCTACCCCATGGAAAATGATTTTGTCAGTGGAGATGTATACTTCTCACACTGTTAATAATAAACAGCTATCACACAGCTTACATCCGGTGCTAATTTAAACTTTGAGTATCCCAAAGGAGATGGATTCTATATTCCACTGTCAGCTGCTTCAGAAAAGTCTCGAACACATGTTTTCAGCAGTCCCCAGGACATGGTTTAGCTTTCAGCAAGTGTTAGTTGCTGAGTCATAGTTTATGTGTGTGCATGCATTAAAAGAAGATTTGAAATAATCTAAAAACTGTATCAAGTCTGTGAATAACATGGTCTCCTACAGTAGCTTCAAATCACATTTGTTCATTGAAACAACAAAAAAGTTTGAACTTGAGTATTAGAAATATATGGTAATAGCAATCCAGCGTTACTATTTTTGAGCTTTATTGGTATTTCACAGACCATTTATGGTTAAGAGAAATGTTTGCTGAAAACAAACCTAACTTAAATCTCAACCCTATTCAGCACCTGAGATATTGTAGCCAGCTTCTATAAACCATCTAGAAATCCAGATTAACTCTATTCCAGCCCAAACCAATACGTTGTGCTAAGATGGCCTCAATAAAGGTGACTAACTCAACTGTTGCAGAACACATTTTTGGGCTTGTTTTCCCTTCAGTGAGTTTTCCCATAGTTGTTACACGCGATCTATTTAGTTTTGAGACTTTTATCTTAATCCCAAATTTGTGCACCATAGAGTAACACCAAAGTCTGAGAAGACAAAAAGTGTTTATAGACTTAATTTGCCAATTTTCAATATGCCTTAGAAAAAAACAGCCAGGCTAATACAAATTCATGACAGAATGAACTAATGCAACAGGACAATCATCTTAACGTCCATTACCCTTACCCCAAGATCACTACTCTCTTGTCATCCTTTAAAATGATCACTATGAATCTGTCAAAGTTCAGCTGTGAACAAGAACACAGGCAGCATAATGAAAGCCCAGTGGTTCAAAAAGATCCATCTCCCTCTTTCAGCCACAGAAATAAACCTTTGAGAATTCTATCACTGCAGTAAAGCAAACAAACAAACAGCTTTCTATCCTTCCAATAGCAATACATCAGAATTGCAGCAATGTGATAATTATTTTGCAATGGCCTGGCTACTCAGCTTACACCCTCAACATCAGAGTAGCTGTGTTGACTATAAAAAGCTGTCAGCTACCGCTGATAACTCAAAAAGGTGCATACACTAGGAAAGAAAGCTCTGCACTGATGATGTTGATTTCAAGTCATTTTCATGCCAATACTATATGCTGAACTGTAAAGCTTTATTGTGTTTTAAAATACAACCTATTTTATAAATCTGTCTCCCTTTTGGCTGGCGAAAGCCAGCTAGAAATAATTATACCTATTATTACTAGAAATGGGGAATGCCTTCCTGAAAGAAACGGGTCTCTTGAAGGGCACTTGGCACTCTCAATCCTAAATAAAAAAAAATAACCTATCATGCATGGACAAAATCCCCTAGAGAATGGTATTCCAGAGTTCCAGAAAGATGAAGTTAGTGCAGTTTCAGGACTCCTCACAATCAAGGTTCAAGGAGACGCAAGCTAGCTCACTTTAGCTGTACCTTTTCCAGCTACAAACAGGTCAGTTCTACATACTACACCGCTCTGCTGCTTCCTTTGGAAAAGACCGTAAAGGTCTTCCAAATCCTGAACAAAACAGAGCAGGAGCAGAGACCAACTGTTTTCTGCACCAAAGCTCAGTGTTATCAGTAGGCAGTTACTCTACTTTCAAGACCTTCATCTTCCATATTAACCCTTGCTTATCTTCAGTACTTACAAGAATATACATGCAAAACCAGACAAGTTCAGTTGCCTACAATACACCAAAGTGCACCCACCTACATAGCCTTAATCTAATACATTGCCACTACACAAAGCTATTGTAATGTCCATAACATACGAGATTTTGGATAGGGAAAAGCGCACCTGGCTCAAGAAAAAAACCAGGCACAGTCAGTCAACACAATACCAATCGAAGGAGACAGACTTCTAAAAATCACCCAGTAATTTATCTTCTATTGAAATAATAGTCTTCATCAATAACTGTACAAATATAGACATTTCAACCATTCCTTATTAACCACAGACAAGCAAGTGACATCTGTTATCAAGGAAACAAAACAAAACCACAAAAACACCGCCCCCCCCTCAAAATCCAAAAGAAAACCTGTTTTGTTTGTAAGCACGTATCAACTGTTCCTCCCCAGAGAGGACCTGGTCACATCAATTCTTGATTTTTCACCCCAAGGCTGCATTACTGCAAGCTATTCTAGTAGATGTTGAATATGAAGACAACACTAAGTTCAGCTGTTATAACATGAAGTTCCATCCAAGCAGAAGAGCAGAACTGGAAGTTTTCTGAAAGGTACTATCTTGCATTTCACAATGTTGGGAAAAAGCACTGTCATTTAATGTATAATTATTCTTCAGGCTGCTGGACTGTATTAGTAAATAGTTATAAGCATAGTTCTTGGATCAATATATAGCAAGTCGCTTTGAAACACACTGTATTTATTGGGAACTCACCCACAATATCAACCACATCGGGACGGATAAGTGGCTCTCCTCCTGTCAGTCGGATCTTCTCTACGCCTTCCTTCACAAACAGTCTGGCTAGGGTGATTATCTCCTGAGCAGTAAGTAGCTCTGATTTAGGGGTCAGCTGAACACCTTCCTCTGGCATACAATACTGACCTGAAACAAAGAATACAGAAATACATGGGGAAAAAATAACCAGCAGCAGTTAATATTGATGGGCAAAATGCACCAAGTGCAACTGTTTTTAATGGACGTCAAATGACTCTGCTTTCCTGAAATACAGAGAAGATCATACACCAAATCTTACAAGCAATCCCCTTAACAATCTCCTGTTTTCCTTCAGAAGAAAACCCAAGACTCATGGGTCTCAAAATTACAATGGATCCACTTTGAAGGAAAAGCTGATCATAATTCTATCTAACCTGCATTCAGAGACACCAAACTCACCTGGCAAGCACTGGGACACTGCCACAAATTTTGCAGCCCTAATTGCGGGAATGCCTAGGTCCAAGCTCTCATGCTTACCACACACTTTGGGTATGGCATACAAACATCCACAAGCACCATCATCCAAACCACACCTAGTCTGATGAAAGACCTGTCACTCCCACCTGTCTCTGGCAGATCCCTAGGCTTGCTCCTGCTTCCCCATCCCGCCAGCAGCTCAGCCCCAAATCAGTCTCTATCTACCCTTTACCATTACTTTGTGAAGCCAAGAAACAGCACAGGGCCAACACAGCACTAAGTACCCTCACTCAGTTCTGGGCCTTTGCACAATATAGCGCCTAAGAGCTTTGTGCAAGAAAGGAGACACTTACACCGGAGGTTGCATTTTTCGGTTAAAGAAATTCGCAAGTAGTTGTGCTGACGCCCAAAGCTGTCCGTCAAAAATGCAGAGAAGGGAACAGCATGTTCCAGTAGAAAGCGTCCTCTTCCTGAGCCTTGCAATTCCTGTAATGAAAACAAGCAAGTGCTAAATATTTGAATAGTTATCCAATCGACTTGCTGTATAAATACTAACTTTGAACTCAACTGATAATTATTATTCCATTTTTTCCCACAGGGACAGCTGCACAAGAAAAACCCATGACTTTATGGTCAAAACTCACCATTTATTGATTGTTTCACACCCTACTTAATTCCATGGAACTGTACCACAATTTCCCTGTGCATTTTAAGATACAGCCTCTTTGCCACAGGTGCTTCAGGTTTTTTGTGCAGAACAGGAGGCAGCTTTTTTCAATTGCGCGTCTCTTCACTTTCCAGATTCAATGATCCAGGACCACTCAATCTCACTGCAGCCTTCAGATAAATGAAATCATATAGAAGGGTCCCTCCCTGCACTTCAGCACAAGAGAACTAAAAGCTGATGAAATACTGCATCTCTGCTTGCGTCCCTACAGACTTCCATGTGCAAGACATAACATCTTGTTAATAGCAAGACCAAATTATTGCTGTGTACAATTATGTTTCATGATGTCTGTTTCAAGAACGTTTCCAACAAGGTCTTGTTGCCCAAATCCATACAATAGAATACTTCCAAAAAGCTTGTCTCAGTTAAAAGATGATAAATAATGCAGGGCACAGTGGGACTGAAAGAGAAACGTATGATCCTGAACACCCCACCTGTTCAAGCCTGCATAGAGAGATTCAGAATTTTAATGTCTTTAGTTAATAAAGTCACGAAGTGAATATTAAAAGTGATCTCTTATTTACAATTTTGGGGGTCTGTAAAGCACAGTATAACATGTAAGCAACGTAGAGCGACACAGTTTTCAGGAAGTACTGAGTATTTGCCCTCCAGAATGAGGGCTGATCGCTTTAGGTACCAAATGAAATATCCCAAATTAGTAGCTGCTACTGGAAATGAACACAGTCCAAGTTTATACCAAGCATCCTTAAAACATCATTACCATCAACACCAGAACACTGTTAGTTATAGCAAGGTCTAAACGCAGGGAGTCCCACTGCCTTTAGCCCATGACTTTCAAATTACCATGTTATATCTTGGTTTTTCTACACCTGTAAAGCACAGCTGAAACCACTCTGCTACTTTTGGAAAATACTTCTATACCTTAAGTGAAACATACAGTAACTGAACCAACTCTTATCACAGTACTGCAGAAAGGCAAAAGTTTACCAACATACTTTAATCAGCTGGTGGATACTTGGTTCAGGCATTACATACAAACATCCACAAACAACGGCATCCAAACCCTGCCAAGTCTGGTGTCTTTTCATCTACTATATCCCAGTTAAACTAACATTTTATAGGAGGCCAATTTAATAACTCTGACAGAGGCCAGCTGCGTAGCCTCACAAAACGAAACAGAAAGAACAGGATCAAAATAATTAAAGGAAGTACCTTCACTGTGTCCTTGTTAGTTAACCACTTACAAGGATTTAAAAGCCACCTAACAAAACTGGAAGAAAGCTAAAGGACTCCTGGGCCTTCATCTCCAGTGAAAGAGCACATACAAAACCATTTCTGGATACACGGTGTTCACAAAGTTAAAAAAGTGAGGGGGGAAATAATCAGCGGCAGAATTGTGCCTCAAGTCAAAATCATACTGGCTAGTCTTGATAGGTTGCAGTAGGCAAAGGATTAAATAAAGTCTGGACATAAATTTAAGATGTAGAATGAGGAACCGGACAAAATAAATTTAAGATGTAGAATGAGGAACCGGACAAAATGACACGTTAGCTAGAATTCAAACTGCTTAACTGAGCAAAAGTCAAGATTTCCATCTAGTGAAAAACAGACCTGTGAAATCTCCAGACATACTAAAATCGGTATGTACGATACGATGCCAAGGGACTGGGCAGAAACACCCATAGCCACGGCCATCATCTCCCTGGCTCTGGTCATCACTGGTAGTAACCATGGGAGTTAATCCTGCACAGTATTTCCAAACAGCCCTAGCGAGAAGTCTAGAAACGGTCAGCTAAAATGTTGAACAACCCAGGTATGCTTCCTCAAAACATTTTATTCTGAAAGCATTTGTACAAAGGATTTGGGGGTGGGTGGAGAGGACACCCTCAGTGACCAGATCAGCCAGGCGGCAAGCGTTATCTGGGGAGAGGCCCAACTGCAGCCACCAGCAGCTGCAGCAATTTTGACTCCAGCTGCGCTAACACCGCGGCTGCTGCTAAACTTACAAGCAGGAGCAGTCTGTCTTGGCAGCACAATCTTTCCACCAGCATTTAAACAATCCACTACACTTTTTGATCCAAACAGCGTTGTGGTTAGATGAGAAGTTCTCTAGGAACAACCCTGGCAGTGGGGGGTGTTACAGAAGATGAAGGAGACATGAAGTGGCTGATTTCTAAGCGTAGAAAGCATCTGTTTACCCCTGATAAAACAGCAGTACTAGTTTCCAAGTAATTGCTTTTCTGCTGGAAGAAAGAAATCAGTCTCAGTTTTTCTTCTGAAACGGCCACAAGAGCAGAGGGATAAGGGGAGCAAGGCCAGCCCTCCCCAGGCCTGCCCCTCCCTCCCAGTGGCACCAAAGGTGTCAGTGACAAGAGCTGCAAAAACCGACCCCTCTGCAGCCACCGGCGCTGCTCTCACTTACACACATTCTTACATCTCCCTCTTCACCACTGTCCACAGGCAGAACAGGTCATCTGGTTTTTAATCCTCCCAGGGAAACGCTCCAGTCTGGGCACCTGCGGGTTGTTCGTGAGCTCTGCACGGCTTTACTCTCCCCAGGAAACCCCGAGCTGGGAGCTCGCTTTGTTAGAAATGCTGGCTCTTGCACTTATTGTGGGAGTTTCTCGGAGTACAAGCAGGGTTAAGTCAAAGAGCCCAGCTAAATATTGAGACTTCATTTCTGCTTCTTCTCCAGTTAGAAAACTCACCCTTGAACAGACTAAGTCTGAAGAAATTTTAAATACTGCCAACTTTGAAAAAAACACAAGTATTTTTTCTTGAAAACTGCACTGCTTTCTGGCCTTGGTGGATTTCTGACGTTCTCCTTCCTATTATTCTGGAAAGGTGTTCACATTTGAGAGGGGAAGCACTCCCATGCTTATTAAAATTATTTTAGCCCTTCTTGTAGGAGCACTCCTCCCCTGTTTCTTTCTCAATAACTCATTTTTGCACCTTTTTCAGGACCGGGCCTCCTTACCCACTCCACTTGAAGACAGAACAGTACAAACCTCCTGCCTCCCCCTTTCAGAGTGCGCGTTACAGGGAGGAAAAGAAGTGAAAAGTTGTCGTCCCCGACAGAAGGCAGGCAAGACAGGGAGACTTTAATGACTGTATCTAATGGATGCCAAAACTGTATACTTTCTTTTCAAGGACAATAATATGCTTAAAGTAATTTCCTGTTTTCCGGAAGGAGCCACCACAAGTGGGATGCAGGAGCCAGCGGTTCTGTCCCTGGTCTGCCACCCCCCTGTGTGGCTGCTACAGGCAAGGAAACTAAAGTAAAAGGAATAATACTGCCTTTCATTAATGACTCTGAAGCAAACTGGCAAGAAGCAGCACATAAAGAACAGGCACTCAGCAGGCAGTTGGTGTCAATATACTTTAAAGTTCCTGTTGGAAATAACGAACTTTGGCTCTCTTGCTGCAAAGAGTGTTGGGATGGGGAAAAGAAAAAAGTTTACCAGAGCTGCTAGAGCTTCTTTCCATCAACTTCTTGCTGTGTACAGAGATGGGTTTGTCTGGGAGGAGAGAGTGACTGGAGATGGAATTTTTAAGCTGTTAGTTCCATTTCTGTCCAGTCTGATGTCAGCAAGGAGGAATTAGGAGACACCCACGAGGAGTTCAGTAGCATCAGCTTCAGCTCCACTGGGAGTGGATCCTATACTACCAAAACTGCCACTGCACCTAGCACTGACTCATATTTTTATCAGTTCCACAGGGAAGGCCAAATATCAGAGATGGAAACCTCAGCTGCCTTCCTGGTAACTCACGGCGAGGATGAAGCACACTCTCAGGTAGTCATGTAAGTAGGATTTTCCAAAGGGGAAGAATAGGGTGAGGTTGGACCTACTCACTTGCAGCATCTGTGAGAGCTATCAGAGCAGGGAGAAAGCAAAAGCTGCCTGCTACAGTTCCCAGTCTACAGGAAAAACGTTATTCAGTTCCCTGCAGTTGGAAAAGATGAGCGTTTGTTGGTATTTTAACATATCAATGCCCAAACAGATAACTTTTTCACTCAAAAGGGATGGCTATAATCCCCAAGTCCCCACTCCCCTCTCTCCATAGTTGACAGGAGACACTTCTGCACATTGGAGGAGTATGCCCTGTCACAAGGTGAGCTTAATCTGATCCGTGAAAAAACAGTTTCAGTCTCTGGGCTGTCAATCCTATGTTCTATACTAGTGCTGAAAGAAGGAGAGCTTAAGATGACTGCACCTACCAGCTATATTTTGACAAGCTGTCAACCCTTCAGACCTGCCAATTCACCTGTGATTTCTAGGAGAACTCTTCTGACAATGCAGCAAAATTGGAAGCTGTCACCAGAGGCATTAAAAACCACCAGGAACACCACAAACTGACAGATACTGGAAAGGCTCAGTTAAACACAAGGGGGAAGAGAACAGAGCTCTCATCTATTTATCAAGCTGAAGACTGAGTAGTATACTTGCTCTAGCCTTCCACCTTCACCTTATCCCCAGTGATATTTGTGCACTATGAAACAGTAATACTTGCAAACACTTCTTCTGGACAGCCCTCGGGGACCACCACAACCTGCGTATTTATGACACCGTTAGCGCTGCTCCTGCACCCGCTGGCTCTTTCAGCTCCTCTTGGGTCTGTGCATCAGTGCTGCCGCCTCACTGTAGTACCTAAAGCTGCTGTGCCAGCATCCTGGACGCAGCTCAGCAAAAGCTCTTCTATTTCATGCCTCACATTTAATATCTTAGTCCGTAGGGAAGCGGTGACATAGCGTCCTTATTCAACCTGGAAATTAGACAACCACAGAGGCTGAAACAGGTCTAAGTAGGCCAAGTGCCAGAATGAGGTCTGAGCTGAGAAGTCCAGGACAAATGTTTTTCTTGAGGGCTCAGCAGCTGCTGCCCAACAGCTGACCCCAAACAGCATGCTACAGTTCTGGTTACTGGCACAGAGACACTGCTCAGGGACTTCGACCAGCTACCCACAAAATGGGGCGCCAGGACACAGAGTTTCAGACATGACTGGCCAAGAATAAGGGCCGTATAAGGTCTTTCTAGACAAGCCGGGCTCTCCCCTTTATCCCAGTGATGAAGACTTCATTGAGGCCACAGAAAATTTCAGGTGGTTATGTTTGAATTCCAGGATCCACATGAACAGATGGAGGAAGCTGAAACGAAACTTTGTATCAGGATGCCAAAGAGCTTTACTGGAAATGATACATCTAGAGCAGGATTAAAAAAAAAAAAAAAAAGAATGCTGATTTCCTTAATGTTATTGCTCTGAAGCTTCATTATCTTAAGAGTCCTCTCATCTTCCTCCTTTGTTTCAAAAAGCTGGGGTTTTTGCATGTAAACTTCCAGCTTACAATAAAAAAAAAAAAAAGTAATACAAATTACTTTTTCTATTGTACTGGAAAATACACAGTTTTGTAGCAGAAATATGTAATCCTATATGATTTTTTTTTAAATTCAAGAATATAATTTGTACGTGTACCATCATGTGTACAAGATGACAGGATGGCATCAGACTTTCCTTTGATGACTGTGAATTAGCCAAGAAATGCTTGTACACCACCAGATAACCGTGAAAACACTGCTTTTGGAGTGCCTGCTGCTACCTGCCCTTATCTGGTCTTAGAAAAAGGGACTCCACACTGTGCACATCTCCAAGACTGACAACTGTATCTTAAATACTAGGATACAAAGAGGTTGAAACATATGGACTAACCATTGCAATAATAAACTGATCAAGTTCTGTGTTTTATTTGTAAGCAATTTAGGATCAGCTTCCCAGGTATATCTGATTTCACCTTCAAAATTGACATGAATTTTCACAGCCTCAGATTTGCCCAGCCAGGTTATCTGGTCGGTATCATTTTACTTCTGTAAATACATCAATTTTCACCACATATTTCATATACAGAACATTATAAGGACTTAATGGGCATTCAAAACACAAATAAAAGCTATTAAGTGTTTCTGCTGGAGGGAGTCACTTACCAAGCATTCACAGAACGTGTTATTACACATAGCAAATGCAGGATACAGAATGGATAGCATGCACACAGACATTCTCCTACTGTCTCAAAAACCAGCATGTGGGAACAGGCTAAAAAGGCTGTAAGTTGAACATAAGTTCACCACACAATACCAATACAGCAGCTGCACCAACCCCACCGTTCATAACCTAACCTAAAGGCTTACAATGCATGGCCTTGGACGTAGTCTTTCAGTTGTCTCCTGAAGCTCCTGAGTTACAGAGGTCTTCCTTCCACAGCTGGAAGGACCATTTAAAAGGGGATGAAATACAGAGAGTCTAGCGCTCTCTTCTTCCCTTTGCACCCCCCACACCCAACTGAAATCTCATGAAACGAAACAGAACTCGTGAACATTTTCAGATCCAACCCAGAAGATAGTCTAGCAGTATTCACAATTGGTTTGAATGTTTGAACATCCTGTCCTCCGAAAGCACATTTCACTGTCCCCTATGGCTGTAACGCTAATTGCTCCTCTCTACAGAGGAATCCTGGGAGAGACTGAGAACAGAAAGCAGCAATGAGTATATTATCACTGTACAGTGGCTAAGTTTGCACTGTCTTTGCTTTTACATTAGCTTGCTTCTCAGGCCCTGCAGGGCATCAGCCGTGCCCCAGCACGCTTGTCACCGTGCCCCAGCACGCTTGTCACCGCTACTATGCCACACACACAAATCACCCATCCCATTCTTCCAACCTCTGTGGCTTTCGCCCCCTAAGGGAGCAGGGCTTTCAGAGAGATGGATGTTGTAATCAAGCTCTCTCAAAAGTTTTCCCGAATGTATGTTAGAACTACTCAATTTATAGAAAGTAGTTAAAAGTAATTCTGATCAGAATTTATAAAAAAGTACATGGTTTAGAAAAAAACAAAAGAAACTCAATAACCTTTCTAGACTCCCGAGCCAGGCAAACATTTGATAAAGCAACACACAAATCCATTTGGCTTTCTGTAAATAAGTAAGCGGCAGTGAATGCATTCAATTCTGGTGACACAAAGACTGTCACTAGTAGCTTTAGCTTATATTCTGCTTGTTAAAACCAGTCATGCAATTGCAAGTAAATCAATAAATCACGTCCCAGCTGGGACTACTCTGCATGTCGTACCCTATTTCTCCTAGACAGTTACAGAACCTTTGCCTTTCCGTGCAGCTTTTTCTCCTGCATTCGGACACCAAGAGACCGAATCCATCTGGGGACGGATCCCCAGTTAAATGCTAGTTTAACTGTTAAACTAGGAGGAGCTTGATCGGGGCGACACCTGTGTTGGTTTCATGCCAGAGACCAAACAAACCGCTGCGTTGCAAAGCTCGTGTGATCACTCGGAGCACAACCACCGAAAGCTGCCAAACCACTTGATTTTGACCTAGGCAGATCACATGCCGTTGTGTAATCTCCCCTTTGACGGGGAAGGGACACAGAACTGGTTCAGTCCAAGAAACTGACTGTCCTACTTACTTTCAAAGTCAGGGTGACGGCTCAACAAAGTAAAGGCATGGAATTACATATCACTACATGTTTTGTGGACTCCCCCTTCCTCACGTAATCACGTCCCCCATACAACCTACCTATCGGTCTGGGACAGGTTGCAAAATCCAGTAGGTCTGTTAGAAAGCACGAGGCAGCTGCGGTGCCGTCCGCCCCGCTCGATTCCAGCTGCCGTGCCCCTACGCCGCGGACGATCGCGAAGCCCGCGTTACCGCAAGTGCCCCTCCACGAACTACGTTTTCTTCATTTTAAGGGCAAGGCACCGGCGCGGGACTCAAAACCCCAAACACGACCTCCGTCCGCCGCACGCCTCCCAAACCGCCCCCAGGAGCAGCGCCCTCCCGTTACCGGCCGCCGGCCACCGCCTTCGTCCCCAAACCCCCCGCTCACCCCGCGGCGCCGCACCGGCCTCCCCTCACAACCCCCCCGCCGGACCCCTCCGCGCCCCGCCTCACCTGAGCCGCGGCGGAGGGAGCCCTCACGGGGGCCCCGGAGCTGCAGGCGCGGCCCGGGGCTGCCCCGAGAACCCCCCGCAGGAGCGCGGGGCCGCCGCGCCGCCCCCAGGCCGCCGCCGCCATGCGGCTCGCCGGCCCCCGACAGGCGGGGGGCTCCGGCGCCACCGCCAGCCAGCCCGCACCGTCACGCGGGGGAGGGCCGGGGGGAGCAGGCAGCCAATCAGAGCGGCCGCAGGTGCGGCGCTGCACGTCGGGAGTTGTAGTCCGCTCCCCTCAGCCGTGGAGGGCGGGAGGAGGGAGTCGCTGCCACCGGCGGCCCGCAGGTCCCTCGTCCCCGCCGTGCCCTCCCAGGGCAGAAGGCCGGGGCAGCTCCTGCGAGCCCCGCGTCCCTCAGCAGCATGGGCAAAACCCGCACTGACAGCCTTTATTGTCCGCCTTCCCTCGTTCTCGCCTCGGCCCTCCAAAAGCCAGGTGTCGAGCCCGAGGCCTGCAGGCCGGCCCTGCCTGCCGGCTGCGTTTCTGGGAAGTGCAGGCCTTGAAGGACTCGCACACGGGGTACGTGTCCCAGCAGGGACAGGCAGAGGACCAGGACACACGGTTATCCTCAGCTGGGGAACATTTTTGGTGGAAACAACGACTTCAACCTCTGTCCTGCCCAAATCTCAAGTAGAGTCTGTAAAACATCGTCACAAGATGGGCATAGGAGCTAAATGTTCTAGTATTATGGGGCATGAGAAAACAATATTTCAGTTTTCCAGCCTATTATACTTTGCCCCACACTCCCAGTATTTCACAGACAAGGGGCTTTAATGGCAAAACACCCAGTGGCCCACCATCCACCTCCACTGGGCAGTGGGTTTGCAGAGCATGGTCGCCCACTGCCGAGCTGAACTTGAGGCACTTGTTCTGAACCTGTTTCACACATGACAAGAGAGCTCGGGTGCCCAACATTTCCCTGGATCCCCTTTCCTGAATCAGTCAGCCGCTCTTCCAAGAGACACATATTCCCTAAATGACTTTCATTGTTCTTAACCTTAGAACTATGCAGCTGTTGTATTGCTGTAGCTGCTAAGAGTAAAACTCACACCTTTATACACCATGCTGCTTCTATGTTAACTCTTCAAGTTTAAATAATTTTATTTTCCAGTACCAAATTGCTGTGTCAGGGATATTTGCATTTGCAACTAATGGTTGCAAAAACATTACCAAGTCTCTGCACAGTCTTAATCCTTTACTGTTTGACCTGCACAGTACTTGTTGATGTGTGAGTAGCCGGGCCTTATAATTGCTTCTGTCAGCCATTATTTCAAGGCATAGTTATATGTGCTAGTACAGATTCAAATGTTTAGTCAGGTTATACTTAAATCTTTGTTCTGTAGCAAAACACCTTTTTCTGTCCAATTCAGTCTTAAGCATGTAGACCTCAGACTTTATTCAGTCTTTAGGCTGGATAGAAACTAACAGGAAAACTTAATGCAACATTGCTTTTTTTTTTTTTTTTCTTCTTTTCCCAAAGCTGAAGACATTTGAAAAGAAATACAAACTCGAATGACCTGTGATGTGGCCAAATATCTATTCTGAAACCATTATTCTCATCAGTATGATGTCAAGGTAACATATACACAGATCAAAACCGTAGAGAAAATAACAAGGCAAAATACTGCTTTTAATTACAGTTTTCAAAGGATGCAGAAGCAAGCTTGATGTTTACATTTACAGTAGCTTTTTGAAGCAGCACTTCTCCCTGTAGAACTGGAATAACTGTAATTAAAGGATTTCCTGAATTTAATTGAACAGCAAGTGATAATGAAGGCTGAAATACAGAAAGCGTTTTAGCTTCATACTAAATGTAGTAATTGTTCAATTAAGTGAACCTTTCAATTGCAAAAAAAGTTTAATTAGATGTAAAGTGAATAAAGATCAAAATTTGTTACAACCTCAGAAAGAGACAAAAATTATCATTTGCTAAATGAGCATTAAAAAAAAATCTGCCGGCTCTCTAATATCTTCCTCTGGTAAATGTTCTTACCTACAGTGAAGGGTCTGGTTCTGTGATTCTGTAGTTATTTTACTTCATTTAAAGGCTATGTTAAGTTTGACTTACATCTGTAATCCAGTTGAATACGGTGGGGCTGAGCATATCAGGAAAGTTAAAAAATGAAATGTCTTTGCATACTTGAAGCCTTGTATTTTTCCAGCTTTATCAGTTTGTACAAGTATAGGCATATCTCATTAAACCAGCATAAAATCATGTTTTACACCTCCAAAGGCAGCCTCTTGCTCTCAGAAGTAGCTGCTGCTGGTTGACAGAAACACTTGCCCAGAATTAAACAAAACCATAAAATAAATGTAATGGAATAAGAGCATCTGCATAAGAGATGATTCCATTTTAACTTCACTGGGATACAGTCATGTCATGTCATGTCATGTCACAGGTCATGTCATGTCGTGTCACAGGTCATGTCATAGGTCATGAAGAGTAAGGGGTTTTGCACATCTGAGACAGCAGCTGGAGGTCTGATTTCTTTGCTTTTCTCAGCAGCTGTTTGAAGAACTAGTATTCAGTAAAAAATTAAAGATTTGAGGTTTGTGTATTTAGACCAAGGTGCTGCGCAGTGTCATGCCCTTGCATTGTAACTGAAGTTTGCATATGATATTCTACCATGGCAAAATAATATTTATCTACATCTAGCTGCAGAGACCACTCTCGCTCTAGTGAAGCTCAAGACAGTTACTCAAGGCAGTTTTAGGATCCACAGAAACTCTTGCCACTGGTCTTTCAGTTGTCTTCCAGACATTATGCAGACATTCACTTGTGTTTGGCACAGGGTAATTCCGTAGTCCAAATTCCAAAGAAAGACATTTCCTGCCCTTCCTGCTGCTGCCTTCCTTTCTGACTTAGAGAGAGCCTAGATTAGCCATGTCTGTCTTAGCTGTTTTTTTCAAGATTTTGCTGAATTCACGCTTAATGCCTTAGAGGTCTCATTCAGCACTCTTGCACATTCAGAGATTAACTAGCTCTCCTCAAGAGACTCTGCACGGCACCATTCGTAAAAGTCCATGTGCTGGCCACGGAGCATTACACCCACATGGGCAATTGAAGGGCAGAGTCCAGTCCATGTACTAGCATCTTCTGTGAGCCTGTCCCAGAACAATATGAAAATACGAAGTGCTGGACTGCTTCCAGCGCTATTCATGCTTCAGATAAGCACTGAACAAAGTTTTAAAGATATGTGAATAATGAAATAATAATAATAATTAAAATGTCTCAGGAGAGAGCACAGCACGTGAGCTGGATCCATCTGCCACACTGAATCACGATTGCCTCATTGCCCAAACTAGGCATCCGTTTCTCAACATCTTTCTGAAACTTTGGGCTACATGCCTAAACAAAAAACAGGGCAAAGTGGAAGACCTGATCCTGTCCTCACGTGGGGCTGGAACACAGCCAGGGCTTGTGTTGGGACGGCAGTTAGGAAAGACTGCAGGAGCGCCTAGTCTAGGGCAAGCAAGGAAAAGCCTCCATGTCCAGCTTCCTGCAAAATGAGCATGAAATAACTGTTAGACTTTGTAAAGACACGGTAATCGTTCTGTCTATTTCTTGCAAGAGCAGAACATTGTCCCTCTCTGCATTTGTTACTAGTGAGCAGCATAGGCACTCCTTTAAAGAAACTACCATGAGGATAGAGATTCACTGTTAAACTTCAGGGCATATGTGAGGTACGAAGGACTAGCTTAGGACATCTTACAGTTGCTCGTGAGCGTCATAGCATTTTTCAGTTCAAAGCACACCACTGCATAATTATTCTTATCTACATGAGAAATCCTAGGGAGCTGATGCAGCAGAGGCTTCTGTTATAGTTTGCTTTCCTCATTAGAAAGAGGCATGAGAGCCTTCCTGGTGTTTCTTCCTGGTAGCTGGCACAAAATAACATCCACAGTTCTCTAGGACATACTGCTCCCACGGAATTAAAAAGCACGTGTCAAAAACCACACAGAATTACAAACAGGGATTTTATAAGTACCCATGCCAAGGCTGCCACAAAAACAACAGCCTCTCACACATGCAGAAGAAACTGGAACAAGACCAGCCATTCTAATCAAATTGATCTGAAAATCGTTGGCATGGAACAAGCCAGGCTGGTTAGAAAATGGGTGTCAATGCTGTCTTCTCCTATCCCTCCTTACCTTCTCTGTGCTGGAGAAACCCTATCCTCCCTCATCTTCTTACCCTCCTCCTTTGCTGTATCTTCTTTGATGTCATCCAGTTTTTCTGCTCACAACAATGAGAAAAGAAAAAATGTTCCTTTAATGTTACTAAACTCATTGTGATGAAGTTTTTGGCATTCTCTCTTTGAGCAATATCTAGCAGTATCTAGAGTAATGGGCTGAAGAATAGCAAGGAATCCAACTGATCCTACACATTCAACCTAAGTCTACATTTACTTTTCCATACTTTGGCACACCCACACTACAGAAAGGGAATTAAGAAATGGATAAAAAACAGAGGTTGATATAAGTAGAAAAGGGGAAAAAAGGAAAGAAGAAAACAAGGGAAGGAAGAGGAGGAAGGGAGAAAAGGAGGAAGGAAGGAAGCAAGGAAGGGACGAAGGAAAGAAGGGGAAGAGTTTTGCTGTGAGCTTGACCTTATCATTTATGTACGACCATACCCTTCTCTCTTGGCTTCCTTCCTTTGCATGAAATATCATCATCGCACCTTCAGCATTACGCAATTGAGGAACAGTAGCACTTTATGCCTTCCTGTTTTTTATCCAGAAGTTATGTGCAGGACAGCTGCTGCACTTTTGTTTATCTGGAGCAGGATTGCACGTTCCACCCTTTATGCAACCTTCCTGGTAAACAGGCTGTTTATGGGCTGACCACCGCAACTTTGCTGGTCTAACTGGGTGCTTATCATGTTTAATTCCTGAGAACTGTGAGAAGAATGAACATAGTGACACACAACAACCCCATCTAATAAGGTTGACATGGACATAACCAAAGGGAAGTTTAGACAAAATCGTACATTGTCTCAGCTTAACTCTCTGTGGGCTTATTCTGCCCCAGACAGCTCCAGTTCTAGGTTTGGGGCTAATCTGTTAGCATGCCTACATCTTTTCATATTCGACTGAATTCAAGGACATGGTAAAAGGAGGTACCTGAGTGTTAGAAAACACCAGGAGACTTCTTTTTCCTTTCCCACAGATGACCTGGACTCCCGATGCCCACCCCTCTCCTCCCATGAGTAACTCCCATTCCTCCCTTCCATGTTAAAGAAATCCTGCTTTATTTTGTGGAGTGAAGTTAACTGTATTGGTGGGATGTGATGGTACCTTACGTATCAGCACCATTGACACTCCAGGCGTAAGGCACCGGGTCAGTGTGATGATTCTCAGATTTGAGAATTCAGCTGTATTTTGGACAAAAAAAATCATAATCTCCCTTTTTCCTCGAAGTGCAGATCAGTTCTTTAAGAGAAGGGATTACGCCTTCCCTGCTCCAAGAGAAATGTATTGGACTTCAAAAAGGAAGAAGAGATATAAACTCCAAATAGCCTTATACTGGTTTTGTCCTTAAGCATTACCAAAAAAAAAAAAAAAAAGCCTCTCTTCCAATACAGGTGCTGTCTTGCTCTCTTGAAGTTAGTCCCTGTATTTGGAACAGCAATTAATTTAGTTAAACACCTGGACATATGATCTTATGAAATATTATGAGTATTTCCCATTTAATTTGCTTTGAAGCAAGAAATTTCATCAATAACAGCAAACAAACCTTCTCCACATCCCAACAAAACAATAAGCAAGAGCACAAATCTTCAAGACCTTTTTTGTGCTAGAAGAGTTTGATGTGACTTGGAAATCGATTAAGTTCTGTCAAGTCTGTAAACTATACCTGTCTTGTCCCTTTTAAAACTAGGTGGTAGTGTTTATAGCTGGGTTCTTAGTCTACCCAGGATAGGATTTATTTTCTGCTTATTTCTTGGCTTATTTCGCTGAAACAAGCCAACTTCCAGTCTGTTAAGCATCCCCTCAAGGTTAGTGAAACTGTAACAAACAGCACTCTGAGAAAGTTAATTTGTTTCCAAAGAGCTTTAGCAAGTTAGAAAGTCACAAGGCAGAAAACAGAACAAAACAAAACAAAATAATAAAACCATCAGGGCATCTTTGTGGGCTGTTGGCATTTTTGTTCTGTAGATGCTTATATCAAAGACTATATTTTTTCAGATACTGTTAAGTTCCAGATTTAGCATCCCACAGATATTTCTTTCTGTGTCATTTCAGATCCCCTAGGCACTACAGTTCTGTTCAGTTCTTGCAAATCACAATAAAGAACTGTGATTAAGCAAACCGAATCTCACTGAGCATTCCCCTGTTTCACATCTTTGTGCATCATCTTGTAAAATAAAGACAGAAAGGAGCTGTTTGCAGATTCACTCTGTTCTCTCATCTCCTCTTCTCAGTGTTTTCCATACTGCCAATTTCTAAGCTGTGTTTCCAAAAAAGGTGAAAACGTGACAATGCCTTGAAAAAACTTTCTTTGAGTTTTTGGACAGAGCATCATTACTTTGTTGTGCATTGTTTAGTCACTTAGGTGATGGAAAAGTGGGCCTGAGGCGCTATCTTTAGAGGAGAAGAGAATTCTGCTCTTCTGGTTCCTGCCGCTCACCTTCACATCAATGATTACAAATAGCCTGTAAGGTAACAGAAAATCAAGCCCTGAGAGGCAGCTATCTGAACAGTGGCACTCAATCTAACCTCAGAGAAGCCATCAGGCTGGAGGTTTCAAAGGTTATGACAATTATGCCCACTACATTTGAGAGGTCAGAGGCTTTATTTTCTGTAGTAGCTGCTCTTGTAAAGCTTTTCACTCACTACAGTGGTAATTGCTCAGACCTTGTGACTGGCTAACCACTGGGCCTCTGAAATACTCTGTTGTGTGGAAATGAGAATGGGTTATTTATTTCATGGGGAAAAGGCTTGTAGGACACTTTATTGGCCTTGTATTTCCTTGTGGATAGTGATGTATTCTTTAGGATCCCAGCCTTGGAAATCTGGTGTCCTGACCCAGTTATTTCAACTTCAAATGCTGTGGCTGTGTAAAGAAAATTAATTATAAAATAAAACACAAAAGTGGAATAGCCTGATTTGATGCTGACCTGAATGGGCTTTTGTTTGCTGAAAAGTCTTTCCATCTTAGCCAGTGGAATGCCATTACTTTTTTTTTTTTTTTTTTTTGAGCTTGGCAATTAGAGTCAAGAGGTTTTGTGTTGCTGCTGTTTATAAGTTTGTTTCTTCCTCTGACAGAAGAAAATAATCTTATCTTGATGGTATCTTCCTGTTCCAAAAGGTATCCAACAATGTTTGGCAGTACCGGCCTGTCACTCTGTGTCTTGCTGTTGTACAAGTCTGTCATCTTCACACACAGCACTCATGTGATATCCATGAGGAAGGCTGAGCACTTTGGATAAACAAAGCATGGCAGAAAATGGAGAGAAAAAGAAGGATGAAACAAGGACATAGCAGAGAAGTAGGACTGAGATGTCTGATTTTAGTGTTTACCTTAAATTTCTGTTCTGTTCCGTACCCTGGGCTCACACACATCTAGCTGTTGGAGCAGTGAGGCATTAGAATACACCTTGGCTCTCTGACCATGCTGTGGCAGTTTCTCTTCAACATTACTTCTTCATCATCCCTGGGAGCTAAATAATAATCCAAGGAGTTGTTTCATCATTGACCTCTGCCTTGTACAATAATTTGCAATCATCTTGCATGGGTAAAAGACTGCATGAGTGAACAAGGCTAGAGAGTACTGAGCCCTTTGATCCAATTTTGCTCCAGCTCAAATAAAGAAAGAAGTTTGTCCTTGGATTAGTAGGAAGGTTATGGCCCTATTCCACCTAATTTGTTTATGATTAGGATATTAACTCAGTCTTGAGGAAGTTTACAAAGACTTTATTCCATTTACATGCAGACTGAGAGTCTGGAGAATGAGAATGTGCAGAAGTTAATTCTAAGAACAGATATATTGCAGCAGAGGTAAGACCAAAACAAGAGCCCTCAGCATTTCAGACTTTCTCTGCTTATCTTCCCAAGTGACTCCAACTCATTGTGATTACTAGAGTTTTATAATTGTGTTTCACTGCCTGTTAGCACCTCTGTCTCTTTTTCAGATTGCTGTGATCTCCAACAAGCACAGGGGTACTTGGCAGAAGGAAAAACTAAATGGGGGGGGGGGGGGGAAGGGGGGGGAAGCTGTCTGGAAATTTTCCCTAAGAAATTTAGTAGGACAAGACGGGACTTGGAGGATCATCGAGATGAGTCCATTGCTGTTGCAGATGGCCACCTCACAAACTTGCACCTTTACTGTTGCTGAGAGCCAGTTTAGAGCCAAGGAGCTCCGATAGCTATAAACCTTCTTCTAAATTTTCACCTAAAAAAAAATTATCAGTAGTTTATGCACAACTTGGCCTCTGTCATATATACCTCTTTCCCCAGCTTTCCATTCATGTGTACCCCTTCTCAGAGCAGATGAAGCACACCTCTTTTAGATTTCTCTTATTAAATGTGTTAGGGTGAGCAGGGACATGGAAAACCTTTCTCTGCACTTGTTCTGCTGTAATTCATTTTGCTCTTGGGGAATTAAATCTGTTCTTACTATTCTTTAGGTGCTGTGAGCCAGATAAGTGTTGCTACTTTTTGGCAAAGTCATTCCTGGAGGCCCTCAGCTGCAGAACAGTGCTATAAACTCCCAGTGCCATTAGACATGGCACATACATTGATCATCTTTCTACATGACCCAACATTCTCCTTGCACCTTTCCAGAATTAAGAAAGAAGAAAATCGGTATCTCCACCTGGGTGGCTGGCTAGAGATACATTCTAAGATACATCCTTCCAGCAGCTTAAGTCTGAACTCTGCCTTATATATTAAAATTAATCCTTTCTCAATACATTGGCTGCTGGAAATCTCTTTCCTAATATGATCCCAAGATGTATTTCTCTTTTCGAAGACCATATCATGGTGGTGGTAATAGACAAGCTATGACTAACTAATAAACATAGGATCTTCTGTCATTTCATCACTAAGGAATGAGCAATAATGTATGATGTAAATGCATGACCTTCTGTTTTGTGTGACTTAATTTCATCTCATTTCTATTAGTCAGGGCTTCGTGGTAATCCAGTTTTCCCTGTCTGATATTCAATACCTCCCCTGATTTGCTAATGGCTGCAAAGCGTATGCAACAAATTTCATCCGACCACCAGATTTCCGAGCCAACATCATTAGTGAAAATATTTGATAAGTGAAGTCTGAAGTGAGATCCTGAAGAGCTCCACCAGCCATCTCTTTCTAGGCCTTCTCTTTCAGCAGAATGTTCTTTGTCACTTTTAGATAGCGCTTAACCAGCAGAGGTCAAAGTAATAGAACAGTTGTTGTCTGAATCACACCACTACTCGTTTCTTAAATAGAAAATATAATATCCTATCCTCGAATGTCATGGAACTCTTTAAGACTAGAAGTGATAGCTTTTTAAAGAACCTTGCCACCAGACTTGGGTCAGTTATTTCCCTGTTGACTGCGTGTTTTCCATGTCTATGCACTCATTCATATTAGTACTCTTGCCCTTACTGCACTTTCAATAAGAATGTGTATATAGAACAGAGACCAAGATATTATTTACAGTGTGCTCATATATCAGCTATCTCTAGTCCATACCATCTCAATACAAAGCAATAGCATTTCTTCCATTTATTAGTTTTTATTTCTACAACTAAGCAACATTTCACCATTTATTTTTGCAAACACTGCAAGCTCTGACACACATTGATGTTCTCCAGCTAGTTTTGTACTTCCACTTTTGGATCTCCAAAACATAATTTTGTTTTCTGGTCAAGGTTTTCCTCCTCACCCTGTTCTCTTTCCCAATAGGACTTTCTTGTGGCAGTGATTCTTATCTTTGAAGCTCATCCTTACAGGTTTTTCCCCTTGACTGGGATGCGGATAACAGATAGGATTTATCAGCCCAGATGCAACTGTGGTCTGGATAAGGGCTGTCCAAACACATAAGAAGCAATTGTTTAATGTAAAGTACTGCAGGAGTAGGTACAAAAGCAAGATAATAGCTACCTTAATTCCCTGAATAAATTCCTTCCTCCTTTTTTGGACTAGGAAGAAATTCTATTCCTTGTCAGTATTTTATATGCCTGTGCTGCAGCAAATTTCTTTTATCTCTCAAAGTTTGTCCTATTAAACTAAATAACTAAGGTCTTTGATTTTAAATTAATCCACTAATGATCAGTATATGCAGTTATTGGATTATTTTGTAATAACCTCTGTCATACCAAACCCAAGTCTAAACAGCAGCAATTGTTATTTGTTTAGGGACTTGTGAAAAACACAAACAAACTCTTGTTCATTGGATCAAGAAGTACCTACAACAAACTAATGTTTAAGTCCTGATACTCTTCCTTGGGGAGTTTACTCTGACTTTCTGGGCAGTGTCTGCCTCTAACCAGGATCCAAAATTACAGAACCTCTTCTGGACTCTCATGGTCAAGTATTTCTTTTGTGGTTTTGGGAGGTTTTTTGTTTGTTTTTTTTTAAAAATTATTTATTTAATGGAGATGCTGGTAAAGCAGTGTGGAAGGAATGAAATGCCAAGTACTTTCTGATAACAGATTGCAAGAAAAAGGAGGAAGGCACATGACACTTTTCCCCTTACCCTTTTCTTCAACACTGTACTGTTTTTGAGGTTGCTTCTCCTAGGAGTTCATGTCTCTAGCCATGCTCTAGTCAGAATACTCCTGAGTGGAGCACCATCAGTCCACCTCTGTTGAAGATGCTGTGCTTTGCATGGCAGAATTTGCTTTTGAGCCAAAGGAAAAAAAAGACTCTTCAGTCTTACAGCTAAGTCATTCCCTTCTGTGACAAGAACATGACTGCCATTTGCCACTCTAATGAACATTTAATAATTATAATTATTATGTTCAGTAGGCAATGACACCTGAGTGCCAAGCAGATGCCAATGTATGAAACTTACACATAACAAAGTTTTATTTCATGTGGAATTATATTAAGACCTGTCCACTGGATGAAGTTGGATGTGAGCTGCATACATTTACCAGATTTTCCCTGTCCCCCAGTTTTCATTTGGGAAAAATAGGCATCGCTGTATTAGGCTTACTGAATCAAACTCTGGAAGTACAATTGCTATTTCATGAATTCTGTATCTCTGGTGTGAGATGACAGAACATATCAGAATCATGCAGCAACCTCCAGCTGTACAGCAGAAGTAGCTGTGTATGTTCTGGATAGTGGGGAGGAGTGTGTATGGAAAGGGAAGTCTGAATGCCAGAAACACCTAAAATACCTTTTCAGACACCTTCACTAAATGTTTAAGTGTTTAAATTCCCCTTGAGATGCTTTCCCCTTTCAGTTTTGCTTGGCTGTAGGTCTTTGTTCATGCATCCAAAATTTTACTCAGACTTAGGTGAGAAATATCACTAAGTTCCATTAAACCCAGGGTTCCAAGGACTTTTCTTACTTTTGTGCAAGGTTGTTTTTAACATAGATCTGCTCTCCAATTCATCTCACCATGTTGTCCACAAACAACCCTGCTGGCACAACCAGGAGACTCCTTTCAGAATGAATGATTACAATGCTAACAAGAAAATTTCCTGGTGCTTTCTAAGTGTCCGTGCCCTGCTCAGTTGTACTGAGTAATGGGTAGTAAAGGGCAGGAAAGCACTATATTTAGATTCTTTGTTATGCATCAGAAAGGAGGGTAGGGCAGAAAAGCTATGAATGATGAATAACAACTCAGGGAATAATTTCCTATTTCTCTGTAATCGTGAAGGTTTTGCAATAGCTTGTTTGCTTATCAGCAGTTACCCTCACTTGTTTAGTCTGGAAGCGTGAGCCATTAAGAACAGTGAATTCAGTCCCAAGCCTTTGCCCTGAAATTCATCCAAAACCTTTCTGGAGGTCAGGAAGAATTCATGACTTATTTGAATATTTTATCTTCATTTCTGGGAAACTTCAACAGCAGGGCTTGCGGGACCAGAGCTGTCAGGATGCAATGTTGCATTGAGAAAGATGCAATAACTTCATGAAGCTTTGTAAAAGCCTTTGTGTATAGTGCAGTTAAGGGAACTCGGAAATCAGCATCTAAGTTTCCAAGTCAGTGGAAATGATGAAATGCAGAGTAGCATTACCTCTCTGGCTCAAACAGCTCACCTTGCCATACTGCAAAAACAGCCTTTCAGTGTACTCTAACAAATATATTATAACTCTCTGGTTAATTGCTAATAGGAAACTTGCTTGGGGAGAAAGTTTGCATCTTTCCTCATGTCTGTGGTAGCATTCTTTGAGGCCTGGAGCACGAGATTTTAAGGTGCTGGTACTCTGACCTCTTTTTTGACTGCTTTTTCTTCCTTCAGCTTCCAAAATAAATCTTCTGAAGCACCAACCAGCGGACACGTGTGAAGGAGCTAGCTGCATGCTAAGAAAGCACAGGTCCAATTGTACTAAAGCTGTCATTTCAGCTTTTCTGCAGGACCTTTGATAATCATACAGAAAGAAAAGTCTGTACAGCTTATAAGTCTCTCCAATTAATTTTGCACAATGGCATAAGTGAATCTTGCATCCATATTGCAAAGAGACAAGGAAGCTGACATGTCTAAAATGCCACCTCTAAGAGAAAGAAAACCCCCAAACCATTCTTGGTTCTCTAAAGCATGTACTGTATCTTCCTCGAAGGCATTTTTTCTTAACTCTGCCCAAAATGAACATTGACAAAGAGAAATATCAGCTTTCTGATCTTTCACCAAACATAATAACTATTAATGGTATAATGATCACTCGGTCACGAAGACCTTTCCATTACAACTCAAGCATCTTTTCTGACTGTAAGTGTATCCAAGGCCACCAATTCCATAAAAGACCAATTTTGTAAATGGCAAATTCTACTTCTTTTATGCCAAGATTTCTGGGAAACCTATCAAGAGCAAAGAAGATATTAACACTGCTGGATGTGTTCTTCAGCCTGCTCTGTGGAGTTGACTAAATAACAGGGTATTTGATTTTGTTCAATGGCTGTAAGAAATGTCCCAGAAAAGAAAAGGAAGGTATACTGGTTTAAATTAACATAGAAAATAGACAAAATACTATTTTGTATAGAGTAAGAATGTTTCTTTTGACCCCCCTGTTGAGGGAATAGTTTAATTTCCATGTTTACTGTTTCATTTAAACTTGAAAAATATGGGTGGCTTTTTGTTTTTTTAAAAAAAATGTATTTGTCATGTTTTTGAGAAGTTGCAGAAAAGAAGAGACCATTTGGGAAGGTTGATATTTCTTACCGCTTTCTAGGAAGTTGAAACCACCAAATTTGATCCAAAGAAACAAATACTTCTAGCTTCCACAAAACAGTAGAGTTTGGTACGCTTATTTGTCAACATTTTTTTTTAAAGTGCAGCTGTAATTCCTACTATAAAATAAGTATCTCTTTTGCAATTTATTTTAGATTCCTAATTCTTTTTTCTGTTTGGGGTAATAACACAATTTTATGATTTAACAGACAAATAACTTCAGCATGTGTTCTAGTTCAGAAGGAAGAAATATGAGTTAGGAGGTTGGCTCAGAAAAGCAGTCTTGTACTTAGAAGTGAGCCCTAGACAGCTGAGTTCTTTCCACCCAGTCAGTGCACATAACTAAGCACTAATGTGTCATCCTATAAGAGATCAGCGAGATAAGCCAGCACATGCGGAAGACTTGGAACAGGTCTGGGGAACCATAGATCAGACAATAAGTAGATTTGTAGTAAATGCTTAGCCTGCTTCTTAAGTCAGTGCTAGCTGAATTAAAAAGGTGTTTTTTTGAAGTGAAAAAATAAAAACTGTTTGCAGCTAGGTGGTGCCATAGGCTTACGCAATCCCAACCAAATTAGTGATGCTTTGTAAGAGGACTTCCATTCTACACATAATATTGTACGAAAACAGGCTGTGGTCTAGTAGTCAGAAACTGCTTCAGAGAGTCTGTTTGGCTGTCTCTAGTATTGCAGGAATAGCAGTCACTTCAGAATTATTTCCTGTCCCATGACACTGCCCAAGTCAAATAGAAATTACAATAAGACCCCTCTGTGGAACAGCAGAATTGAGGTAGTAACAGCGAACTTCAGTGACAGAGGAAGAGATGTGTTTCCTGACAAATACTGAAACTCTGTATAAGCTCTTCATCAAATTCGTGCATACAAGTGCTAAACATGAAATAAGATCTGCCAAAAACATGTGGCAGATTGTCTAGCTTGAACTGGAGTTGAACAATATGAAATCCTAGGAGGCATTACAGACACTGATGATTTGCTTTAATGCTAAGGGCCTTTAGCTAGTTGTGCACATGGAAGTACATGCTCTAGTGATCCCCTCCTGAATACTATATTCCAATTTTGTTCTTTACTCTTAATAATTTTCCAGTTCTTTCAGTTACTTTTCCTTGACTCCCCTAAATCCTCAAAAATAGCAAGTATTTTGTTAAAAAAACTCCCACAGAAATCTTATGTAGCTGATGGAAACAGCAAGCTAAGTACATTTATAAGGTTTGTTTTCCAGACTGTATACTTTCATATCGCTCCTGAGGTTCACAGAACTATTTTAGTTGAATCTTTTCTGTGCTTCCTAACAATTTAGATTTTGAGGTTAACTTCTAATTTTTACATTACTATGTAGCACAGTATAAATGACACCAAGTACAAATGCATCATCACTACAGGAATGCATTTGACAGGGCATTCAAACTGTGTGGCTCACCAGCTTGAACCAATAGCAAAATCTGAAGAGAAGCAGCACAATTACTGGAAGGCAGAGTTCAGTTGAACTAGGTGATGTGGTTTTCTTGAATCTCTTTCCATATAACACATGCATCTCTCTAGAAGTCAGGTTCACTTTCTCTGTTGCTCTGGAGCTTGCTGCAGTTCATGTGGTCACAGTCACTTTAGAAGTTGAGCATTACAGACTAGGAACAGAAATCCATCTGAATCAAGACTTGTCTGAAATTTAGGTGCCAAAAGGTTCCATGAGCTATTGAGACCATGTGTCTTCAAGTGCTACCTAAAAATTATGTCCCTGTTTTGGGCCTCAAGAAGGACCCTTAGTGTCTAACCTTGAAACCACTGAGTGGATTAAAATCAGGGACTTGCGCCAGCACTAGAAGTGTCTCAGTTGAATTTCTTAGCTAAGGTGCCTTGCCACTAGTTTATGAATTTCATTCTCCTCTTGTGATGGAGACCTGTGTTCTTTCCTCCTCTTTCTACTTCTTCTACCTCCCTCCCTCCTCTTGAGTCACAACACTATGAGGAACCATATCATCAGAAGAAAAACAATTTATCTTACTCCAGGTGATCCACTCCTTAGCGTTCAGTATGCTCTTTACACTTCAATAAGTACAAGTTGTCTATCTTGCAGTAAGAGGGCTGTTGTGTTTACTCTGTGTTCTTTACTTATTTGTGCCTTGATTATATAGTTCTTTCTTATAGTGACATTTGCAGTGAAAATGTGTACAGAGGAATTGCATGGAAAATTGTTACCTACTGCTTATCTGTACCGTGTCGTGTTTATTTTTATGCCTTTACCAGTCAAAACTCCCTGAATGTAAAGGAATGACTAATGCCATTAGAAACTCCAGTATTATCATCACAGGGAACTTGAGGCAGACAGGCTAGCAATAAGAATGAGGAAGGTTTCCATTAGTGCTTCTCCTAATCGCACTTGCAAGCTAATATGTGACGATCAGGTACCTTGATGCCTTACTCAGTGAAGGCCAAATCCAGTGGTTTTTACTCAGCCTCTGGAGATGTTGTGCATACAAACCTGAGAATGCAGCCCTTCATGTATTGCAGTACGATGGGGTATGCATCTCTGGGCTGTGACAGGCTGCCCTGCCTCTCTTTTCGGTAGCAGCTGTGCAAGGATAGCCTCAAACACAGCCAGAACACACACTTCAGCAGTGTGCTAGCATCCTGGCGGGCCCACTTACGCCAGCATCCATCTTTGAGGTGGCATACTGATGAAGTGTCAAACAGAGCACGTATTGAGCCCTCCCTGGAGCCTCTTTGTCACTGTGTAGCCAGTTATTCATCAGAGGATGATGCTCTGGTTTTCAGCAGAACTGTTCTTCCACTATCGTCATACAGCCAGGTGTTGGCCAGATGACTGCGTCATTGGTTATGCCTGGTCTTTCATAACACAGTGCTTTGCACAAGCTTTTGCCAGCTGGTTTGAAAGAGTTAATTGCACATATACAGCTGTCAATACAGAGTACGTCAGTTCAAGGTGCTGAAGAAAAAATGGACTATGATGGTTACTATGTTGTGGTTTTGTTTTTTTTTTTCCTTTAAAAAAAGAAAAAAAAAAAGATCAGGGAAGTCAGCTGCCAACGTGCCCTGTTAAGGACCTTCCTTGCTGCTCTTAGTACGATATTACATTAATTTTAACTCATTTTTAGTGGAGCTGGCCAAATGCATTGAGTCATTTCAGCATAAGAGTAGGCAATACCCATTTCCCTGCTGCAGTGCAAATGGTTGGGATATCTAAATATTAGGAAGCCTTCAAAGCTAACACGCAGATGCCTAACATGGGATACGCTGTTGCTATAGTTAGTAATCCAAATGCTAATTGGAAAGTAGATCCCTTAAATAAAAGAAGAGCAGTCCATATAACTGAATGCCAGAGACTTGTTTTCCCCAGCGTAAGAGCTTCAAGGCATGACAGATGTAACTCGCCTTACTCCATCCAGCATTTGGGAGCACTGCACACTGTGCAGCATAAGCAGAATTCAGACTGAAGAGTTTCTGTGTATCACATCTTGTCTGCCACAACACAGAGGCAGCTGTCAAGATGACCAAGGAACTGTTACAAAAAAGTAAACTAACTGAAGGCAAAATCCCACACACTGTATTTCTAGGCTGCAGGAATACAGTAAGAATAGGCAGCATCCAGGTATAGCACTTGATGTCATACCTGTCATGTCCTCCTTTGCCTACAAGGACAAATATTTGAAGTCAGGAATAATGGAGTCATTGAAAGACTTCAGAGAATAACTGCTAAGCAGGTGGACACCGGTGAATCAATCGTGTGTCAGTAGTCCTTCAAAAGACCAACAAAACTCTGCAAAAGACAGGTCCTGCATGAAGAAGAATGTGCAAACACAAAAACAAACAAAAAACCCAACCCCGAAGAAACAAATATGGAAAAAAAAAAATGAAAAGTTGCTTGTATGATAGGATTCATAAAGAGCGATAACTGTTTAATTTGTATGGACAGCCATTTTTTCTGCCACCTCTAACATTTTTCTGGTGCAGCAGCAAACGTTCTTCTGCCTTTCTGGCACAACTTTTGAGAGGCTATGAAATTATTTCTCCTAAATAAATCTTTTGTATTTTCCCTCCTGCTAGAACCCTGGGTTTCCAATGAACTGTGCAAAACCTTCAGGGAATTTTAAACACACATTTTGTAAGTGCATTCAGAAGTTCCCTCCACATATATTTCATTAATTCCAACTTTCTCTCTACTACCTCAGTGAAAGACCTTTCTCTACCATCGTGTGAGAGCTGAAGACTTGTCTGTATCTTTCCATCTCATCAACTGAAAAAAATTTCCTAATTTCCTCACCTGCCTGGCTTTTAATTTCTCCATCCTTCTACCCACTTTAAATTCATAAAACACTTTGAGATCACATTTACATCACAGACACTCCACAGGATACCTCTGTACTGTGTTCGTGTTCTGTTCATTCATCAAATACTCGCCCACTCCATTTGGAACATACACTATTGAGTTTCTCTTTCCTTTCAAAACACCAGGAGTTAGAGAACCTGCTTTTTAAAGCCCAAATGTTTGTGTTTTCAACAAGACACTTCACATTATTTGGATGGTTTCTCCTGTTCTATCCTGTTTGCGTCAACTGGAAATGAAAACAACATCAGTCTCCAATGGATTGAGATGGTGACAAAAATTGAAAGAGATATAGAAACGTTTCAAAGACAGTAATAAATGAAGTGACACTTTTATCTCCTGTCACTTGAATGACTCTGCTAGAAGTCTAGAATATTTTCTGAGCCCAAGTCCTGATTGAAATTTTGTTTTAAAGAGAAAAAACATAGTCAGGCTTTTTTTTTTCTTTCCTCCCTCCTCTACAGACTACATGAAAGCCATTTCCAGCATCACATTTTTGTATATGACCTTCCCTTCTGCCCCCACATGTGCATCATGTTATGTTAAATTACCTGGGATCTGTACACCCTGGAAGTGCAATAAGTCAATGTTTTATTTATGTGTGGCAAATGCATGTACCATTATATTATCTCAGCTGGGCTAGTTCATTTCATTTTACCTCATTTCCTATGTAACTCTGAAGTTTTGTTTCCACCCTCCAATTTTGGCAGCTGCCTCTAATTACATTCTCTTTTTCTGTAATTCTCCTGTGGGTACATAGGAGTCCATAATAAGCTTATCAGAAGCAGTTGTTTGCGTTCCCATCATCATTCATCTACTGATGCCATTTTACTTTTAAAAGAGGGGGCTGGTCAGCATGGCTTCAGCTTTGTACAGCATGGGGAAGTTTGCAAGTTACCCTATACTGCATCTTTCATCTTTGTCTTGCAGCATTTTATTATTCAAGTCCAGGAATTTCTGTTACGCTTGTCTACCATATCTCAGTTGTGATTTGTGTTTTTCTGTTCTATATGTAGTACTTTTATAACTCCTGTCACCTGACTGAAACAATCCATAAGCTGTTTAAACCTTCCCCTCCTGTAGATCACAATTATCATCTCCATTTTAGAGGTGGAGAACCAAGGCAGATTGGAGAGCACAGGAATGTCCCTATAAACCCAGGAGAGAAAAAAAACAGACTCATGACCAAACGCTTTGATCATGGTCCTGTTTTCTTCATAATGGAAACATGGGCCGTCAAGAAGGCAGTACACAGAATTTGCTGACATTTAAAAGCAAATGTTTTCAGTGAGCTGCTGTCAGTAATGAGACGATCAGGAAAAGAGGCAGCAGAGATGAAAACTGCAACTACGGGAAAGGGAAAGCCTGCTAATAGCCAGGCTTTTTGGTTTAATAGAAGAATGGCACAAGAAATGACTAGCTGACATGACAGAATGGGATGGGAGTAATCCAGATTTAGACAGAAAACTAGAAGTGCAAGCCAGAGTGCCATACTTTGAATATATAAAGACAATCTGTAAGTTAATAATTAGAAGGAAGAGAAAATACTCAGCTTTGATGGTCAGAAATGGGCTATATCATAGTTTATTACATAAATTTGTAAGTTCGGAATATTTTCTTATTTCTATGTTAATACACCTGATGTTTTCCATACTGTTTGTCTCCAGATAGATAGCTGATACTTAGAAAGATACACAGCAGAGAACACATTTCACTTTTGAGTATTTTAGGAGTTACCATCAGCTGACTTAAAATTCCCCTGCCAAAGCACACTCTCACCTAACACAACTCTAAATGAGTATCTGTAGAGTCACTGGTTGCATATTTAACTTCCACTGTTATCTGTCACCACAATATTCAGGCTGGGACTCTATGATGAAATGTATCAGCCTGGTGTCCCTAATCCATGTAATTTGAAGTAAAAAATAAATTGAAAGAATGAAGGAGAAAAAAATATTTTTAGCTGGGTACCATTTATTCTGTTCTATACTAATCACTCCCTGCCTTTGTTAATTGAGTGACTCATTTTTAACACTGTGTTGTTAAACTTGTGCTGCTTAATGCTCTGTGTGACCAGCATCTAGCTTGTGTTAGTCATTGAATCCCACAGTTTAGAAGTGACTGAAATTCAACAACATTTTCTCCCTAAAATAAATGCTTATTAATGTATCCAAATATGCAATAAGAGAGGGAACAAGCTTGATTCTGGTGCAAATTCAATGAAGTCAATGGAATGACTCCTGTGCAAAACCAGCATGCAACCAGAACAGGACCCCAGAGTACTAACAATGATTATTTCCTCATCAGATCAAAGTCCCAGAGTACACTGCACTGCTATTTGCTGACCTCTTGGTCCAGATTCCTCTTCAGGGTAAGTCCAGTGATGTCAGTAGGATTTAACACAAGTTGTAACGGTAGGAATGCACACTTACTGAGTAATACACAGCAATTTACAAAACTGATTTAGAGACCATTGTGCGAATGTGTGTGTTGGTTTGCAAAGACTTCAGTGGGCACATACGTTTGAATCAGGAGAATTCATAGAACCCCTTTTCCAAAAATGAAAGGAAGCATCCTCTAGACTTCCCATTATAGGCACTGATTCAGGAAGACATTTAATGACCGTTAAGGATTTAAGTTTCCTCACTGAAGCCAATGGGCTTGCCATAATACTTAAAACTATAGACATGTTGATTAGGTATTCCCTAATCGGATCTATTTTACCCACAATATGTATTTGCTTCTTGCATTGTAATCTTGAATCTGCTTATATATGATAAGGTAACAAAAGCAACGTATTCAGTAAAACGCTTGAATGCATGTTCTTTTTCTCTCCTATAATGAAGTCAAGATCACAGCTAAACGTTTCACGGCACATCATTCAAAAAACCAGCCCAAACCCACCACTGGCAGTATTCATTTATTCCAAACTAAAACTGAAGACAATTGCAAAGACAGCCTCTCCTTATTCTTATGTTATTGAAATGGCTGAAATTATTTCAAGAAGAATTTAACTATATCTTGAAACATCTTGCATCTTTGCTCATATCTTAAGATTCATGTGCTTTATCAAATATCATACCTCCTACATCAGGTTGTACTGCTTATTATTGTTGAAAAGAACCCATGGTATTCTTTTTAGTATATCACATAGAGGGGGTGGGGGCAAATAAACCAAAAAATTTCCAACCTCTAACTCTCATATAAGACCAACTAGCTGGAAACCATCCTCAGATTGTTTAGCTTTTCCTTTAAGCTACTGATGAAGCAGATTCTGCATTTCTAGACTGCCTGGTCTAGCACTTCATTAGTCTGCCTCATAGCGTGCAACTCCTTATATTCAGTCTAAATCTCTGCTAAAAATAAAGTCAACTTTTCTCAATTTCTCTTGGTATATATAGAGAATCTTTTATTCATTAGAAAGCTCATATGTCTCTCTACATTTTTTTAAAAGGATGAAAACAAATTAAAATCTTTGAAGATTTCCTCATAGTTGTTATTTTCTCAGCCCGAGATTGTTCTATTTTGCCTCCTTTAGGCTCTTTACCACAACTATCTTATTTAAGATTATCAGTGGTTTTGTGATTGCTTGTAACATTTTATCTGAATATCATGTTTGTTATAAACAACAAGAAAGGACTTGACTCACTTCATCTGCCTGTGTTAGGCAGGATTGCCAACAGAATGGACTGATTTTTGTAAGGAAGTAAGAAGGCAGCAGAAGAATTAGAACAGGGGTGAAAAAAAACTTCCTACACTTAAAAGCTGTATTCCAAAATTGTGCTATTGCCACAAGCCATGAGGCACATGTATAGGATAAAACCTGGTTTGAATTTGGGTGGCTTCCACTTCCCTCACCAAAGTACAGGGAATGCATAAACTGGTGCATGGTCTGACAATGTGGTGTCTACCTCCTTTCGCAGTTGTGTGTTCTGATATGTGTTGAAGACCTTGGCTGTGCTATTTACATATTTGACCTGTTAGGAGATCTCAGTTATGTATTTGAGAAATTGTGTGAAGGCCTCCCTATTCTCAGTACAGCAGACAAACCTGCTAAATAATCTACATACAAACAGAAAATTAGGATTAGATCTTTTATCCCTTATCTCTAAAGTGTACAAGCCCTTACTGTCAGAACTAAGAGACAACTTTGATGGCCACAGTTAAAAGTGTTCTTGGTGCCAGGGACTAGGAGGGGATGTCAGTTGTAGTTAGAAAGATGACATCATTCCACAGCCATGGGGAGAAAGTCTGCCAGAGTTGTTTTCTCTTAGCCTGTCCACTGCATGAAGGAAAAACACATATTTGTTCTGGATTCTGACAAGAATATGCCTGTTCTCCAACACCTATCATAGAATTTAAAAAAAAAAAAACATGCATTTGTGTCATTAGGTCCTAGGTTACCCTTGCACACACTAGGACTTTCGCTCTCAGGCTAAGATATAAGCAGAAGATGTTGAAGACAGGATGATATTTTTAGCAGCACAAACAAGCCAGCAGGCTTTGCTTTCTCTGAATTATAGTGCTGTATCTATCCCCACATTTTATCTCTTTCACATATGGTGAATAAAGGAGGATCGGCCTTGAGAAATGCCTGTTTATCCTGCAAGATAACAATACTTTGAATTTCTATACAGACCCACATCTAAGGCTTTCAAAGAGCTTTACAAATGTTAATCCATTAAGTATCAGTGTAAGGCATTCCCATGAGGCAGGTGTTTTTAATTACCTCCATTTTACAGAGCAGAAGCAAGCAAGGCACAAGGAGATCTAACCACCTTATTTCTAAGGTAACACAGCAAATCAGAGCACAATCAGTGAGAGAACCGAAGAGTTTTGACGTTCAGCTCTGCTGCCAAGCTCTCTCCCGTTCAGCACTTTTGATAATTGTTATGTCTTAAAAAAGAAGATGGCAAGGAGGAAAGTTTTAGTAAGAGGATGAACTGGTTAGATTTTGGCATGAGGTTACAACACAGAAGAACTGGACAGAATCTTTGCCCCATGGGTCAATAGTCAGACTGCTGCCCTGAATGCCATTGAGCCTGGGGAAAAAAAAGAAAAAATAAAAATAGCAGTATCTACCTGATTTCCCTAAAGGATAATGTAGGAGTAGGCCTCACTTCATCTGAAGCAAGTAGCACGTATATTTGGAGCCAGTCCATTCGCCTGACATCAAGCCTGCCAGCAAGAAACACTGGCATCCCTTTAGGTTCTGCTGTGGGGACCTTCGTAAGCAATCTTTTTTGATGCAGTTGTAGAACAACATTATGGTCCCACTCTTACAATCCCACTCTCTACATGCTATTATCAGGAGTTTCATTATTCCAGAGGAGGCGAAAAGAAGGCAACACATAATGCTGTTTATGCTTTTACAAGAATGAAGACAAAACAGTTTTGGTTAAGAAATGGGTCTTGGTTATCCTCTTCTAATAGAGCCATTGTAGGGTTCCTTTTCTCCAGTATTTGTTTTTGTAATCTTATGGAAAAGTAGATGCTCGCATGTATACAAACAACTTTCTCTCCTCCCCCAAGGAGTAAGAAATTGCCCTACAGAGCACCTATTGGAACATTCGTAGACACTTTTTTTCCCCTGAACTCCTCACCCAGCTCTGTGTGATGGATAAAAAAAGACACTGCTGCTTATTTGAAATTACTGGAAACTGATTATCAGAGTACTCAAGTTGGAGTTACAAGGAGAGGACAATATATCAATAATAAGGATATGCACAAGTCTTCCTCAGATAACCCCTGAACAGGCATGGATAGGTATGGGTAGGAGTACTCCTACCCATGTGAGCAGAATATTCCTGTCTAGTGATCTTACCAGGGCCCTTTCTTTTTTTTTTTTTTTTTTTTTTGCTAAATATCCTTGAGCAGGGACACAAACCCTCTTCTCAGTTTTCATCCTAACAGGGACATTCAGCATTAAAGCACACCTCTTAATAATGTTATTCTTTGTAATAATTCTGAATAATCTTATCCTTTATTATACCTAACATTATCTTAAATCTCTATCTTCCTTAAGTAGCTTTCCTGTGATTAAATCACTAAACACCTCATAGCTACAATCATTTTTTCTTTTAGGTCTATGTCATGATGTGTCTTTCTCAGTCCTTTTAAACATTCCTACTACCCAGAATACTTTCACTTTGAAATTAAGTCAAGCACTCTGGTTTGCACAGCACTGCTGTAACTCTCGGAGGTATTTGCCATCAATCTGGACTCTGTAGTCTGAATAAGATAGATATGTTCTATCTCTCACATCTCATGCTATTTTTTAACATGGTGAGAGCAATCCACTGATACTGACATTTAAATGGACTAGCATTTGTTAAAATTACTTGCTGGGAATGCAAATCTATGATCACTTGGAATTCAAGGATGCCTTGTTATTGTGTATTACGCCAGAGAAGAAACACATCTTTGACCTATCTGCTCCAAGAACAAATAGTCATTAAAAGAAGTTGTACTAACTGCTGGTAATAATGCAGCTCTGGCAGAATTAGCCATCACTACTCACCTTTACTCTGCCTACCTTTTTCAGCCTATGCATCTTTGATGTTCCTTGCCAGAGACTTGAACTGGTACCAGAACCACCATTTAGATACTTTTACTTGGGCAATGGCAAACACCAAGCAGCACAGCCTTTGTGTGTTCCTGGGCAAACAATGACCAACAACATTTCATCCAGTAGCTAGAATCCAATGTACACTGGCCATGACTTCCTTTACACAGAAACACATGTTCTGTCACGGCATGATGCATTTGCTAAGGGGCTCCCAATATGTTTACATATTAGACTCTCCATCATCTGATAAGCATGTTGATCACATATTTGGCATAGGTCTTCCCTGTTAGCTTTAGAAGACTTCTGACACACAAATGCAGTTTTGGAAAATTGTGCATATACCCTGATCGTAACTCTAACCTTGGTCAGGGGAGCTACAGGCATCTCATTTTTGCTGGTGTTACTGAACTCATTGTAGATCTCTCTGGTAGCTCACAGCTTCCTTGCTAGTTGCCATGCATAAGTTTGATGATCAGTTCAGCCCAGGTCTGCTATATATGTCAGGGGGCTGCTGAGAAAAGTAGCATGCAATCAAGGAATTGGTGTGTGAATCAAGGTGTGCCATAGTAGAGACACAAGAGGACTGAACTGAAATTCTGTGTACTGCCATCATTCTGCTACTTTCTAACTTTGCAGTGCGAAGCAGCAACCCTAATAAAATGCTTTTAGCTTCTTATAGTGCGTAGATCTAATTTACAATCAAGAGAAGTGTACTTGTTGCTTTCCCAGCTACGGCATTTATATCAGAGAGCCTGTGCTTTATCTTGTACTACAAAAAACACAGGGCAACAGTTCAAGCATGGGTAGCAGTGGAGAGGCCTTTGAAGGAGGTAATGGACATAAAAGTGACAATTGGTTTCCATTTATTTATTTGTCCTCCCTGCTCATCTCTATCCTATGTTATTTCCTTGTACCAAAATGTCTGTTTCTCCACATGAAATGCCTTGCCTTTCCTTTCACCTCAGTTTCTTTCAGAATTTTAATTTGGACCTGAGGCTCTCTTTTATACATTTACTCAGTGCTTGGCCCAGCAAAGCTCTGATCTCAGCTGAGCCCTCTGCAAACTTAAATTTTAACTGTTGCCTGCAAGATGCAGAGTTTAGAAAGAAGCCCCTTGTAGCCTAGCTTTAGGCCATACAAACAGTACCCTTAGAGAAGTGCTTAATAGTCTGCAAAATGATCACTGTTAGCCAAGCTATTTGCACTTAGGTGGACAAGAAAAAAGATTTGAGTGATATGTATGTGGCTATGGCAGCTACACTCCATCTCCTGTGCTTCCGTACTCAGAGAGACAGTTCTTGTGGGAGTAAGCAGCATTTCCATATTTTAAACACTCAATTTTTAATATGTGCCATTAATCATGCAAGGAAAACTGAGGCAGAAATCCACGTTTGGCTTTGTATCTCATTAATCACAAGGCTAGTCCTCCATTTTTACCTTCCTGTTAGGATGGATCTGCTCTATTGCAGCCTGAATGGATGCAGAGGGCAAAGGATCACATTCCTGCATTCCTCCAACCTGCCTGGTACCTGTCATTGTCATTTGATGGTGATGATGAAGGTTGCGCAGCGACACATGCAGACCTTTTAAGAGACTGAACTTTTGCGACTGAGGCCAAAGACTCGCTGCTGACCGGGGTTGGAACAGGTGACCTTCCCCTCTAGCACCCCTTATCACCTCCTCACTTGTTAATGCTGTCAATCCATCGCCAAACCGCTGGCATGAAGATGCAGTTTTCCCTGTGAACCACTAGATGCCCCGAGATCTCTTTGGTTCAACATTTCTTTCAACAACCAAAACTGTTACTAGGGAGAAGAAAGGAACAGCATCCCAGCTAAGCCATGAGAACAATAGCATGTTCGCTGGTGGGGAATATTTTCCAAATTAAAGTAATATCTGCTTTATAAATGTATTCAGTTCAAGCACTGAAAAGGAAAGCAGTATACATATTAGGGAATTTATCAATATCTCTGTTGAAAGAGGTTGAAAGATGGTTCCTCAGGGCCATGCTGATATAAGCCGAGAAATTAATATTACAGAGATGGAAATCTCTCAATTGCCCCAAATAATAGACAGTTCTGCAGAAATTTAGCATTTCTGGCAAAGGTATCCTCAGAAGTGCAGAGCACAGTAAGAGACAGTTAATACAGTTAAGTTCTTCTATTATTGCACAGTGGTTTAAGCTAAAGTAATGTCAGTAGTCTCAGTGGAGTTATTCTAATTTACATCAGTGTTAAATAAAAGCAGAATAGGACTCCTCGAGTACTAGACTTGTGCTGAATCAGAGCTCAAGCCCTGAAGGCATGGGGCACCTGTAGCCAGATACAGCAAAGCTCTTAAGCACACACCAGCCCTTAATTCCTTGCAGGGAGGTCCTTGCTGACTATGACAGGAGTACCTTTCTACTTAAGCACACATGAACTTGCTCTGGCATGACCAAGCCCTTCAGCGCACAGCAGCACAGATTGCAAAAGGGCTGTGATTCAGAGAGCAGGCCCTGCCTTGCCAAACTGCCAAATCTAGATGATCAGTAGCTACCATGCAGCATGCCTGTTCTGCTGCTGAGACATAACTGAGTTATATATCTGCTTTTTTTAAGCATGAATTCATCCTCAATCTACTCAATGGGCACCTTGGGGTAGATTTTAGTGAGGTAAAGATCAGATAACAGCTATTTCTCAAGATATTTAAAGATTGTAGATAAATATTTGTTACATGCACCTTCATCTCAGGTTAGAGGGTTCTGTCTGACCTAGTGTAAGCTGACAGGGCTTCCTTTGACTTTCTCATGATCTGGGCACTCTGTTTAATGAGGGAGTGTTCATCTTTCATAATATAGGTGCTTCTACCCAGGCATTTCAGCAGTTTTCACATAGTAAGAAAATATTGGGAGGCCTGTTTTTTTAAAATGTGGGGCTTGCAGCGATCAATTCTGCTGCTCAAAGAAACCCAGCAAATTAGTACTAGAGTTGGAAAAATAGCAAAGCTATCTGGACTCCTACCTTTTTGCTTTGAGTGCTACATGACCCTGCTACATTAGTACGCCTGCAAAAGATAACCTTGCTTTATTCTCTGGGTTCTCTGAAGAGCGCTGTGAAACAGCTTGGGGGATCCCTACTACAGAAGAAAACGCTTCTGATAAAAATAGGTAAAACTGCTCTCAACTGAACAGTTGTTCCTCATTTCTACAAAAACAATCATCATATTATAGGAAGCAGCTTCATCTGCTATTACAAAAAAGAATGTTGAGACAGGCTTACCTGTGCCAAGCTTTAAGGCACCACCTCTCCTCCTCTCTGTTTTTTTCTGGTATTAGAATGCTCTAGGCTGCAGCTTCAAGGGTTTGTAAGACCTCACTTTTCTAAGGAACTCCAACAATAAATCACTAGCCAAGTGGTTCTCAGAATTAGCTAACACAGAGACAAAACTCAGCCAGGCACATTGTTGTCGTATAATCACTGTAATCAGGCTTACACTTGTGAGTTTATACATTATGCATCCACCCACCTGGATTCTTCTCGAAGTCTGACCTTTCTGAGTGTGAAGGGTGAAAGCAGCTTTGTGACCTGAAGACTGTATTTTTTTCAGCATGACTCAGAATATACTGTCCCTTTGAGAAGTGTTATATTGAAATTGGACTTGACAGAGAGTGATTAGCTAATTTAGAAGTTGCTTTGGATGCACAGATGTTGTCTATTTCCTAAAGAGTTCTTCAGTCCTGAATATGAATGCACTGAAAATCTTGCTAAATTGAGGCCTTATACTTGTCACATACAGAGACTAGGTAAACTCTATTTCATAGAATTATAGAATCCTTTAGGTTGCAAAAGACCTTCAAGATCATCCAGTCCAACCATTAACCTAGCACTGCCAAGTCTACCACTAAACCATGTCCCTAAGCACCATATCCACGTGTCTCTTAAATACCTCCACAGATGGAGACTCAACCACTTCCCTGGGCAGCCTGTTCCAGTGCCTGACTACCCTTTCAGCAAAGAAATTTTTCCTAATATCCAACCTAAACCTCCACTGGTGCAACTTGAGGCCATTTCCTCTCATCCTATCGCTTGCTACTTGGCAGAAGAGACTGACCCTCACCTCACTACAATCTCCTGTCAGGTAGTAGGTCTCCCCTGAGCCTCCTTCTCTCCAGAGTAAGCAACACCAGTTCCCTCAGCTGCTCCTCATTGGATTTGTTCTCTAGACCCTTCACGAGCTTTGTTCCTCTTCTTTGGACACACTCATTTCCTCATACTCAGAGATTTAGACCAAACTGTTTGCAACCCTCCCCCTGCTCCCCCCAACTTTTTCCTCCAGCTTTACTCATGTGCTCCCCTTTTTTTTTTTTCCTTTCTAAATTACTCATCTCCCATGGAAGCTTAAGGGAGCTACAAGGCAGTAACAGCTTTGCACTCAAATAGCAGTACCATACAGAAATCACTGCTTTGTAAGTGGAACCATCAGCAAGAACCACAGATAGGGTCTTAAGCCCCAAATGCTTGTTACCTTTTAGCTAAAGGATTACCTCTGTTCATAACCACTACAGTAAAGCCTTAGTAGTTGCAACCAAGAAGAGCAAATAAGGACTCACCTTTTTCCAGACCCCCTCGTCCACATAGCACTATAGAAAATCACATTGCCATCCTTATATAAACCACCTCATAAAATCTGTTACTGCTTGTAGAGGACCACATAGAGCATTTAATGGCTCTGATGAGCCCAGACCCTGTTAACTCAGGTGTTCCCTCTTTGGGATTTCATTTGACTATGGATACCTGATTTTATAAGAGCAAAAGCAGAGTTAGAGGGTGCTTTCTGCATCAAAAAGACAGAGATACTAGAAGCAGAAGTGAGGCAAATTTTGCTTTGTACCCTTTACCACTAGGAAGGAAAGGATTGGGTTTTTTTACTGCAGCTCTTTCCTTGTGAAATGAGCAGTCAATGTTTATAGATTTTCACTTGCAGAGAAGGAGATGGAACCTCAGACCTTAGATTCTCATAGGTTTTAATACCAGAATGGACCATAATAGTTACTCTTATGCGGCTTTCTCTGTCCCAAACCCCAGAAGGTTTCGGCTTCTGCTCCAATGTGAAGCAATGCCAGAATCAGAGTAAACGATGTCATCCTGTGATGTGATTTTCTTCTTAAAGGCTTCACTCAGGCTTCAGAAAAAGCCTTTTTCTATTGGCATTTAACTCCTTCTAGAGCGTGCTGTTTTTTGCTCTATGATTGAGGTCTGCACAGACAGAAGCTTTTCTCAGCTACAAATAGCTGCATTTTTTACATGTATCTATGTTTCCTTTAGGATGCATTGGTAAGTCTGCTAACAATAAATAAGAGAACAGAGTCCAAACTTTAATGTTAGCTGGGAATCAGAGAGTAAGACCCCCCTACCTGGAAGAAGCCTGGAGTAGGTACTGTTCTGATGCACTTATAATGTCCACAGCAACATAGGCTACATTAAAGCATCTTGTCCATCTTTTATGCCTGTTCCTTAGCCAAGCATAGCACAGCCCTGATCTTTTCTGGGTGGCAAAAGCACAGAGGAGAGAACAATGCTACCTCTCCCTCTGGTCATTACAAAAGGGAAGCAATTAATCTTTAAACAAGTGTAGGAAAAGCAATCTTGGAGTATGTGGAAGTGGGGGCCCCAAATAGTCTCACAAAGGAGTGATTTTAAAGTGAGTACAAGAGGGCAGGATGAGGATAAATACATTAAGAAGGAACACTTTAGCAGAACAGCAAGAAATGAGAGCTGTTAGGTTGTGGGATACTTACCAAGGGATGTGATGGAGGCTCTGCTACATAGGCCATTTGAACAAGCAGACTAGACAGTGCTATTGAGTATACTCCAAGGAACCATCCTGTCTCTGCAGGGACCCTGACCGTTACCTGGTTAATGGCCTGATTTTCTAAATGTATTATGTGGCTATTTCTAACACTGACTTTAGCAAGACTTCTGGGTGTCGAATTCTTCAAGAAAATAACAGGTATTGATCATCAATGACCTAATTCCCATTTTTGTGGCCATGAAAGCTTTGTTGGATTTATTTAGTCATGCAACATGCAGGAGATTCATGACTTTCCCTGGCTGCAGTAGACCATGGCGCTCTTTTTGAAGGGCTGGTGTCCCACTGGCTTTTGCTTATATCTGAGGTAAAATAAAGTGCACCAGCAGAAGCACCTGGTACCACCTGCCTCATCCGTATGGCATTTGAGCCACCATCTGCAGCTGCCTGGGGCTAGTAGAGCTGCCATGAGCAGAATAGGTGGGCTCATTGCAGAGCCAAACAGCCCCATGGAGCGGAGAGCAGCAGGGCCACTTTAGTTCTGCAAGATTTGCTCTGCCTCTCCTGGGCAGGGGATGGCACATGCTGCAGGCGTTGTGATGCCAGTACTCCAGCTAAATATTTAAATTTCATTTACTAGAGCAACAGGGGAAGCTGCAATTATGTTTTATAGGGAAAATTATTTTCCAGCATGCAGGTTAATTTTTAATTTGTCAGATTTTTTCCTATCCTTTTCTCCTCCCTTAGCCGTTGTTCCTCTTGAACCTCCATTTTTAATTCCCTTTTAATTTGCCTGAGTGACAGAGCAAAAGGAGGAGAGCTGGAGCACCTGACTAAACACTTGCTTCTCTTTGGCAGGTAGTCTTGGTTTTACATAAATCCTCTGCACCAGACCCTACAGCTTTAAGGACTCCCACCATTCAGATATACCCGCTCTGCTGTGCAACTCCTCTTAGCATATGTGGTCTCAAGCTCCTGGTGAACTAAGCAACATTACTTCCCACCTGCATCGTAACAAAAAATAAGTAAATCTGCAATACAGTCAATAAATTAAAAACATTGCAAATAGGACGATTTCTGAGCTATTTAAAATATGGGCTGCTGATGCCCTGTATGGCTATACACAGAGAGCAGGATTTATGATGGTTTGCTATGCACTTTAAATATCATGAAAACCAGTCAATTTCATTTTGTTACAGCCTAAATCTATCTTGGCAGCTCCTGCTACAGCCTAGTTCCCATTGCAACGTGGGGCACTGAAAATGGTACAGCCTGTTTACTAAATGGATTTAATAAGAGCTTCTGGTAAGAACAATGGTTCTTAGTTTTTTTAAAAAAGTCAGTAGATGATACAGAGCTTTAGAGTTCAGTCACTGTGAATTAAGGGACTGTCTGAGCTGATCTAAATGGATGTTCTCATCTCTCCGTCTACTTTTATCCGAACGTGTATGATCTGGCTTCTTATGCTAGTCCTTCACAATGGTATCCAAGCAGTTCTGTGGAGGAATGAGCATGCTATACAATGTGCAGTATGTTCTGCTCCTGCCTGGAACTAAATTAATTTTACCATATCTTTCCTTTCTTGCTTTCTCTACCTTCCCTGAGATAATCCTGTAAAGCAGATCTGCAGACTGCAATATGTGGTAGGCAAGAGGGAAAGGCACTGTTTGGGTGATACCTAGGAAACATCTAGATAAGGAAAATTTAGTCTGAGCACCAGAAATTCTTCTGTCTGGTGAACTGTGGATTCAGCAGAGTCTTCAGGCACATCCTGAGGCCTAAAACTGCAGACGACTGAATGTCTTAACTCTGTGTAGCCCTCGCAAGACCAGCCACAATGGAAGAGCAAAAACATTGGCTACTCCTTTTCTTTTTGCCTTTTTGAGAACTTCACAAAAGTGAGTTCTGTTCCCAAGTGATGAATACAAGGGAACTTCACTGTAGTGTTTGCAGGAGTGCACTCACAACATTTTTCCTGAGTGATAATTTTGTATCTGTATTTCACAGCTGCAGGAATCCTTCCAGAGAGTCACTGTTAGAGAGGTGTAGGACTGCAGGGTAAAGCTCTAGGGAGCAGCTGATCCTCCAGGAAGCTTTAAATCACTTGTTGAAGAGACATGAGTAGACTTCTGCATTAACCACAGGTGTCAGCCAGGAGAAAGCTTGTGAGTCTACTGCTCTCCAGCAGGGGGGATCCATGCTGCACTGCAACAAGGCATAGCAGGAGTCAGCTTGCCTGGTTTGGAGCCATTTCTGTGGCTTCATCATATATGGTTTCTAGGTGTCTTCTCTTTAATGTCCCAGTCAGTTCCAGAAAAGGAATAGTGCAGCTGTGGGTGTAAGGAGTTGCCAGGAAAGCATAGCAATTTTTATAGCCACTCCGTACTACCTGACTGTACAGATGGCTGAGTCTGATCTTCATTAACAGACCTTTACAGTCATCTGTTAGGTAAATCTACAGGTGGACCAAAACTACTTGTTAAGAGAGTCCTCACATACCCATCCAGGGGCATGCCAGCCAGATGATCTCTCTGAATGGAGGAAGATCATTGCCTGATCATTTTGGCAGTCCACTTAACACTGTGTGTTATCTGTGAAACAGGATTCTGTAGTGAGTAGTCTAAGTGTCTGAATGACGGACAGTTGTAAAGAACTTGTCTTTCAGGGCAGCATTATCCCGTATTCTGAACCGGTAATAAAGCCATAAAGGTTTCTGTGTCTCTTAATTTATGTAAACTATCAAATCAGCATATGGATATCCTCATTATCTGTGTAAATATTCAGTTCTTTCTTCAGTGCTGATAAAATCTTAGGTTTCGTGGGTTTCCATGACGTAGCAGGTTTCACAGATTAACTTTAGTTTGTTTTACAACCTTTTTCTACAAGAAGTTGTTGCCTTTACTGCATCATGTGTTATTTTTTGATAAGAATGTTTCCCTGTATTAATCAAAAGTCCAGAGCATCTTCCAGGAACTACTGGTATGAGAGCAAATTCACAGAATCCCTCTCCATCATAGATTCTCAGTTTAGGCCAGTGGAGCGTTGGCATGCTGATCTAACGCCTGTGCAATTATTCTGCAAAATGAGTTCCTGGGAGGCTCTTAATCAAGGCAGGAGAGCTCTAAGAAAAAATCAGGGCTTCAGTCCTGTACTAAATTCTGGTACTTCTTGTGTTCCTGGATTTATAAAAAGGTGAAATACTGAACTTTTTCCACATGACCAAAACTTCATTGCATTTTTAATTCAGAGGTAGTGTACTGTTTCATTTTCAGTTCTCTCTAGGAACAAGATGCTTCAAAATTTCTAAATCTGAACACTTTGTTGCAATGACTCAAATGTGTCCTTCATTAAATTGTATTTCCTTTGGGTGCTGGAGTGATGAAGAGATTTTCTAAAGTGGGAAGAGAATGTATGTCTTGAACATCTATTTGTTCTCATGGGCTAGACACATTGCAGTTGTTCAGATGCTGCTTTTTTTGTCCCCAAACAATGTTGATTGAAAATTTCTTCTCAGATCTTCTAGATACCTTTTTTTTTTCCAAGCAAGCGTCCACTGTAATTCACACTAATTGTCACCCCTGTCATCAGCTTCAGCAGTGAAGCTGATGATTAAGTGGTCATGAATGATTAACTCAGCCTTTGCGATGATGGCGGTGGGTCTGGGCTCAGGCATGTTGGCAAGGCAGCAAAAGACAAAGTTATGTCTGAGTGGTCAAACTGAATAGCATGTTGAGACCCAGAGATTTAGGTGGCTTGTCAAGAAGAAAGAAGTGCAGAAAGAAGCAAAAGATTGCTGTGGTAGTGAGTGAACTACTAGTAAGATAGAAAAAATACAAAGAAAAGCACAAAAATGATTCAAGCATTGAAGAATGAGACACAAGGAGATACATTTATATAGCCTAGAAAAGAAATGGTACAGCTAAAGAGACATCAGTCTATATATGCCTTCATCAGAGCCATAAATATTTGCACTATCAGATCACTAAGGAGAGGTTAACGGAAAGCATGTTGGCTACTGGAAAATACTACAGAGGAGTGGTCCTACAAGCTTGATCATGGAAAATCCAATATCTAATATCCCCAGATGTCTTTATGTGTGGGTTTTTTTTTTTTTCCTATAATTCAGTGAAAATGTGAGATGCTGATAAAACCACTTCATAACGCTGTTGTCCTCTTTTGAGCAACGCGGCTTTATTTCTTAAAGACACAAACCTGGTCTATATTGTCTACATCAAATGCAAACAGATGATAACAGGAGAGGCAATTTTGTCCTTCAAAGCCCTTTCCTGGTGCTTTCCCTTAAGACCTGGGATGTACTGCAGAATCATTTGGCCCATGTAAACTAAGTTTGAAGTTATCTTTTTCCTTCTGGCAATTTCTATTTACCATTAGAGATATCTGTGATTTGAACTTTCCTGTGTTTATGAATTACCTAAAGAGATCAAAGTGCCATTTTTAAGCTGTTAAAAGCATCAAGGAAAATGGAGTTGATAGAATGGATAGCCCTGACACCTACAGGTTTTAGCAGGTGAAAACCCTCCAACCCCTCCTCCCCACCCCCAATGAAGTTTAAAGACAATTTAAGATGAGAAAACTAAGCACTCAGTGTGTCAAGTGTAAAATCTCAACCTGCAGGTGCACTGCATATAAGTTCTTTTAAGATTCAATGGTCCATACAACAAACTGATAGTTTTCCCCAATCCTGTGAGACTGCATAACTTGGAGTCCTGTGGAATTGGTATGTCAGGACACTGGGCCTGGTCCTCAGCCATCATCTAACGTAAAATCAACTTCACTTTCCTATTTTAAGATAAGGCTGTTGGAGAAGCTGATATATACAGACTTGAGGATATTAAAGCTGGAAGGGATTATTGCTAGGTCCATCTGACTTGACTTTTTGTACAGCACAAGCTGTATGGTTCACTAGTTAAATTCTGTATCAATTCTGTAACTCCTGCTTGAGATATAAAATATTTCAACGGCGCAATATAATTTTAGAAATATCATTGAGTGTGGGGACAGGATTCATCCATGACTCGGAAGTCAGGACTGTCATCAGAAAGGAGGGACAAATGGATTTCCTGCTAAAGCAATGATGTGCAGTGTCGTTGTCAGGCCTGTCCCACCTCTCAGTTCTTACGACTTTTCTCCTTACTCATAGTTTCTCCTTTCTTGCATCCATTTTCCTGGTTATGACTGATGCACAAATGTGCTCTGTTTTGTTTTCTCTATCTACACTATTCCTCCACTGGCTACATTCTCTGTGGTTTGGGATAACTCTAGTGCTTAAAGTATCATGACAAAGCTGATGCTTTTGAAGGGCTGATGGTAAAGAAGGACTTCTCTGGCTTCTTTTCTGACTGTTCCTCTTATTTCCAGTCTCCACAATCTTCCTGTATTTTGTGTTTGAATAATTTGGTAATGACTCACAAATTACCAACTAAGCTTTATTACAAAATGGATCAGACTATTAACTCCTCTATGGGTTAAACTTTAGCCAAAACCCAGCATAAAAGCTGCCAATTGCATATCCATGCAATAATTTGTTGTTTTCTGCAATGTGAGAACTAATGGCTTGTAACTAGAAGCAGGAAATGTGCATCCCTTGCTTTGTCTGTCTTGGCTTTTATGGATATAAACTTTTCAGACTTGGACTGTCTCTATGAGCTCACAGTGAGGCTTCTTCAGAAATAGTTACCTTTTATTTGGTGAGCAGTGACATCTGTTTTTTTCGTCTTAGTGCACACTTAAAAGATTACTTCTAAGTCTCCTCCCAGTGTTGGTGCTGCACCTGCATACTCTCAACACAGGCATCATAGGTGATAAAGGTACCACCGTTGAACAACTTCTCTGCTTCTACTGAAACATTACTTTCAGTAAGGAAATGCGAATTTTTAGATGTTAAGAATCTCTGATGGAATGACATTTCCCTGGCTTTTAATTTTGTCTGAAGACTCAGCACCAAGGTTTAGCACATCGGATGCCAATTGCAAAAGATTTTACATGATTTGATAGGCAGCAGGATAAATGCCCAAGCTGCCTAGAATAGAGAGATATTCTGTACTAGTTTTAAATTAAAAAGAAAGGAATCACACTTTGGTTGGTGTCAGTTTTCCTCCTTCTCTTCTCCCTTGACAGAGCTTTATCTGGCAATGCTCTTGAGCCTAAAGTTTGCCTTTTCTCTGTTGGATTGCTGCATTATGCTAAGTTTCCAAGTTTTGAAGTACTCGTATTGTATCTTCAATCTGTTAATTTTGCACAATTTGAACCTGGGAAAAAATAGATCTTCAGCCCTCATGTCAAAGCCTCATATGACATAAATCCATATTCTGTTTTCCCAAACAGAATATAGCGTTTATTGCACACTAAACTTTTCTATATTGCTATTGACAGTTTCATTATGGATTGATACATTGTTAGAATCTATTTTTTTTCCTAAAATACTTAATTTAACTCTATTGACCAAGTATGGTACTTTATACACTTTGGCTTACCTTATCAATTTACTACATCTGAATAGAGAAAAGTGATAGATTTCAATAGATGGAAACCAACACAAATGTGTTCAAATATTTCTGTTCGGTGTTTGGAGACAATATCCATTTACACGAATTAGATGATGTAGTCATATAAGATACTCCTGAAATAGTTTCTTCATCAGTCCTAACACATAAGGATATTAACTCCTTAAATTACCTAATAGAGGTATCAGGAGGGGCTAACTAGATAAGTAGTTTCTGTCTACATTTGACTACAGTTGAGTCATTCCTGGAACGTGGTGTCCTGACTTGACATCTGAAGGTGAACAAAGATATTGATAAATCAGAGAATTCAGTATTTCTGCTTCTTCATCAGATATCCTTGCAAACAAATGTGTATTGCAGCTCTTCCTCCTCTGGCCCAGATCTGGAGAGGTATGCCAATGCCTTACATCATTATAATTATTAGATTCCAAGTAACTTAAGTTTATTTACATCACAGGTACTTCAGCTGTGGCTCTACGGCATGGTAGAAGAGCACTGATTGCAAGGAAGTTTTTTCTTTTAGTCCCTTTAGTTTATGTTATCATGGAATCTCTATCTGCAATTTTGAGAAAGAAGTCCATGCTAATTTTAAACATGCCTTTGAACAAGGAATTTCTACATTGAAAAAGGACTTCACTACTTTATCTCAAGGAATAAAATCTGGAATTGTTGACAGAAGTTTCTTTCTTTTTCATGCAAACCAACTGCTACAGCGGAACGTGACACAGTTAGCCAGGACGTTGTAAACATATTTGTGTTTTTCTTCTTTGAGGCTTTCTCAGCAAATTATGCAGTCTAAGACATTTGTCTTACATCCACATGTCAAACTTCCTGAATGGTGGGAGAACTAAATTTGGCCTCCAACCTTTACAGTAGTGTGGTAAAGATGCTGTGTCAAGTCTGGGTGTAGTCTAAGGAAAAGTCAGCTGAGTTGTAGTAAAAAAGAAGCTGGAAGAGAGGCTTGTGTGTGAAGAAAGATTAAACACAGTAGGTTTTTCAGCTTGCAGAAGAGTTGGTCAAAGAGGAATTTGATAGAGTTCTGTACATTCTCAGATAATATAGCAGAAGTAGTGTGCAAGTGAAAGAATCAGGTGGATGTTTTTAAATCAAGAAACAAAAAGTCGAGTCTTTTTCATACAATGAAACTGAAGTATTTGCTACTTCAGATTGTTGCAGGGCCCCAAAGTGTAAGTGGGTTCAGAAAAAAAATAGATGTATTCATGGAAGACAAGCCCACTAAGGGCTATGGAGGATGAAGATGCAGGTACAATCTCTGGCTCAGGACATCTGTAAACTAGTGATTGCTAAAATCTTGGATGTTATAACAAGGAAGTGTCACTGTAGACTTACCCCAGTCTTATATTATTCCCCAAGTTTGTACTACTAGCCAGTGACACTAGTTCAGTATGTCTAGTCTGGTATTTTTATTTTCTGAAACAATACAAGAAGTATGATTTTTTTACAGGCTCATTCAGTCTAGTTGGGGTAATGCTCTGCTGTGGTTTAATAATGGGAAATACTTTATTCTCTCCTGAATAGTGAGCAGGATTGACAAGGTTGTCTACAAGATAAAACTAGTGAAAGCTTTTTTAAAAAAAAATAAGTTAAAAAAAAAACATAAGTGAAATACAGCACCAGAAGCAGCAGCAAGTCCAACATGTTGCAGGGGAAGCTTCATGATGTGAATAACAAAGATAGTATATAAGACGAGAGAGATGCAGGGAAAGTGCTGTATTGAGCAGCCTGACTCCTGATGAAAAACAGTCTGTTCAGCAGTGGCTTTGAAGGTCTGTTGCCAAAATTCAGAATCAGATAGGACAAGGGAACACATGCATTTTGCACAAGAAGATGTGGGATTTGAACCCCCCACTGCTTGCCCTTAAAAGACTGGTTTCTCTAATGGTTAAGAAAATCTTGCTTATGGTTTAGACACATGGACATGTTGTTCTAGGGTAACATGCAAGAACACGGCAGTCTAGCCATAGAAGACATTTGTGTTTTTATTTTTAGCCCATGGCAGTTGAGAATTACCTCAGGTTATCTTGCTTCCTATTAAAATTGTCTAATGGTTTAGATGTATGAACAAAGTAACATAGATAACAGGTTATTGTGCATCAACTAGTCTGCAGTAATTGCCTCTATGCATCCTCTTAGCCTGAAGCAGATGCAAAATAATTCAACTTAGCCAAGTGAAATAGAGCTAAAATAACTCTCGATCCAACACCAGAAGATAACATTGTGCAGAAAGCCTGTTCCATATTCCACCCATAACACCCACACGTTCCACTCATAGCCTGGAGCTGGGCAATAGGTCTCACAAGAACAGAGACACAGCTATTGGGAGCTCTACCATTCCCGTCAATTTGATGGCCAAGGAATGGGATTCAGTTATCCTGATTATGTGGCCTCTACTCATATAAAATGCTAAGATCTGTAGGACCAGGATGAGGGTTTTAGGATCTGAAGAGAGTGCATTCTGGAAAAGAGGCCTGTCTCTGCAAATAGCTTCTACTGGAAATACTTTGGAGTATATCTGGGTGTGCTCAAGGACTGCAATTGTACCTCTATGTGTGGGCTGAGCTGAAGCTACAAGCTTCTGCTTTTTTAGCTGACTGGCCAAAACCACCTCCTTTGCCTTTCAGCTATAGGGTACTGCAGAGCAGGATGGTGGATTTTTTCTCTCTCTTTTTAGCTATTAATGACCTAATACAAACTATAAAAAGTGCATCCAGATATCGTGGTGATAAGTGCCTTAAAAGCATCTGTAATGATAAATAATTCAAATGATGATGTTCTTCATGGAGCTTTTAAAGTATATTAACCAGAAACTTATATAAGCAATAAAACCTACATTACACACACACATGCATATGCAAAAAGTAATGAGTAGATGAAGAAACGTACCTGCAAGAACAGAACAAGATTTTTTTAACTTTCTTCTTGTTCAGTCACTTGTTCACCACCTTCTACTCCCCTCCCCCCAACCAAAGCAAATCAAAATCAAAGCTCCAACTCAATTTAGAAAATGAATGTTCATAAATGGCAATAGTACATACTAGCAGTGTTTGGTGGGATATACTACCCATGGCAGAGGATGATCTGTTTAGGACCTTTTTAGATAGACTAGACATATGTAAGTGTTGCCCAGGAACTTGTGAACAGAGTGCTTATTTAAAAAACAAAACACAACCGAATCTGTTGAGTCCCTTGGATGTAATGTTCACGTGAGGGATCAGAGCTCTTGGACAGGACAGTCAGTTCCCATCCAGACAGTAAAAACCTGTTACAACAGGCTTTGTAATCTGCAGCTGGATCAGGTGAGACATCCCTAACTGCTGTTCTGCTGAAGTCTTGTACCCACCCTGAAGCATTTAAATTACAGACTGCTTGATTAAAAGTAGATCTTCAAATCACATCCTGGCCATTTGTAATGGGTTACTGACTATTACCATGTGCTCATCTCCCTATATGTCCATTTAGACATATGAACATGTCTGTATGTCTCAACATGTATGGAAAGGCTGCACTTTGCATAAATCATTAACTATTCACTGGGCCTGAAAGTAACAACACCTAATTCTACAGACCAATAGCTGAGTGATTTATGAGGGTACAGAGGTTCAGGTGCTGGATCTAGTGATTTTCCTTGTACACTGCATTGGGAAAATACAGTGCTTAGGGCTGAGTGTTTTCCAAAGGACACAAAACATCCTTTGAGACTGCTTTTCCTTTCTGTGTGCTTCTGTTCACTACCTATAAATTGGGCTCATTCCTATAAACCCTTTACATCTATTATCTCTAAACAGCATATGTTTCTGACTGGCAACTAGTAAATGCTGCATATTTACAGCAGCTTGAGAAAATGTCCCACTTCAGCATTAATACAATCAATTCTGAATAAAATGATTATACGTGTTACTCAGGGAAGAAAGACACCCCTACATACACACACACACCCACCCACCCCTTTTTCAGTTGCTGGAAGTCCTCAGGGAATGAGTTTAATGAGTTTTGAATTTGTGTGAGGGAGTCTGTGACACACCTTCAGCCTATGATGAGCCAAAAGTGAGACCATCTCGTGCCAGAGCCTGGGGAATAGCAGCAGCTGCCTTTAGAGTTATGCTCTGTCTCTACTGCAGATTACAAATAGGAATGAACAAAAACCACTCCAGGCATCCCTCACTATCACCTTGCAGGTTTCTGGACATACCATATTGCTTGAAAGATGGCTGATGTGATTCTTACTTATGCTTTTTAATTTTTTCACTGCCTGGAAACTGCAGAGAGCCCTCAAAGTCTTTTGGTAGCTATTCAACACAAACGCTGGGTTACAACCTCTGGCTCAGGAAGTCTTTAAACTGTGATGCTGGGATGGAAAGATGTAACAGGGGAATGATTACCACAGGAATGCTCTGCTTTTGCACATGTGGCTTGACACTCTTCGTGACAGGACAGTGGACTTGAGGAACATGTGGCAATCCTTATGTTCTAAAGAGGTTTAAATTGCACTTCCACTCACTTGAAATCTCCATCAGACATCCAGAGCAGTGAAACAGATGACTTCTTTAAACATGAAATAAGTAGCAGAGTTACTTGCTGCATTGTCTCAGTTTCCAGGAACTAACTGATAAAAATGGGCCACAACAAAACATGCTGTAAACAGCTACTGCATATTCTGCCTTGGAGAACTGACACGGTTCCAGGATCTCCCAGTAGCATGGACAAAGCATACGGTATTGAGCACCTGCATTTAAGTTACCTTTTCCTCTGTCTTTGCCTTTAGGGTCACAGAAAAAAAAAACCCAAAACACAACACATTAGGAAGCAAGTGTAAGATTGCTTTGGACAAACTCAGTAAGCTTCAGTGGAAGACTTCAGCAAGCTGTAATTTAAGGAGCCAAATCTATGTTTTTACCTATTTGTAAGATTCATCTTTTTGCAGCAATGTCGTCAGAGACACATCTGTTCCAAAAGCATCAGAACAAGGATCTGACTTACGCTTTTCACACAGATGTATGACAGAGAAGAAACCAGCTCAGAGATCTGAGAGAAAATGGCACATGCAGTGGGTTGTGACTATTTCACTAACACTGCATGCATTGTAGGATTAGTCATGCCATTCACTTCCCATTGGATCCTCCCTGCAACTTTCTCAAGATTCATTCTTTTTCTGGAAGAAAAAAAGAAAGATATTTAATAATAATTTGGTTCCCCTCCTACAGTTTATTTCTACCTTTTTTTTAAGAAATTAATTAGCCCCCAGGATCACTCTCCAGTATTCCAAGTGCATTTTCTCTTTCAGCTGAGAAAAAATTGTGAGGTCAATTAACATAAGAGCATTAACATGACGATTTGAACCCTTCTACAAGCCACACTCTAAACTCTTAGTGTCTCAGTTTATCTGTTGGTAAATGGGATAACCCTACTGACCATCATTTGTGGAACATTTTGTAATCAGTGTGTGAGCAAAGTTAAAGAGAGAAGTGCATGCATTATATATGTCAAGCACTGTTTTAGTGAAAATTTGTGCAACCCATGTTTCAGGACATGTGAAGGTCTCCTGTAAGGTCAAACCAACATCAAACCAACTCAAACCAACAAGACCAAGGATAGGGATTTGGAAATGAGGTGTCTTTAGACAAATATGTCAGTGGGTATCTGTTATTGCAGATGGTGCAGTCCTCCACCTATAAAGTAGGAATAATAATAGACTCAAACCAAGATTAAATTAACATTGCCTGTGTTCGAAGCATTTAGGTACTACAGAAAACCACCTGCTGAAGTACTATAATACTGCTTTCTGGTCACGTAATGGGGGTGAGGAGAATGAGTTAAAAAGCAGATACAGACTAGATAGCTGCTTGTTAGTCATGAAATTAATCTCATTTAATTTAAATCTTCTAAAAGTTCTGTGTCTAGGCTAGTCATCTAGGGCAGGACTCAGCTAACCAGCTGTTAACTCCTACACTGTGCTATAAAAGAAGCATGGGCTGACTAGCTCAGAAGTGAACACCTACACTGTAGACTTCTAAAGGTAGATGAGGTGAATCTCAATGCTAGTCTTCCTATGCAATCAGTGCAAAGAGAGAAGGACATTTTCAGGTAGCTTTCTTGGCAACTTCTATCCTGTTCCCACTGCTTTGTTACTGAGAAGAGGTTTACAAAGTTTTCTGGCTTGACTGGGTTTTATTGGAAGAGAAAAAGGAACATCCCCAACACAGAGGTAACTTCAAATGAAAATACGAAAAACGTCTCCTTTCTAGACCCTGGGGAACTAGAGTTTCCAAAACAACATTCTACAAGAAGTATCCTAATGTGTCTAAAAATGCCTTCATGGAAATGGTTGAACTCTTCTGATTGAAACTTTAAATAATGAGCTTATAATCATGGAATTTGGGTTAGAAGGGACTTCAAGAGATCTCTAGTCTGACCTCCTGCTCAAAGGAGAGTCAGCCATTAGATCAGGCTGGTTTTCTCAGGTTTTTATTCGATGTGGTCTTGAACGTCTCCAAGGACAGAGACTGTGTAACCTCTTCTCTGGTTCACTGTCCTCATGGTGAAAAAGCTTTTCCTTATATCCAGTCTGGATCTCTCTTGTTTCAATTTGTACCTATTGTCTCTTATCCTTTCACTGTGCACCGCTGTGAAAAGGTTGGCTCTCTTCTTGATAACCTCCTCATAGGTACTAGGAGGCTGCTGTTTCCTGCCCACAAAATCATTTATTCTCCAGGCTGAACAAGCCCCCTTCCCTCAGTCTCTCCTCACAGGACAAGTGCTCCTGCTCCTGAACATCTTGGTGGCCCCAGTGAACCTACTCCAGTTTGTTGATATCTGTCTTGTATTGGGGGCCCAAAATTGGATGCAGTTGTCTAGATACAATCTAATGATTGACAAGTAAGGCGGAAAAATCACATTCTCCAACCTCCTGGCTGTTCTGCTAATACAGCCCAGGATACTGTTGGCCTTCTTTGCTGCCAAGGCACACTGCTGGCTCATACCCAGCTTACTCTCTGCCTAGATAGCCAGACCCTTTTCTGCAGAGCTCCTGCCTGGCCCATCAGTCCCCAGCCTGTACCACTACAGGGGCCTTCCCTTCCCCATTGCAAGACTTTGCATTTGTCCATGTTGAATTTCCTGTCTGGCCATTCCTCCAGACTCTCTAGGTCCCTCTGAATGGCAGTCCTGCCCTCAGGCGTATCGACTGTTCCCACCAACTTGGTGTTACCTGCAAAATTCATGATGGTGTGCTCCCCACCTCCTCCAGGTCACTGATAAAGCTTAGGACAAATGTTCAGGATAACAAATCTCAGCCTGGGCTGTCAAAATTCAGAAAAAATGTAAGAAATTAAGAACCAAGTCTTAGCATCAAGCAAATAAATATAATTCTATAAGGTATGGCCAGACATGCCTATTTTTGCTTCATGTCACCTAGGAATTCCATTGCAGGCATGGGAGAATATAGCATATTTCAAAACAATTGAGCTTCACAAAGAAGAAATGGGATTTTTTCCATGCAAGACAAAAACCTGGTATGAATTATGGCAGTTAATAACGTAAAGCGGCATAGGAGATAAAAAGGGTACACAAATACATCGGAAAAAGTGATGACTACCACATCTAGAAGAAAACACAAAAATAATATTATATATAGAATAAATTTTCTGTTCCCATACAGGATTCTTTTTCCTGTTAGGGAAATATGTTTGCTCTGGTCGACACTTTGGTGTTTTAATGATCACAAGTAATCAGTCACACAGCCTTCCTCTTGCTGGGTTAGAGCCCCGGTGCACTAAGCAGTGCTTCACTACTCTCTGTGTATTGGACATTTCTACCTGCAAAGTGCTAGTGCTGCTTCCTTCCCTAGGCTATCTTCAGAGATTTGTTAGCCAAATTGTGAACAAGCTTGACACTATTTAGTTGGTAAGTTATTGTATGAAATCATAGTCCCATGTGTCTTTCTACTGATACATCACACAAGCCTTTCAAAGTTACCCATGGGATCTCTCCAGACATACATGATTGGAAGGAAACATTGCTAGTGGGTCAGAAAGGTCCCGGCTTGGCTATGCATCTGTCCGCTAAAGTGGTGAAATTCCCATTAGTGTTTGATGGTAAAAGCCAGGTGGTATCTAAGAGGCCAAACACTTCGGTGTAATAAATAGAAAACCAAGTTTTGATGGAAAGATAACAAATATGCATATATAGTCCTAGGCATAACCTGTCAAGATTTCTCCTTCTATCCTTATTTTGTCCTAGACCCCAGGTTATCACTACTTAGTAAAGGCTGATTGCCATGGCACTTCTCCATCCATCCTTTTCTCTGTCTAGTCAGAGTGGTAAGACATCTATGACCTAGTTACCTTTCTCTCAGAGCAACAGATAGATATGCTCCACTATCTGTACTCTGAAATCTAATCCTTGAGTAAGTCATGTCACTTTCTTGGTATCTCTTAGCAGAGTACTGGCTTAGTGGGAATAAAATCATCTCCCTTCTCATTAAAATGAATGCTCTGAGTATTCATTTTAATCTCTCTCTCTCTGAACAAAGTATCAGAGCAGAGCAGGTAATTTTATCATACATAGGCTGCTTGTCACATAGGTGACCTTCAGTCTAAATGACAGAAAACAAGATCAAGGCTTCCTGGCCCAGATGACACCTGGCTTTTGTACTATCAGAGCCTGTAGATTGGACAGGATTGACCAGAGGTTTGTTATGGCTGTTCTGCTGGAGAACCTACCCTCTATCATGAAGACTCAAGGCAGAAAAGCTAGATGGGCCATATCAGTGCTGTGGCTGGGTCCACTGTGCGTTGATGACCCCTTCCTCCAAAATGAGACACTCTGCTGGGAAATAGCAAAGCTCTGAGCATGGATTAGCACACAGCTGCCTTCCTCAGTCCTTTGGCATGGCTTGGGCAAACGAGATGATCTGTGACAGCATCTGGGACAGGCCAGGCATGTTAGAGAGCATGTCAGGTTACTTTTAACCATGTGAAGTGTCAGGCTTGGGAACTCTCATGTTTTAGATTGACCCTTGCTACTACAGCAGCTATTCGTATTCACAGAAAAATATTTCAAGGGTTGAAAAATCATTTAATTTCTTGCCTTCCACACTTTATTATTATGGAGCAGGCCAAAGGAGAGAGAGGAGCAGAAAGGTAGGGCTAGCCAATGCTTAGATATTATATCCTGCAATTTAGCTTAAATTGGCAATTTACCAATGTGAATACCCCCAAGTGGGCCTTAATGCTGGAGTGGGTGGTTTAATTAGCACTGTGCTCCCATTTATAATTAGATTTCTGTTAGTTCAGTTTGAAGCATGATTTCATAATACAAAATTATTTTTAAAAAACCTGTGGGGATATTCCTGGCAAATTAATACTGTGGACGTTGATGAACTGAGGCTTTTAATAGACTGTGGTATTTGGAAAGAATCTAAATCAAAGCAATAACATTACCATCCCATAAAAGTCAATGCCACAAGATAATAAATCCACATGCAAGAGGGAAGAAGAGTCACAGGATTATCCGAGGAGAATCTGGACTGTGTGCTTCTCTATTTCAATTTGGAAGGCTTGAAAAATTTAAATCTGGTCAGGAAACTTTTTATATTTTTTCTCTCTTTTTTTTTAATAGAGTAACGTTAACATCAAACCAAAATTTTACGTTCCTATTCTCCAAATAGATTTTTAATACCAAATTAAGGTTTATGTCAGTGCTTTCAAAACATAAAAAATAAGACTAAAAATGAGAAATGTGCTAAATTCCATACATTCCAGCAAGCTGTTTACCTTCAACAAACTGTTTGTTTCAGATGTGGATAAATCCTTCTTGATCTGTCCTATATGATTGGAATATTTCCTTTTTTTATTTTCATCTGATTTTATGATAGTTGCAGGACAAGGGTTGTCTATAGAATAATAAATCATTGCAGAATGACCACAGCAAAACTAACCATGATTTTAATCAAGTGCAAAGGCAAATTTATTTTTGTGTGAGGGGCAGTGGTGGAGGGAAGGCCCACTCAGATAAAATGAGGTAAAGAAGAAGTAACAGCTCAATGAGAAGCTTGCGATGATCAAGTATTTATAAAGGGACACCCATACTAAAAATATACTGTGTTTACTGTTCTTTGTTTCTAAAAATAAGCCTACAAGTGCAAAGCCTTGTGTTTGGAGAGTCCATGATATTAGTGAAAACCAATTTAACTGAATTCTGATCTGTCACTTCTGTGAGTAACCCAATGTGCATGATCTTTTATAGGCAGATAGGAAGATGATGTTCTTGCTCCTAAGGGTCATCCAGGCGAAGCCCTTAACCTGACCTCCACTAGCTGGGGGCAAAACTCTCCATAGACTTCAAAAGAAGGTGAAGAAACATACTGAGGAAGACATGGGGGAAAAAAGTGTCATTTGAAACCATCCCTTTGGAAGTGTATAGCACGCTAGCCAGAGGTTTAGCACACATCTCCAGCAAGCATAGCCAGGTCCAGGTCCAGATCCAGGGTGGATCACTCTGCAACAGTATTCCTTTATTATAATTTTATTAGTGCAGATACTGATGGCTAATGAGTGTTAAAAGCCCCTCTAGTATAGGAAGTGACTTGCACTGCAGTTTGTCCTGCATCCGGCCAGATCCTTTCAGAGGGCTTTGCTCCCCCTGTCAAGTGCCATGTGCCTTTATAGCAGCAGTATGTACAAGCGAATGTTTGATGTTAGGTCTATGTTCAGTATGAGGCGCTGCACCTAGAGGAGAAAGATACTTTACCATTAAACAGATGGATCTGAGCCAGGAATGATACAACCAGTTGCTGTGCTTCCAGAGGAAAAGGAAGTGGCTTGCAGCTTGCCTCTGCACCCTAAGGACAAATTGAAGTCTGTAGGGATCTGCTGGAGAGGAGTGGGGGCTCATCCTATTCTTCTAGGTTGTGTAAAGAACCCAGAGCACAGGTGAGGCCTAATGGGAAAAGCTAAAGAGGGGCAAGTCTAAAGTCTCCTTTACTCCCCTTTTCCCAGAAATGGGAATATTGAAAGCCATCTTCCTTGGAGATTGGATTCCTGCTTCAATGGAAGAATCCTTATAAGCCCAGCCAGTCTCCTGCACTCCAGGCACTCTCCACCTGGTTATCGTTGTTAACCTTACCACCATGGAATGGGAGGGATTACCTGTAGGTTTGTGTCAATCTGGAAGCAAGAGAAACTTGCTTCTTGGTAGGAAAAGCAGACATTAGGATTTTATTTTTGGTTGCTTTCAGTCTTGAGCAGATTTAGCAGTGTGAATGGTCACATGGCATTTCATCAGGTAAATTATTCTGTATTTCATTTTTTGGAGAAGGACAAAAAGAGAAGGTCAAAGAGAAGATACAGTATAGGGGAGCAGGGTCTATTGTGTATTTTCATTAGCAATTAACACTTTACCTGGCATTTTTTTAAAGCATTTGGAGAGATGCCATGAGGAAAACACACAGATGGCCAAGATAATGGGAGACTGAGCATTTTCTCTCCCTTGCTTGTTTTACTAAAATAATCTTAGTTTAAAGATGGAGCAGTGGGAGCCATTGCTTGCTGTGGCATGAAGAATTGAGTAGCCCTTGCAGATTAGATGGTAATAAATAGTAATATAAATGCTAACAAGTTATTTAAGAAATAGTAAAACAAATGTTGAATTATTAAAATTAATACTTGCTCTCTGTGTTCTTCATCCTCCAGAAAAAAACCCTATCCATTGTTTCTTTCTTTCTTACTGAATGATTAGACTAAATAGTTATTCCCAGTGCCACCATACATATTGGAGCCATTACTGCTAAACTGATGATGTTATAATGAACATAACCATTTCAAAGAACATCACTACTTTCTGCAGCCACACAGGGGCTAGAATGCGGTCCAAAAGACTTAGATAAACATTAAAGAGCACTTTAAACTTGCAGAAGCCATTCTTAATTATATTACAACCTCTACCATATTTATGACAACAGAAGGTATTCGCCCATGTAGGCTTGAAACTGAGTGGCAGATCCTCAGTTGGCATAAATCCTGACTCATACCTGCAACAAGGTCTGTATCATAGCTGTCTTATTACTTCTCTATCCTTTGTCGACCTGACTGCTGGATCACAAATGTATATTTAAATCTCTAAGTTCAATTTCGTGTATGTCTGATACAATAAGTCCATGCAGACCAGGTAGATTAAGATTCCAGCTCGGTGCCTTGGAGCAATCAAATCCCCACTTACATAGGTCTAATTAATAGATAAATAAATTACAACAACTGAAAGGACATTATGATTATCTCTCCTGATCTTCTGCCTGTAATGGGCCTTGAGGATTTCTGGAGTTAATTGTTTATTTCCCAAATGTTTTAAAAGTTTAACTCCCTTTTTGATCATCAGTCTTCATGCAGCCCACTGTGGAAACAGGTAGAATTTCTTAAGTTTAAATACTTCATAAGCCTTTTCTAACATTTCTTTCTTAAACTTCTCTCTCAGTTTTCTATAAAGTCTTGGGGAACCATGACATTATATTAAGAAAATTTAAGAAAACAAGCATAATTTATATTATATTAATTCAAAAAATGCCAGAGGTGGGGACTCTACAACAGCCCCAATAACATTTAACCTGTATTTAGATAACCTACTGTTTAAAATGCACCTCTTTCCCTGTAGTCTCTTTTTCTGATGTAAGAAGATACTTACAGGCTGCTATGCAGTAAACCTTCTTTTTGATGAGCTCTTTGAATCTCTTTTAGAAGGGCATGTTTTAATTTCTGTGACCATTCTCAGGATTACTCTCTAAGCTTTCTCCAATTCTTCCATATCCTACATCCTTACAGAACCCAGAGCTGAACATGGTCTTGCAGGCAGTGCTATAAGGCTGCTTAGCGCAGATAGAGGCAATACAACTGCTCTACTGCTGCTTGACCTGTTTATATGTACAATGATCTAAATAGCCATTTTATTCACTTTTATTTCACTTCCCTAACATTTGTGTTATCTGAAAACCTGAAGATTTATAATTTTACATTTATTTCTGAGCCAACAATTAAAAAAAAATTACTACATTAGAGCATGCCTCATCTCCAACAGTGGCCAGCAAAAAATGTTTAAGGAAACCTTATAAGGAATAGGGCACGTATAAAATGGTTCTTCTGTCAGTTTACTCTCATCTCCATAACCATAAGACTTTCAGAGTCTGCAACTGCATCAGGCAGATAACTTAGGAAAAAGAATGAGTCCTGACTGGATGGCACTGATTGCTGGTCTTGTACAGAAATGTAATTCACAAGTGTCTTTTGAAGTTTGACAATTAGCCAGTTCTTAATTCCTGTAATATATGCCTTCTTGATTTTATATAGCAGTAATTTGATTTTAAAACTTCCATGTCATACCATACTTTTTGAAATCAAATTGAAATACATCTTATCTACTGTATTTAATTTTTTCAGACTAAGTTCTGATGTTATCTTGACAGGATCTGCTTTTTATAAGCCCACGTTGCTTGGAGTTAATTATATTTCCCTCCTTTAACTGTGTTTTAATCTAGACCTGTATCAGTCTTCTATCAGGCTGTGTTTGTGATCAGTGTCAGTCTGATGAGGACTCGGGTCATTTTGTTTAAGTATCCTCTGGAAATCTGTTGGTTTTCCAAGGTTCATTGAAAATCAACATTTATGTCAAAGAGAACTTCTTGGTTTTCAAAACCTGTGCATACTAACTATATAGGTCTGCTGATTTAAATATATTTAGTAGTAGTAGCTTTCTTTACATCCTCTTGCATTGCTGGCAGAAAGGAAGGTATTGAAAGACCATCAGGTGCTGAGAATACATTACCTATTTTTTCCAAGCAGAGAACAGAAATATTTACGCATATGTCCCTTGCATGTTTTTATCAATGGTTTTATTTTTCCTGGGTAGGAATAATCCAAGACCACGTTCATGTTCTTTTTGTTGTTAAAAGCTCTTTCTTATCTGCTAAATTTCTCAGGCTACAGATTATTCCCTCGAAATCCTTTTCCTCCCCTTATCAGCTTTCTGTAACTGCTAATATCTGAGTTTTATTAATTGCTATCAACTTTTCTCTTTTTTTTTCTGTATTCATTTAATCTTTGTAGCCCCTTTCTCTAAGTCAGATTGTTTTAAATTTCTTTTAAGCTGTGGTTAGCAGAAACACCACCATGACAGAGACTAGGGTTCAGGAAAACTGGTGGATTAGATTTTGATGATCATTAACTGTACAAATGTGGATTCTGCTCAAATTGCACCAAAACAGTAGTATCTCATCCTTTTCTCTCTGTGATACTTCCTTGTGTTTTAACCATTTAACTACTGGGAGACACGTGGAACAGTATACCCAGGAAATCATAATATTACTTTGTGGAGATTTTCCATAGACACGGCTTGCTAATTCAAAGCATATTACAGTGGGTCTTTTCAGCACCCTGGAATAAATTCACTCACTTAGAATTCAATGGATTAATCTTTTATGAAAACTAATTAACATTTTGCCACCTGACTGAACAAGTCAATTCCATTAGGGCATCTTCACCTTTAGTGGCAAGGTAGAAGAAGAAATTATATAGCATTCTGCTGTATGACCATATGAGAAATTAATAAATAATGAAACTGCTAACATTAAGAGCATATGTATAATATGTATGTCACCATCGTTATGTTTACTGTTCTGTGGCAATATAATCTTTACTTTAAAATCCCTCAAAAACGCTGGTGAAGTATTCATATTCTGTTTGTGGGAAGGGACTGCTTGCTTTATTTCACTGATGTTTTTATGTAGGGAATTCACAACTGAAGTTTCTCGTTCAGTTTGTCTTTCTTATATGGACTGTACACCTAGGCATAGGCTGTGTTCCCACACATTGCCGTAATGGGCTTGGTTGTTGAACATCTGAATGATAGTTATCAATGAATATCTGTTGTAATATCCTTTGGCGTCTCTCACAAGTGACAAAATTGAGAAGGCTCCAAGTTTCAAGTAATAATACTGTGCTTTGAAATTAAAAACAGAGCTGTTTCTTATTAGTTATAATATGTTGTATAGTGATGGTGAGAATTATGTCAGTTTTTCAGGTGAGAGGAGACAGGTTCAAGCAGTGGCATTCAGAGCCACACTCTAGGTCTGAAGAGGTTCCAGGGGTAGAAAGAACCTCTATTCAAACACTGTGTGGACAGTGTACTTAAATATAGCTACTCCAAATGTCAGAAGTTTATCTGGTCCAAACAATCATATTTTCTGGAAAGAAATAATCCTTTTCTGGAGACAGCAATTCAGAATGTTGACAAAAATGTCATGGACATTTTAAGCATTTTTTGACAGATCCTTTTCATCTGGGTTTTCTACTCATCTTTAGCCTAATGCAGTTTTTCCTGGCAGAGTTTTCCTTCGTATTTTTGCAAATTAAACCTGAAAATATCAAGGCTGTGCTGAAGTTGAGCACAATGAAAGACTGTGAGGGAAGCAGCTAATGCAAAGTAATTATTTGGGGGGCAAAGCTTTGCTAGCTAGGAAAAAGATAAAAGGGAAAAGCGAGAAATCTTATTTCAGCCAAACCCATTTCTCTGTCCTTGATTTGAATCCAGCAGAATGTTGCAGAACTGTAATAGATAATCAATACCTGCACTGTGTTCCCTCAGTGCTTATAAATGGCTCATATTCTATTCCATGTCCTGAAACCTAAATCTGAAATTCAGGCATAGTGAATGATTCAGAGACTTTGGGGACTGATTATTGGTGGGGGGAGAAAGGGGACTCAGCGGTGATATATATGCGTTGTTGTAGAATCAGTAGGCCTTTTCCTCAAGGGTTAGCATTTATAAAAGTAAGTAAAATAATGCATTATAGTCAGAAATTAAACCAGAAACTCTCCAGGTGTTTGGTCTAGTCCAGACACTTTCCAAATCATTCTAAGTGACTTCCTGTGAACACTTGTCTGCTCTTTGTCTTGCTTTCCCATCGGAAAAATAAGCTTTGGAATATGTATGATGCAGTGGCTCCTGTGAAGCATGCATGCAGTTTTAGGAAGAGTGATCTGTGGCAGGGTTGAAGATCATGTTTGCTGTCCACTTTCAACTTTTACTGCACAAGGCTTGTTCAAGTGAAGAACAGATTTCATGAGTAAAAGCTACCACTTTTCTCTCTTTGAAACTCCTGTCTGTTACCACCACTGTATTTCTCTGGGAGTGGATGCAAGTCACATCTTCATATTGCATGGTCAATGGCTGAGGACTGGCCTAGGACAGTCTCACTGATGTAAGGGGAAAAGAACCAGGTCTTCTGTTTGTAGTAGGAGTTACTTACTTGCATTCATTCATTCTCTTTAAGGCTGATAGGAGTTTTCATTCCCTTAGCAGCTGTCAGTGGGCTGGGAGGTAGCAATAAAGCAACAAAGTAACTCATTATTTCTACAACCTATTGAGCTATCCCTTTAGAAAAGACTATAGTAGGTCAGAGAACTACATTCCTGTTTTTCAATAAATTTGGCATTATATGAAACCTGTTCATCTTCAGAAAGAGAGACCAACATTTAAGGATGTTTGTTAACATCAAATTCCAAAGTATTTTGTTTCAGAAATGCTGCAAATTGATATTCCTAAAATAAAATCTGCTTCTCCAAATTCTTGAAACCTAGTGACTCAAAGTGGGCTTATTTCTGGCCAATTTCATAGTGCCCCAACATAAAGTTACAGGGACAGATAACTGCTGTACTTTCAGGGTAATTGGCTCCCCAGGCTGCAGTGGTCACATAGCTGGGGCCACGTGAGGCGACTAGCCATAGGCTGGTAGCCAGGCTGAGCAATGGCAACACTGGGTTCCTCGCACTTCATTCTGAATGGTGGCTTGCAAGGTGACCAGGAGCCCATGCCAGACTTGGGCTCTGAACACCGTGGCAGCAAGACTGAAAACACTGTCCAGTAAATTCTTCTCACTGCTGATGAAAACAAGTTTCCTGAGCATAAAAGGTGGGCAGCAATTCTGGGAGGCAGATATGACAGAAGTTTAAAAGCCCTGGGGATCCGAGCTGTATGGCAGTCCTTCAGGGAGCATCTGAGAAGCTGGGTGGATGAGCAGAGAAGAGGCAAAGAACCAGTGAGTTTTGTTAGCGGACTTGTTCAAATTGGTACATTTCTGCAAAACATTTTCCTTTCAATGGACTGGCATTTTTCTGACAGAAGTTCATTTTCTTGAAACATTTCTGACCATTACCAGTCAAATCATCATGAAACCCCAGGAGACTCAAAAGCCCAGCTTGTTACTTTGTAAAAGAGGTTTACACATCTTGCTTGAATTGGCATGACCTTTTTTACTTGAACTTGTTATGCTGCAGATCCTCTGGGTATTTACTATTTGTGCCTCCCTGTGGCTGTTCTGCCGCATGCTATTTTTTACAGGACTTTGTACTAAAGCAATAGCCTGCACGTATCTGCTTTGGCAATTTATGAACCATCTTGCACCTCTGACCACACAACTGTGAAAAGAAGTTCCTGCTTTTAAGAGACAGAGAGCAGCTCTTCCAATGGCTGGTGCACACAGAATAAAAAGAGGAGATACTGCTGAAAGCTGAGCAAGGGCCAGCAGAAGAAGTATCAAAGCAATCAGGGAGAAAGTTGAATTTTTCTTTCTAAATGAAGAACGACACATTCACATTGCTGTTCACTTAAGACAAAAAAATAAACCCAATCATTAACTCAGCCTTAGGTAAATTGAATGATTTACACCAGAACTCAAACCTGATCTCTGGAAGAAGAGAGTGTTCTTTGCTTGCCCCAAAACACACATCACACTAGTGCCAAAAGGGTAAACATGTTCCTTTTTGAGCTTTCCGTTTTTGTTTTCACTAAAAGAAGATCCATAGAGTGACCTACAGTTTAAGTTCTCTTCTCTTTCTTAGCTATTTCTGAAGTTTCATTTTCATTTTGAAGCCAAACATCAAAGGTTTTTTTGCCCTTTTTTAGGAGATAAAAAGAGAGCGACCAAGAAAAAGAGAGATGTTCATCTCTTCACACAAGACCTCTGAAAATAGTGAATTCTCCTCCTGTCTGATCCAGATCCATCACTCTGAAAATGACAAGTAGATTTTGGCTGTGTTTTACAGAGTTCCCAAATGTGTGACTTCTCCAGCATCTTGTAGAAGATGCCATGTATCTTTCTTTACTCAGGGAACGGATGCCATGCAATACCGTAGTTCCTAGGTGCTCTGCTTGAGTGCAGTGTCTGGTTGGCCTCGTATTTTGTTTTTTCCTGAATAAACTTCAGTAAAATTGTTCTTATTAAAAACTAAATTGTCTGCTCTGCATCTGGCAGTCAAAAATATTTATGAGATACAGGGGACCCAGTTTCAAATGTTAACTAGATTTAATGCTGCTTTGATTCAGTAAGAAGAAGGTCTGGAATTGATCTCACATCCTCAGCAGGACATGTTAGATACTAGGTGACCCATCTCTGGGCATTTTGACAACTCTTCTCAATCCAGAACTGAAGCTTTCTGTTTGGAACTAGAAACTTTGATACAACTTCCCTGTTTTTAAAAGCAAACAAACAACAACCAATGATGTATGAAAGGTTTAATTTTCGTTTCAGGCATGAACAAGGACACACTCAGAAATCTGAAAGATTTTCACAAATGAGAATTCTCAGCCACAGCTCTATCACAGCTTAGATGCCACTTGATCTAAAGAACCACTCAGACCAGCTTTACGCAGTGAAAAAATGCCACCAACCATGATGAAATAGCAAGACATAGTTAGCAAGGAAGATGGTAAAAGGTTTGAATTGAAAGAAATAAGGCACTCTGTTGCAATCACATTTCTGTTCCTGGATTAAAGATAGCAGATAAGGAAAAAATAGTTCACCCTGACTGCTTTTGTAACCTACGTGAGATGATTTCAGGGATGTTCAGAAAATTGTATAGGTATCACTTGAAACCATCCTCAAGTATAGAATGCACTACACTATACGCTGTATGCTAGACTAACAAACATTCAGTATCACTGAATAAAACCAATTTCAATCACTTTCTTTCTAGTCAAGAGTAGATTTTGTTCTGCAAGTCTCTTTTGCATTGTTCTTTTTTGCAAATTTTTTTTTTAGATAACAGGGGAAACCCACGTTGAAAAGCTAGTGTTCAATTTTGGTTTGGAGATGTTTATATACGGCAGTAATTTATGCCTCCTTTACACCCAAACTCCATATTCATCAAGTAGCTGCTAAATTGGCTATAGTCCCTGCATACAGGCTACTTGCATACCTTACTCTGTATGTTGCTAGTTCCACTCTAACATCATGAGAGCCAGAGCTACAGTTATTAGGTCTACTGGCAGGACTTCAGGTGCTTTTCTTGCTTCCCACAGCACGATGGATGAGTAAGTCTATCAGATGGATTGTAAGGCAATTGCCATGCCTTTAAATAGTCTCTGGGAGTCAGGATCCAAAAAAGTGATCATTTCCAGGTACCTTGGGCCAGACTTTATGAAAGCTGTGAGGAGGATGAAAAAATTTTAAACACTTTGTAAAGAATGCTGACATGAATGAACCTAAGCACATTTAAAGTATCACAGTGTCCTTTGTATAGTGGATGTTGCTCTTTGGAAAAATGAAAAAAGATGCAGATATTTACAGATGTAGAAGGAGTATTATCTGAAACCAGGATCTTTTTTACTGGCATCTTTAGCTTCCTGAGGTCATACTCCTGTGTGCCATTTCATCATACCTAATTCCAGGGCCAATTCTGTGCTGCCTAGAAAAAGTGAAAAGAAATCCCTCACATCTTAATTAATATGTGAAAGTGCATTGGAAAGTATTATAAATGCCAGTCAGGTCTCAGATATAATGAAAAAGGATCTACAGGTTAAAACATGGGCAGAAAATAGCATGCAAACTAAATTATCTGGAGAATAACCTTTCAAATCCATGCTATTCAAGTGAAGATACATAAGTGAAAAAGAAGCAAGGCTGAAAGAATCCTAGAGGTGGCCACAGAAAACAAATTAAATTACTTTGTAATGAAACACAATGGCATTAAGAATCAATGTGTTTGGAGAAAAAGGGAGAAGAAAAGGGTAAGCTGAATTTGCAGATCAATCCTTGCCTGCTGTTTGCCATACAGCATTTGTAAGACAGTTAAGTCCCACCTTGTTTTCAATTCTAAACCTGGGAATATCAAAAAAGATCAGCAGGCTGGAAAAAGAATAAGAAAGAATAAGCAGAGACATTTAATCACTTCAAGTCTGTCAATCCTCTTCTGCTTTATTCACTCTTAAATCTATGCTTTAGTTAAATCTTCCTACCCACAGATATCCAGGCAGCCTGATGTTAAGTGCCTAACAAGACACAAAAAAGAGGGTCATTGCTAGGAGGCTGTATCACCCTCAACAGTAAGGCTATTCTTAAACAGTAATTTCTTCATTGTTCGCTGGTTGTTTTACCATTAACGGTGTGTGTAAGCTCTTGGCCACTGGGACTTTGCTCTGGAAGTCGTAAGATTGTAAGTCATTCACACTCCTTAGAAAGGGAGTCTTCTTGCCAGAGAAGGCAATCCTGGGCTCGTCCCCTGCTCTCACAGCTCCCACCCTGCCGGTGGGAACTCCACCTTCTCTGTGGAGCATAACCTTCTGTTGGGGGAGGAATTATACCGGTATGGCAGCGCTGTGGACCTGTACAAAATAACCCCTTTATCATTAGAGGCTTCTCTGATGTTTAATTAATGAGTATTTGTGAAGCATTCTGAGGCCTCTGGGTGGGGATCCTTGCAGGAAATAATGATGATTGTTCTGTGCTGTCTCTGTCTCCTCATGATGTGCCAAATAATCTTCTGTTGTCTCCTGTGGTCTGTGACCAGTCCGTTCTGAAATAGCCACGTTACCCAAAGTGGGGTGGGGTGGAGGCAGAATGGCATCGTACCAATGGAGCAGGGAAGTGCAAGAGAAAGCCTTTGGCACTGTGGTTAAAAAGGTCATGTTAAGAGGCCCTGGGAGACATGCATAGCACCACGTCAAGATAATTACAGTGGATGGTGCCTACTGGTGTTGCCTTTATTGTTTATAATGACACTGTCTGTTTGTGTTCATGTTCTTGTCTCTCAAGTTTGTTCCAGCATATGAGTCCATTTTTAACATTAACATTAAAGAAGCCCGGAAAGGAAAAGTCACACTCCCATACACACACACACGCACACACAAAATAAAACCTGACAGAACATGACACATGGAGTGTCAGCTCTTAGTTGTCAGTTTCCTGGCTTTTTGTCAGTTGTAATAAGACTTTCAGATAACTTAAAAATGTGAACTTCTAATCTTTCTTTATGTGTGTGTCTGTTTTTCATGCTTGTATAAATAGGATTTGGACTGAAAAGCAACACATTACTTATGGCAGTGATAAATAAACACAGACAGATCTTTTCCAGAATAAGGATGCAAAATCAGTTGACTTCCTAAAATATCAAGCATGTGTGACTGTTGAAAAGCAAGCAGCAGGTTGCATGTGGACATTTTCCCCTTCCTTGTGTCATTAAGCTGATGGAATTATTCATGCTAAGAAAGGGCCATGCATGTAAAGCACATGTTAATGCGTCGTAAGTTAAATGATACTAGAAAATAGAAGAACTGTTTATGTCATTTTAAATCTGTCCTTGGTCATAGATATAGAAGGTGGGAGCTAAAGAGCTCTGACGAATGTTTAATGAACTCAAAGTGTCATTTTTCCAGTTATTCACAGTCTGTCTGTGTGGGCTTAGAGTGCTGGGCAGGCTTGCTGTCAGCTTTGTGACACAGAAGCTGACTTTTATGGGAGTAGTGACAAGAGTGGCTAAGGAACAAGCATAACTTGCCTGAGGTAAACTAGTGGCAGAGTGGAGAATGGAATTCAAGCCTCTTAACTTGCAAGATTATTGTCTGATCTCTACCTTGTGTTCACTTTATAGACACAAAATATGTGCAATGGGAATAAAAACACAAAACACAGTTTGATTGCTGAAGCGGTGGTTTCTGCCAGTGAAGGACATAGAAGTTATAGCCAAGGGTGTTATAGCTCAGTCTGTAATAAGATCATAATATCCACCAAGAGATTAAAGCATGTTCTTCCAAGAACATTGAGTTGAGCAAATGTGCATCTTGAGAAAGAAGGTAACGGCTGTTTTGCATTCTCTCACTTCTTCAGAGAGGATACTACGTTAACTCTTTCTGGTTAATTGATGGAGTGGCCAACACTGAAGTTTTGTGGAGAGAAATCTTCAGAGGCCCATCTGTGTTGATCAAGAATTACCTATTTATCACAGCTGCGTTGGCATTGCTACAAATGGGCTCAACATGTTCCACGGGAGCTCTGCATTCTGGCAAAGGGATTCAGTGGGCACAATCCATTACTTCTGCCAAAAAGTGACCTCTGATTAAGAACAGATTTAGTCCTGGGATGAGAAAAGTGCTGAGGGAAGCTGTAGGAGCAGAGCACCTACTGCTATTCTTCATGTAAATTCTGAAAACCTCATATATTCCGACTTGTGAAAGGCAGAATGTACAGTTCCTGTGGAGTTCTTGTCTGACCAGGGAGAGCAAATATTTCCTAAAGGACTTAAATGTTGGAGGAACCACAAAGATCCAAGTTCTGTCCCTTAGAGTGGGCATGGTTAATTCTGCATTAAATCTGAATCTTTAGAGCAAGAGCAAGACCTGTGAGTCTGCAGTGCCTAGTGCGAATGCCTCAGCAGAGCTTGCGTGTTTGTTTCTCTGACTCAGTGCCTGTGATTTTGTTTGCTTCCAAAGGCTGTCCTGGTGAATTATAAAAGCCTGCTATTAGTGCATCCAGTAGAGTTGCTCCTTCAGGTCAAGGAGTGAGGATTTATGCCTTTCATGCTAGACTCTGAATCTCACTGATGACCTCAGTGTCCCTGTGTAGGTATCATATACACTCTAATGTAAATGTGATGAACAAGAGTAACACTGACTTTTATTTCTTATTCCAAACCATGTAATCTTGGTCAGAGTTTTGTTTCAAAACTAGCTTATGACTCACTGCTGGGGTTGCTATTACATATCAGACTGGCTTAGACAGCTTACATCTAAACTGTGGGATGCAGGAATACTTCCTGGCTTCTGGGTTCAGGGCCTCTGTCTTCACACCTTTCTTTTGGGAAAAAAAAAAAAAATCCTTTGTGTGGGCAGGAAGACAGCAAGGATACTCCTGCAAGTCTCCCAGTCTGGGTGGTCAGAGGACATCCCGGACAAAGGACTTTTGATGAAATGTAATCAGCCTGACATTATAAACGTTGCCTTGAAGGAGCTTGTAGGCTTTGCCTTCACATGGCAAACAGCATGGTAATTTTCAAAGTGGTAGCAGTTTTCAGTGACCCCAAACTCAGTCAAGCAGGTCTCGATCAAGAATTCATAATAAATGAAAATGATCTATTAATTTCAAACCCTTTTATTAACTCATGAAATCAGCTGACAATTTGATCTGAAATGCAAGTTGTAATGTAACAGGAAAACCAGCATGGGATCTGCACATTGTAATAACTTCGGGAAGGAGCTTAAACATCCAAAGGCTCAAGAGATTTGGTAATAGTTTAGTCAAGTGGAAGAGATGATACCTGGAAAGTGATGCAGCCAGTCAATACCCTGATGGAAAGGAAGGTGGGAAGATGAAAAAGAGCTTTCAGTTCCCGTTATTTGCATTTGTCCAGAGTTAGTAATTATTTGAAAGCAAATTGCCTTGAATCAGTGCATTCCACACTGCTGGCTCTGGACCTTTTTATCTCTGGGTTTGGGATCACTTGTACAAAGCTCCAAAACATTAAGTCAAAGTATTAAAAAAAACCCAAACCAACATTCCACTTAATGCAGAGAAGTGAGGAGAAGGAATATCTGTCTTCCATTGGACAATATTAACCAGAAAGGCTCTTCACATATGGTAAGACAGAGGTGAGTCTAATTGAACTCCAAAGATTTTGACAGATTTTATAATATTGTTATAAGTCAAGATTATGGGACAACACTCATAGACAGTCCAGGTTCCAGATGAAGTATTCCGTTATGTGGTCTTGTCCTGTCCTTGTCTTTGGCCACTAGTACAAACTTAAAATGTTCTGATCCTTAAAGAAGAAACCATAATTTGAAAAGTGAAATCCCAACCATAATTATATCTCTAAATATTTCACTCCAGGAAGAGAGTCCTGGAGTGTTCTAATGGAACATTAGAAGTGTTCCATTGATTTTACCGTGAAAAGTCAAACTGAGTTTAGGTAGGGGTGGGAATATTAGTAAAACATTGATTAAATGCTTCAGTGACCAGCAGTGGATGGAGTTTACACTTTTATCTGTTCTTAGCTGTTTCATTTCAAAAGCAGTATAAAATCAAAATAATTGGTGCACACCATCTTTTAAATTTGTGGGTTGAAGTACAAGCCTCATCAGAGTAATCTGCATAATGTTCTGACCTTGTGTTTCTTCTGCTGGTTTCATGTTTGCTGCTTAGGCTCTTCCTTCTTTCATCACTGTCGAAGTCTTCCCCCCACTACATCTTTCCTTATGTGGATCAATTCCACTGCTTTCAATGGATGGTCAGTCATTTCACTTCATCTTTGAAAGAGATGATTACTACATATTCTGAGGATAAAAATAATTACTAGGCTTCCATTTTTATCTAAAATCTCCATCTCATTATTCACACTGTCTGGAAACAATATGTTGTAAGTTACGAATTTAGTGCAAGGGAATTTGGCATTGATGAAAGATACTCAAGTGACATCTTTCTTTCTTTCTCCAGGAAACAAACATTGTGAGCAATGTCAGGGCAGGCTTTTTTTATAACTTTTGCTGATACATTTCTGATTTGGATGCAGGACCTACAAGAAGACTTGAAGCTTCTTACTCCTTATATTGATGTTAAGAGGCCACATATGAAAGAGGAACACCCTTGTGCTTGGTGCTCTGATGTGAACAGATAGTGAAAGACAATGCTTGTCCCAAAAGAGATAATGACAAGTAAAGGGTGGGAAGCACAAGGTCACAGAACAAGCGGATACCCTACTCTGAATCCTTATAACTGGCTCTGGGTCCTTGGGCCCTACTCTGTTTCCTTCGTCAGTGTTTTAACCACTCGACGTATAGCATTCCATCTCTGGAACTTGAATGCTTTCAGGTTGATAGCACTGCTCCCTCATCACACATAATATTTGCCTCTATTACCTTTGAGTGCTGTTTACTTGAAGACCTTAAAAAATGCTGGTGATGCCATCAGTCTGCAGTGACTGTCATTAGCTGCTTCAGCTGCATGTAGGGAAGAAATCCATGGAACAAAGTAGAGCTGTACCTGCTTCCTCATTTTCTGTGCTCAGAATACGGATAACCTGTATAAATACAGGTTGCTAATTGCAATCTTGATCTTGCTTTGTTTTCTTGGTAACCAACGGGTTGATAACCTGTATTCTGACAGGGGTTTTTTTGAGATTTTATATTCTGTGTAGAAACAGACATCAATTTGGAGGATCCATGGCTAAAAGTCTGTAAACACAGTGCTCTATAGCAATAAAACTGTCCTCCCTTCCTTCAAGTAAACTGAATATACATTATGCATTATAGGTCAAGGGCAACCTTGTAAAAAATGAGTGTCAGTTGTGGGATTGCAGCACCATTTGATCTTGCAGCCCTACACATTTGGAACTATGACAGAAAATTATCCAAATCGGGGGATATGGGAAAAAGGAGGCTTGCAATTTCTCTAATACAGCTGTCAAAGTAAGAACAGGTAACACAGAATGGCAAGCTATGCCACCAGGTGTTGCCTCCCTGCTTTTGGATTACCAATTCTCAAATAGTATTATTAGCTATATAGCACATTAGATTGATATGGAGTGAAATTTTCTCCATTGCCATAATGTTAGGATTCAGGAATCATTAATAGTTGTGACAGAAAGATGAGACAAACCAATCTACTTACTTATAATCCAGTTATTTATATTCTCCTCTGACTTTCTCTGTCCTGATCTCCTTGATCAGTCTTTTGCTGTACCATGGAAATGACTCTGTGTGTTCTTTGAGGCAGGGATTGCCAGCCAAATCCAACATTGGCATGACTCTACTGGTCCTGATGTTGTTGTATGATCTGAGAATCTGATGGAGGGAGTTATTTATAACTGTCTGGAATATTTTGCAGCACTTCAAGGTAGATGATTAATTTATTACTGAAAAGATTGACCATTGTTGTAAAATCAGCAAGGGGATAGGCTTAGTAATATATTGTAAATATTTATGTGGAGGCCAATGAGTTCCTGACAATGGAGTTTCTTCTCGCATTATGCTCACAGTCTCAAACTTTCATTTGCCATCCAAAAAAAAAGTATCCTAAGAAGTACCCAGAACCTCCCTGCTTTCCTTTTCCAGAATGGGCCATGTTTTCATCAATGTCCTGAACAAGAGAAAATTAACTCAAATTTTAGTTATTTTTAATTTGTGAGGTGAAGTGGAGGCTTTGCTGAAAGTTGAGTGTTTTTGATGAAATATTGCACTTCTGCTGATATTATGTCTTATTATTCAGACTCTCTACATTAACTCTCAGAGATGAAGCCTTCTGGAATTCATGTCTTGTTGATCTCTCTATCTGTCTTACAGAAGTGGAAAGAAAACCACAGGGTAACTAAGGGGTTTATCTAAAATCTCAGAGTGAAGATTGTGTGGAAAGAGCTCTGCCTTCCTTATTTATACCCTTGTCTTCCAGCATTTTGACTTTGTCACAACTTTTTGTTTAGCACTCTTGGGATACCGTCCAGTTTGTTGTTGGTCTTTTTTTGGGTTTTTTTTTTTTTTTGTAATTTCAGCACTGCAAAGGATTTTTTCTGCTTTCAGTGACTTTCTTTAGAGCTCCAAATATTTTAAGGACTTAGTGCACAGGCTGCCCTTTTGGCATTTCATCCATGCTGACTAGTCATTCCTCTCCCAGAAACCTAATGGATACCAGTGCAGTTTATGGGGATTAGAGGTATCTCCTAGTTTCCTACACAATATCACCATTAATTGCTTTCAAATGTTAGCAACTCTGATATTTAAAGAGACACTGAGAAAATGCTTGATTTTCTGTGTTGTACTGCAAACTAATCGGCTAGCTTGGTTGTTTACAGCTGGGTGTACAAGAAGCTGCCTTTCTCGGTTACCATCCTTTTGGAATCACCTTACCCCTCTAGATTCCTCCGACCAGCTTCTTAGTCTGAGATTTATTCTCCACTTTGTTGACTTCTATTGGAGATGAGGACTGCCAGGAAGAGAATTTAGTGGAATTCTTGATTCTCCTCTTCCCTGTTTTGTCCTAGGCATACTCCTAGTCAAGACTGAATTAGGTGCCTCACTGTGCAATCCATAAAGATCCTGACATGTTGCCACTGTAAACAAATTTGTTTGTTTGTTGTACAGCTGCTGGATGAATGGTTTGTACTTGAAGGTACAGCCCAGTGGAAGTGTTTCTCCCAGCAGTTGTTGGAGGCTATAGGTTAGTGTCCTAGCACTTGAAACTCCTCAGATTTGACTGTGTGAGAATGAGGTGAATCAGAAGGAAAGGCAAACCTGGGAAAGTGAGGTGCTGACTGTGAATTCCAACTTATGATGGAACTGTCTTGGTCAAACAAAGCATAGATGGAGAGGAATATTCATTAAGAGAGAAGAAACAGCAGGACAGACCATAGACCTGATTTACCTTATATATTTTGAAGTGAAAGAGCAGCAAATCCACTGATGTCAGGAATTTGTTTTAGCATCAAATCAGTTTATGGGGCCAAGTGCATGTAGGCTGAGAGTAAATATACCAATTCTCTTTCTCGTAAGTAAGTCTCAGCACATTCAACCTTTTTCAAGAAATTGTTAACACTTTGGAGAACCAGATCTTAAATATAGAGTAATTTGAAACTTCCAAGCAATGCTAACCTGTTTGTGGTATGATTTAGTTAAAGGGATGGTATCTGGCTACCTGACCTGGAGGTTAAAGAGAGTCACATGTGTTGTGTTCTCACTCTCCACAGGAATGAGACCTAGTGTGAGCTTGTTCTCCAAAGGACTTATTTCAGAAACAAGCCAAGTTTGAGAACCAACAGACAGTCACTAAGGATGCCTGGGAGAGTTTGGGCCTAAGTGCAAATTCACTAGTCTGGCTAGTCTAGGCTTTAGACAAGAGTTAAACTCTGTGCTTTGAGGCTCCTGGTCTGAATCTTTGAAATGTGGGTGGCCTGGAAAGTATTAAAAATAGGTGAAATACTGAAAGATTTATTATTTTCCAATTGAATTTTTGATCTTAGCATCTTTAAGGGCCTGGCCAATTATTAGCTAATTTGCATGCACAAATGCCTGGTTTCTAGGACACAAACAGATTTTTTTTTTAATGCATAATCACCTTATTAATGAAAGCTCAGAGCTCACAAAATGCTTAGAAAGGTTAAAGTTGGTACAGGCAAAGGAGAAACTGATGACTAACTCCAGACATGAGAGGTGCTCTGAGGGAGAGGGATTTCACTGTATAATTTATGGGCAGGAAAATGAAAAGAGAGGCTAAAAAAGCAATGAGAACTGCTTGGCTAAATTCCTGCTGAAAACTTTGAAACTATACTCCCCATCTTCTTATGGCAAAACAAAACCAACCTAACCATTTAACAGATGATCCCCTTGCTATAAAAAGCTGCCAGCTCGTATCATTTTTGGCTCATGTATTTGGCTTGGAGATAGGAACAGCTGGAGCAAAGCAAAAGGAAAAACCCCAAAAGTGCTCGCTGCTTCTCTTTGCTCACGGGCACTGAACTTTAATTAACTTCATCATCCTCTTATTAAAATCAAACTCTTCTAATGGGCCTCCCCCTCTTCCCCAGACTTTTTATTCACGCTGTGTTGATACCAAGGAATTTTTCTCTTGGAGGCTGAAATTATCTGGATATCTCTCAAAGCATTCATACCATCCTTCAGATTAAGATTGCCTCTGAGAAAGCCAATACTAGGATCCCGCAGAGAACGAAGAAAAGTCTTAAAAAATTGTCTTGAATGGGAATGCTATTTTTCATCTTCAGGTAATCTTCCTCTGTTAATTACATGGGAACACTATTAACAGTGTCGACAGGCCAAGGAATAGTGTTTTGGGAGTACAGAAGGGCTCCAGAGAAAAAAACAAACCAGAAGTTTATCTCCATCAATAGTATTATGTTCTGCAAAGGGAAGCACCGTTCCTTCCAGGCTGTGTTAGTGATCTGCTCTCAAAGACCTCAGCCATACCTGCGGGTAATGTGTGCTATCGTTCCATGCTTTATTGCTCTCAAAGTGAGAGCATCCAAAACAGACCCTCAGATATTCATATCACTGCCACAACATCTGAACAAAAACTGCCAGATATTAAAGGACGCTATGAGCAGCATTGACCATTTGCACAGGGATTTATACTGACAGTGTAAGCTCTCAAATTCCAAATTGGCATACAAGCTACCAATCATCCTGTAGGGTGACGCACTCAGTGGATATGCCTATTGCTGTGTCACAGGACAACACAAAAAGGAAATAGTCATGTTTGTTTTCTTATTTATTGTTTAGACTTTCTTCTATTCCTTTTTACTGCCTAAATACAAATCCTCTGTTTGTGGTCTTCTAGCTGCAAGTAAACATTGTTTATTCTCCACCCATGCCTCCTTACTTTTCTGTTTTAGGCTTTGCTTTATTTAGGAAAAAGAGTGTTTCAGTGCTAAAATGAGTCTTGTATCAAGCCATAGGTTCTGTCAAGTCTGTGCACTTTCATGGCTTCTGCTCCTCCCAACCTGAGCATTAGTTGGTCTCTAGCTGGGATTAATATGACATGTCAGGGTCAGGATTAAAAAGGAAACCTTCACCTTTCCTGAGTGATGCTTCATCTATGGATACCTCATGTCTGACTGTGTCCACATGATGCTAATCTGATAAACCATGACCTTTAAGAATGAGCTTTGCACTAATTCCGCACTGGATAAGAATTTAAATGAGAAAAGGCTCTTCTGATTTTAAACTGTTGATGTAAAAGAAAATAAACCATAAGAAGGATGACTGTAGAAAAAGTAGACTTGGGCAGAAAATGTCTGACATACTCTCATGTGCAAATCTTTTTAGGTATCTTCAAGGGAGTACCCCCTGTGTATTTCTTCTATTCCAAACATGTCAGCAGAAGTATCAGAGAAATTGTTAGAGAACTGGCATCCACTCCTCTGCCTGTAAAGCCAGGTGCCTTCATTATCTGATCCAAGTTTTTCAACACCATTAACTCTCAGGACATGTGTGAGTATTCAGCACTTTGGAAAAAAAATCACACTATTTAGGTTTGCATTTGGTCTCCCCACACTGCTGTATTTTGATGCACCGTGTGTTATCCAACTGTTAAGAATCAGTGTGTCAGTTCCAGTCACACCGTGATCCCTGGTGAACATGGGAGGTACTGTGAAGCTCATCTCTTACTTGATTATAAATACCTCATCCTTAAGACTGATCCCATATGTTTTGGTGCTGTCTGACCCACTTGCTTCCAGAAATGTCTCAACTGGCTGACAACCCTGTTTATTTCCATACTGACTAGTCGCATTCTCAAGCCATTTTCTTTTTTAAGTCAGTGTGCCCTGGTGCTCATTTACTGATTTTTGAATGAGCAAATGTGCTATGTTCCTTTTGTACCAACCAACCTATTATATTCCAATATGGAATTGAAGGGATCTCCCCTCCTTTTCAATAACTTTTTAATAACCTTTTTAATAACTGCATTACTTTCTGTGGTGGTTCTCCATATAGGATCACATATCATCCAGTACATACCATTGGGAAATCCTTACTTGGTCTGTAGAAGACAAGTCAGTTGTTTCATTAACATGGAAGATAAAAAATGTACACTTTCCATTTTGTCTTTAGCCTCCTCCTGTCCTGTCTCTGTTCCTTTTGTGTTGGGGATGTCATAAAGGCTATTCAAACTGTAGAGGAGAGTCTGTCTGGAATGGAGACTGTGTGTTCATGACTGTAAACAACATGTTTAGAATCATGATAGGCAAAGCACATACAAGCTTATTATTGGCCCTGACTACAAGACTCTCTGGTCTTCACAAAAACAGAATTTGTATTTCAAAGGAAATTCCAATTCTGCAATGATGCTTCCCTGATTTGCATAAATTATGAATTTTAAAGTGAGAAAATTTAGAAAAAAATCCAAAACAAATTAATTCTGAAATGTGAAAAGATCTGTATTAAAACAAGTTGTTTAACCACTAAATCTTAATAATTTATATTTCTGAGGTAACACCTATTTTAAACATATCCACCTTTGTCCAAAAAAAAAAAAAGAGTCAGAAGAGAACTAAATGAGAAAATCAAAATGAAATACCATATTCTGACATCAAATCACTTCAAAATTCTTCCTATAGAAAGAATTAAATCAAACCCAAAACATTCTAGAACAGACAAGACAGCATTTTACCAGTGAAATACTATTGAACACTTTCTGATTAGCACTGGTATGCAGTTTCACTTCAGTTGTGAGAACAGCATGAAAGGTGATTTAGCTCAGTTTTGTTCCTGTATAGCACAATATATCTTCTACCCTTTAAAAAACAAAACAAAACAAAACAAAACCCCAACCCAAAAAAAAGGATTGTCTCTTGTTTAAGATGTGGGTCCTGGAAGTAAGGACAGCAGTTTTCTCTTCCAGGCTCTGTCACTAACTTCCTTAACTCCTCAAATAGTACTGGACTTTTGGAAATAACATGGACTGAGTTTGTTAACGTTTGCAAAGCAAATGGAGCCATCAAATAGAAATCAGTTTATAAGCGCTAAGTATTATATTTGACCTGAGTCAAAGTTAGAGCTGAGGTTAGAGCAGAGTGAAAAGAGAATAAGCAATGCCAAGAATACAATTTTCAGAGAAAATGCAGGGTTTATTTTTAGGATAGGTAAGTGGAGGAAATTGAAATAAGCTGCAGGATTAAGTAGTTGCTATAAAGAATTATCTTTGTGTTATGAACACTTTTAATCTCTTCTCCTTTTAGTACAGTAAAAAAAATTTGCAATGATTTTTAGCCATCTACTGTAATAATCCTTTACCTTCTGAACTAGCTGTTTGGAAAAGGCAGAACATATCACAGGACTGAAGCTTGTGCAGCAGCACCCAGTGAAACCGAGAAAGGTGTTGTTTCAGAGGTAGCCTCTATTGACTGTGGTCTGAGACTTACCCAGAGACTGTCCTTTGGCACTTTGCTGCCTTTTATCCAAGTGTCAGTGCCACACATACTGATTGCTGAACATTGCCATACTCAGTCTGAACACAGCCTGAGCTAGGCTGACCCTAACTTACTCTTTGGCACAACTGGGTGAAGGGAGGTTGTGGTGGTTCTGTTACATTTTACATTTCCCCTACTCCTGAGCTAGTCAAGGAAGGGAAATTGCCATTTGAGGAAACTAGTTTCTGGTTTAGGGATCAGCTAGAGTAGTCTGTGGGTGGAAGATCACAGAATTTGCATTTCTGACCCCTTCCCAATTTTGCTAAGTGCCCCAGCTCAGACCATCGTTCATGTTCTCTACCAGAATTTGCCAATATGGGGAATCTTTATCAGCTCTTTTCTGTTCTACCTAGTGCCTTTGTGTTGTGTTTGGATTGTAGACCCCAAGAATCTTGTCAGGTATGGATATGAAACTCAGTCTATGTCTATACTGCAAGTGAAGGTGTCAATACAGAGTGGGTAGGAATTTCCAGTTCATTCTACCCTGACTCTCAAAATCTGTACAACAGCCGTACCTCCTGGGACAGCCAGCTTTGAAGCATTTAACCGTCAGTCTATTTAATCATTTCACTTACAGCTGCATCGTTTAGCAACTAAGTGTGTTTTTTTCTTTGACAATAGAGTTTGAGTACCTTTATAGGGCTGACTGCTTCTTAATGAACAAAATAAATGTTCTAGAGCTTTAAAAGTCATGGGGCCAATAATTTACTTTTTTTTTAAAGTGTGGAAGTGTGGGTGTATTACTGAAAGCAATTCATTCTTTGGATTTGGCACAAAGTGAGCTGATTTGATCTGTTTCTATTGCCACATGCTACAGGCAAAGAATAAAATTGAAAAAAAAGGAACATATTGTGCCTGGGATGGGAGAATGTATTTAAATAAGAGGCAGACCCCTAATTTGATCAGGGCTGGCATAATTCCAAGCGAGTGTTATCTCAAAAATTGGAAGTTATCATGGTTTGCTGCTTGTTATGCTCTTCAAAACAAAGCAAAACAAAACAAAAAAAAGAAAAAATTATTTCAGCATCTAAATGCAAATTTCTTTTTTTGTTTGTTTGTGGGTTTGGTTTTTTTGTTTGCACTCAAGGGCTGCCAAAGTACAGTTGCCTAGGAAATGTCAGTCCAATTATAATTTTAATTCTAAAACTGTCAAGACCTGTTGGGGGAGAGGAGAGTTTCTAGAAGACCCACACAACAACAAGTGGTGACTCTTGCACAATGTTGTAAGACTTAATGAAACTGGACTCTGGTGGATACTATGGTACTTTCCCCATGCCCAGCTGAAACCTGCAAATTCTTTCCAGCTCTAAAGCCTCATGATCTGGAATTGTGAAAGAGGAAAAGGGGCTTGGAAAATGAAAATAACTCTACTTGCTTGGCTGAATTTTTAAAACACTCTTAGACTTGTGTCTAAGACAAGACCACTTGTCAGAGATCTAAAACTAGCAGAACAAATATGGTGACAGGTAGGTTTATTATTCTGAGAACCACTGTGAGCAGCAACCCAAAATCTTTGAGGCGTGAAGAGGGCTGAAAGCTGCTTTTTTGTATTGTTTTGACTGACACTGTTGAAAGGTCTGGCTTAGCCCATTTAATCATCTATTATTGTTAAAACTATTATTATGACAGTAATTTCTCAAGTGTGGACAAGGCATGCAGGAACAGATGGTGTACATCTTAAAATGCTTACAAGCTAAGTGTGAATATGCTGTTGTGAATCATCTCAATAATAAGCCACAATCTTTTTAGAGCTGTGACTAGCACCTGTTGTTGAGTGTACTGCTGATTTCTGCCTGGGGTACTTGATTTACTGCCACAATAACAGTAAGAAGATTAACATTCGAGCAAAACCAAGTTTTCCAGAGGCTTAGAAGCTGGAGTCAAACCTTCCCCTATTACTAGTCCAGAACACAAGCAAAATTTTATTGGTAGAATTTGATGAGTTGAGCTAGTGAAGAGAACTTCACAACTTTCAGAGCAAACCCGACAGTTTCTTAGATCCACAGCCAAGCTTCACCAACATGAACGGCAAATTAATACAACTCATGCCAGAGTTTCAGAACCTGTCTGTCACTGGGCCTTTTGGAAGGTGATGATGTGGGTGGGTTGACCAGCCACGGTCAGCCCACCAAGCTGCTCTATCACTCCCCCTCCTCAGCTGGACAGGGGAGAGAAAATATAATGAAAGGCTCATGGGTCGAGATAAGGACAGGGAGAGATCATTCACCAATTACTGTCATGGGCAAAACAGACTCAACTTGGGGAAATTAGTTTAATTTCTTACTAATTAAATCAGAGTAAGGTAATGAGAAAATAAAAACTCAATCTTAAAACACCTTCCCTCCACCCCTCCCTTCTTCCTGGGCTTAACTTCACTCCTGATTTCTCTACCTCCTCCCCTCCAGTGGCACAGGGGGACGAGGAATGGGGGTTGCGGTCAGTTCATCACGCGTTGTTTCTGCTGCTCCTTCTTTCTCAGGGGGAGGACTCCTCACACTCTTCCCCTGCTTCAGCATGGGGTCCCTCCCACAGGAGACAGTCCTCCATGAACTTCTCCAAAGTGAGTCCTTCCCACGGGCTGCAGTTCTTCACAAACTGCCCCAGAATGGGTCCCTTCCATGGGGTGCAGTCCTTCAGGAACAGACTGCTCCAGCATGGGTCCCCTGCGGGGTCACAAGTCCTGCCAGCAACCCTGCTCCAGCAGGGGCTCCTCTGTCCAGGGGTCCACAGGTCCTGCCAGGAACCTGCTCAAGCACAGGCTTCCCATGGGGTCACAGCCTCCTTTGGGCATCCGCCTGCTCTGGCATGGGGTTCTCCATGAGCTGCAGGTAGATATCTGCTCCACCGTTAACCTCCATGGGCTGCAGGGGGACAGCCTGCCTCACCATGGTCTTCACCACGGGCTTCAGGGGAATCTCTGCTCTGGCACCCGGAGCACCTCATCCCCCTCCTTCTTCACTGACCTTGGTGTCTGCAGAGTTGTTCCTCTCACATATTCTCTCTCCTCTCTCCAGCTGCAATTGCTGTTGTGCAGTAACTTTTCCCCCTTCTTAAATATGTTATTCCAGAGGTGCTACCACCATTGCTGATGGGCTCAGCCTTGGCCAGCAGCAGGTCCATCTTGCAGCTGGCTGGCATTGGCTCTATGGGACACAAGGGAAGCTTCTAGCAGCTTCTCACAGAAGCCACCCCTGTAGCCGCCCTGCTACTAAAACCTTGCCACGCAAACCCAATACATTCCACCCCTTGCCTTTGTGAATCACATATTTAAGAACTATCATTAAAATCCACATTCATCACACAGTCTTTCTCCACGAAGTCCCCTTCTGCTTCTGCTTCCCATTCCTCTTCCCCTTTCTCTATCCCTTCCCTGCTCTTGTTCCATTTCTTTCTTTTTTTTTTTTTTTTTAAATCCAAAGCAGCACAATGACATTGAACACTTTTTGAAGACAGCCTACTTTGGATTCATCTCACCTCTGAATAAGTTATTTGACTATCTGATAGAAAAGGCAGACACTTGTAATACCATTCTACATTCTTTAGAGACACACAAGCAGTAAAAAGATATTTAATCTAGAGATTCTTCATTGAGTTTGATGACATCCTCTCTCATCAGTTTCAACCTTTCCAGATGTTTTCCCTTTCCTTCCACTTAAAAAATAGGAAGTACTTGCAAGCTTGTGTGTTTTCCAATTTAGATTCCAGTTATTGTTTGTAATTGTCTCTTTTCAACCAATAAAACATCCCACAGGGACTTTTTAAGGTTTCTTATGCTGAAAAGAAATAATTTCAAACTCATTTTGAAAATCCATTCTAATTATGTTTACCAAAATCTGCACAAAGTGCACAAAGGCTCTGCTGAAGCACACAAGCTGTACTCTGAAGTTGTGCTCAGACTCACAAGAGAGCTCTAAAAGGCAGCACTGTGGAGAATGTAGACGTGCAGGTAAAAATATTAGACAAGTGACTAAATAAAGCAGATTCAGTGTCTAGGAGGTTGCCTTATTTGTCAGCTGAAGGAGTGCAATCAATGAGCTTTGACAACAGAGTTAAGACTCAGTATTATAACTCCAGGACTGACCGAAAGATGTGAAGTGATAAATGTTCCTTAGAAGCTACTTTTTCAATGGTTTGAATCTAGACTGGAAGAGACCAGACTGGACAGTTGATGGCATAGGAGACTTCTATGAACTACGGTGACTTCTCCACTGCAGCGTATGTCTTATTTAACCATTTTTGTTTGGTTACTTGAACTTACTGAATTTGTGGTAAATGCACACCCACATACTATTTTACTCAATGCAGGTTTTAATCATATATTTTTAATAACAGGTCAGAACATAAATAAAATTAGCAACGTAACATCCAGTATATCTTTATGGCAATTGAATGTGAAAAAAAATGACAGCCTCTTTCATTCAAGCCTTTGATCTGTTCCCCATTTCCATATCTCTCTTGCTGATTTCAGGAAAGTTTTAATACATTTGTCATTGAAAGAATACAAGGCTCCAAAAGGAAGGAAACAGACAAATGACCTATTATACAAACTCATTGAAAAACACTCAGTCTACCTCTACTTTACACTGAAATGCAAACAGAACTCAAGACAAGGCTATTCCAAGTGATCAAATCTTTGCACCAGAAGAGTGCAGTTTGCATGTTGAGTTAACTCACAGTTGTCAGTATGCCAGCTTGTTTTCTTGCTGTTCAGCTTAATCCTTGGTCACCACAGTGGCCATTCATCGTTTTCACTCTACTAAGATCTGAGGAACTGCTTCTCAAAGCTCCCTGAAATAAATGGGTCTGAGTTCCCTAATAATTTGGATGAGTTACTGTTATCTAAGCCTCAGACCTTTGTAAGTTTGGTGTTTCTGCAGGAAAATTGTTCTATAAAGAAACTCAGGGCAACTATAAGGGCTGGCTTTAATTTCATTGGCTGAATTCACAGTGAGTGAATTAAGATCAAGACAAACCAGAAGTAGCCCTCCTTCTCTAATTAACAACCAAGACAATTGTGGCATTAAGGGTGAACACAAATCTTAAATCCTGTCTATTTTGTCACAAAGTATCTAGGAATCAATCAAACAGCAAAGCAGCTGAAGACTGAGGAGAACTTCAGTCCAGACTCCCAGCCTCCTGCTTAGACTAGGAGATCACAGGGATTCAACTTCATGAAGACATCAGATACACCTGCTTTGGATAAATTTCTTTTCCCCTAGTCTTTTCTCCCTTCTGAGTGGAAGGAAAAGTTTATTTGGCCATTTGAGCAGAAGTTGGTTGTGAAACCTCCTCTTTTCCATTCACCACATTCTGGAGTACTATGTATGCATAACCATTATCAGTGGTAATGCCACCATCAAAACAGTGATCTTCTGAACTTTGGGAAGCTAGACCCTAAGGCTGTTAATTAGATCACAACCTTTCTATGAAGCAACTCTACCAGATATTTTTTTGAACTAGAAAGAAGAACCCCATCGCTCAGCCTCAAAGCCTCTCTTTTTTACTAGATTCAAATACAAGCTTTTCTGAGCTCTGGGTAAATTTGTTTAAATAACATTAGGATACAAACTCTTCTTTTCCATAATGCATTTCCCTGGAACCTGTGACACCTCAGTCATGGCATGTTCTTGGTGAGGTCTTTGCGCTGCCCCCTGATGCCTGTGTGTGGTAGCTATGCTGTGATGTGCTGTAATCTCACAACACGTTAACAAACTAATACAATTTACTCCTCAATAGTTTCCAGAATTACAGCAGCAGCTGCACAGCTGGATGACTGAATATACTTCATTACCTATTGTAGCAGCTAGACATGCATTACAGACATGTAGTGTTTGGGCTGTAACTTGGCTTATAGAATACCCCCCACATTCAAATGAGGTTTTTATGCAATCTTTGACTTTAATGATGGTTATATATATATATATATATTTATTGCACCTAATAGATGGAGTGAAATATCTCCAATCTGCTATTGATTTCCAAGGCGAAGCAGCCAGCCAAATCAGATGAGAACAATTTGCCAGCTGCTGTTGAGCAATAAATATTAGTCCCAAAATGTCATGTTTCTTTGCATGCTTCTCTGGAAGAAGCTGTCAATATTTTCATCAGGAGGCTGGTTCTAAATCCTCTTCAGTGGTAAGGGTTTCCCTAGGGTATTTGACACCTGTGAACAACAATTAAGCAGCCCATCCAGAGAGCATACCCAGAGGTTATCCAGCCATTTCTTTCTAGCTTGTAGGTGAGAAACTTGTTAGCCAGTGTTCAAACAGCTGAGGGAAAATACTCTGGGTAAAAATGAAGCAAAGGAGGAAAACTCAGTGCCATATGTGAATCAAGACTTATTTATTTTTCCTGACACGAACCAGCGATTTAAACAGTACTCTAGGCACACAACTTGAATTATGATACTAGAGGTGTGACAGCAGCTTGCTAATTGTTTATCAATCATTTAAAAAATTCTGCTCAGTGTCTGATGAAGGTCTTTGGAAAGTTTGTTTTTAATTTATTGCAGTTCTCAGTTTGATTTGAGAGAATGCTATAATACACGGACACATTTTCTCTTACCTGCCACCTTTTTTCTATCTTTTTTCTATTCTGCCTTGCAAGGTTGTCCTGATTTCAGCTGGGACAGAGTTAATTTTCTTCCTAGTAGCTGGTATAGTGCTGCGTTTTGGATTTAGGATGAGAATAATGTTGATAACACACTGATGTTTTAGTTGTTGCTAAGTAGTGCTTACACTAGTCAAGGACTTTTCAGCTTCTCATGCCCCGCCAGCAAGAAGCCGGGAGGGGGCACAGCCAGGACGGATGACCCAAACTGGCCAAAGAGATATTCCATACCATATGATGTCATGCTCAGTATATAAACTGGGGGGACTTGGCCCAGATGGCAGTGACCACTGCTTGAGAACTGGCTGGGCATCAGTCAGTGGGTGGTGAGCAATTGCATTGTGCTTCACTTATTTTGTGTATTCTTTTATCATTATTATTAATATAATGATTATTTTCCCTTCCTTTTCTGTCCTATTAAACTGTCTTTATCTCAACCCACAAATTTTACATTTTTTTTTCCCGATTCTCTCCCTCATCCCACCAGGGGTGGGGAGTGAGCGAATGGCTGTGTGGTGTTTAGCTGCCTTCCACATTAAACCACAACAAAGGTTAAGTGATCTGAGCAAACTGCCTGAATGAACATCCTCTCTTCTATACATGCTCTATCACCACCTGCCTTACTGTTCCTTACTTACGAATTTATACTCACAAAAATGATTAGTTGCAACCCGGCTCTCCACCACATGAGAGTACAGTATCTTTGCAGGACTCTGAGGAAGCAAGAGGATGTGGCCACAAGGAAAGAGCACATGAATGAGGGAACATCAACGAATTTTAGCCCTCCTCTTAGTCCTGTCTTGGTGCTATAGAAAACATAGGAATTTGAACATTATTTTAAAACTTCTTTTCTTTTCTCAAGTTTCTCCCTGCCCACAGATGTTTCTGATCACAATCCTACAGTCAATCATTTTCCTTCATATTATTGAATTGTTCAACTTATCAAGTGGCAAAGTTGGTTTACTCTTCTTAGGTACTTCGGTATACGTACAACCTGTACAATGCTTGCTGAAAAGGTGTGAGGGGAAAAAAGAGGGAGAGAGGAACCTAACATCAAGTGAGCTGATGTGTCAGGAAGTTGTTCTCTCCACACTCAGTAAGACTGAGCTGTAGACTAACTAAAAGCAACAGTTTTGCCAGTTTCTACTTGTACCCAAGAAGAAACCTGACTCGCACTCTATCCCAGCCTTTTCACTTTCTTAGAAAACTCTTGGAGCTTGAACATGAAAACAGGCACCTCTCAAAAGATCTCTTAAAAAGACAGCTGGCCCAAATCAGCCTGATTGGGAGGAAAGCAACAATACAATAAGCAGGCCATCTGTTTCAGAGATTGTATTCCTTGACAGCTACTGGCATTGCAGGTTGCTAGTTGTGTAGTGAAGGAAACAGGGATAATGTTTGTTGCCCCAGAAAAGCCAAGTTTCTCAAGGTATTTAGGTGTCAGTGAGATTCTCAGAAATAGATCTTCATTTTCTGCTGGAACTAGAAGGGATGCACAGGGATGCAAATATTGTGACTGTGGACACCAAAATATATTTTTGAAACATGACCCATAGGAGTGTCAGGAAGGTGTTTTCCAATGTGAAATGCATCACCAATTGAACCAATATCTCATGTAAAGGCAATTTTGTTCAATTATGTTAAAGTTCATCTACTTCCCATGCTCCACTCAGACCTGATATAAGGACATCTGAGAAGTAGAATCATAGAATCATAAAATGGTTTGAGTTGGAAGGGACCTTTAAAAGTCATCTAGTTCAACCGCCCTGCAATGAGCAGGGATGTGTTCAAGTAGATCAGGTTGCTCAGAGCCCCATCCAGCCTGCCCTTGAATGTTTCCAGGGATGGGGCATCTATAACCTCTCTGGGCAACCATTCCAGTGTTTCACCACCCTCATCGTAAAAAATTTCTTCCTTATATCTAGTCTGAATCTACCCTCTTTTGGTTTAAAACCTTTACCACTTGTCCTATCGCAACAGGCCCTGCTAAAATTTCTGTCCCCATCTTTCTTGCAAACCCCCTTTAAGTATTGAAAGGCTGCAAATAGCGTGACATTGACTGAGGTATAGTTGATAGCACAAGGGAAATAGAAGGCTAACCTCTAATTTTGCAATCAGTTGGGCAGGAGGACAGGGTAGAGCATTACTTGGCCTATCTTCTACTGCTGTTGGGTTTCCTGTGGCCTCAAAGCTAGTTTCATGGGTGCCAGAACTGAGCCGTGCATGGAGATCAGCAGATGTCATATGCATACAAGTTGCATCAACTTGTACATTTACATATGTACATATGTACATATGTACATACGTAGCTACGTATGGCTTTAAGCTTCTTCTTGTCTCCTTCAAAAAGCACATGTAGCACTACTATAGGGAAGGCATTTGGATAGCAATCTAGGTCTTATGTGATTGTGGCAGAATCCAGCAAGTTTGAGGAACTAGAGACATGTTTCTGCTGCCCAGTTCAAGGGCTGACCACCTGGGTCTGTTGGCTGTCTGTGTGAAAATTCATTATGGCAGAGCCCAGCTCTCTGTTATCCAATTGTCTCACTGCCTGGCTAAAATCAGCAAGTGGCTGTAAAGCAACTGGCTAAGCCTAAATCCATCCATAAGGGATGCTAGAGACAGGAAGGGAGGCAGTGTTTTGATGGTGGTGTCACATTTGTATGCATTGACAGTCTCTGCTCCCAAAAGTCAAATTGGTTCATAGCCTGAGGGCATTTCTAGACTCCTTTGATTCTTGATACACAAACTTATTCTGATGCCAGAAAGGCATTTTTCCATCTGTGATTGGGAAAGGGACCCTGTACCTCACTCTCTGGCCATTTTACTGATCCAGTTAACTCATTCTGTACTGGAAAGCACACACGAATCATAAAACTCCAACTGGTCCAGGACAGACTAGACTTCTCCTGGAGCTATATATTGGGTGGAAGTATATTTGCTGAGCACTTCATGCATCTCATTGGCTCCACACACAAGTTAATCTCAAAATAGTGATCCTTGTCATGGCATGATAATGAAACTACATAGAAGACCAACTCATTTAGGAATAAGAAAACTCTTACTGGCTACAACCTACCAGAACTGTGGTGGTGTCAGGGACTGGAGGACCACACTCCTCCTACATGTCAAGCATTCAAAACCGTATCAAACCTATAATCAGGCTGGCAAAACTTAAGTAGCCCTGTGTTTTTCCTTAACACTCTTCCCTCCTGCAAATCCTGTCTCTGTTAGAGACTCCCTTTGTAGCACAATTTGCTTAATTTCTTTAAGCCTCAGTTTCTTTTCTGGTAAATGGCCAGATTTATTTTTCATTTGGTCTAATTAGCCTTATTTGAAAATAAGCTTTTCAGAAACAAAAGGAAAATTGTGACAGTTGTTGACATACTGGGAGGAAGAGAGAGGGAAGGGGTTGAGATCCTTTAGTCTGTCTTTCACTATCTGCTGATGCAGGGTGAGCTACTACATGACATGGAGTGACTATGATTCAGAATAGGTCTCAGTTGGCCCCAAAGAACTGAAGAAAAACTTGTGAGTTTGATCCAGGAATTGCTGGGTCAAATTCTATGACATATATATGATACACGTTATGCAGGGAATTACATGAATAATCATGTTAGTCCTGTCTGGCCTGAATATACAGTTCAGTAGTTCTTAGCTTTCAATTTTACATACTCTTTTAGGCTCTATAACGTTATTTTATACTCTATAACACTATTAATTTTCCCACTGAAAAACAGATACATAAATATCTTATCATATAGATGATCAAATAAACAGTGGGAGGACAGTATCACTTCCTCCTCCTGCCCAGCCACACATATTGCTACTTTCAGGAAGGCCTTCTAGAGGCTCTCTAGCAGAAGACAGAGACTCACATTTCTGTTTGTGATTTACTTCTGATCTGCCTCTGTTTTTTCATTTGATTGAAACTACAGTGAGGAGGAAGGTATTGCAGAGAATTTAATGTTAAAAAGTTGTTGCAAGATTAGAAAAGGTCTATCAGTTGCTAAAGCTAATATGTGCACCCAGTCTGAATTCTGTAGAATAACCTTTTTCTCATTAAGTGTAGCACTTTTATTAATTAAATTTATAACGGGCACTGCCTTGGACCTTACTGGCGATAAATTGCTTAGAAGAATCAGAGCTTCGAGCTATAGGAACCACATATTTTAGTTAATTAAGGCACATTAGTAGGACTTTTATTAATCAGAAATGATAGTATCACCCTTGAAGCCTCTTGCTTAATATTTCTATATTAGCATTTCAACTAGTAATGAATCAACCTTCCAAATAAATATAGCCTAAGATAATACCATTAAAATCATGTGGGTTAATATTCAGTGCATTGACGTCTTTCTTTTAACTGATCTGCATCTCCAGAAATACATTGTGAGGAAAAACGAAAAAAAAAAATCTTGAAATATTTGACTTGAAGTAAAGAATGGATCCAAAATAACTCCTTGCAACATCTTAGCCTCAGCTCCAGGAAGCTCCTCTGAACCCAGTTACATCTCTACATGCTCACAATGAACTACATCTGGCAGCATGATAGCTCTTGGTCATGCAGCCTCAGGGAAATAAAAGGTAAGGAACATCTCTAAAATGGAAACTCTCTTGTGTTAAGAAAATGGCTTCTTCAGTAGGCAAGAACTAGAATAACTGAAAAGAAATTCTTTGTTTCCAGAGTTGTCTTCCAGAGCCTGCATACAGGCTTGGAAAAGCTTCTGAAAACATCTGAAAACATCACAAAACTTTTCACTTTAGAAAGATTAAACCTGGGATCCCAAGGCATCCTATTTTAGATACTTTAAGCATAGCAGTATTTAAGCATCCAACTGTGGAGAGGGGAGGGGAAGCATACTACAAACAGCTGAAGAGTGTCTGATTTGGTGACTTTCTAAGTTAAAATATTGGATGTTCTTGAATGTTAAAATGGAATCTGTCTCACCTTTATTGTGCTTTTTGCTTTAGAAACTAATCATTTATTTTTGTCCAGAAAATTTTTTACCTGGTATTTTTTCAACTTAAGCATTGAACAAACATGAACTGCAATTCTTAAGAAGTTATCTTCTTAAGCTTCTCTATCCTCAGTAAACATAGAGAATCATCATCTTGAAGAGTCCCGAGCTCACACACTAACCTTATTCATTTCCCAGTCTATTAAAATCATATTGCTCTTTGCTGTGTATAAGATAACACTGGGTTTTAGTGGGTATTGTGGACTCCTTCAATCTATTTCTACCTCCAGCTGTTTTTCTGAGATCACTAGTGTTGTGTGACAATTAATGAAGGTTTTTTAAACACTTGCAAATGCAAGGGGTCTTATCCTCATGGCCAACACTATAGCAAACATACTTGGACAGGATAGCTGCTCCTGCAGATTGCAAGAGTAGTGAATTTCACAGTTCAAGAACAGGGCTGTCTCGTGAAGCTCCATAAAATCTTAATGAGGTTTTGTTATACATACCTATCCATTTTAAAACACTCTGCTTCTTCTTTTCTTCCTTTTCAACATCACCTTATTTAAGTGTCCTCTGCTTTTACATAGTTTCTTCAATATATCTGTCCATGTCCCCTCTACTTTATTTTATTTCTTTGTAATTTTTTGCTTTTTTTTTCTTTATGTAGGATTCAGTTAATCCAGTTTCTGTTCACCATTTCAGTCACTGCTTGAGTCCTTGCTTTAAAAGACCACATATAAAAGGCAAAAACGGATACAGGCTTTGTCTTGCCCTCCTTCCTCTGTCTTTCTCCAGCTTGCTCCTATCACGGGCACTGGTATAGATATTTGAGTGCAGAAGGATATAGAGGTGGGTGAAAGAAAGTACTGAGCAGAACAAAGCAAGGATAGATTTGCAACTGGTTCATCATCTTTTCTGTATCTATCTGCTTGATAAGAACATACAAACCAAAGTGATTTTTTACCAGCAGACTGCTATTTTTGAAACAAAGATGACCACAATTGTCTTATCTCATTGTTCTAGACTCTGCAAGGTCTTCAGGTAATAAAGTTCAAATGTGTCCATAGCCCATTTTGTCCTTCTGTCGATTCCTGTCAATATTCTGAACATCTTCAGTTCACAATTGTAAAATATGTAAAAAATTCAGAGCATTCATATCTTATAAAATCCAGGCCCATATAGAACTCCAGCTATACTCACACCTGAATTTTCCCGTAAAGGCAACGGTAACTGATTTGAGGCATCAAGGAATCATTCAAGAGACAAGAAGGAGAAAATTAGAAAAATAGTTTTCACTGTTGGATCATTGAGATGCTATCTCATATTCCAGGTCACCTTTTAAGGAAAGCTTCAAATACATTCAGATTCTGTGGTATTGTTCTTTTGTGATCTTACAGCTTATCCTTGTGCTTTCAGCATATGTACCCTCTTCATTAAAGACAAAAGAAGTTGAGGCACAAAGAAATAGCTGACTTTTCAAAGAGCCTTTCTGTAACACAGTTTCAGAAATGAGGTCTGCCATATTTTCTGCTCAAGGTCTTTCGATGCACAGGTCTTTGAGTCATTAAAGCTTTCTTCTTCCTTCTTCCTTACTTCAAAAATGACCTACAAGTTTTTTAAGAACAAATACAACCTCCTCCTGAGGTCCTGCTGTTGTTTCACTGAAGGGTCACTCAGCAGTGTGCTGTGTAGTTCAACACAAGGTACAGAAGAAGATCAGTAACCTTCAGAGGACCAGATTAAAATCCCACTGCAGTCAATGGGGTATTCAAAGTTTGATGTCAACAGGATTCAGCTACAAGTGCATTACTGCCTATTTGTATGCTCTATTCAGGTACCCCAATCACACCCTGCCCAAAATATAAAGATATGCATGTTTGTCAAATCTTGTTTCAAGTATCTCTAGAAATTACATTAATAGAAATCATAGTAACTGTTCTGCTGCCCAGATGCTGATGTGCCAGCTTTTTTCTACTTTGCATCACCATTTTCTTCCAGAACTGTCACCTCTGCTGCTGGTAGGACAGTTCCATACATGGACGCTATTGGCCCCACAGACCAGACATGCTTATTTTCAAAGGTAATTAGATAGGCTAACAAAGTTGAAGCACCACTGTGGGTGATATCTGTGTCCCCTCTAGCCACAATTTCTTTATGGCAAAGGGTGGGTCTTTGGTTATTTGGTATTAAAGTCTGCCTTATCATCAAGTTTCAGTGGTGCTCATGGTCCATTTTTATACTTTAGGCGTCTTTCAATCTTCCTTACTACAAGGTTTTACTGTAAACCTTTTTCCTTTTTTCTCCTGTCCCTATTCCTAGTTTATGTGACCAACATACTACCAACTATTGAGTCACTGACATTTAGCTTTTCTTTTTAAGGCTCCTTCCTGCTCCTGGGAACATGTAATATAAGCAAATAACTGACAAACCAATCTCTCCCGTGAGATTCTGGTGTAAAGTAGTTTTCTAGTTTAGAAGAGCTGAGGACTTGCCTGTGAAGGCTCAGGCTCAGAGCGTAAGCTGATGTATTTAAAATATAAACAAACTTCATGATTTTTAAACCTTTTTTATAATTATCCTGGATTCTGGTTCCTGATGCTGAACACCTGATATTTAACAGTAAGGTATAGGAAAGGTTATATGGAAGCTTGTTTATTTCTTCTGCCTCAAGCTCCAATCTTGAGACCAGAAGAAAAAACCCAGGCATGTCCAAAAGGTGCAATGGCATGCTCTTCAGTTTTCTGAGTGCTACTTTCTTCGGACTCAGCCATCCACTATCCTAAGTCCTTATTCCTGAACTACAGACATCTTGTAAACCTCCAGGCTCCTGCTTTCAACTCTGGATAGCAACACACTGAAAAGAGAAGAAAACATTCCTTTTCACAAAACACATATTTCAGCCAAAAGTCTCATTACCCTGTTGTATGAGCCCTGTAGCATTTTCATTTCTGGTACTTCTGCCCAGGAGGAACACATAAGTATAGGTGGGGCCAGGCTCCTGGCAAGGCCCAATTCATTTTGTCACAAGGATAATTTCACTCTTTAAAAATTCTTGTTGAAAGAATGAGCATCATAATATATAAGTAATGAATACAAATACATTAAATATGCTGTTCATTTGAGAACATTCTTGGATGTCCTGCATTTTTCTGCAGTTCAATTATGTGACTTATGCCAGCTTGCAATTCAGAAGCAACCATGTCACTTTCATGTGTCTGATCATATGAGTCATGCTATAGGGCTTTCACTTTATGATTGGCTGACTGTAATTCATTTCAGATGTAAATGCTTGCAGAAAGTACATTTTGAATTTTTTTTTGCACCAGCATTCAGATATGCAGGCTAATATGGATATTTTGCATGAATATTAATTTCAGAGAAACTCAATCATAGAAGTGCTTATGGGAAATGATCACAGAAGACAAGTGCATTAATATGAACATACAGGCACTACGTTGAAAATTATGATTCTCCAAAGACCTTCTCAGTTACAACCTAAAATCTTTAAGCACCTCAGCTTTTGCCAGAATAATTCTCTGACAAAAGGTTTTCTTTATTGAAATTGATAATAGATTTAGGTTTCCTCTTCTTATATTCAGTGACTGACTAATCTCCTAAGCTTTATAAGTTATTCCATCTTTCTTTGTCTGACCCAACTATTTTATGCAGAATGGTATAGCTTCAGCTAGAGATATTGAGAGGTCATGCCTTTCCTTGGCTCCTTTTTGTGTCCTCAGACCCATTACCCAACTTCAAAAAAGAATGCATGGTCTAGTAATAGGGCACCTCCTGAGCTGTGGAAGGACGTAACTTCATAAACCTCAGCCAGGGAACAGCTATAGTTTAGGCATCCAGGGACACCTAAAATGGCAACCAACTTGCCTAGCCTAAAATTTAATCTTACCCTTAGATATTCATTGAGATCTACTTTTTTGCACTTTCAAAGAATCCTAGGAGAACAGTTTTTCTTAACATAATTCAGTTTCTTGATGAAAACAGTAAAACAAAAGAAAAATAATAATCTGTCTGTGTGATCAGCATAGGTCCTTGTGACCAGCTGTGTACACTGACTATGTAGTTGGTTTGCTTCAACAATTTCCTCATCCTGATTTGCAGAAGGGACTGCTACTCTTCTGAGAAGTGTCTTAACCCTAGAGCACTCCAGTGTGATGGCTTATTAGACACTCTGGCGCCAAGTGCTCTGAACCTCTCCAGTTAAAACTCTTCTACTGGAAATACCTGACTATTCACTGAAACAGGACTCAGCTACTGGTCTGCTCAGTCCTTTGTATGCTGCCATTAACACAACACTTTATATTGTTGATACAAAATGGGAAGGCTTCAGTGGGAGGGAATGAGAAAGCTGTACTTCAGGTTGCATGTGGTGGCATATAGGGCACTTTCCTGTATGGTGAATGTTGTTGATTTCTTATTTAAAATTAAGGACTGACTGGGTTTAGGCCCTGGACTCTTTATAGAGTTTACAGCTTTCAAACACAAGTCAGGGGAAGTACTGCCTTTCAGCCCAGATGTTAAAATCCCTTTGAGACACAGAGTCTAAATAACTTCTTCCCTAATCATTTTCCTCAGTTGAGGTCTGCCTTTCCTCAGCTGAGCTATCAACTTCCTTGAATTAAATTTTGGGTATCTTTCTTTCCGTGTTTGTTATTTAGGCCTTTTTGCTCTGATCTGCAAATGGCAAGCCTTCTACAAATTGGAGGGATAAATATTGCTTCATAGAGATTGCCCTGTGGAAATCTGGACTCTTGAGGTGCTTTCGTTAGTGACTATAATATGACCCCTCCCCTGTGACCAGATTCACCTGGTAAGTCTTCCATTGTTTTTAGCTTCAGCAGTCCCGTGAGATATATTAGTATGGAAAGGTTCATTGGAAAATGCGGGAGATAATGTTCCATCACCTTCATATTTCCCAATTGTTTTACAATAAAGGATAAAGCATTACAATGCATCACGCTATTACATAGCCATGTTTTCACTGGTGCTATCATTGCACAGTCCGTAAATTCTTGCAATGAAAAAAGACTACTAAACTGTCTATACAGACAATGTTAAATTCAATGTGTTGCCTTCCTTTTCATCTCAATTAGCAGCAGCTAAATGGTTGGAAACAATTCTGCATCTTCATTTGCACTGCCTGTCTAATAGCCTGATTTACATCAGTAGTACCAGCACAGAATTTTAGTTAATTGGGATTTCAGTAGCTAAATGGCATTTCATTGTCCTAGCAAAACAAACACGTGTTTATGAGTTTTTAAGTAAAACTATGAGAGCTTCAAATGATGCTTAGTTTATCAAGCAGCAAAACTGCTTTCTATTACAATTCACCATTCATAATGATAGACAAAACACTAATGTATTCTTTGGGGAGGGGATGCCTATAGCCACAATAGTGACAGGAAAGGTATTAAACACTGCATAGAAACTCACCTGATAGTGGCTTCGTAATAAAACTCTTCATTAGATAATTCTGCTGTACTGTGGAGGTGGAAACTTCTCCTTATGAGCAGAATTAATTCCATAGAAGCTGTGCTGTTTTATCACAAAGGCTTAGATGCATTGTGAAATTCACTTCTTTTTATGCTCTGCTTAAGTCCTGCTGACACCCAGAGGGACCCAGAAATAGCTTCCTAGCTATAAGATAGTGTTTGTTTTATTGCTACAGTATTGCCTAAGGGCTTATGCTATGATGGAGCCTTGTTTTTACTGTCATTTGGTATTGTTAATTCCAGGCATTCTAGAATGATGAGTCACGCCCTTGAAAATCATGAGATAGTGTTAAAAATAATAAATTTAAAACCCATAATAATAACATGCCTCAGGGCTTTATTATTTTACCTCCATTTTTTGAGATTAGAGTGGATCTGAGTCCAACGTTATTCTCCCATCAAAAAAACCCAAACCTTACATTATCAAGGTACAAGGGTGATATATTCCCCTGATTCTGGGAGATGGGGGTTTTGAAGAAAATATCAAATTATGTGAGGGCTTTTTGCTGGTATGAGATGTATAAGCATATACTTATCCATAACCTAGTGAATATACAATTAAGAAGACAGTATTTAATGTGTGGTTGAAGTATGCAAGCAGGCAGGGTGAGGAAGGAGGACAGTGGACCAAAGAGGACCAAGCTCTTGGTTTATGTAAATGAGCAAGTTATCACTGGAGCTAACAGAGACAGAGCAATCTGCATGCACTGAAGCCTGTCCTGCTCTGTGTACAACTCCTAGCATGTCAGATGCAACACACACCTTGTGTAACCTTTACCTGCTGTTTGCCTCTAGAAAAAAGTCTTGAAAGTATATCACAAAGCTCAGTCCCAGCCTTGACCTAGGGCAATAGAGCAATTCAGTTGGTCTGCTCCCCTTCTCTTTTCTGTGATTACAAAGAAGAGCAGAGACTCATGCAGAAAACAGAGGACAGTCCATATAAAAGAGAAATGTGCAAATGTGAAAGCCGTCTAAGAAATAGTGAAGGTGATTTATAACGATTTGTAATAAGTTGAAAGAGTGAATGAGGAGAACGGGTATATACAAAGATGGAGAGGCGGGGAGAAATGAATCTGCAGCAATTAAAAAGAAAGCAAAAAAAAAGGTATTAGAAACTCTGATTAGCATTCAGCATAGATGTCCTGCAAGGGACAGTTGCATATACTGTATGAAGCACCCTCAAGGCATAGCTCAGGGTAAAGTGACTGATGACTGTAATAATGACCATTATTTCAGTTCTCCATGTCAGCATTCAGAACTGAAAAACCAACCCTGCTTAGAGCTACAGAGCACATTAATGAAAATGCAAAAGACAAAGGCAAGAATCTCATTTTACCTTGGGGGAGAGGCAGTTTAATACCCTTCACTTTTCAGAAGTGATAGAATTTCTCTAAAGTGATAACAATGTTGCAAGTTGGTGACAGCTTCAGTGAAAGTCAAAGAAAGCAGGTAAAATTTTGCATGAGAAAACAATTAAAACCCCAAACACTTGTGAAAGATCTTGGTGCCAAAGCAAAACAGCATGCTGGATTCTCTCTGAATCTCAAGGGAGCACTTAATCAGCGTTCCATAAGCACTAATGAAAGGTGCATAGTAAAAATCCAGTGCAATTGTTTTAAAACTGTGCATGTCAGTGCTCGGTCAAGGAATAATGATCATGAAAATGTGATCCACAGAGTTTTCAATTCAAAATAATATTTGTCTAATTGGTTTTCTTCTGCATTTACCGTGTTATTTTGCTTACAGTGGAATGTATAAAAGTTAAAATTGAAAGGAAATCCCTCAAGTTTTCCATCTTGAAAATGAACATAATGTGGATGACTGTTGGACTTGTAGATTGGAAGAGCAAAGCTTTGAGTGATTTATAGCACATCCAGGATTGCATCCATTTATCCGCAACAGTGTGCCTCAGTTTGGTCTTGGGAAGGGAGCAGCTCTGTTAGGGGCATGTTGTTAGGCTGCCCTTTCACTAACGCATTGTGCTTCATCAGCAAGAGCATGGCTGCAGTATCAGGTTCTTTGATTCTACCTGCATGGTGTGGGCTCAGTAAAGCTGTTTTTCAAGAGTTTAAGATGGTACCTAGTGCTGGTAGAGGAACTGATTACATTCCCATGGAAGATTTCCCACAAACCCCTTTCAGTAGCAGCAAATGCAATTTTTCCAAAATTATTTTTTTGGCTGGAAGCAAAGATTATATGATTATGTTGGCTCTCCACCTGTTTGTTCATCTGTTTGTTTCCTAATCCTTACCTAACTAACTGTCAAATCTGTTGGCCTATTTCAACTACATTTTGCAAGGAAGCAGAGGCATGAAAGGTAATTGCATTCATATATGCTTTGTGAAAAGCAGTATGTGAGGAGAGGAGCAATGCCCAAATTAGAGCTCCCACAGAGGGAAAGGCAACAGTGTAAACTCAATGGTTAACTGTTCTGCTTGGCTTGCCTCTGGCAAAATATTGCACACAAAGCTTGGAAGCTGTTTGAACACGTCCTCAGTCTATTAGAGGGCAGCTAGTACAGGGATTAGGCTGAGTGTGGAGGAGGGCAGCTAGTACAAGGATTAGACTGAGTGTGGAGAGGCTGTTCATCTTTGTATTGGGATAAAGGAAATGAGGAACATGGAAGTATTTCAGAGAAAGGTAAGACTTTCAAGGTCATAGGGGTAAAGGAAGGAGCCGGGGTAATTGCTGACAGAGAGCACCAGAATATAGAGCACAAATTCATGAGAGCTGATATGTCCTTAGTTCTCCCGTTTGTGGAACAATGATGTAGTTTATTTCCCCTTGGTTAAAAACACTTTACGGTTTCCATGCAATGATATTCAAATGCTGCTATACTGTGATATCCTTTTCTGCCTGATACACTTCCTCTTGTGTACTAGCAGGCTAATAACTACATTCAGAATTTTTCATCAGACTGATGGGAATCAAAATGTTCCTTTTTGTCATACAAAATAAGGAAATGTTTGCTTTCTGGGTACCTTCATGATCAGTCCACATCTCCCTGAACCACTGAAATGCCCCATTTTGATATCTCATGCCGCTATTCTCCACTGGCAAGGCTCCAGATCCTGTGATGAAGTGTGTTTTCTCAAGCTGAACTGCTGTAATGTTTCACTGTAGTCTCATGGCTGCAGTGACTGTGGGAAAAGTAGTCACCATCTTGCCAGCTAGCCTTAAAGAATAATTCTTTTATTGGGAAGCAAAGGAATAAAAATGTAAATGAAATCTGGAGGCATCTTACAAATGATGATGATGCTTTCCCAAGAATAAATTATACTATAATTCAGTAAAAACAAACATGGAAAAAAAACCCCAAACAATAGTACTGACACTAAAAATAAAACAAAAAAGAGGATGCTAGAACTCCAGAGAGAAATATGTAAACACGCTGGTATCTGCTTTGTGGCTTCTACAAGTGTAAATCAGTAGTATCTGCACGGGTATCACTGGAGTCTCAGTCTGTAGACCTGGAGTGAGAGTAGAAATTGGCTCTGTAACATTTTTCGTTAGTTACTTTGAAACACTTCTGCAGATGACAAATTTCCCAGTTAAATTTCCTTCCTCCCAGTCACCAGTGGGTAAGAAGCCATGGGAATCTCAAAGGATTAATTAGAAAGCCAATAACTACATTTGCTAATTTATCCACGGGTATGTCTCGGACAAAATCTGTAGTTTCTGTCTCCTTTGACTTGTCTGAATGGCAGTAGTGTAACAGTTAAACTCTGTAGGAAGTAGAGAAGTAGAGCGCTAAAGCTGTGTGTCTCTCTCTCTTTGTTCTTGCTTTTATTAATTAATTAATTTATTTATTTATTTATTTATGTCTTTGGTTGAATTTGACAAGCTATTCCTGAAGTCTTAATGTGCAAGTGAGGGTGCTTTGATTAAACTTTTTCCCAGACATCGTTTCATTCTGCTTTAACAGCTCCACATCTTTGCTTGATTCCCTCTAATGTTCCTGTTAAGAAAAATATTAAGTCAGAGAAAGTAACACATCGCCACCACCGGCAAATAGCTGTCTGGCTGCATTGAAATCACTGAGATTAATGATGGAGATGTGTTGAATTCATTCATCTTGTCCATCCTGACTGTCATAGGAGGCATTCAGTGCTTATTCTGCTAGAAATGTTCAGATAGATAGATATAATTTAAAGTGCTTGGCAAACTGCTTTGCCTAAAAGTTGGAGCTCAGAGCAGAGTGGGAAAATGTTCCATAAATAGTCCATTCAAGAATAAAACAACTTTGAGTTGGCTGAGCACAAATGTTTTCTCTATCTTCTTTTCCATAAACATTTGCATGTGTAGGGTTTTGTTCATATATCTACACACAAGGAAACTCAGAAGCACCCTCTTTCAAGCCTTGCCATGCCATCACATCTCAGACTGCTTCTGCTATCTTGGGTTTGTAGTGGGAAGTGAGAAAGGGGTCTATCCCTTCTTCTTCACAGATAGGATGAAAGTGGGGTAGATATTTTTATAGTAGGGTTTTTGCTCCTTCCCCAAGAATAAACAGTTCTGAGGAACCTCTACTGCTTCCAGTGAGCCTCAGTCACAAAACAGACTGAGTTTAAAGTATATATATTTTTGGTAGAAGCCGTTTTGCAATACGTATTAACAATTTTTTTCCTTTTCTTTGAGTCAGGGCATGAAGCTAGAATGCGTTCACATCAGTTGTATGTCTGCTAAATCCTCTTAGAATCATAAAATCATTTAAGTCGGAAAAGACCTTCAAGATCATCAAGTCCAACCATTAACCTAGCACTGCCAAGTCCACCACTAACCCATGTCCCTAAGCACCACATCCACACGTCTTTTAAATACCTCCAGGGATGGGAACTCAACCACTTCCCTGGGCAGCCTCTTCCAATGCTTGACAACCCTTTTGGTGAAGAAATTTTTCCTAATATCCAACCTAAACCTCCACTGGTTCAACTTGAGGCCATTTCCTCTCATCCTATTGTTTGTTACTTGGGAGAAGAGACCCTCTCTACAACCTCCTTTCAGGTAGTTGTAGAGAGCGATAAGGTCTCCCCTCAGCCTCCTCTTCTCCAGACTAAACAACCCCAGTTCCCTCAGCCGCTCCTCATAAGACTTGTGCTCTAGACCCGTCACCAGCTTTGTTGCTCTTCTTTGGACGTGCTCCAACATGTCAATGTCCTTCTTGTAGTGAGGGGCCCAAAACTGAACACAGTGTGAGAGGTGCGGCCTCACCAGTGCCGAGTACAGCGGCACTGTCACCTCCCTGGTCCTGCTGGCCACACTATTTCTGTTATGTATCTCATATGCTGCACCATGGTGTGCAGGTTGCTAGCCATGATTCTGTCATTTTTCATTCAGGTTGTGGATTAATCAGGTCCTGAGATGCTCCCCACCCTGGGTACCTCCAGCTGCTATGCTGTGAGGTATAGAGTACACACCACTCATCCCAAACCCAGTTTTGCTGGCTGCTTCGTAGCTCCTTGCTTTCTATAGAAATCTGCTTTCAGAAATTAGTTTTGTGTTATTCATGTTTTCCTTTTGTCTGAGTTCTCCTATCTTCCTATTTTTCAAGGGGACAATGGGATGAGCAGCAGGGATTGTGTTACATGTACCATCAAGCTTCTCAAGGGGACTACCCGAGGCAGGGGTAAGGAGCTGATGTCACTAAGGAGCTCTGAGATTTACTATGAAAAGACAACTGAGTTTGTAAAACTGGATTTAGGGTGCAAGATCATAGTTTTATAATCACAGAAGGCTGGAACTGTTCACTCCTTCCCAGGATGAGAGAATGTGCTGGTATCTGGTTGTTCCAACCTCTTTCTGTCCCTCTCCAAACCTGAAGAGATGGACAATGTAGGGAACTGTGCTGACAACAGAGCAAATCATGATCAGAAGAGCACCTGTTATTTTCATAGATGAATGGACTTAAAATGGAAGAGATTGTACTGATGGTCCCTGCCCAGGATTATGGACAGGTGAGCCTGTTTTATTTTATTTGCATAATATATTTCTTAGGAATATTTTTGTGGCAGTTGTGTCTCTGCTCTGAGCTCAAAACAGCCTCCTGTTTAGAGTGCAGTTTTCTGCCTCTAATCTCTTTTGGATAACTTTAAATAAAGCTCCAAAGTGGGAAAAGTATTATTCCATTCACAAAATCTACTGATATCCCCTTTCCGTGTTGTTCAATCTACTTCAGAGTGGTGGTGAAAAGGCACTGTTGGTCAGCACTACTGGTTTCAGCTAGATAGTCCTCTACCTGTGTGTTGAATATTTGTTGTGGCAGGTCCTCTCCCTTGACTGAGCTGCTTTGGAGCTCCCAACTTAACTCTGCTATGAATGAGGGTTTTCCAGCAGGACAAAAGAAACAAGAATACAGGGGGGTAATTAATTGAAGCCAGATTCAGATCAGTAGTTACAGATGGAAAGAGTCTTATTAAGTAAATTCTTCCCCTATTCAAGGAAGTTATATTCACTGACTGGAATATTATTTCTACCAATACTCATTCCTGTTATTTTCTATTGATAAAATGTACTTACAGCAGCAAATGATGATGTTCAGGTGACCTGAACACCTTCCTTTTTAGGTAAGATAGACAAAGAAAAACATGTGAAAGTCACGTGTCAGAAAAAGGTGGTATGAAGTCTATGTATTGAGCTAATATGCTAAAATGTGCAAAAAATACTCTGCAAAAATATGCACTTTTAGGATGCAGAGGTGTGAGCTCTACTTGCAACTGCTTCCCATGGTAGACCAGCTGTATATTATCTCTCTGTTTTAGAGGCCTTATACTGGTGGTCCTGTGAGTGAAAGACTATCCCTGAGGAAGAGGAGTAATACATTCTCAATTGCAGTGAAAATTTATAGATTTTATACCTGCTTTTCTCCTCCAGCATCCCATGTGTCACATGCAGCTGGGCAACGGACAGCTGGGCCAAGAGCTGAAGTTTTCTCATTTGGGTTCATGCATGCCCTGAAGAATCATGAGGTCCTGCACACAAAATCCATGCTCATACCCTGACCACGTTGCAGTCTGTGCTCTGGCTGCATGGCCCTGAGGAGAGAGGAACACAGACCCCTCTCAGCCTATACCTTAAAACTTTATTGTGTGCAATCCCAAAGTGTGTAAGAGACAGAGATCTTTATGCTGAAAAAATATGAAGTGTGAAGTGAGACTCTATAGGACAAGTCTGGCAGACAGTGCTTGAATCGAGATGAGATTGTCTTGGACTCCCTCCTTGTTTCATTTCACAGAGTTGTTAAAGCTGGAGGACAGCTACCATCATCACTCATTCTCGTAGCTGCTACAGATACTAAGGGTTGGATTTGAATAGAAGCTTCTTTAATGTTGTGAGGGGAATACATGCTAACAGAAGTTGTGACATTGTGAGAAGTTTCAAGTTCTTATGTATAGAGTGGAGAGTGAATGCTATTTATAAAATTAGGATACAATTTTTCCCAGATGAAAGGTAATATAGATTGTAGATTTACATTAGAAAGCAATGAAGACATTATAAATGAGCTTGTTCTAGAGAATCACCTTGGACTGAGTGCTCACATATTACTACAACTGAAATTGAATCGAAGGGTAAATAAAAAAGAGCACTTAGCACTTGTTAGGTGAAAGTGAGGTTTCTCTTCTGTCATCTCTTGCTTGTTGAGAAAACTGGATTCTGAGTTTCTGAAACTTTGAAACTGTTTTCAGAAAAAAATTTCTGCCATTTGGCAAGAAGCACTTCAAACTCTGCTTGTTTTTGAGTTCACCTTGTAATCAAATTTTGGATATTTTATACAATTCACAGACGTTAATATATGCTTATTTATACAAATTATACCTTCAAATACATACTTTTAACTGCCTAATTACCATTTTTCTTCTGTTATTACACACATTCATGCATTAATTTACAAAAACATAAATATATTTATTTGTCACTGTTTATGACCAGCTTTTTTTTTTTTTCCTTTTTCTTTTTACTGATTTTTACCTATCTTGGCCGATCATGCCTTTGAGATCTTCCAGGATTTGAGACAGTTCCCAGTTGTCATTCTCTATTTAAATTCTTTCTTTCATCAGATTTAGCTTGGTGAGTTACAGGTAGTTTACCTGTGTTTTCACTGTATGAAACTGAATCGTCAGAAAGTCAATACATTCCTGGCTGGTATTTAATTCTGTTTGGAAGTAATGAATAAAATGCAACCTTTCCCTAAATAAAGGCACTTTTTGTTGCCATGATCTTGACCTCCATTGATATCTGTTAGATTGTTTAGGAGAGAGAGAGAGAGACAAAATATATGCAATCAGGAATTTCAAACACATTGTGTCTGGAAGTACAGATGCACTGTGTTTGCTAGGGCAGGATTGAGTTTTGATTATTTTTTCAGGGTTTTTATCCTGAGTGCGTAATAAAATGTTTTATGATGAATGAAATAATCCACCGGTTATTATAAGAAATGCTACTTCCAAAATATAAATTGCTGCTTACCATTCTATTTTAATCCTCCAAGTAGAAGATAGAGCACAGCCTCCTTTGTGCAGTCTTCTACTTTTCCAAGCTATTGCACTTAAAGTTTTCTGAACAATAGTTTACAAAGAAAGTTATCAAGGATATTGACCAGCTCTCATGGCAAAAAAACCTCCTTTCTAATGCCATAATCATTTGTCTTAGGGTGTCTTTTGGACATAAATGACCATGATTTGCAAGATAATCCATCAACATTAGTGTTATCAAAGCTGTCATGGGAATTAAGGGTTTTAGAAGTAGGACATTTATATTTAGGGAAAATAAAATTACCATTGATCAAAAATAGAATAATGATATCAGTTTTGATTGAAAGCATTTTATTAATGACAAGTTCCCTTTCTAAATGAAAGCCAACACACACAAAAAGTGATGCAGCAATACCCAAGGAAATGAATTTTGCCTAGTATTAAATGCCAAGTCTGACACAATCCCTGTACCAACAGGGACAGTTTTACAAGGATGTTTCAATCCTGAATTTTGAAGACATCTCTTCTACTATCAGTGGTCCAACAAAGGCAATCAGTGTCACAGTCAGACTGGGTAAATGGGAAATTCTTGGAAATAACTAGATCAATCTAATCATTTACTTGGAAAATATGGTGTATGCCAGTCCTATAGCAATACATTAGTAGTCAACAAAGTTCTTACTTTTGTCTCCAGTGGTGCTCCTGACAAAATCTTTCATCTGGCTGCACTAGAACATAAGTTTGTGATACATAAGACCTGCACATAAATATTAACAGTAGAAGCTTGTTCTCTGCTCAGGAAAACCCAGGTTGAGCAATCCACTTTTGGAATATGCCACTTTTTGTATTCTCTTTCTTTAACTTAATCTAAGTGTACATGGGTGAAACAAGAAGGAATCTAAAAAAAGTCCTTGTTAGTGACCCTTGTAGAAGATTTGGCAGAGAGGACACTCATGTTAATGTTACTGGTACAAACTCTGTAACTTCATCTACCAACTCCAAACTCCTCTGTTCCTGAACGTACCCCACCCTCATACATATATATGTCCATATGTAGAATCATAGACTCATAGAATCACGTAGGTTGGAAAAGACCTTCAAGATCATCAAGTCCAACCATTAACCTAGCACTGCCAAGTCTACCACTAAGCCATGTCCCTGTGCACCATATCCACACGTCTTTTAAATACCTCCAGGGATGGGAACTCAACCACTTCCCTGGGCAGCCTCTTCCAATGCTTGACAACCCTTTTGGTGAAGAAATTTTTCCTAATATCCAACCTAAACCTCCACTGGTTCAACTTGAGGCCATTTCCTCTCATCCTATTGTTTGTTACTTGGGAGAAGAGACCCTCTCTACAACCTCCTTTCAGGTAGTTGTAGAGAGCGATAAGGTCTCCCCTCAGCCTCCTCTTCTCCAGACTAAACAACCCCAGTTCCCTCAGCTGCTCCTCATAAGAGCTGTGCTCTAGATCCTTCACCAGCTTTGTTGCTCTTCTTTGGACGTGCTCCAACATGTCAATGTCCTTCTTGTAGTGAGGGGCCCAAAACTGAACACAGTGTGAGAGGTGCGGCCTCACCAGTGCCGAGTACAGCGGCACTGTCACCTCCCTGGTCCTGCTGGCCACACTATTTCTGATACCAGCCAGGATGCTATTGGCCTTCATGGCCACCTGGGCACACTGCTGGCTCATGTTCAGGCAGCTGTCAACCAACACCCCCAGGTCCTTTTCTGCCAGGCAGCTCTCCAGCCACTCTCCCCCAAGCCTGTAGCATTGCATGGGGTTGTTGTCACTCAAGTGCAGGACCTAGCACTTAGCTTTGTTGAATCTCGTACAAGTGGTCTCGGCCCATCGATCCAGCCTGTCCAGAACCCTCTGTAGAGCCTTCCTACCCTCCAGCAGATCAACACTTCCACCCAACTTGGTGTCGTCTGCAAACTTACTGAGGGTGCACTTGATCCCCTCATCCAGATCGTTGATAAAGATATTAAACAGAACTGGCCCTAGTACTGAGCCCTGGGGAACACCACTTGTGACTGGCTGCCAACTGGATTTAATTCCATTCACCACCGCTCTTTGGGCTTGGCCATCCTGCCAGATGAAGAATACTCCCGTCCAAACCAAGAGCAGCCAGTTTCTCCAGGAGAATGCTGTTGGAAATGGTGTCAAAGGCTTTACTAAAGTCTAGGTAGACAACATCCACAGCCTTTCCCTCATCCACTAATCAGGTCCCCTTGTCATAGAAGGAGATCAGGTTAGCCAAGCAGGACCTGCCTTTCATAAACCCATGCTGACTGGGCCTGATCCCCTGGCTGTGCTGTACATGCCATGTGGTGGCACTCGAGATGATCTGCTCCATAACCTTCCCTGACACCAAGGTCAGGCTGACAGGCCTGTAGTTCCCTGGATCCTCCTTCCAAGTAGATGTGTCACATCTGCTGACCTCCAGTCAACTGGGACTTCTCCGGTCAGCCAGGACTGCTGATAGATGATGGAAAGTGGCTTGGTGAGCACTTCTGCCAGCTCCCTCAGTACCCTTGGGTGGATCCCATACAGCCCCAGAGACTTGTGTGTGTCTACGTGGTATAGCAGGTTGCTGACCATTTCCTCTTGGATTACGGGGGCTTCATTCTTCTCCCCATCCCTGTCTTCCAGTTCAAGGAGCTGGGTACCCAGAGGACAACTGCTCTGACTATTAAAGACTGAGTCAAATGAAGGCATTAAGTAACTCAGCCTTGTCCTCGTCCTTTGTCACTATGTGTTCCCCCACATCCAATAAAGGACAGAGAATCTCCTTAGCCCTTCTTTTATTGCTAAAGTATTTATAGAAATATTTTTAATTGTCTTTTACAGCAGTAGCCAGATTAAGTTCTAGTTGGGCTTTGGCCCTTCTAATTTTCTCCCTGCATAACCTCACAACACCCTTGGAGTCCTCCTGAGTTCCCTGCCCCTTCTTCCAAAGGTCATAAACTCTCCTGTTATTCCTGAGTTCCAGCCGAAGCTCTCTTTTTCAGCCAGGTTGGTGGTCTTCCCCACCAGCTCATCTGTCTGTCCCCCCAGCACATGGGGACAGCCTACTCCTGCGCCTGTAAGATTTCCTTCTTGAAGAATGTCCAGCCTTCCTGGACTCCTTTGCCCTTCAGGACTGCCTCCCAAGGGACTCTGTGAACCAGTCTCCTAAACAGGCCAAAGTCTACCCTCTGGAAGTTCAAGGTAGCAGTTCTGCTGACCCCCCTCCTTACTTCTCCAAGAATTGAAAACTCTATCATTTCATGATCGCTATGCCCAAGAGGGCCTCTAACCATCACATCACCCACAAGTCCTTCTCTGTTTGCAAACAACAGGTCCAGCGGGGCGCCTTCCCTAGTTGGCTCCCTCACCAGCTGTGTCAGGCAGTTATCTTCCACACACTCCAGCAATCTCCTGGACTGTTTCCTCTCTGCTGTATTGTATTTCCAGCAGACATCTGGTAAGCTGAAGTCCCCCATGAGAACAAGGGCTAGGTATCATAAGACTTCTCCCAGCTGCTTATAGAATATTTCATCTGCCTCTTCATCCTGATTGGGTGGTCTGTAACAGAATCCCACCATCATATCTGCCTTGTTGGCCTTCCCCCTGATTCTTACCCATAAACACTCAACCCTGTCGTCAGCATCATTAAGCTCTAGATAATCAAAACACTCCCTAACATACAGGGCTACCCCACTGCCTCTCCTTTGCCTATTCCTCCTGAAGAATTTATAGCCACCTGTTGCAGCATTCCAGTTTTGCGAGTCATCCTACCATGTTTTGGTGCATGAGGACATATTACACTCATGAATAATCAGCTTGTCTGAAGACAGTGCCTGCTGGTGAGAGAGTTACCACTGCTTTAGTAAATCAGTGACCCACGTGTAATGGGGAATGCTGCAAGGAAAGTGAGTGGGTAAATTGCAGTCTCTAAGGTCAGCAACACAATGTGTTTCTCTCCCCAGTGTTTGATAATAGCAGATGGAGGAAGCGGTACTGTGAAGTTCTCTGGCTGGTATGAAATGAAATGTGAAATATTTCTTTTTGCATCTCTTTTTTTTTTTCTTTTTTTTCCCTTTCTTTTTTTTTTTTCTTTTTTCCACTTATGCAGACCCATAGCTGGAAAAAAGCCTTATAAGTATGTTCTTCCTTATGGAGCTACTTCATGTTATGTCAGTTGCTAATTTTGCTTATTGATGTCAATGGAAATGTGACTTACATTGGAGTACTGATCTGTGGTATTGACTCTAGTATGGATTTACACCTTTTGAGGATTGTATCTAGAACTAGTTCTTTGTTTCAGAGTGACATTCCCCTTCAGTTACATATTATTTATATGTATTTTAGAAGTGAAGAAATAACATCTGAAGTAACTTGACATATATATTTTTTTTTCTACTCCCAAGAAGAATATGTAATGATATAACTTTCTATGAAGCACTATGGGCCAACCATTCTTGGTCTTTAGGTCTTAATGAAATCAAAGTCAACTCTCCGAAAACATTCTGCAACAGTTGCCTAAAGCTTTTCTTTAATTGTAGACTCATAGAATGGTTTGGGTTGGAAGGGACCTTAAAGATCATCTAGTTCCAACCCCCCTGCCATGGACAGGGACGCCCTCCACTAGACCAGGTTGCTCAAAGCCCCATCCAACCTGGCCTTGAATGCTTCCAGGGATGGGGCATCCACAACTTCTCTGGGCAACCTGTTCCAGTGCCTCACCACCCTCATAGTGAAGAATTTCTTCCTTATATCTAATCTAAATCTACCCTCTTTCAGTTTAAAGCCATTACCCCTTGTTCTATCACTACATGTCCTTGTAAAAAGTCCCTCTCCAGCTTTCTTGTAGGCCCCCTTCAGGTACTGGAAGGCTGCTATAAGGTCTTCCTGGAGCCTTCTCTTGTCCAGGCTGAGCAACCCCAACTCTCTCAGACTGTCCTCATAGGAGAGGTGCTCCATCCCTCTGATCATCTTCGTGGCCCTCCTCTGGACTCGCTCCAACAGGTCCATGTCTTTCTTATGTTGGGGACCCCAGAGCTGGATTCAGCACTCCAGGTGGGGTCTCATGAGAGTGCAGTAGAGGGGGAGAATCACCTCCCTCAACCTGCTGGTCACACTTCTTTTGATGCAGCCCAGGATACGGTTGGCCTTCTGGGCTGCAAGCACCCATTGCTGGGTCATGTTGAGCTTCTCATCAACCAGGACCCCCAAGTCCTTCTTCTCAGGGCTGCTCTCAATTAATTCTCTGCCCAGCATGTATTTGTGCTTGGGATTGCGCCGACCCATGTGCAGGACCTTGCACTTGGCCTTGTTGAACTTCATGAGGTTCACACGGGCCCACCTCTCAAGCCTGTCAAGGTCCTTCTGGATGGCAACCCATCTCTCCAGCGTGTTGACCGCGCCACTCAGCTTGGTGTCATTGGCAAACTTGCTGAGGGTGCAGTCAATCCCACTGTCCGTGTCACCGACAAAGATGTTAAACAGCACCAGTCCCAATACTGACTCCTGAGGAACACCACTTGTCACTGGTCTCCACTTGGACATCAAGCTGTTGACCCCAACTCTTTTAGTGTGACCATCCAGCCAATTCCTTATCCATGGAGTGGTCCATCCGTCAAATCCATGTCTCTCCAATTTAGAGACAAGGATGTTGTGCGGGACAATGTCAAATTCTTTGCACAAGTCCAGGTAGATTACATCAGTTGCTCTTCCCTTATCTACCAATGCTGTAATCCTGTTGTAGAAGGCCACCAAATTTATCAGGCGTGATTTCCCCTTAGTGAAGCCATGTTGGCTGTCACCAGTCACCTTATTTTCCATGTGCCTTAACATAGTTTCCAGGAGGATTTGCTCCATGATCTTACCAGGCAGAGAGGTGAGACTGACTGGCCTATAGTTCCTCGGGTCTTCCTTTTTTCCCTTTTTAAAAATGGGGGTTGTGTTTCCCCTTTTCCAGTCAGTGGGGACTTCACTGGACTGCCACGACTTCTCAAATATGATGGATAGTGGCTTAGCAAGTTCAACCACCAGTTGCCTCAGGACTCGCAGATTCATCTCATGAAATCCCATGGACTTGTGCATCTTCAGGTTCCTCAGATGGTCTCGAACCTGATCTTCTCCCACAGTGGGTGGTTCTTCATTCTCCCAGTCCCTGCCTTTGCCTTCTGCAACTTGGGCGGTGTGGCTTGAGCATTTGCCGGTGAAGACTGAGGCAAAAAAGTCATTGAGTACCTCAGCCTTCTCCATATCCCAGGTAACCAGGTCTCCTGTTTCCTTCTGGACACGGTCCACATTTTTCCTAGTCTTCCTTTTATCACTGATGTACCTATAGAAGCTTTTTTTGTTGCACTTGACATCCCTGGCTGGATTTAATTCTATCAGGGCTTTAGCTTTCCTAACCTGATCCCTGGCTGCTTGGAAAATTTCTCTGAATTCCTTCCAGGCTACGTGTCTTTGCTTCCACCCTCTGTAGGCTTCCTTTTGGTGTTTGAGTTTGTCCAGGAGCTCCTTGTTCATCCATGCAGGCCTTCTGGTGTTTTTGCCTGACTTCCTCTTTGTTGGGATGCATCGCTCCTGAGCTTGGATGAGGTGATCCTTGAATATTAACCAGCTTTCTTGGGCCCCTCTTCCCTACAGGGCTTTATCCCATGGTACTCTACCAAGCAGATCCCTGAAGAGGCCAAAGTCTGCTCTCCTGAAGTCCAGGGTAGTGAGCTTGCTGTGTGTCCTCCTCAGTGCCCTAAGGATCTTGAATTCCACCATTTCATGGTCACTGCAGCCAAGGCTGCCCTTGAGCTTCACATTCTCCACCAGCCCCTCCTTGTTGGTGAGAACAAGGTCCAGCATAGCAGTACTCCTCATTGGCTCCTCTGTCACTTGGAGAAGGAATTTATCCTCAGTGCATTCCAGGAACCTCCTGGATTGCTTATGCCCTGCTGTGCTGTCCCTCCAACAGACATCAGGGTGGTTGAAGTTCCCCATGAGGACCAGGGCTTGTGAACATGAGGCTGCTCCTATCTGTCTATAGAGACCCTCATCTTCTCAGTCTTCCTGGTCAGGTGGCCTGCAGCAGACCCCCACTATAAAGTCACCTGTCCCTGCCCTCCCTTTAATTCTGACCCATAAGCTCTCGGTTGGCTCCTCATCCATCCTCAGGCAGAGCTCCATGCACTCCAGCTGCTCATTGACATAGAGGGCTACACCCCCTCCTCGTTTCCCCTGCCTGTCCATCCTAAAGAGCCTGTATCCTTCCACTCCAAGACTCCAGTCATAGGAACCATCCCACCATGTCTCCGTGATGCCAATAAGATCATAGCCCTGCAAGCATGCGCACAACTTTAACTCCTCTTATTTATTCCCCATGCATTAATCCAGCAAACTCACATGTTGAAATCAGCAGAGATGACAAACTAAATACATAAACAGTTGAAACAGGTCAGTTTACTATTCCTGATGTTTGCAAAACAGTTTGTATTTATCTTCTCTAATTAACACTACTCCGGATTTATACTTAGTGAAGTACTTTGTGATCTACATCCTCACTTTCTATTATTTTGTAAAGTGCTATTAATATTTACTCTGAGTCAGATTTTACTGCTTTTGATGGTGTGGAATAGCACTTCCTTACTTGAGCAGACAATAAGAATTCTCATGTGGAGAGTGTTATTTAGTGAGAGTGAGATGTGTTGATAGACTATGAAGAATACTTGCCATTTTACAAAACCCTATAAGCTATATTTTACATGTTTGAACAGCGGTACTTTATATTAAATTGCATATAATATTACTCTTTAGAAAACTGGGAAAAGATCATGTTCTTTCAAGAGCATATAACTGGTTTCAGAGGAACATCACATATTACCATGTAAACCAAGAACTTCAATTACTTTATGAAACTGCTGAACAAAACAGGTTGATTGAATGATAAAGCCCAAAATATCAGAACTGGTCAAACATACATTCCAAAACAGTTTGTTTGACATGGGGAGATGCCACTTAATCTGTACCAAACTTTAATTCAAGAACACAGTATATAACTTCACACCCGTGGATTTATGTAGGCTGAACTCCTGGCCCACACTGCATGATGGACCACTAAAAGACATTCTGCCTTAACATGAGAGCCCTTGACTGATAAATCTCCTCTGCTAAGCATGAAATCATAATAGGGTGGATGAGATTTAAGGTGTTCAGACCTAAGAATAGCTATTCTAGTAAATGAACCATATCAAGTCATTTAACAGTCCGTTTAGCTCAGTACACTGTTCTTCATGGTTTCCAGTAGACTTTGAACATGAAAGAGTATATGAAGAAAACAGTACTAAACGATATTTTCTCCCATTCTTATTCCCAGATTCTGGAAATCTGTGGTGTAAGGCTTTCCTGAGACAGGTGCTATAACCTCATTTTTGTGTTTAAGAGCCCTTGAAGAATTTTCTTGCATGAATACATCTAGCTACTTTTTTAACCATTTATGGTTTTGATCCCTGTACTTTCCCAAAGCAATGACATCCAAAGAGAATACTGACTTTAGTTTAAGACTTGCTCAGTCATTGTATTGGGTTCCCTCTAACTCTTGTGTTATATGAAATGTTCCCTGTTCACCTTCTCCATGTCAGTAATGATTTTGTAGTTGCCTGTAATATCCCTTTCTTCTGTCTCATCTCCAGTATTAAGATCCCTTATCTTCTGATTTTTCCTCATTTGAAATCTGCTTCTTATTTTTCATTGGCCTCATTTAACTGCTCCAAGGTATTATAGCATGACATAATGCACTTTCTCTTTTTTTTTTCCCCAGTATTTCTCTCTCAGCTTTTTCTAATAGTGTTTCCCTCTTTGGCTGATGCTGAGCACTGAACTGATGCTTTCATTGAAATCCAGGACCATTTTTTGAGAAGTAAGAGTTAACTTACAGGTCAACATTTCATGTGTCTAATTAAAGTTGTTCTCCATGTGCCTCAGTTTGCATTTATTGACACTGAATTTCATCTGATGATTTATTGCTCAGTTACTTAGCATTAAGAGCCCTCTGCAATTCTTTTAGCCATCAATTCTAGTTTTCACTGCTGTGAATAACTTTGTGCCACATCATATAAGAATACCTTGAAAAACTTTAGGACCACTTTTGATATCTTTCCATTGTAAAAATTAACCATTTATAGCTACTTCTTCTTTTTCATCTTTTACGCATTCTCATGAGAAGGTCTTTTCTCATGCCCTGTGGTAATGTATCTTCCAACAAACAGTTGGATAAACTGCTCTGGAAATCAGACTAGCTGGAACTAAACAGTGCAGTGAGAGACTGTCTTGTGCTCTTGGGTTTTTCAGGAAGCTGAGAATCTGCACCAGTAGCCTAGAATAAATCAGAATCAAAAAAAGCCAATTCTTCAGCAATAACACCATGCATGGCAAATGGAAAATAAAGAGATAGGAAAGTGGAGTCCATCAGCACTGCAGAGGGATTCAGCACAAGAAGGTTAAACAACACAAATGAGTTTCAGGCAGGGATTTCAAGGAAGAAATATTGTCCTCATGAACAGAATGAGGAAAACTGCACCTGATTTTTTATAATAATTGCCTTGCATTTTGGAGAAAGTAAATTGAGAGAAATGCCACTTTTACTGCTCATGTGCAGATCAACTACTGTATTTAGGCCTGTCTACAGCTAGCAGAGCTTGAGAAGTGACCTGGAAAGATGGTTTTCATGTGTAGGATGCCATGAGTAAAGTAATTCGTAGAGCCCACTCACAGCTGCAACTTTTCTTGATTGCCCTTAGGACTAGACAGTGAAATGCAAGAACAGTCAATGTCTAGGAGCTCTTTTACCTTTTAGTCCCCTCAGTCCTTCTTTCACTGTATGATCACACAGACACTGAATGTGTTGTAGAAAAAGATGCTTGGAGGAAGGTAGCCTCTTGCCTTCAGAAAAATCCATCCTTCTTTGCAAACTGCTGTTGGCTCAGACTGAGACCTCTGAAAGGGACTCCAGAAGCAGGCTACAGCCTGAGTTAACTGTCACATAACACTACAGATGGCTTGTGGGCTGAAATCCCTTGTAACGAATGGTAACACAGAGCATTGTTTCATTGTTAAGTGCTTAATTCGTTCACAGGGTAATTTTAGAACGATAGTTTGAACCAGTCACTTGAAATATTTTCGTTTTTCCTTTAGCAAAGCAAATTCTTTTAGCATTTGAACTTTTTTCTCTTCAAGGTCACTGATGAGTGGTTGACCTGTGAGTAGAAAAAAATGCATATCTTCAGGTCACTAGCTTTCAGATGAGGCCATCTGCTTCAAATTGGTGGGAAAAAAATGGCAGAGTCTCTTGCTGAAAATTAATAAATTGATTCAGACATGCTTAGGAAATTGTATTGTGCCACAGGGAAAAATTTATTTATGACCTCATCTGGAGATCACCTTCTGCCTCAACCCACAAAGACTGTAGAAGTAGGCTGGATAAAGATATTGGAGAAAAGTTTCTATGGGAAATCCTGCCATTGGATGGACTGGATGACCTAAGAAATAGTCTTTTGTATCTCTAATTTTGGAGTATCTATGATTTACAGCCATTATAATCTCATTCTAGCTAGTGTCACTACAGATGCAAAACTTATTCCTATGTGTGTCTTATCTTCCCTTTAGATTTATGAAAGCTATCTGCTTTAATCTTGCAAAATAGGTCAAAGGAAAGGATGGGTCACTATGTTTTTCTTTAATTTACCATTCTATTAGGTGCTTTTGTGGCCCCTATTGCACTTGTACTTGAATGTCCCATACCATCTCTGCAAGAGAAGTACGTTCTTGCTTTCTCTATTTCATCTGTGATGATGAAAGGTCACACAGGATATCTATGACACTGCACAAATCTCAGCCTTTGACTTTGAAGCCCCAGCCTATCTCTTGCCCATCCCATTATTTGCCAGTCCAGGAAGAAGAGCGGACAAGTGCAGGACTGAGAAAGGCAACTGGCTTTGTTTATAAATCCAAGTCTCTTGCAGAAAATTAAGTACAAACATTTTTCAATGTGTTTCAATGCATACCTTATTTAAATTATCATTTTTGGGGGCAGAGAAGTAAATATAACATAGCTAATTAAGTTATCCATTGCATTTGTAGAGATGGATGTATGACTAATGAAAATTAGTGGAATATATCAGCAGTAAGTCCTCTTCCAGCACGTTGTTCTGAGTAGCAATGGTGAGCAAGCATGGTACTTTGAATCAGAGCTCTGACACACCATAAAACCTCATGCTCTTTCAGGACCAGAAAAGTGTTGCCAACAGTTTCTTAAGACAGGTGATCTGTCTTCTGGAGTAAGAAGTTGTGAGTGAAATTGAGCAGAGATAGGATGATGAGAGTATCTTCAGAGTAGGAAAATAAGTTGAGGAAAGGGCAGAGGATTTGGGTGCATAAGAGAATTAGCAGAGGTGTGAGAGGGCTCTGCAAAGCCTGACGGTAAGCAGGGTAAGTAAATAAACTAGAGGAAAGATGTGGAGGCCCTTGAAGAGCAGGGTGGCTTGCCAGTTGCAGTGCTTAAAAGAAAATGTAATTTTGGTAACTCCATTGTAGGAAGATGGATATAAGGAAAGAAGTAGTCTGGGGCTACAAGGATTAGACAGCAATAGCTCAGGTATCAGTGTGCAGACAAAAATCCCCAGTGGATGGAGACTGGGACACAGCAGGTTACTCCCTGACAAAACACCTGAGTATTCTGGCTGGAAGAGACATCAACAAGTTCTTGGTTTAGTTAGCAAGCACTTTTTGAATGTTGCTCTTTCTCTGTCTCCTACAAAGAACTGATCCTAATGTGAACCTTAGCCCTCAGCTGAAACAGGGCAGGTAATTCCTCTGTGTCCTGAGAACACATATTGCTGGGATGTGAATTCCTGCTGCAGCCCTTCACGTTGCCAGCCCCTTTTCAGCCAACTGTGTTCCTAGTGTTGCCCAGGGATTTCCCTTTTTTAGAACTCTTACTGTAACCTGGAGAAGAATCAGGGATTCAGGCCTGACTGTCTCCAAGTGCATGGACAATGTACAGTTGGGACGGGTGTCTGAATCCAAGACCCAAATACTACCTTGATGGGCCCTTTTGAACTCTACTTTTACTCTGTCTGTTGTTTAGGTGTTTCTCAGCACCCTAATCCCTTGTCTGGGAGTGAGGTGTGCAAGTCTTAAAAGCCCTGAAGAGAATGATGCTTGGAGGGGAACTGAAAAAAGTCATAGTTTCCTTTTACCACAGGTCCTGCCTGTCTTCTCAGAAGCATAATCCTAGGCTAGACTGATATTTAAGAGAGGGCAGTCTCCCCTAAATCCTTCAAAGTACTGTACAGCACAGAATTGTAGCATCAGGCCTCCTCTAATCCGGGAAGCAGACCTGGTTGTCTCTCCAGCTTTCACTTCTGCTGAATGCTGACCGTAGTCTGAACCTAACCCTACAGTTAAGAAACCATGACATTTCCCTTCCAAACATTAAATAGTACAGGTGTTCGGCAGGAGTCCTGGGCTGTCTCCAGTTTGTAGGAAGGGTTAAAGTAGCACTGGAGGTTCTGACAAGGAAAAAGCCTGGAGCTATACTATACTATACTGAGAGTGCAATCTGCCACAGTAGGCTAGAGGTTACTGTTAGGTTTCCTACCTAGAGCAAAAAAAAAAATAGTTCAGAGGCATCAAAGATTCCTTGCCCTTCCTGACTATTCAAACCCTGCTGCTATCATCTGTCCTGGCTTTCTCATTCTCCAAACACTAACCCTTGTTGGAGACATAATCCCCAGCTGCCACTGAGGTCGTGTGCATTCCCAAATTATTGCTAGCAGGATAATTCTACTGATGTGCCCTCATTTACTTCTGCAAATCCTTTTGAGCCCCCTGTTCCTCTCAGTCTTGTCTTCCCTTCACCTAACCCCTTCCCCTGAAATGAACCCTAATCTTAGGTTCTGGCAGTGTTCTGCCTATGTATCCGTATTCTGCATTGCAGGAAGAGGAATTCTGGCTGCATTCTTCGGTTTGTTCTGTAGGACCTTTTGTCCCCAGTGTCTTTCCTAACATTCTCAAAACTCTAATTCTAACCTCTCTTGGAGGCAGTGATGTTTGACCCTGCAACGTAGAAATTCAGCCCAGCTGCCACAGTTTTTCAAAACATTCTAGAAGATCTTTAATGAGATAAAATGTTAGTGAGTGTTTGCATTTTAGCAGTGTCATTATGCTTGCCCTGCTACGTCTGGTACAATATATACAGGCAGGTAAAAGCAATCCCTAGCCCAAATAGCTTAATTTAAGTAGACAAGAAGAACACAGATGATGTGATCGATCTTATCTGTCAAGGCAGGTTGACAAGAGCACAGCCTGGAGAAGAAATGACTGCAGATATGCCCTGTTCACCACCAATCATGGGATGAAGAGCAGAGGCATTTACAAGGGCCAGCTGCACCAGCTTCTTCCTCACACTGATCCTCCTCCACCTCAACATTTCTCCCAAATAGTTTGTATTGGGAAGAAGTCTCTCCAGCATCAAGCAGATTTTGGCAGTAATGGGGATAAACCCCAGAAATTAAAATGCACCCAGAAAAAGACAGACACTCTATACAGAAATAAGTGACAGCAGAATCATCCAGGCATAAATTACAACCTCACTTGGCAGCAACACTAAGGGAGTGGAGCATCAATCAAAATGAGAAGAGCCATGCCCCTTGGATCTGGGACTCCTGACATGACTAGCTAGTGCCAGACACAGCTAAGCAGGCAGCCATTCTGCTAGTAATGCATTCTTGTTGAATAAAGCCTGTATCTGTAGGCTAATGGCTTGAAATTGCTCAGAGATTTAATAAAAGCTCTGAGGAGAAAGGGAAAATAATAGTCATTTAGATAAATGATAGGACTCTAACCAGAACAAAGGCATTTTAATACAAATGTGTTGCCATCAATGGCGGCGTGTGTACTCTGCTGTAATTAGACATTTTCTACTAAGGCAACACAAAGCCAGCTGTTTGGCCCATTGTATGTGCCTCCATTCTCTAAGTCTCAGTTGCATGTGCTAGTCATAAGGCACAAAAGACTGGTTTCATATTGAAAATATGAAAACATGGAAACACACACACAGGAAAATGGCAGGGGAGACACACTGGCAATCACACAATGAGCTGATTTATAGAGTGCTAATAATAAAAGCATAATTGCTAAATTACAGCCAGATGGACCAGGTACAGCTACTCATGAGACACCTGTTTTACTGGGGTGTGAAGCAGCTCCATCCAGACAGAATACAGCTGCAGTGTGGATGAATCCAGGCAGTTGTGTTGGGATAACACACATATTATGCAGATTGTATCAGACAAGTGTGGGGTGAACCATGTCTGCTTTACCAAGTTTTAAAACTCATTGCAGCTTGTCTGTTTCCTGCTGTGCCAGGTAAGTTCCACTGGCTAAGGCTGAGTTCCTGTAAAAACAATACCTTCTTTTAGAGAGTGAGGGTTTGAAATTGCAATGACTCATACAGAGCTTTGGAGGATTGCTGCATATAGGATATAATACATTTTGGCCTGGGTCCTCGTCTGGTGTAACCTGTCAAGACTAATCTGATTTCTACCCTGTGAGGATTTCTCTCTGCATAATTCTGAATATTATAAAACAACACTGATATAAACAGGGTCTGTCTAAATACAAAAGCCTTAAATACGCTCCTGAATACTTGCAGGTTATACAGGTAGATTGCTTCTACTAGTGACTATGTACAGAGATCCTGTAAACAGCATTGCTGAACTGTTGTACGTAACAGAGCAACTGCAGAAGAAAACACCTACTGAGTTTCTGAGTGTATCATGCTCATCCTCTGAATCCACTGATCTAATATCAATCTCTGTATAAAGGGAAATACAGAAGATGTGGTGGAGGAAAGTCATGCAAAGGTGAAAATACTCTCAGCAAATTCTTGTTGTAAGAGAAAGATTTCTTGTCTCAAAATATATGCACAGCTTTAATGATATTCTCTCTAAAATGCCCTGAAAGAAGTCAGTACTTATTTCATTGTTTTATACTGTTGCAACCTTTCTATCCACACAAGAGCAAATCCTGATTATCCCTGGTATAAGAAATAAGAATCAGGCTTTGCTGTATTTTTTGTTTTGTTTTCTTTAGTTTTGAGTAATAAAGGAGGCATACAATTATTAATGTCATGTATAATTAAACGATGCTGTGAATGTCATCCCCGCAAATATCTATAGGGAAGATAAGAGGGAAGCAAAGCAGAAAAGTGATTTGTGTTCTTTGCCAGACAGGTGCTTTGAAAGGAACAGATACTAGTACTAATGGTCTTTGTTGTCAGTTTGCACAGTAGGATGGGTGAATGTAATGCATTCAAATCAGAAAAATCATGGGACACTTTTCTCTATTTCTTTATTTTGCATTCTTTTCATGTTGTATCTAATCATTATTAAGAAAATAATGAGGGCATAAAGGTTACTATTTTTAAGAAATGATTCTACAAATAAACCTTCCTTTTTTCATGAACATCACTGTATCTCAGTGGAGCATGACCAAGTGATTATCCGGTAATGCAGAGCTAGCCCATGAGGACCTTGGAGCCTGTGTATTTAGACCATGTGTTCTACTTTTCCAAACTTGCTGAGAATTACAATAGGGCTTAATTTAACTGCTTGCTCTGAAGTGGAAATTTTCACTTAAGTGATAGCTCAATAAAACGCACAAATATAATAGAAGCAGTGCTCATTAAAAAATGGGAATCTGTCAACTATGAGATTACAGACCAGAAATTAAAGAAGTAGGGGAGAAATGGACTGCCATACAAATAACAGGTTGGAGTGAATTTTGGACCTCAGCTACTGAGTATTTGTGAAAGTCTTACAGGCTGATTTTGAGTAGAATCTGAAATGGAAATAGAATGGAACAAGCTGAGCTGGGTAGCTATTAAAAAAACAAAACAAAACAAAACAAAAACTTTGAAGGTGGTCAAGGTTAAAAAGACCCAGGAACTGGTGACCAAGCAGCATTCAGGTGAATTGTGCTTAGCTAGAATCAGGGCTTATATTGAAGTTTTCAGGTACATTTTCTGTTCTCATCTGGCCATCTGTAGTTGAAGCCATTGATCTCTGAATGAGATCAAAGAAGATCATCCAGTTCTAGCTTATGTAAGCTGAAGACTGCCTGCCATGCTTTCTGAAAGTGAGAATGAAAAAAAACCACAAAACACCAACTCTCTATATTTCCTGTTCTGAAATGTTTTTATGTTGTACTGGGAGAAAGAAAAGAAAAAGCAAGGAAAGTGAAATGAGGGAATTCTTAACAAAGCAGAATGATATCTATTGTAGGCAACGGTTTACTTGGCATATTAACTTATCTTCCTATTGGCGTTTTATTTGTCCTCATGTTGTAGCCACCTCATAAGCCTGCAGGTAAATTCTTATGATGAATCTCTGATGCTACTGTATTATTGTATTTCTTCTTGAGTGTGAAAAACCAAAAAAGCCCCATATTATGCAGAACTGAGAAATAAAAGAGCAATAGTTCACCAATGCATAGCTCACAGCTAGTAGTTTTACTGGCTATGTATTGTAATTTTATAATAATCACCACAGCAGTAAACATTCTTATTATAGTATTATTCTAAGCCCTCTGCAACCAGCAAAGTATTAAAAACCGTTCCTCATAGAAGAAGGAGGACAGGGGAAGTTATGTTCGTAACTGAACCATCTGCTAAAATCTAACCATTTCTGGCGGTTATTTGCAACCTAACCCTGAAGTCTCCAGATGAATACCTTTCTATGTCCACTTATGCATGCAGCTATCCATACCTTTACAGTTATGTTTATGATTTCAATAAATGCTTGAGTATCCACTTGCTTACCTTAGCTTCTGGGACTGACCTTGTGGATGTGCTTTGAGCATGCTGAAGGAACAATCAACAGGAAGAAATGCCTTCCTGTCTTTTACACAAAAGCCCAGCTGTCGGAGCACTTACCTGCAGTTTGTGACATACGTGTTCCTATACCTCTTCAATCTATTTCATAATAGGGATTTTAATCCAGAGCCCTCCAGAGGGGTTGCAGAAGCCTGTTGTGTGGGGTATCCTGAGTCCTGGTGCTTCCTCACAGTTCCTCCTCTTTGTATAAAACAGAGTCTGAGTTTGGGAATTTTGCCTGAGAGAGGGCTCCAGAAGTCACACAGTACCATGCTGACTATTAACATCCCTAATCCTCCCTCCTTTTGACACTAGCTCCAAGTGTCTGTCTGGCAGACTGAAATGGATGTGGCTGTAGGGATTTTTTTTTTTCCAGTAGACAAGACTTACCTCAATGATTAAGTTGGAAAGTGCTTAGAAGTTAGCTGTTGTCCTTAAACATGGCCTAATAACCTTCTGTAATCATCAAGGAGAGTGGGAGAGAAGGGAGACGCTTCTTCTTTGCAGGAACCTAGACACAGTTAGTACAACCCAAAGACCAAAGTCATGCTTATAACAAAATTTGTCCACACTGGTTTTTAGAAGGATATTTAATATGTAGACAACCCCAGTCTGTGTATTAAAAGTTATGTGCTGATGTTTGTTTAATAATTTTTGCCTGTAGCTTTGGAATCTTTATGTAAAAAGTAGCTTTGTTTTTCAAAGATTTTTGAAAGATAACTGCAGACCACCTCAGGTGAGAATTGATCCACACAATAATTTCTTACCAAGGGTTCTGCAAAATCAAAGGATCATGTGAAACAGACTCTTTCATGTCATTCATAGACCAGCATCATAGGGTCCTCTGTAAGGAGATGTTCACTGGGGACAATAAAACGCTTCAGGGGTAAGCCTGCATAGAGACTTTATAGGATATACATCTTTACCATATGTTTATTCAGTGTATTATCCCAAACAACTATGTCCCTGTGTTCAAACCTTTCCTTCTGTGTCATCTGTCTTATCCCCTGTTTCTGTCCAAGGCAGTACCTACAGATAGTGGTGGGCAATGAGAACCTGTTGATATTTCTCTTAACAACCTGACAGAAATATCATCAACACCTCGATGCTATGTAATTCTGTGGCAGGGAATATATCTCTGTTGATTCCATAAAAATATAGAACTGATTTTAATTTCTATAAAACTTTGATGGCTTCATCCCTGGTAAATCCTACAGAGATTTCCCATACTAAGAACTTTGTGATAAGCTTATGAAACAAATGCATCAGAAGGGGCAAAGGCTGCCAGCTTTTGTTGTTACTCTCAGCTGTCTAATTGTCTTGATAGAAGAATAAAAAGGAGACATTCTCAGTTTATATCTTATCACGGCTAAAATATGGTGTTACAGAATGATGAATAGAAAATGATAGTGACATCTTTCAGAAAAGATGCATTGGTATTAATTCCTTACTATTATGGATGTAAAAAGACACGACTAAGGAGTAAATTCTGGTATCCTGGCAAAGTCACAAATTTGGCACAGCATATCCATTGTACTCACATAGTTTTTTCCAGCAGTTTCAGTTGTGAAGTCCATGTTTGTATTTATCCTAAATGGACATGTAATGTTGCTTTGTACCACCCCAGAGCTGGCTGCATTTTTGTGATGCAATCCACGTGGTTACACGCACAGCTAGATTCTGCCTTGGGTACTTTAGATGCACTAGAAGAGGTATGAAAGAACCACAGAGAAACTGGCACCATTCCAGAAATTAAATCAGAACTGCTGCTGGGCTTTTCTTTTTCAGTACTTGAGCACTTTCAGGGATTGGTATAGGGTACGTGTATGTGAGGGAAGGCAAGGGACCCCATGAGCAAAATAAACTGCCTCAACTCAGCCTTCATCTTTTGTGTAGCAGTTACGTGGGTGAGGAGAGACAAGGGTTTGGGATTCTGGTCAGTCTCAACACAAATGTCCGAGAAGCACCTTGCTGGCTTTCTCACGTTGCACCTGGAGCTAGGTGCTTCCCTGCTGGGTTAGAATCTAACCCCTGCTTTGCAAATCGGTCCAAGCTAGCTGATACCTCTACATGTTATTTGCTACTTATTAGTAGTAAGGGGAAAAAGCATCAGTGAGTTCTGCTTTTCTGCTTGTTAATTTCTCCACTGCCACTTTGTGTCAAGGATTTCAAGCAACTGAAACTTTCAGCAGAGAGCTTTGGGCTTTGTTCTCCACTGACTGCTGGTCTAATTGCCTTCCAGCCCTGGCCACAGGAGAAGCAGCTTAACATGAGGACCCAAGGGCTTAAAAAGCCAAAGATAATGATAATGGCCACATTGGTGCTGAAAACAGGAACTCCCAGATGTTGTTAAGAGCACTAGAGTTCAGTTTGACTCTGCTTCCCAGACACAGCCTTCCTCAAAGATAATGCAGTTGTCTTTATCTGGACAAAGAATCTTTTCCCCTTATGACAAAAATGACATCCACCTCAACACGTCTTATTAAGGACACAACTTCCAGCCCAAGAAGACATGCCTTTGTGAAGAGAGGTTGTCATGGTGCTATATGCAGTGCCTAGAAATCAGAATTGCTGAGGATTTATTATAGCTAAAATGGACAAGAACTCACATGCTCCCTCATTACTTCTTGTCAGCAAGTCAGCCTGGGGTTGCAGATTGAAGGAGCAGAAACTTCAGACTTAGGAGCCTAGAGCTGCTAATGATAAATTGCAATCCATCATGTGATTCTTGTACAAGACAAACACTTGTGGCATCAAAAACCAGAAAAAAGCTAGAAAAACTGCAGCAGATGTTTGTGCCTTGCAGTGGTGTGGGCATGAGAGGAGTCAGGATAATGCTGCTAATGCTACCAAAGAACGTGACAACAGTGTCTTCTGTAGCACTGGGTTTTGTTGAGGCAGGTACAGCCAGCACTGGCAGCAAGAAGAGCTGCCAGCTTCTCTCTCTGTCTCTCTCTCTCTCCATCTGGGCTGGAGCTAGTGGCTGCAAAAAGGTTCAGCCTCCCTTAGGGGAAGGCACACACTTGCAGTTGTTCAGCTGGGCTCCAGGATGCTCTGCTGCCACTGGATCACTGTGTGTTGTATGTGCGGTGCCCCATGTGAGTCTGTTCCAGTGCTGCTACCAGACACAACTGGGGCACTTAACAGGGGCCCCTCTAACCTGAAAGAGAAGCAGGAGTGACAGAGGATCTCCAGGGAATGGAAGATGTGGGTCTTGCCCTGAATGTTTTTAAAAATTGACTCTTTGGGCATCAGAACCTGTGGGATTAGATTCAAAATGCCAACAGTTTATAATAGTAGAGCAATTTGGTTAGTTTTACATGTCATCTATATTTTTAATCTTACAGTACATATTTTCAAGGTTTGGGGAGGGATACGGCACAGTCTTGGTCAACAGTGAGGGCTAAATATCTATTAGTTTTCATGCGCTTAAATGTTCTACAAAATTCCTGATGCTGGTCTATGGGGCAAAGTATGAACTTCTAGTGTTTTAAGGAAAATGCTGGTTTTCAAAAGAAATTACAGTGAAATTTTTTGAGCTGGTAAAACTTATTGTGGAAGAAGACAAAGGTGTTGGTAGGATATTGAATAGATATCCAGATATATTGAATACATATCCAGAACAGATAAGTGGTGAAGGACAGGAAGATGGCCTTTGAACAGATGAAGGAAAACAGTATGGAGGAAATCAGAGATTTAGTCCTACACCTGGCAGAGCTTCAGGGAGAAATGGTTAGGCTGAGGAGCAACCCTAAATCACAGAAGATCAGAAAAATTACTGTGATGGAAACATAGTGAAGAATTGCTGTCTTGGAGAGCCAGGCTTCCAAAGTATTTTTGATGATGCCAGGAAGAACATACTGGGAGATGGAGAGATTCTGGATCTTGCTTTGTCACTAAAATGAGGAACAGGACTATTGCATTACCGTACACACGTTGGTTCCCAGTGATTATCTGTGTTGGCTGATCCTGCAGTGCACTTATGTATCAGCAGCAGCCCTAGAAAAAAATAAAGAACTAGTGCTAGAAAGACATTTGGTGCAGAGTGTTAGTCCTGTCTTTTAGGCACTGGAGAATTGCATCCTAGGTTCACTACTTGACTGGTTTTTTGGAATGATGCTGGGATTATGCGTTGGCTGATCCATGCAAGTACTATTCCTAGTTGAATTTCTGACTGCCCAAGGTTTGCAAGAGTTTGAAAGAAATGAGAGATAAAGGTGCCTCTACTCTTGCTTTTTTCCTCTGGTAGCAGATCATTCAGGATTCTGCACTGACCCCAGGTAAACAAACAGTAGAGGGCTAATTGTAACAAGTAAACATCTGAGTTGTGTTGCAAAGGCCTGCATTTACTGCACATCAGTAGCTGGGAAAAATCTCTGGTTGTATTCTCCCTTCAACTAGTGATAAAGGGGATGGAAGAAGATATAGGGCTAAGGAGCTGGACAAAAATTTTAAAATATTAATTTTTACAAAAATGTGACTGAAATTTTTTCAAGTGATTTAGTAATGCAGCAGTTTTACTCAGAGGAAGACTGACAGAATGTTTTCTGTCTGTGTGCATATCTATCCCTCTTTTTTTTTTTTTTCCTTTTTACTTGAGGTTTGGGTAAAGTCCTCTGCAGGATTTAAATAAAATTCTTGAGGCATCTTTTGTAACAGACTACACAGTATCCACATGAAAGTCCATTGCTACTCACCTTTGCAGCCCTCCTCCCATTTACTAGCTATGGTAATGTGGTGTGTATTAAGTGTTGTAATCTGGTTTTTAAAAAAATTAAAAAATAAACGGAAATGAAATTGATCAAAATTAGCAGCAACTGAGATTAGCAGAGTATTTGGAATTGAATTCTGCCTTGTTTCTTGTAAATGTCCTATGGGTCCTTTTTTATGAAAGGTAAAAAATAACATAGTTTTCAAGTAGTTTGTGATGCTTACTTTATTATAAAGATAAGAACAGTTGAACATAGGGCAATAAAGAGAGAGTTTTAAGTAGAATTAACTGAGAATCTTCCCAATTTGCTGACAGAAATGTTGGATGAAAATTCTTTGTGATGCTATTCAAAATTTCTCATAAGAAATTCAGTTTGGTCACAAATGTTTTCTTTCCTAATAGGGAAAGCAGTGAAACAGCTCCCTGCCTGCTTGCCTGCAAGGTGTAGAGTTTCTTGGTTTGCCTTCATTCTTTGGGACTGGGGTGGGTCAATCTCCCTTTCCTACAAGTAAGTCACAAGGGAAAATACAGAGACAGACAAAGATCCAGACAGTGGCAGAAATGGGGAGTTAAGGCACTGGAAAGGAAGCCTGAAAAATTTATTTTACTTTTACTCTCTGTGTGGAAAAAAGACAAATATCCATTTCCTCTGTCTTATTTTATGAAATCCCAGCCTGTGAAAAAGGTGTAATTTTTGGGGTTTTTTTTTTGCTTTTCATTCTAATTCCTGAGGCTTCCCAACCTCCCACAGGCATTCTCCAAATCTATTCAGCCTTAATTATAGATTACCTTGGTCAAATGATTGATAATGATGGGATGTGAGAGGTGAATGCTGGCTTGTGCTTAAGTCTGATGCCATTAAGTGTGTAAATAAGTACCAGCAGTGTTCAAAGCTTTCTGCAGGTGCTCTTTTTGCATCAATTTTGTATCAGACTGGAGTCTGAGAAAGCAGAAGTAAGAACACGAGAAATCATAACTGATAGAGCAGCCTAAATAAAAGTTATTTAATTTGCTTTTATCAAGAAAGTTTTAGAACCTGGGGAAAACGTAGACCCATTTTCCACTCCATTAACCAGAAGAGAGATGAAAGTGAGAGTGGAAGCTGGGAGCTCCAAGACAATGTGCAAATCTTGAATTCTTGCCCCTCAGATATCATATAACAGCAACTATTTAAAGTCTTGTGGATGTGCTATTCATCTCAGTCATCCTCAGGATTCATTCAGCTGGCAGTTTGCAACATGCCAACATGCTATAGGCTAAGCTGATTAGAAATGTGAGTGTGTTTTCCCTTCTTGTCAAATTTTCTGAGGATAAATAGCTCTTATGTTTAAGAGAGCTGAAGTTTGTGATGATCCAAGGGGAACAGCCTTTAAAATGCTGTAATCCTCTAAGGGATACATGGCTTTTGTTGTTATAATAACTGTGACTCCTATGTCTAATAGTTCTCAAACCCTGATACTGGCAAACCAGCAAGGTCAGAGTCTTGGTTGTATATTCAGTTTAGGATTGATAATAATTCTGTATAAATTGTAATGCCTTCTGAATGGTGAGTTTTCTCCATAGGGAAAATTCTTTTGAAGATATGGCATTGACTTTATGTAAAGTAATTATAAATACCAATGATACAGATGCAAATCATACCTGGCCAGGAGAAAAAGGGAATTGTTGTGAAGTTAAACAGGTAAGAGGAACGTTTTAGTCCAGACTTGATGTCTTGGGTCTCTGTGAGTGCTCCAACACAAGTTGAAAATTTGCATTGGTGGTGGAGTCCAGATGTTAAAGAGAAAGGAAAAAAAAAGCCAAACCCTGATGAAGGAGTGAGGAGGAAAATAAAGTAAAAGGAACAACCTGTGATTATATCACAGGATTAGTATTCAGATCTGGCTTCTTTTTACAGGCTAGCAGCAAATGTGCAATTTAAATACAGGCAAATAATTTCCCCCAGTATTAATGTCAAGAATAAAGCTTTAGAGAGTTGCTGAGAGTCTTAAGAAACTTCTTTTTATAAAGAATATCAGTACCTTGAATAGGAGTCTTGCTTTATGATATAAAGATATGATAACTGATATTAAAGCAGAAAGCTAGAATAGTAATGGTTTTTTTGCACTGATAATCAGATTTAGCCATTGTATAGATAGAACCAATATTAAGCATTAAGAAAAAGAAGTGCTGAGCATTAATCACAGAACATTCTTCTGAATTGTCTGCAAATTCCAGTATTGAGAGTAACAATTGGTGAGAAGGAATTGAAGGCCTTAGCATATAATTATTTATTAGTTTATTGGCAACAGATCAACTAGTCCAAGGTTCCCATGCTTCTTATCCCTTATAAAGGGCCTCAGGGTTCCTGCTGACCCAAGAGATCTCTTAAATACCCCTCAGTGCAGTGAAATCATAGCGATGAATCAATGAGTAAGTCAGCATTACCCTTGTTCCTAATGCAGAAGACAAACAATTATGCAGATTTCTTCCCAGATAGATTATCCATCCTAATTAATAATTTCCTCTCCTGGGCCTTTGCTCTTTCTAGTAGATGAAAAGGGTAATTAATCTTGTAGGTACTATTGCTGGAAGTTTATTATGTCCCCTGAATTTCAAACATATCATGCAACTAAGATTTATCTGTCTAAAATCCCAAATGTCTTTTAAGCTTTAACAGACAACTCTGAGTGCTACTCTGCTTGTTGTGCTTTACCTTGGATTGGCAGTCACTAGCTAAAATGATGTCTTTTATTCTGTGTTTTCTGCCTTTTGAATTTAGGCTTGTGATTTAACCTGGACTTCTAGAGGTGTCATAGGCAAGTTTTGTAACATCTGTTGGCTTTAATTTCTTGTCTGAGAGTGAAGCTGAGCAAAAATTTTCTTGTGTGTTTGGTTTTCCACTTTTTCCTTAGAGGAAAAAGGCAATAAGAGTGGAAGGAATAAAAGTTTCATCAAAGATGTTTCTGTTGAAAATCTTGGCCCTTTGGTATATAACCAGAAATATCAATTTCAGGAAAAACACAAAGGAATTTGGCTAAACCCTGAAATTTTTAATTATAAACCTTGGGATTAAAATTGAAAGACTGATTATATCCACAATATTTATCAAGAGCTATATATTTTCAATTATTTTTGGAGGTAATCTAGTGTTTGAAGTATACATGTCATGGTGCCAAAATCTTCTTTCTTAATAAGACGGGGATCTTTGGATGTAGAATTCCTCAGACTTGTTGCATGGGTGAGGAGTCTGACATATAAGAGAGTAATGAGTCTGAAGAGGAAAAATGACTTTTCTCCATTTTCAGCTCTAATTTTCCCAGGTTTTGAAAATGGTGCTTTCATCAACTGTCATTACCCAGAGCTGACTGAAAATATTTCCATTCTTCTACCCTCCTGATCTCTGAACACTGTGTCTGATTGCCAGGTAAAGAAGAACTACAAGCACACAATAACTGATCTCCAGAAAAGGACATCAGGAATGATGTATTTCACTGGGAAGCCCAGCGTGCACCAGAGAACAGATGCCTTGACTTGTGCATTTGGTTCATTTCCTGGTGCATCCCAAGACCATGCTCTCCCAGACATTTCCATTTCATTCGTGTTAGTTTGTGCCTGGGAAATGAACCTGAGCCTGAGCTGCAGGACAGATGTGTTCCCCAGTATTTTCCATTTCTCCCAGATGTCTCTATTGAGACACTGACTGGAGCATAATATGATTCTTTTCCAGCCTGAACATCTGTATTTTTGTTATGGCAGGTGGGTACCCTGATCTTGTTCTGATCTAAAGGCAGGACAGAGTCAAGACAGGTACATGGCAACATTCCTGGATTAAACTTTTACAACATATATGTGATAAAATTCATTATTCTTCTTTTGCAGTCACAGAACTAGAGAGAGATTATATGACTTGACCTGCACTAAAAGGGAAATTAATTTGCTTATCTGTGGTTATCTGAGTCCTAGGTCTAGTGGGCCCCATTTTATTACCCTTCTCACTAGAACAGGAGTCCAACTTGTGATGTCCTCACTATCAAGGTAGTCTTATCACTGTTAATGAAGAAAATGGAGGTGATTAGTTTTAAATGGCTCTGATGTCAAACCTGGATGATTACTGATAAATACAGGATGGCCACACTCCTCCTGGGCTTGATACTTGCCGACCTAGCACATTTTCCAGCTAGACTCATGGGCAAAAGTGTATGGTGTCATATGCTGAGGAGCAGGTCTTCCATGACAGCCCCTGTGGTGTTTTTTATGTGAATGAGTGAGAGGACTGTAAGCTAAAAATTAGTCACTTCAAGAAATCTCATTCTTGTACTTCAGAACCAACTTGTGAAATAGGCCCATTAGTCTGATCCTCTGCTTTGCTGAGCTTTGAAGAATCACAGTGATGGAGGACACACCATTACTTTCAGACTCACTCTTTCTCTGTGTTTTATCTATTAGATCTTCTTAGCCATTAGTTTAAGAAAGATAGATGGCTAGCACTGGAAATCTTCATGGAGCAGTTTCACACATCTTATCTATTTTAAATGGTGAAAATTGTTAATTTCTTCCCTGTATGCCTATACGGGGGACATGAATAATTTTTCTGGACATATGTATATGTGTACTTAAAATAATCAGGAGTAAAATGGCAAAGCATATTGTTAAATGAATGTTACACAGCATGCTTTTCATTTCTAAGCCAGATGTGATCTTGCTTCTTATCCTTGTACTCTTCCAATTTCTTTCTCTGAATGCAAGGCATGATCACACTAAATTAACACATTTTTCAATTCCAAGCCTTCTCATAGGGGAGGCTGTAGGCCCAGGGGACTCTCTCCTATGCTTGTTATTTATCTATCTTCATGTTAATAGCATGTTTACAATATACTGTAAATGGAGTGAATGTGTATTACATCTCTGTGAGCTACTCATTATGTTCTGTATGTTTATTTTCACCTCTTTCCTAAACTCATTTCTGTGTTAACAAAATCTAACTTTATACTGAAATTCATTCTTACCCTGTTTTTCCTCAGAAAATAGCCATTTTAATAACCTGTAGTGGGTCTGAAGATTTTTAAATATACTTCTCTAAAAATTATACTTCTGATGAATTCTGACATTTTGTCACAAACTGGAGTCATTCCGAGTATCTGAGGATGGTAAACTAATTATCTCTTGCCCTTCTCTTGCTAACATAAAAAGGTTAAATTAATCACATTCAGTTATAGCTGGCATTAAGCATACAGACATATTCTTTTTTAAGGAGAGAGAGAGAGTAATCAGTGGCTTTTATTAAATGTTTTTCTCTGTATGTCAAAATCACCTTTTGAAAATTAAAAGTGCTAAATTAGCAATTTTGCCTATTTTCTATTAATTTTAATGTTTTCATATTCTTCATCAGAAGACTGACTTCTCTTACAGCCTGTTTTTTATAGCCCACTCCTAAATGAGTAATTCTATGTCCTGTGACACTTTTTTTTTTTCATTTCTGTAGTCTTTGAGCTGTGCAGTGAAAGGACTTTGACTTGGCAGCAGATCTATCTTGAAAAGTAAAAACAAATCAAAGTTATCTATGAAAGTGCTAGTGTCTGCAATCAGAAGGTAATCTCTCTGGAAACCTTTGAGCTAACTAACCCTAACTCAGAGGAAGTCATGTCGGATCGTTACCTGGTCACAGATGGGGGAGCTCAGACACAGGAGGAACCAGGATAACTTTCTACCAGAAAGCTGAGCAGATTCCTAGAATTATTTGAGGATTATTTTGTTGTTGTTGTTTGCACTGGTTTTAGACAGAATTATGGTATATGGCCCTGTGGTTGCCAATGAAAATATGCTGCCCCATCCAAAGAATTTGCCTCTTAAGACCTGATCTGCACTCATACACTAATATAGCATTTGCTTCTGTTAAGAAGCCTTATTGTCTTAGTCCACTCTTCCATAAACTAAGTTTTGATAGAGGTTAGCAAACATCATCTGTGCCTGCTTGGGGTATGTATAGTTTATTCACAGTGGGATGGGGCCGAAAAGGATTTATATCAGGAGCAAATGACGTAGGATTGGTCGAGAAACACCAGCTCTTCCATCTGGATCCATATGTTGTAATGTGTAACAATTCACCAAGGTAAAGACCTTAAACTTCAGCTTCCTGTAAAAATCAGCCCAGGGTCTTTTTTAATGAGACAAGACATGATTGAAATTCTGCAGCAGCACTTACTTAATTGTAAGTCTCACTCCAAAATGTCACGCAAAAATGCTCTGTGCTGTCACGCTGCAGTTTTGGTTTTGTACCAGATCCCACGGAAGACTGCTAATTCAGACTACTCCTCCCCATTTCTTACAGTATCTTCAATACTTTCAGTGGTGTTGCAACCCTTCAAAATGAGATCTGGAGAGATCATTGCTGGGAGTGGGGCTCCAGGGTGATGGTGAAAAAACTGTCATGCACAACATACTTAATGCAAATCAGCAAGTTCTTGATATCCATCCAGGAAACTTTTCCCACAGCAAGTAAATATTTGTACCTGGGAAGGTTTTGGTGTTTTGCTACCATTGACGTGCTGTGTGTACGTTGCAGCAAATGACATCTGATTTACAAACAGCTTGAGGAGGAGACCATGTAGTTCACCCTCAGGGACCACTTTTGCATAATGGAGCCAGTGTGTAAAGGCAGGGGAGAAGAGCGACCTTCCTTCCAGAGTCCCTGGTGCCTGCTGACTGTGCAAGTGACGCCTTCTCCAACCATCCCTTCTGACTCACAAAAAAATCCCCTGGGAGAGGCATGGCTAAGCCATCCATCACAGTTCCAAAAGCATTGCCTTGGTTTCTGAGTAAAAGAAGTGCTTTAATATAGAGTTAGCGACCACTAATAAACTAACGCTCCATTGGAGACTGCAGATTGTAGCTCTGTGATGGAGTCATTTGCAGTATAATTGTTTACTGTCTGTTCAACACCACAGTGCTTCCAATTCCTGAAATTTTATGATGGTGCTTCTGATATTTGAAGCTTCCCTTAAAGCTATGGACATGGATGATTGGAGGAAAATTTCTGCTAAAATGGAGGTGGGTGGAGAACTCCCAGATGTCATGTAAATTGAAAATATCCTGAGAGTATCAGGAAGGATTAGAACCCAGACGCAAACAAATTTATTTGCAAGCCATTCTCACAACAATTTTTCTATGGGGATTGCTAAATGTTACATAGATTGGTTTTGGTGGGGTGCTCAATGCTGTGGAAAACAGAAAACCTAGCAGAGTCTAGTTTCAAAGATTTTGCAGTCTAGAGGTCAAGCTTAGAAAGCCTCAAGAACAAATAAAGATGGGAATTAAGTCTGTTGTCTGTCTCTGTGGCAAGGCAGTTTATTGTGTTTTGTGTCTTGTTCTGATTAATGTTTATTCCATGAGAAGGAAAAAACACTAAAGGCTTTTTGAGTGACAGTATGAGTACAGTGCCTAACTTTGAAAGACTGTCTCAGCTGACGCACAAAATGGCAGCTTCCACCCAGTGAAGAAGGACATTTTTCTTCCTGTTTAAAGACCCTGCAAAGATAAGGGAAAAATAATGTTTTCTTTCGGTCTTCTTTCAATTCCACAGTTATATCTTGGGAAAGCCCAACGATATGATGTGAATAAGCAACCAAAGTTCAGAAGTTTCTTTAATTCCTTTGATGTGGGTATTCAACTGCAGGTATCTCCTCAGATATCTTCTTTGTCCAGGTGTTAGCACAGCTGGAAATGCTCTAAGACCAGCTTTCTTTGTAGCAGTTTTACAGCTAGAGCTACAGAATTTATAGACAAGAGGAAAATTAAAGGGAAGGGCTTGGGGAACATAATCAAAGGTTCACTTCACAGAATTTGATAGGTAAAACTTACTTTGTTGGCACTGCCTCATGTAGCTGCACACTCTGTTTGAAATCCTACCAATAATACCCTGAATTTCTTCTCGACAACTTCAAGTGTATTCTTAACAGAAGTGGCATTATATCAGCACCTTCCACTAATACAGTTCTTGAGTTGGCACTATATAATCATTGCCTACGTCCCCCTCAACCGGGCCACTGACCAAAATTTTGAATTCTGCAGTCCTAAGGTCAAAGGACCTCCTCCTGTCTCCTATCCCTACAATGTGAAATATACAGACTTCATTAGAAATGCCTTCTTTCTTGATAGCTCGCAGTTCTCATGCAGAATCATGGCTGGAGGTGAAACTGCTGTTGAAAACAATCTCAGGTAGTCCTTCACAGGCTGTCTAACCTAAGAAGGAGAGTCTCAGTCTAGGGGTTAGGGGACAGTGCAGGGAACATGATTAACAGGGATGCGTACTTTTGCCAAGCAAAGGCGTAACAGTCTTCCCAGGATAGGGAGGCAGGTGAAACACATAGCTTTTTTTGCTGAAGAGTCTATCCAGACCTGGACAAAGCATGAGACTGGGTCTTCATCACTCCGTGGGAATAACTGTACGTCTCTGTCATGTTTAGGGAAATAAAGTTGCACGTTGAAAGAGTGAAGATGTGAATAACGGAGAGAGCATGTAAATGGCCAGCAGCTCTTTGAGAGTCAGTTGACCCATTCCACAGAAAAAAATATGCTGGGGTTAGAAAGGCAGATTATAAGTGCAATAACTAAGAGCATTTCAAGGCAAAAAAAGACATCCCAACACCAGTACCTGAGCATGCAAATTAAATAGATTTACCATACAATATAAAGCTTGTAAGCAACATGGTTAGGGGGCATTCAGGCTTCATGACTTTGCAGGGCTTACTACATTTATTGGATTTTTATTTGCTGGTCACAAACACCAGTTCTTTTGGTTTATCTTGGCAGAAACATCCTTTATTCTCTCTGGCTTGATTTCAGGAAGATTCTCATGAAATTGCTGTTTGGTTGTTTGCCTCTCAAAAGCAGCAGTCTTGTTTCTCTCATGAAAGAAATGTATGCTTTTCTAACGTGAACACCTCTGGTACTTCTGCTGTGAAGAGGATGGTGGTGCATGATTGAGAAGCTCCCCTGGGTCTTTGGGAACCACTTGGCAGTACATCTGCATGTCTAAGCACTAGTTATTCTTCTGCCCCTATAATGTCTAGCTCTTGGACGTGTCCTATTGCCATACTCTGAGGGCTTGCGAATTACTCTCTCATAGATCACTGTGAGATATTGTGTAATCCTAGAACCAGCAGTAGTAGATGTGCTTCTGATTATATCACATCTATATGAGTAAAGTTTAGGAATCTAATTAGTAATCATTTCTAAACATTTTGGCCAAGTTATGAGTTAGCCTGACCATGAAAAAGTGGATTAAAAATCCTTCATCAAGGTAGTCACCCAACATAAATTTTAAACATGATCTTGCCTGTACAATGAACAGTATGCTGGATTAATAGTGGAATAATGTTAGAAACCCTGATTAGGTTTGGTTTGGTGGGGTTTTTTTTGTTTGTTTGTGGGTTTTTTTGTTTTGTTTTGGGTTTTTTTGTTTTGTTTTGTTTTGTTTTCATTTCATTTAGTATGAACAATGAAACAGATTATTTTCAGTTTTCTTTATAGTAGGTTTTCTTTCCTGGTTATTATAAATTCTCCAAATGTAATGTCATTTTCCAGGGAAGAAGAATGTTGCTCTTCAAAAAGTAAATGGCTTCCACAGAAATTTTGCAACACATTTCACGGTATCATTTCCATTGATTTTAGATGCTGTTGTAGCTCTTTCAGCTTTTAGGAACTTGGCATCGTTGCATTAAAGTTACTTGACTATATTGCCAAATCGGAAAGGGGGCACAGAATTAACTTGTGATGCCTACATCTGTGAAACTGTAACGTCTGTCTTTTTTTTTTTCCTCTTCCCCTGTCCCTTTGTGATATGGAGCCTCTTAGGGACTTTATTCTTGTTTTTTTCCTACTGTAGATTTTGTTTTTTACTCATTACTTAGACAAAAAGTCCCTTAAAATTCTGTGTAGTCTATATATGCATCTGGGCCTATAGTTATATATTTACATTAGGTAAATTTATTTAAATTACTTCACAGGCTTGGCAATATTTGATAGTACCTAAGAGCTGTGAAAGTTGAGAATGATTAACTTGTTCTTTATGGAGGTGAATGCATCACAAATAAATCGTTTTTATCAGTCCAGAATGAGGAAAAAAACAACTGCATTTTTTAGGGTCCAGTTTTCCCTGGCTTCAGAAGCCTTTGGGGGATCTTTTCCCTTCTCTGGCTTTCTGCAATAGTCTCTGATGAAGACTCTGACATAATTCCTGCATTAGTGAGAGTCATCTAGTGCCACGGACCTTATGGCCTTCTGTCATGTCAATTTCCACCCATGTGGCATGGATCACCCTTTCCTCTACTATACTTTTGTCAGGAGAGCTATCAGATAGGATTTCTGATTACCAGGAAGACAGAAGGTCAACAAGTCAACCGATGTGTTATTTCCATATGCATGCTCTCTATAGTCCAGTTTGTCACTGGGGAACTTGACATTTATTTTAATAGCAGTAAAGTTTTGTTAAGTTAAACTGTTCTTTGATGTTGGTGAAGGAAATAAGCCTTTTTAGCAAGGTAAAATGTTATTCTGAAAACAATTTTCATCTACTCAGATGTTTTTCTTCTCTGTCTTCAACCCACTTATCACCAGAGGGGTGTTCAACAGGCTTAGCACTAAAGGCCTTTGTAGAAATCCCATACTTACCAGCTTCTCTTTGTCATCTGACACTAGTCTTCTGAAATGCAAAATAATCATCCCTAAGGACTAGAATTTGCCCCCAGCAAAAGAGCATCACACCATTTCAATTTTCAGTATAGTATTTGACTGCAATTTTGGTAAATAACACTCTTTTCACACCTGATGCGCTAAATGTTCACATCTTTTTCAACAGAAGGGCATTTTCCTGGCCCTTAAGATCTTCTACTGGTCTTTTCTATGATGAAAAATACTTTAAGTGATACTCTTTATGGTAAAAGACTTGTTACTCTGTCACTATGGTCTACAACTATGTATTTCCCTTCTGATTTTTATAGTGGAAGAGGATATAACATTAATGTTAACATCTGTAACAAGTCTAAAAGTGTGACGGGCAGCCAAGAAATCAAGCACTGGAAAGGAGAGGAGCTTTCTGGAGAGCAAAAGCTCTGACTGTGCAGTACAAGAAGGACAGATCAGCCACCACCTCCACCACAAGTCCGTGAACACCTGCTGTCTGTTCTTTCATGTTTAATTATTGATTCTGATTTGGCATCATGTTGGTCTTCCATTGTTTAGCCATATGAACCTTGCCTTTTCTGGTGATTTAAGGTAAAGCTATATATTAAGTGAAGGAGTATGTAGAGAGACAAGTGTGAAGGAGATGTATGAATTTTCTTGGATTTCTTTTTAAGCACAAAGTGTTTGTGGAGCAGCATAGCAGCATACCTTCTTTTGCCACGGGTGACGACTGAAAGGTGGTAAGATCAAATTCCCTCTAATGAAAGCCTGCTATTTCAGTAGTCTATTTGTTCGAAACTAATCAGGCATAATAATATAATATTTATTACATCCTGTCATAGTCATTATATTTAGGTGCTTAAATTAGCACTAACTTGCTACAATGGGGGAAATAGTCTTGACTTAGCTGCTCTTATAATCACTGTAAAGAACCCTGTTGGCTTCAGCAATGAGATATAATCCTGAATTCGCTTTGCAGCTTGGTACTTTGCATTATTATGAACATTTGAATATTCTTATACTGATATTATCAGTATTTAGGCACACTGGGTAGTATGTATCTCACCTAATTTTGAATCTCCAAACCTGAACTAGTCTCCCTAGGTTGCTTGGTGTATGATGATGGCTCCTCTTTTGGTGTTGGACATTTCTGTTCATCGACTGTAAGTATTTTAGGGTGATCTGCAGGCTTAGATGCCCAACTTTCAGACACAGGAAGTAAAGGAGATGAATCCAAAACCAGTCTGACCATGAGCAACCAACCTAATGTAGAAATTAGAACCAAACCAAAAGGCTGACAAGATCCAGATCTTTGCAAAATGATTTAAGCACTTCTGTTTTTAACACTGCTTTCACTATCTTCTCTCAAACACATGTATCATCTTCAATATTGTCTGCCTAAATTTACCTTGGATGGAGGCTATAGCTCCAAGTAAAATTGTTAAGTGGCTATGCAAATTATTTTGGAATTATTTGTAATTATAACAATGATATCTTTGGAACATGACATGGAAGTTGAGAAGCATGCATGCCATTTACGTTTCCTTATCTTTCCCAGTGCCTTTTTCCTCCTGGAATTTAGCTAGTAGGAAGTACCACCAATATTGTTACATGTAAAATACCCCTCCCATCCCTGCACTCAATTACAGAAGAAGCTCTATAAATGAAGTGGAAAACCTTTCAGTGAAAGTTGTTAGTGAAAATCTCTGGCAAAAGATCTGTCCCAGCTTAGGACAGGTTTTTCTGTGGGTTTTTTGTGTTTTTTTTTTTTTTTTTTTGTGTGTGTTGTTAGGGTTTTGTGGTTTTTTTTAATTCCCACAGAGATCTCTAATTAGATAATAATTCATTTGGTGGTTGTGAAGTCCAAGAGATGAATCCCTCAAGAATCAAAGTGATGGTAAGGCTGCAGGATCTGTCACTCCAGTACTTGGGCCATCTAAATCTCCTAATTTATTCTGAAAAATGTATTCTGCAAAAGAAGTGCAGGTATGTCTGTCAGTCTTTCACTAAAACAACAGAACCATCTTTATTCCTTTCTAAAAGGTGTGATTGAAATTTCAGCATGTGAGGGGCTAGTTCCCGTTGCTCTGTCTTTATTTTTTCAGTTCTTTGGTAAATCACCTGTTCTAGTGAAAGGCCTCAATTATCTTTATCCACAAAAATAATGTTTTATTCCATGTAAATGGAAGCTACTGATAAGACGATGCAGATGGGATCAGGTTTTACCCCATCTTCATGCTAATTTTTGTGTATATTGATTGAGGAACAGCCTGAAAATCCCATCCCAGTGGCAATTAATGTCTCTAATTTTGGGTAAGAATGACAAGTGTGAATTCTCAGGATCATATCCCATAGCACTGCAGTGAGGATCAGGACTTTTCCCTTGCTGTATCTGGAGCCTCAGCGCTTGACCACCCTATGCCTCAGTAGTTATGTATTCACATTCCTCAGATATCATTAGGGTGATTTAGGAGTTATCATGTTTATCATGTTATCGTGTCCCCCCTGTCAGGGGAGATTTAGATTAGATATCAGGAAAAATTTCTTCATGGAGAGAGTGGTTAGGCATTGGACCAGACTGCCCAGGGAAGTGGTGCAATCACAGCCCCTGGAAGTGTTCAAAAAACATGTAGATGTGGTGCTTAGGGACATGGTTTAGAAGTGGACCTGGCAGTTAGGTTAATGGTTTGTTTGCTCTAACAAGCAACGCAACTCATCAATATATCCTGAAAAAGTGATAACTCTTTGACATTGTCCCTCCTTCTTCTTCACTAGCTGGGAAAAATGGAAGAAATAATGGATGAAATAAAGAATATTAAGAAGGAGTAACAGTGCAGTGTCTCAGCTTGACTCCATCTTTTCCATTGGACAATGTTAACAAGAGTTAAAGATGTTGCAGGTACAATTCCACCTAACACCCATTTTGATTGTATCAGTTTATGGGTGGATGAGATGTGTTATTGTCCAGACACTCCAATAATTATTTAAGTGAATCCTTTGTCTTTAGCAAGGGATTTTCTATTGTTAGTGTGAGAAATACTGAAATGCTGGGATTCACACCCCATTTCTGCAAGTGATGACAGGCGGTCAGGTAGGAATGACAAGTGTTCAAAAATTTGCAGAAAGACACAAGAATGGTTTGCTGTGTTTCAAAAGTGTTGATTGAAAGAAATTTGAATATGTCATGAAAACTTTATTTATTTATTTTTCTGTAGTTGGTATACAGATTTGCCAGTGCTCGCAAATGAAAGCAGCAGTGCTCTTCCTTCGGAGTCAGGTATGAGGGCAGACTCCATAGGGATGGAAGGGGACAGACGCTAAAGCTTTTTTTATGGTGGATTTTTTATACAACTTAAAAGAAAATGCAGCTTATACGTAGTAATTAAAATGTAGTGGGGATTTTCTTCCATAACCTTTAGTTGTAATCATCTTCTATAGTTATATTCCCTATCCTACATTTCTCCATATGCATTAGAAACAATTCACCACCACTGCGTTCTGCCTCCTCAATTTTCCCCCGAATTTTCAACTTGTCAGATTATATTTGGATTCCTGATTTACAATGTTGTAGAAGATTATTCTATTATTCATGTAAAAAATTATTGCTTTCAGTAACGTAGAACATGATTTCTGATCTGATCCTTTTGGGATGCTTTGGAATTGTAATAAGAAAAAAAATGTGATGTGAATGTAAGTAAGTTCTAAGTTGTTTTCTCAAGAATTCATGAAATTTGGGTTGTTCATGTAATCTTTTAGATTGCCTACCAGTAATCTATCATCTTGTCACTTCTGATGCCAGGCAGCAGGGGCTGGAGGATCACCAGCAATCACAGGCAAATGGTCACAGGAAACAGTTCTGCATCACATGCAATGTGTCTGACATTTAAATGCATCAGATTCACTGCATGATTTGTTAATCTGCAAGTATGCAGTGAAACCAACACGTTCTGGATGCAGTGATTCATTGTAGATGTATAGCCAAGCTAGAAGAATATAGACTGTGGGGTGTGTTTGATCACCCGCTTTTGATTTTTCCCATGTTGACAGAGTTGTATTCATGCTCTGAGGAACAAGTGTCTGCAGAGCCCACTGGAGTTCTTCACAAGTTGATATGTAATAATAATTAGTAGATTACTAAGTGTAGTGAATTTTAATGCCATATTTAGCTATCACACCTTGTAAGGTATTGAGCAGGACAGTGAGGTATGCTCAGAGAAACCAAGACAAAATGGTAGGTGTTCAGCATTTTCAAAATCATGCTACTCAGATAAATATTTAAACAAAGGATTAAAAACTTGGGTGTGACTGATTTATAAATAATCTCTGTTAATGGGAGATGTATTGATGGGTGCAGTAGAATGGTATAACGTGCTGAAGAGTAGGCTGAGGTGAGACCTAGTATGGAAATACTGCATAGCTAATCTGAGTCACAGGTGAGGCTGCGTAGCGTGCACAGAATGGGTTTTGTTCACAAAAGGCAGATCAAATATTCAGCTCTGTAACAGAAAACTGAACAAAGTCTGTTCACTTCTAGCAGAGATACCATGCTAGAAGTGAACGGGATTAAATTGCCAGGTCCCCAGGGGCACTGACAGGGAGGTGCCTAATGCCTGTTGTTAGGGCTGCCCCTCTGGGTGCCCCCTGGCTGCCCTGCTCCCTCCCTGCTGGCCTGGGGATCCCCTGCAGCTCCCTCAGCCCCAGGATGCCTCTGGCCCAGACGGCACCCTTACCCACCTAAAGCAAAGACCTAAAGCAAAGTTATGCTCTATGGTGACAGAAAAAAAATAATGATGAAAGGTAAGAAAACCCCATAGAAATGTGCTGCTCTATGAACAGACTGTTTCCAAAACAGAATGGTTTTGAAAGGTTTTTGTGTGTCTGACCCTCTCAATAAATTCACAAAATAGTGCCTTTGGCTTGCTATAATTTTGAAATAGGCTTTATTTCCTGTATAACATTAATTTTCTTGCTGTCAAAATATCCGGCCTTTTAACAAGTGATACTAACTGTAAGTGGTCAATTAGAATAAAAACTCATTCGCAGACAATTCATTAGCTTACCAGTTGGACTGTGTGTTATTTGCTTACAAAGATGCAGGGGAATAGTCTGCAAAGTTTTGTTTGCAATATATGGATATCAGTGAAAAATGCATTTCATTCTTTGTCAAGGCACTGTAATCATGCTGATAACAGTGATTTCTTTTTTTTTGCCAATAGCTTTGCGAAAGTGAGTGTCACTTTAGTTGCAAAAGGTTCGAAAAGCTTCACAAAGTGATCGCAGAGGGCCTTACAGTAGGTACATAAGGATATATTCACAAAACCTGTATTCAACCTATGTTACAGCATTTAGTTTTGCATATTGGCTAGACGCTCCTTTTGGTGAGGTGGCAGATAAGGCCAAAGAGTAATCCCAGGTCTGTAGGATGAATCTGCCTGCTGTGTGCTCTGACTGCAGTGTCCCACATCCGTCTCCATGTTACATGATTCTGCTTGGGCTGTCCGGCCAGGGAAAAGAAATAGCGTGGTTTCTTGATCAGCTGCAAGCCCTATCAGCTAATATCCAACAAACCGCTGAGTGGTTTTGGTGGATGAAATTCCTCCTCGTGTAATGAGTCAATATGAAGCCTGTGTGCCAGTTGATATCTACCTGCATAAGATAATTGCCATTTATACAAGTACTGGCTAGCTGACATGATAGTAAAGTTCAATACCTTTATAATCCCCTAAAGCTGTAACAAACATGTCCATAAAATTGTTTGTCCAGCGGCTTCAGGCTGCCAAATCAATAAGGCAGCAGGAAAATGTTGAGTTAATTAACCTGATAAATAGCTTGGCAAGCTCTATTTCTAGTGACCACTCCTGATTGAATATACTGTAATCACAGAAAGACAGTATGATAAGCATGAAAGGAGAACATTGTAGATCCACTTATCTGGCAATTTTAGCCAATATGAAAATCTGTAAGTAATCAAACTACAGTGTTTCAATCTGAATGGCAGGGTTTGTTATTCTGAAGCATAACTATAGGCACTGTATCTGTCCCTTGGGAGGCAAAACAAAGATCCCTGAATGCTTCCTAGTCTGAAGTGGATGTGTATTGTATTTGACCCATCTGTAGGATTAGACAACCTCACCTTGCTTGTCTCTACAAAGCAAAGCTGGACATCCATAATCAATTCATGTACAATTTTGAAAACTGCCCTAAGAAAACCATATGTGGGGATTTTTCTTGAAATGCCCTGGAGTTAGGAACCTGACAATTTGAGTAATTTTTAGTTCAAATGGCAAGAGAAGATTTGAAGGTTCATAAACGTTAATAAGAAGTTGTATCCTCTCTGCGTGACATGTTCAAAGTAAGGGACACGGGAATGCTTTCCCACTCGTAGGTCAATAAGGTGTTGTTCCTGGTAACACCTGGCTCCATACCCAACTGAGACCCAGGTCTCGTCATCTGCTTCCATGTGTTGGTTTCCACAAAAAGAAAATTGGTGATGGGTTTTAAGGGAACTGTGTTGTGCCCAACTAGATTATTGACTGATGCACTGGTGTCCTGATATGGTCACCACCAGCAGTTGAATTTAAATGTAACTACAAGTAACCTCAGAAATGTCCTTTTCCAATGCGCCTGTCCGTTCAAGTTCCATCACTTTGAGCATGAAAGTACCACAGAAGTGACAGCCCCAGAAAAGTTCCTTTTTTTTTTTCTGTATCCTCTTTAGTAGAATCACTTACAGGAAAGAACTGCAATGACATCAGTGTCAGAATAAGACATCTTGACACAAACTGGTGCTATAAACAAAGTAGTAGTGAAAGTACATGCTATCACTGACCCAAAATTGGTAGTACTCTCATGCCAGGTAATAAGGAAGGAGAGTTCATGAGAGTGTGAATAGATCATGGTAAATCTACGGAACAAAGTCAAAAAAGCGCAGCTTTCCATAACACTTCAGCATTAGCAGCTGTCAGTCTCTCTAGGAGAGTTTGTCCAAACAATTCAGCAAAGATTTCCCTTTAAAACCAACTTAATTAATGTATAAGCATTTTAGAAAGTGTTTCCCTTTTGAAAGAGCCTTTTATTTTTCCTGTATGACTGAAAAGGTCTGTGACTAGCACTGAGACTGTGAAATCTCTGGTGCAAAAAAAGTGGCACACTGTTAAACATGACTATTAAACTATTTTCTTGGGAGTTGTTTTTGATTCATGTGGAATAGATTAAAAGTCTGTTTCAAATCCCACAAGATTTCTCAGGGAGTATAATTATACATGAAACAGAATAAGAAATACAGTCCAACAATTACTTTAATTAGATGGTCGTTACTGAAGCTGTCAGTGTGCCTAGTCCTACAAAGAACTAAGAATGGAATTGTTGATAAATGTTTGCACTTCAGAGGAATTAATTATCTGTGTAAATAAATAATGGGCTAGAAAAACTGCAATCAGCTGATGGTATCTTGCCCTTCATCGTCATAGATGATATAATACCTATCTTAAAGACCTATTTGCTGCCTTAATAAAGCAGCCCTCAAGCATCCGCCTTGCTCACTTTGAGCAATACATCTTTCTGCAGTTTTATGGGGTCTGAAACTTGAAGTAATAAGGCTCAGCTCTAGTAGCATTATAAGCTTGGCATCGACAGCACTGGAGATCTCCTTTTCTTCTGCTAGCCATTTTGTCAATGAAATGAGTTTGACTACTTCTAAACATGATATAAGGGATTCAGATATTAATTCTTCTTGACCAGTCAACATTAGTTTTACTATAGACATGCTGTGGAGCTTCTGCCATTGCTCTGAATCATCTGCCAGAAGAGGAGGTCAGGTGGGAAGGACCAGTATTTGGTTCTGGACTGGAAGTTTTTGTGTTCCTACATGTGTGATTATGTCTGTATTGTTACAGTTGTACACAGAGAAGCTGACAAAATAGGTGATCAGGGTTTTGTAGCTGGGGGCTTTCAAAACCACTGTAGCTCTTCAGAACTGAGCATCTTGAGTGATTTTTGCCTCCAGGTCCAGTTTTAAACCCATTCTAGCTCAAAAAAGGATTGAAATTCTCTTAGTTGATGATACAGTTGGCCCTATTGTGTGCATGTGCTCCATTGGGGCCTTTGCAGCACTTTAATGAGCAGTCCTGGCTGAGAGGAATGGCCAAAAACTTACTGAACCATGAAGGTCTTCCTCATTATTCCCATATTCTTCAAGAGATTGTCCTTTCATCACTGGAAATGAAGTACACTGAAGGCAGAGGACGGAAGCAGTACTACTGTCTCTGCAGCTGTAGATCTGCACATAAATTGTGTTGTGGCATTCTTTCTCCCTTGCGTGAGGTAAGGTGTAGCAATGGGGACGGGAATGTAAAGTAGGGAGAAGCTATTGATTTTCAGCTCTAGGAAAGGCACATATAGCTATTTGAGTTTGCCCTCTTTCCAGCTTGTTAGATGGTATCAATGCAATGATAAGCTTCAGTCTTGTGTGCTGCTGATCCAGCTGTTTTCTCTACTCTTTTCAGTCAAAGCACAATAAACAGTGTATTGTAATCTTCCGGAGGGAGTTGTCAGGAGACGCTACTTGGGCATGACAACATTTCAATGGCTTTTAGCTGTGAAATCCAAGTTATTAGTGTTGAGTTTGTAGAAAAACAGAAGAGGGAAGAGTACCATAAGAGAAAGTGTTCCTTGGAGAATATATCTGATTCTCAGTTGTAAGCCTTTTAGAGAGTTACGTGGTTGAGGATGTGTTCTTGACACAGACAATGAAGCAATTGCCACTTCTGTGAACAAATACTCAAGATAGGGATTCAATTCCATAGATTGCAGAATCTTGCTCTATGCCTCTCAACTTACCTGATTTAATTGTGGTTCACAGTTTCAGTGACTGTAAAGAGAAATACTGGAATAAATTAAAAAAATCTCACCTCTTGCTTAACTGCATGTTAAATCTTCATAGACAAGAAAATCTGAACCTCTTTAGGAAGGCTTTAAGGCACATAAAAGTATATGGTTAAAGAGAAGGAAATGTACTGGCCCTGGGAGTAAATGAAGAACAAGTGAGTGTCACTCACAAATGTCTTTTCCACCTATCTCTTCCTTCCTCCCACACCATCCTGAGCAGGTACTTGATTTAGGGAATAAATACTTATACATATAATTTGCACTTTTTTCCTGAGTTTCCGTGTGCAGCATTAACAGTGTTCTCTTCCATGGTAACATAATGAGAATCTCAGAAGTGGGATTTAAAAATGGTGTTTAGGCCCCTGATTTAGGTTATAGATTTTCAAGGATACTCTGATGCCTAAGCAAAATCAGACATGGATTTAAAGCTTTACAGCTAGTCCCTTGCATCTGTTGGGTAGAATGTACACAATGCACTGAGGAGCTATTCTCAAAGTCTATTCTCTTAGAAAGCACACGACTGGAAGGGGTCCTGCAGATTGCTGGGTTGTTCTGAAGTCCTGCTCTGAGCACTTGGCCAGAATGTTGTCAGCTAATGCCTGTTCTTGCTTTAAACCCCACATCCACTTCTATGTAGTTGTTTCTCAACATATTTTCTCTGTTCCTATAAACTTTCTCCAAGCTGTCTTTTTTTTTTTTAACTTGTGTTCCACTGGGCAATAACCAAATATGCCTTGGTGATTAGTGGAGATGTTCAAGCAGACCTGACACTGGCTTTAATGAATTATTCAGCAGATAAGTTCAGCAAGAGTTCTAAATCCCATGTTTTTCATTTGTAGTTAGTGCCTTTTAAAGGTGGGAAGGTGAGGAACGATTCCTTTGCATTACTCAGCCTTTTAAGAAACTGTTTTCTTCTTTACTGTGCAATCCCTGCTTTTTATTTCTACCTCTTATATGCCATTTCACAGCTGTTCAATAGGCGCAATATGCCTACTCTTGCTTCTGCAACACAGTCAGCTTTCATGGCAGGATACTATGTTGAAGAAAAGATCAAAAGCATACTACTTAGAGTAGGCTACCAAGGGAAAAGTTCCTTCATTTAGCAGCAGCCAGCAGTCAGCAAGTTCAGAAGGCAAGATGAAGTCCCACCATTAACACACTGTGAAATGTGCTGGCACAGTCAGAAAGGTTCTCAGTCCCATCACTGCTGACACCTGGATGGGGGAATGAGGGGAAGTGTAGCGTTTGGAGGATAAGCAGACTGGGTGTCAAAGGAGTAAGGGGCATAAGCACTGTAAATCTCATCTCTGTGGGCTTTATCAGCTGCTGCAGACCTAGAGCAGAGCTGTGTGGGTGCTCCGTCTTTTGGGAATTGCATGTCGTAAGAGCTGCATAAGTCACATGTTTTCAGAGAGCGGCAGAGTTTAATGTGTGATGCATTCCTGTCTGTTTCCATGGTGGAAGGGAAACAATATTGCCTTTTTCTTCTCATTTAATTGGAATATCTAGTGTTATGACCAGATACAGTGTAATAACTAGAATGATATTCTGCTTTTGAGCATGCGAGGGGACATGTTGAAGATGGCCATATGTATTGCTCAGCTGAATTGGAAACCATTTCTCACCATGTGTATGTTTGGGAGGGGTAGGTGGGTCCAAATGGGAATAGAAACTCTGTTAAGAAACAGCTTGCTCAAGAAAGCTCTTGAATTATTAGCTTCTAGGAGTTCATCCCCATCTTTAGTAAAATGAGATTTTTTTTGCCTAACAGGTGTGCAGCATTATGACTACCCTTGAAAACCTCTAATCAGTATGTTCTCAGGCTGCAGAAATCTTTTTAACAGTTCCTTCTACAATAAAGTGGCCTTTCTCTCTCTTTCCTTCCCTGCTTTTCTCAAAAAGACTTAATAGCAGTATGTATACATCATAGTTTTTCAGAGAGGTGCCTTAATTTAGGCTGAAGTTGTTCCCTCAGTAGGACTTCTCAAAATGCAGCATTTTTTGAAAACCAGGTTTATATACTATAGTGCAGGTTCTCATGCAAACATCTTAAATGAGCTGTGCCTATCCTTCCCAAGGACAGCCAAATAGCCATGAGGATAAGTGCACTGCCTGCTATGCAGCAGCCTCTGATGTTGGGCATTGGGGGGAGATGTTCTACCTTGCTGGGTACTTTTGGAAAGTGAGACTTGGAATAATACTTAGACCAGCTACTTACCAAGGTGCTGTGGACTACATGATCTTCAAAATACCTTGATATGAGAGCTTAAGCTTGCCTACTCCCTCTGTCAGTAGTCAGTCAATTCCAGCTTGAATTTCATGCAACCTCTGATTTGTAGAAAATAAGACAGAAAAGGACCTTGCAAAGTCAATTGATTCTTCCTCTGAGTCCAATGCTGGAGACTACATCAGCCGAGGCAATCCGTGTCAGTTACTTAGCTAACTTGGGCTTCATAGAGCAACTGGGGAATGATATTACTTCACCTCCTCTTCTGGATACCCTTAGATGTATGTCAGCTCTCCTCTTTGTCACCTAGTTGGAGATGACTACCTCGGAGGAAATAGGGTACCTGTGACAACAGAGATGGAGAAGTGCAGAAAAAAAAAATATTGGGATGTGGCATTTGTTGTTTTCCTGGAGACCTAGCTGACAGTGTGAGGGAATAAAGATGATATGAATGGAATTATCTGTCGTTCTGGGTTTTGTTTTGGTTTTCATTTTTTTGTTTTGTTTTGCTTTTTGCTTCTTTTCATCTCTCCTTACTTGCCTGTGAAGCTCTGCCCATTCTGCAGAGCCCAATCTGCACATGTTTCTGAGCAGAAATGAAAGTGAATGAAAGGAAGCCATGACATTATGCATTTACAACACCACTGTTAAATGCCAGGCAAGCACACAACAGAGCGAGTGCCTTGTAGGCAGATGCATTCCCTTGAACTGCATCTTCCTGTCACCACAACTGTCAGAGCTTTATGATATGGAAATGGAGAAAAACAGCAAAAAAGGACCTTTACGGATGCAGTGGAGTGATTTAGATGTTGATAGAGATAGAACTGTTTTTGTGTTTATAAGAGGTCCCCAGAGTAAATAGAGATGTGACTCAATTCTACCATCTTCCTTGCATGAACAGCATTTGTCTCTTTGTTAATAAGCCTGACATTAAATTGTGCTCTCTCTCTCTCTCTCTCTCTCTCTTTCTTTTTCCCTTGGAACTAATAATACAGCCCCTAGAAGTTCATTAATGCTGGCATGTCTCTTTGCTTCACTTTTGTAATGCATGAGAACACAGGCCTTAAATAAAATCTTTGTGAAGCACTTGCACTTGTCTGAAGATAAAAAGCATGTTCCTACATTTGCATTACAAAGAAGCTCGTATCAGCATCTTCTTTCTCTGGCCCCCTCCTTCCTCAGGGCTTGTATCTGATGGAAAAGGCAATTTCCAGCTAATCATTCTAAAAGCCCGTCATTTGTGTCTGTAATGAGAGGAAAGAGTTTTTACTGTTGATTTTCAGTGGGCATTAGGCAGTGGGATTTGTTGCAGTGCAATACACAGAAGCACTACTGGGATCTCTAAATTCTCTGTCCTCTGTGTAAACATTTCTGCTGGCTGACACTGAATAGCCTGGGATTCCTAGGAGGGGGAAAATACATCGCAGAATGGGGAGGATTTTACATAACCTCTTCCTAATGCCAAAGTGTCTTTCCAGTCATATTAGTGTAAATCTGGCATCATCCTACTGAAGACAGGGGAGTTACTTCAGATCACCCAGGGGTAACTTGTCACCTGGACATGGTGCTGGGTGGCCTGCTGTAGGTGACCCTGCTTAAGCAGGGGGGCCAGACAAAATGACCTTCAGAGGTCCCTTCCAACCTCAGCTGTTCTGTGAAACATGTCAGAGTTGTCTGGAGCAATTCATGTCCCTTGCAGCAGGCATTTAGTGACATTTCAAACCCTATGTGGTAACTAGCCTGGGCTCCAGCTGCCCATTTCTACAAAGGGACAGTTTTTCCCTTGATCCTGTGTCAAACGCTTGTCTCTTGTGCCAACACAGGAGTACTCTAATGGTCTAAAATTGGGCTGTAAGACCTCCTAAATGTCAGGAAAGCAGACAGCAGCCTTGTGCTAGTGCACGCACACACACGTACATGCAGTTATCATATCAATATTGGTTTATTTTGGCACCAAACTTCTGAGAACAACCTCTGTTACAGGACAGTGTTTATAGCCGTGGGAATAATTAAGGTATGCAAAGTAACTGCAGTCCTTCAGAAAAGAACTATTATGGTGAAGACGATCTTGACTGGTAGCCTTTGGAAAGGGAGAGATGAGAAAGACTCTACATGTTTGGGTGGGAGGAGTGAGAAGAGCATAGTGCAGCTTACTCTCTTGCTTACCTGTCCAGTACAGCATAATGTACACTCTGGTTTGTACAAAGAGCATCCACCTGCATGTCCTAAGTCTGAGGTACCCCTCACAACACTGAAGCTGCACTCATGTGCTTGCACCTTTAAAGAGACTGCCAAGAGGATCAGCTGTACTTTGAGATGTGTGATTTTCAGGATTAGGAGAGATTTTGATCTCCACAGAGCAAAGGAACACAGTTTAGCTGGGAGAAGGGCTGTCAAGGTCATCATAGCATTTTCCAGGATGGCAGCACAATCTGGTTGTGTTTGTTTTAGATCATTCAATTTACCAAAACAGCAGTCCATTAGTTTAGCCTTCCTGGCTGCAGAATCCCTGCAGTGCCCAGAGGCTGCAGCCAGCAGTAATAAAACTCCCTGAATGCATCTTTGAAGGTGTGCTTGATGCGGTGCCAGCTAGTCCTTGAAAGGTGCCCATGTGCACCTTTCATGGCATTGTTCACACTCCTCGTATTTAATCATTTCATTACTAATTAATATGGTCATTACCACAGTGCGAAGGGAAAAGACGATTATTAAAGGTTAATGTCGTTGCTGCTCATACCGTGCCTTGAATTGTTACAATTTTTTCCTAGGTATTTAATTAAACCGATAAGTAACAATACAATTACATTTAATAATGTATGTGCAACCATATTTATTTGTCCCTCTGTGAGGCCAGCAACTGCCTACAATGAGAGAGAGAGATAGAGAGCGATGTATTAAATCCACAGTGGTTTTGTTTTTCTTTTCATTTTGCATGCTCATCTGCTTTCTGCTTCTCTTATGCTGGGTCTGGCCAGAGGTGAAGCTCCAAAGACACATAGCCATGATGAAAAGCCTGTGATATATTTATGGGTCAAAAATAGTGCTTAGGTGTAGTGGCAGCCTAGCTTAGGGACTGGGAAAGTTCCTTTCATATTTTTTTCCCCAGCTGTATCAACTATAGAGTCAATTTCAGCCAGGATTTCAAACACTTTAAACTTATGAAAACTTATTGAATAAACAGTAAACCAAGGGGCTGCTGTATTCTTCCTGCTTTGACAAGATTAACTGTTGCTGAACTGACACCGAGTGACAATGCCACAAGTAAATCAACTCTTATTTCTCTGTTCTCTCTGGTTGCAGACTGCACTCCTTGCCTGGTGATGCCTGGACCAAAGCTTGCCTTAGACCAAACCCACCTGACTGGCTGCTAATCCACTCTTAGGCATAGCTGAGGTCTAGATTAAAGACTGTGTTTATGATGTTACTCATTAGCACAGATTCAAGCATTCCTACTACTAATGCAGTTAGGTCACAGATGGCTAAACACAAAAAACTGTTGTTCATCACTGTCTCACTTCTAAGGCCTTAAAGCAATATCATGGGATCAGTGCTGGAAACACAAACCAGTTCCTGCCTCCTTTCAGGAAAGGAGAGATACCATGTATAACTCCTATACCTGAGCTGGAGGTGTTCTGAGAACTCTGCAGACAAATCATAGTGAAACACAAAACGTGAGCTCAACACCATGGACACAGGGAGAATGGCAGGCTTTAGTGTACACATGAGCCAATATTTCACACACAGACACAGGTCTTCTCTCTACAGCACAGGCACTTTAAAGGCACGGTAAAATTAGAGCTAGGCAACATAAAAAGGCCATGCTGATATGTAGGTGCATGTTCAATATGTATATTTTTGACTGTGGAATCAGGACTACACAAGGGTGTGTCGTAGATCTCATATTGCTACCACTGTGAACAGTGTTTGGAGTTAAATGACTGGAAATATTATTTTGTACACATAATGGCAAACATTACATCACAGCTGGCCAAAGAACAGTTAACAAGATTTTGATTGAATATTTATACTAATAATTTGTACCTAGAGGAGTTATATTTGTAATTCATCTGAGTTAACACTGCAGTAGAGATCATCATAGTAAATTTCTCTACTTTTGAGTGTTAAAAGTGTTCAGATTCACTGCTAAAATTACTATACTTTTCAAATCCTCTGTAGTGTATGATGTAAGGAATTAAGACACATATAAGACCTGAGCAGAACTCATAGGAGCAGATCGAGAGACCTTAATGATTTCCACAGAGCTGTGGATCAAATTCTATTGCATGAAGCCACTTCCCGTGTAGAAAGCTCCACTTCTCAGGGCACCTTAGTACTGGAAGAAGCTTTGGAGAGCAAGGAGAGTGTATGTATGGCAGTCTCCAAGCAAACACTTGTGAAATTTTGTGGAGAGTGATCAAAATTCCAGATGATTGGAAACGGGCAAAGATAGAGCCTTCCTTAAAAAGGGTAGGAAAGAGAGACCTGGAAAACTACTGGGATGTTTAAGTTTTAATGTCTGGAGAAATACTGGAACATCAAGCTATTGGCAACCCCTTAAGGGCTGACAAATAACCAACAAGTCTTTGTCATGAACAAGTCATATAAAACTACATCCTGTGACAGATGACAGGCCTTTTAGATAGAGAAGAAGTAGATACTGTATATCTTCAGGTTATTGACACTGTCTTCAACAACATTGACATAACCAAGCTAGAGAATCTTGGCTGGAGAAAATAGCTGCACAAGTGGGAGTAATAATTAGTGGGTCACAAGTAAACTGAAAAGATACTATTAATCAGGCGGCATCCCCTGTGGTTTTCTTATGTCTGATATTATCTAGCATTTTCATGAACTAATTGGACAATGAAAAAGACAATCCCATTACTTCACTTATATTTCATTCCGGTCTAGAGAAGGGACATGGTGGAAGCACACTGAAAGACAGATTTAGAATTAAAAAAAAATCTTGATCATTTGGATTAATGAGTTGAAATAAATAGAGTACAACTTAATAAGTACAAGAATGAAGTAATGTGCTTCAGTAAGAATTCCCAGCTACACAAAAGTGAACTGGGGAATAACTGCCACTGGACTGGGGCAAGGGGGATGGCAAACTAAAAGTAATCCAACATAGTTTAATGAGATGAAAATAGCAAATTCAATATAAGGATGTATAATCATGAATGTCACGTACAAAATATTCAAAGTAATCCTCCCAGTGTGCTCAGTTGTAGACTGGACTACACTGTGGTCACTTTTATCCATAATTAGGAGAGATGTGGACTGTCTGGAGAAGAACTAGAAAAGTAAGAGTGATCTAAGAGTCATGATCTTGGAGGAAAGGCTGTAAACATTGGATTAGGAACAGAGTAGGTCAGTGTCTGTCTGGGATGGCACTTGTATTTTGATCCTAATTTGGGGAGTGGTTTCAAGTAGATGACTTCTTCATTGTCTTCTGCATTCTCTATGATTTTAAATTTGTGACAGATTGAATTGTATATAAGATTTACAGAGTTGGATACATCTATACGTGTGTATGTGCGTGTGTGTCTTTTGTGACCCGGGAGAATCTTCATACTACTACAAAAAACTCAGCAATGACAATTCTATCCATTTTGCTATCTTGCTTATCTATCTTAAATGTATCAGGGCAAAACCAACACCTTTAGAAACAAACAAACAAAAAAAACAAACGAGAAGGAAAGAAGGATATCTCTTCCTCTTTGTTCTGAGAAAGTTTTTCATCAGTAAATTTATGCAAAAAAGAGAGGAAAGTTTCGGTTTTGACTAACTGACATGTGGTGAAAAATAATGTTTCATCAAAAATTACCAACCTTGTTTTGCATTGGCAGGTAGAGGATGGAATGAACCTTAACAATAAACGTCTTCCATGACTGTAGACCATAATTAAAAAGAAAATTAACAAAAACCCTGCAAGCCAAACTGCAGGAGACAGATTGCTTATGGTTTCCTTTCCAGGAGATTTAATTTTTTGATTCCTGCTGAGAGAGCTGAGAAATCATGAAGGACTAACTGTGTTGAATGCCTCTTTTAGCTGACTGAGTTGCAAAAAGGTTAAGAATACAGACCATGTGACAACTCTGAAATAATTTTGTTATTAGGTTGCCCCTCCTGGAGGTATTCCAGGGAGCCCTGTAGCTTTTCATGATCGGCAGAGAGAGGAAAGGAGGAACTCCAGGCTGAACTACAGTGAGCAGATGCCCTCCCTCTGGTGTTTAATTTAATTAATTGATGTTTGTTGAAATAAAGCCAATTAACCTGGCTTATCTCTTTATCAGTCATGCTTCTGCTTCCATTATTCAGCTGGTAAAATGGCATCATGTGTTTTATGGCAGACAGCAGGAACAATTAAAACCAACCTGTACTGCATTGCCTGCAGCAGGCATTGCAAGGGAAGATGAAAAACAGATTTAGTGGTGGAGGACAAAACAGTCAGTCTTTTTACTTTAACTGTTTTCTGCCTCTGAATCCCCTTTAATTCTTTTCCATACAGGGGTGAGGAGGAACTGAGGCATCATACAGTCAACAGTCTTGCTTAGGGTCACAGTGAGTTACCTCTGATTTCTGGACTCCTTGATCTCAGACCCCTGTTGTAGATAGTAGGAAGCACATTGTACTCCAGTGACAGGAACCATCAAAGGATGATGTACTCTGAGATCAGCTGCAGTATCCATCTGTAAACATCAAAGAAGTTATTGATCATGTATATCATAAGCAAATGCAAGAGAAGTCTACATTACTGATCATGGAACCTGGTATAAGCTACCCTTCTTTTATCTTCCAGCAGTTATGCCCTACAAAAGTTCTTCTTTCTTGTGCCTTGTTTAGACATGCTGATGAATGCAGATTCAGGAAAAAACTTTCCACAATATAGAAGCACCACCAGGATTATTTAAATCTAGTTTTACCTTAATGTAATGTTAGTATAGCTACATAGATGTTTTATGCTCCTCTTCATGTGTGTTGGGATCGAATGGGGCCCTGCCCTTTTGGTTTTGTTTCTGTCTGGGTTTTTTGCTGTTTCAAGGAAGAGTTTTACAGTCTTCAAGTTTTCCAGGGTGCTAATGACTTAAGAGGAAAGTCAGGGAGTGCTACCTGGAAGTGCTGATGGTGGTGGGATGGTTCAGTGCATAGATCTGAAGGAGAGTTGGGAAGAGGGACACACCACTTTCTTGCCTGCATTTAAAGCAACTGTAACTGTCATGAGACAAAACTTTCTATATTTGTGGATTTAGGAGAAATCATGAGAAATCATGAAGGACTAACTGTGCTTCAGTAATATTTTCGTGATTTTATACTTACTGGTCCTGGTAGCAGCTACCTGCTCTGGAAACTTCAGTATATGGTTGTTATCGTTGATTCCTGATAATCCCGAAACACACTTAAAAATAGCATAGAAATATTGTTACCTACAGAGTAACCACTGACTAAATACTGGAACAACCACTAACTCCTGCTGAAGAAATTCCCTCTATTCACAACCTATCACCAAACATTTGCTTTCTGGTGGTGAATTATGTACATGGATATCTGTGCCTCTCCAGAATGTTCCTTTTGGCAAAACTTGAGCTTCTTCGCAACAGGAAGCACATTTTTTTGGTTTATAGATAATTCAACACTTTCATTTTGGTTCATTAAGGTAGTTCTGGATTAGTAACCTGTTTTGCATGATGTTGTTTTTCACTCTGACTGGACATCTTAAACTTTTTGAGAAAGAGAACACTAAGCAAGCAAAAAAAAAGAGCAAATAACTTCTGTCTGCTGCTGTAATTTTAGATGATTTAAGATTGCTTATCATCGTATCACCAGCATTCAGTGTTTTCATTCTTATGCTAATTTTCATATGAAAAGATGAAACAGAGGGGGGGTTTATGTGTATGATTTTTTTAAGTTTACCATTGCTAGGGATGTGTTTAGGAGTAGCCAACAACTTGTACTATTTCCATAAAGCACTCATTGTATATAGATTAAAATCATAAATCAATTACTACGTTTTGCAAGAAAATTCACTGCTAGCATACCAAATATGTCAGTTAAATTAAAGCTGCTCTTCTAGGTTTACTGTGAAAAATTGTTGAGGGCCTTAAAATATTCCTATAGTTTTCTGCAATGTCTCATATTAGTTACAGAAGCTTTGTGTTGAAATGACCATTTTGAAATTTTGTAGGTTATTTTTGTTAAGGTTTTTTTTTTAAAGGAGAATTTATAAGGGCAAAATTATATACCTGAATAGCACAGGTTCCATGGATGATTAATATTCTGTTACTTAGAGAGTAACAGCTGACTGTGCCTGTTCACGTGGGCTCTTGTGGCACGGGTTTCCAGAGCTGCCAGGGCAATATTTTTCCCTTATTTTTTTATGTTGTTCCTACATGGTTTTCCTCGTGGTCTTGCACCCAGAAGCCCAGATCTTTTGGCAGGTTCTCATGGGATGTGATTGCCACTAGCACAGTGAATCACTCCTCCTGCCCCTTTCCTAAGCCTTGTCTTATGGCTTTTAGCGTGTGTTAAGGAAACCCAAAACTGAGAGCATAGCAGACAGTGGATGTTTAGACGCCTGGTCAGGATTATCCAGTGAAACACATCCACAAAAGCTTAGCAGCCAATCCATGTGCAATGCATGTGTCCAACTAAGCATGCTCTATGCAGCACAGAGAGTGCCATCAATAGGAACAGCCCATGGGATCTGAAGCAGGTCCTGGTGGAAAGTACAAAGTGCTGGGGGACAAGGATGGCAATGGCTTGTCACCCTATTAACCTGCTAGTGCTGGAGAGACTGCCCAGAGAGGGACACTCACTCACCTGTGGCTCTGTCACTGCTTTTCCCAGCTGGCCATAAGGAGAGGTGGTTTGTTGGTCTTAGCTGTGGAGGAGTTTTTTGCTTCTCTCTCTCCCCGCAGTTTGTTTATCCCTAAAGTAATTTTGATAGTAACTGACTACACTAACAAAGCTTTGTACATATAACTCTGTCTCTACCCTCATTAACAAAGCCTCTTAAGAGGATATGGTCCAGTATCAAGCATATTTAAGGAAAAAAAAAAAAAGTTTTGTCTTCTCTGTCGAAGAAGGAGTGGTAGAAATAAAACATTGACAATGACAGTCACAGCTATGTCACGCTAGTTAGTTTAACCTGCTGAGTGAAAGGGATAAAAGGCTCAGAATTTCCTTCCTAGTGGGTGGGTTAAGTAAGTGCATTTTCCACTTGGAGCAAATAGTCAGGCAGGGCTGGTTAAATTTAAAAGCAGAACACTGCAGACAATTCAAAATACCAGCTCAGCTCTGACATTGTGTACCCTATACCCATGTAGTAGGGACCACTATGTAGACATACTACCTTAGGCTTTTTAATCAGTTGAGGTCCAGAAATAGAAAGGATAAAACAGTGATTGCTTTTGTTTTACTAATAATTTATTCTTTTTATGCCGTGGCCTAAGCATCAAAGACAAACTCAAACATTATGTTAAGTAATTGTTAATATTGGCAGTGTCCGAATTCCAAAGAAGGCTAGAAGACTACCATACAGAAGTCATAAAAGAAAGAACAACCTAGAATGAGACATTTGGAAACTGATATATAATATAAAAAACCTAAAATACCACATCATGTAATATATGATAAGCATATTGTTGGAAAGACAAATCTGTTGAATGTCTACATTTGTCTTCTCTTCAGCATTCATTTCTTTAAGTCTACAGAAATCATAAGTGGGGATAAATCCACTTTCTGTTCATCTCTATAATGGTATCTATGACACAGCTACAGTCAACTTAAAAGCTTTGTGGAGCCTGAGAAGAAGGAGGTTTTGGCCCAGACAGGGTTGTAATTAGGCTGTCTGGGGTCTACTTCAGATGTGTCCTCTTAGGAAAGCTGTGCAAGCCCAAACACTCAAAACGCAATTGCTTCTCAGTAAAATCAGTGAGACCAAGATGCGAATGGGTCTTAGCCTCTCTCTTCCTCAGTAGGACTGGCTTTTCTTCAAGGCATTGTGAGGAAGTGTCTAAAGTATTTGAGAAATGTGCAGCCACTACCTCAAAAGAAGTCTGTGGCTGCGTTAATGCCGTTATCCATCTTCACAAAAGTTAACATGTTCAGAGGGTGTTTTGTCTGTTTTGCTTTGGGTATGTGTATAAGAGGAAGTGAAAATAGTGGGGGTTTTGGGGCAGGGGGGCAGGACTTTTGTGTAAAATCAACAAACTTCAGTAGTAACATGCTTATATTAAATCTTCGCTTTGGTAGGCTGTGTCTTAGGGTACAGACCGATCAATGGGACAAGCAGCTGCATGAATCCTTTAGCTCAAGTTGTTGAGATTATTTATTCATGCCCTACTAATAAATCTTGCTGAGCATGAGGAACATTGTATTTCATTTGGTTGTTAAGACCTAGCCATGTTTCAGCCATATGAATTATCACAACTTTCATAAAATGCACAGAAAGTATTTCAAGTATTTCACTACAAGTTCCTAGGAGAATGTGGTGATACATTTGTCTTCAGAAAGATAAAAATCAAATGAACATGTACAGTCATCCAGTAAAAGGAACATTTTTGTGACTGCATCTTGTTTTTTGAAACACTTCGCACAGGGAAAAAAGAATTACACAGAGCCACAAATCTACCCTGAAAAGATTTGAAATATAAACTGCATAAAAAGTGATTTCACAGATTTCAGAAATTGCAGCAAGAGATTAGCAGTGCACGGTACAATGAAATGATTATATACCTCATAAAAGAGGGAAGTGAACACGGTTGATAGACAGAATGGCAGAATGCGGGAGCTGAAGTATTGAATAGATTATCTATCCCATCCTGACATGACTGTGAGATTATCCTCTGTGTGGAGGTGTTTTATCTTAACTCCACTTGGTGATGATGGGGTTTCAACATCCACCATTAGAAAATCACTGTATTTTTCCACTGGCAAAATATGGAAATTCTCCTCTCATTTCTCTCATTAATATCACCCTCAGAAGCCTACTTCTTTTTTCCTATTGGCACTTACATCTCTGTCTCTCTTTCTTACACTTTCTCACACACACCCTGTTCTCCTTTCTTTAAAACAAGCATTACCTGTTAAAAGTGCTGCTTTGGCTACTTGGTTTTGAATATTGACTTGGTGGTAGATTGTGGTCCCATTGAAGTCAGTGTTAAAGTTCTACCTGACTCTGAAAGTGGAGCTGAGCCTTTTAAATGAGTTATAATCAGATTGATTTAAGGACCAATTTTCAGCTGTCTAGGGTCCCTAGCTGAACCATATTTTCATGAATAGCACTGTGCTGTACTTCTCTGAGATCTTAATATTAAGCATTACATTACAAATGACTGGATCCTGTGCTTTTTGTAAGATATGGCCATACCTGCACCACATGAATGGGATCTGATTTATTCTAAAAGAATATCTGCAAGTGTTTTATAGGAAAGTCTGGCTGCTGACCATATTGATATGTAAACTTGGCTTTGTGTTCTTGGTGAATTGAAAATGTGGCTGACAGAAAATTTTTCAGGAAACTTAGCTGCTGAAATTTTAACATGTCAGCGTGGGGATATTGTCAGAGTGTGAAAAGACACACATATTTATAGCCTTGACAGCATATAATATATGGTGTAGAAAATTACCAGAACTTTGATAGCTCAGTTAAGATCCAGGCTGGTTCTTAATTGCTGAATATCTTCCTGACTTGACTTTTCTTGCTCTGCCATGTCTCTCTGTTTTCAAGTCCAAAGTAAATAAAAAGAAATTGGTCTTCACAGAACTATCTGTCTTTTTTACTTTCAACATGTCTCTTTAGTTATCATTAAAATAACAGCTCTTATCAAATGAGCAGCTTATAAAGCCCTTAAAGTTCTTGAAGGAACAAGTTTCTGCTAGCCACTAGACTATTTCTCATAGAGGTCTGTACAGAAGCAGGTGCCTGTCAGGATACTTTTAGAATGAATGTCCACAGGTATCAGATTTAGCACAGATGCAATCAAAGCAGAGTGCAACAGGGCAATGAACTCACAGGGAGAATGGAGAGAGATTATTGCTGCTCTTGCCTCCACATCATCTTCTCAATCAGAATTGCATAGCAGCCTCATGCTGTCTTACTAAATTTTGGTTTCCATTCTACATGTGAATAACCTTGGGTGTTATCCCCTGAAGATAAGCCTGGTAGACTAACTAGCAGAAAGTCCTCAGAATGTAGAAATTCCTGTATCACCAAATCTGGCCTCCAATTAGTAACGGTAACTTCTTTATCTACCCTATTCATAACAGGATTGAACTGCTTCTTAAAATTGTTATTTCTGTCCCTATTATTCCTATGGAAAGGCTGTTTTAGAATATCATTGGAAACCTTCTAATTTTTGGCTTAGCCAATTTACATCCATTTTTTGTGCTTTAATTTAAAAAGTTATCTTGTTGTTTTAACAGAAATGGCTTCTCTCCTTCATGAATATTTACTTAATGTATTTATAGCATTTCTCAGACTCTCAAACAGAGGAAACCAAGGCTAGAATATACTACGGCAGGTCATTCAATCCACCCTCCTGTTTAGTGAGCCTAAAGGAGTTAATGTCATCTGATCATTTCAAAGTTGTCCTAGTAGCTCTTTTCAGACTGGACTTTGATTTCAGCTTCCTTGAATACGTTTCAAAGACTGCATATGTGTCTCCCATGTCCACACTGTAATGATGTCTTCTAGTCTCATTATAACTGATTAATGCATCCATTTCTTGATCTTTCTCCTTTTTGCATGCTGACACCTTGTTTACAGCAGGAACTCTCTTAGTCTGAGGGCATGGCATACAGTGAGTGCTGTTTCATCTTCTACCTGAAAACGCGAGTTAATCGAACTCCTCCAGATACAGAAGAGGATTGACAGGGTTATATCCTCTATTATCCTTAATAACAAGCACGGATACTGGGAAGTACAAAGAGAATGGATTAAAGGAATAGCCCAGGCTCCTTTGCTCTCTTCAATGTTGTCCTCTATTTCCACTATCAGAGAGATTATTTGTCTAGATGCACCAGTAGTATGATCCAGTAGAGCTGTTCTTATGTTCTCAGATTGACTTGCAAAGCTATACGTTAATAAGAGCTGTCAATAGAGTTATTCCTAAATCATTGTTAACACTTGTCTCAGTCATGCCTATTTTTCAGTGAAGAACCAAGATTGCACATATTTTCCATATTAAAAGGATGAAAAATAGAAATGGAGATGTGATGTATCGTCTGTGGGGAATATGGATATGTACAGTTAACATACGGAAAGTTACATGAGGAAAAAGAAGCATCCTCCAAATCTTATGTTGAGTACACTGACCTGGGTGGTTTTTTTGGCTTTTGGGTTTGTTTTTTTTAACTACTTCTCCTCCTACAGATTTTATAGCAGCAATTCATCACCATCTCTGTGACCAAGACATAGACTTTTCTATCTTGAACTGCAACTTTAGTTACAGATTAGAAATCTGCTTTTAGGAGCTGCCAAAAACTTGATGTTTCTGAAGATAGTGAGTCAGTCATCCTCCTTGGAAGCAATATGCTTATGCAAAACTCTATCAGTGTTTTTATTATCCATAAAATTGCCTATTTCTGCATAATTCAGCAATATTTGACCGGATGACCTCCAGCAGCCAAGGTAGCTCTGATGGACCTGTTCTAACAGTGCTCCATCACACAAATCAAAAGGTGTTCTGATTTAATTCACATCTTCCTGTTCTATTATTTAATACTGTCTTCCCTTTAGCACCATGATGTAATTAACCTTTCATCTCCAAAATTTAAGGAGAAGGCTGCTGCTCCCAGCTAAGTGCACAAACCTACTTTGCCCATATATTTTTAATATCAATATATAAAAATATATTATAAGCTAAATGAAGAAATACTAAAATGAATTTCAATGAATATGAGGAATACGTTGAGATGTTATGACTCAATGGGATCGTAGTGGGCACCTGCAGACATTTAATAACATCAAAAACATCAGTTCCAGTACCAAGTGAAAAAGTCATGGGTAATGGATTTAAGTAAAGGGTTTACAAAGAAGTACTTAATTTGAAATAAAGCAAAACAATTGTGAGTAAATTAAACATTGATCATGAAAAGACACTAAGATGTACTAATGACATAAAACTTAATTCTCATGCAATTCATGCACAATTACTCCTGAACAAATATTTAATTAAATTCCCTTTAATACCTTAAAACAATCTTCCCTTCTCTCTCACACTCTGTCTCTCTTTATTTCTAGTTGTTAGGTAGGAATATGTGAGCTCTTAATTGGTACAGAGTAAGAATGACAGGTATTAAGGGAATTCCATGCAGTTATATTTTTAGTTCTTAAAAGTTAGAAGGGAAATGCTTTCCAAGTGGATGACTTGAGGAGTGTATAGTGTTTTTACAGGCTAATTGTTTTAATTAATTGAGTTAATTAGCAGACATTTTCAAAGAGCTTTTAAGACATAGATTGCAATGTATGCACTGTGTTGATGTTATTATTGTTAGCGGATGCTGCAGATGCTTCACTCCAGAAGCTGGGCTGCCAAAGCCTTCAGCAGGAGCAGTAATGGTTCAAGAGGAACCCAGAGAGAAAAAAAAAGTTTCTTACTTCAAGTCCCATTTCTAAAGTAAAACAAATGCAAATTGTTAGCTCTGTGTGTGTGTATGAAATCCAGTGGCCTGACAGAGGTGAGGCTGTTGCAGCTCCCTACCCCACGGCTGTGTGTGGATTCCCAGTAGGCACACACACAAAAACTCACATATACAACACATATGTAGACAACTGGACACACAGATCAGCACAGACAAACTCAGCACTGACACAAACATAAACAGCCTCAGCAGCTTCATCCGGTTCCCTTCTCTGGCTGATCAGGAGGAAGGTCCATGAGTGGGAAATATATACATATATATATATATATATATATATATATATACACACACATATGAATATATGTACAATGTGTTTCCCTCCAGCAGCTGGCCTCAGGCGGCACCTGCCCCCTGGATCCCAGTCTCACCAGTTCCTGGCACCAGGACATACGAACCTTGGAGGTCCACAGCCCCACTCCAGCTGCTGGTAAAGACACGTTGCTCACAGAAACACACATGCACATGCACAAACATGCACACACATGCACACACACAGAGGTCACTGGCAGCTGGCCGGGACTCCCCTGGTCCCTCTGGTAGCCAGCTCCTCCCATGGTCTCACCTTCAGAGACACAAGCACAACTAACTCCCAGGCCACTTCACTGGGAAGCTTGGCTTAACATTTACTAGCGCTCACACACTTGCTCACACACCTGCACTCCTTACAGTGGTTGGCACCACAGACACATGGGCCTCTGACCCTTGATCCCACTCCAGTTGTTGGCACTTAGACCCCTGCACACACATGTACACAATAGAAAAAGAGTTAGAAAGGGAATTTAATAAGATAAGGCAGACTGCACTGATCAGACACCGTGCATAGTCATAAAAGTGC